>NC_090059.1:13273910-13873910 GCF_038355195.1 Osmerus mordax | reverse complement strand
CACCTCCTGTCGACTCTTGTACTTCCTTTTCACTGATGAAGGAAAGCAGGTTGTATGTGATATTATGTAACACAGATTATATAAACCAGACACGGATGAATAGACAGAAAAGATGTATTGAAATAGTTTAATTGAGCATCCCTTTCCCTTCTCTGACGTTGCAGGGCGTAAGATTGAACGTTCTCTGTCTGCTAAGAGGAAAGACAACATGGAGGCCTATGTTCCCACCAAGCCCATGTTGGTAAAGAGCAAAACCCTTGATAGGCCACCCTCCAAGGAGAGCAGGGATTCTCAAAGTATGTTTTTAAGTGAAGGAACTAGTTTATCAGCGTACCATAACATGGCCTTATTCTCATGCCAATAACGGGAACATCAAGATACTACAACTGAATAGTCCCTCCCTCTCTCCAACATTCTCTGTCTTTCTCTCCCTCCTTTCCCAGGGCCAAAGAGTCGTTTAGAGTGCCCACTGTCTGCTGCCAGGAAGGTGTCTTGTGAGGATAGGGACCCAGAGGAGACAGCCTGCAGGGTGCTCCAGGCCCTGCAGAGAGAGAACAGCCCGCTACAGGAACCCAGGAACTTCAGCCACAACATGGTCAGACCCCCGAGTGACTGCCATTGATTTGGGTCACCCGCTAGATCTGTGTCCATGTTAGGAACTGTCTCCATAAATTATATTTGATGTTTTTCGTTTAGCGTGGTTTACATGATGTAAATGTATTGTTCTGTTTTAGTAGTGCTTACTTTCTCACTCTTTGCTATCTCCCATTGTTCCCTGGAGCTTTACAATATTTTGCTCTGGTGTTTCGGATTGATCTGAATCTAAACTGGTCTTAGTGGAAATATCTTCCCTCAGTACTCCCTTTTGATCTCCCTTCCCACAGTCGAGGGGACACCAGATGATGAACGGCTCGCTGCGAGAGGACATCAGGGACCGAGAAGAGAGCAGGGTGACCAGGGCCATGCAGAGAATCACCCTCATGGGCACGAGGTACAGCACCATAACCGAACCTGGAATAGCTTTGCGCCTTTGAACGTATCACCCCTCACAACTGCATGGGAATAAGAGAATCACAAAAGGCGGTTTGCCATGGTGTACTATGGTTTGTTACTCTCAGCTAGTGTCAGTCTGGACTACACTTACATAAAGGTAGCGTCCTCATTCCGGTGTTTTCATTGATGCCATGTTTAACCTGTGGTAATTCAGTACCTCATTCCTGGACGTAATTGAACACCTTTGAGGCCCTTTAAAGGTAGTTATGTGTAATGTTGATCTGCGTATCAAGCCACAAGCCTCTGAGGCAGAATCATCAGCGCTCCAGTACAGGACAACAGATGCCAGGGACAACATATCGACGTCCTCCATCTCCAAGGACAAAGACCAACAGCTGTTAAAGACACGAACAATAAAATGGCTTCGTTTGTGATCCTTTCTGTCAGGCAACAGCATAAGCTCCTGAAAGCCCTGGAGAAGCTGGAGGAGGACTCGAACTACCGCATCCCCCAGCCGGTGAAGACGGACAACAGCCCTGCACTGGTGAGTCACGACATCACGTGTCCCCAGCACTTCAAGGTGACTGAGGTGTGATGCAGTCACACCGGTAATGGATTGGCGAATGTGAGTCGAGGGAAGCTTGACATTCTGTTCTCGTGGCAGAGGAGGCAGGCCTCGGCTGAGGTGACACCCACCCTGTATGTCACCATGGAGATCCTGTCCAACTGGGGGAATGACAGACAGGTGGGACTGACAGAGATGCAGTTTCTCTGTCAAAGGAACAGGAAACTGTACGTGTCACCTCATGACCTGGACATCAGGAATGCAGATTACCCCGGCAACCTGGGGGCCCTGGTCAATGGCAAAGCTAAGGTTAGGCATCTGCTCAAATGTAAAAAAAAAGAAAAACACATCTGAAGCCATTTTCATTGCATATCTAGACATTTATCAGTGACTTTATTTAGAGTTTGTATTTTTATCTCAGTATTGACAATTCCCTTGTTTTGGTATGTGTTTTCTTTTGACAGACCACAAAGGAGCGTCACATGTGGACGTGCCCGTTCCACCCCCCCATCCAGCTCTACTTCATCATCAGGAACGCTGAGCGCTCTCCAGACTTCGGGATATCCCGGGTCAAGATCTGGAACTACAACAGGGGCCTCAGTGTAGGAGCCCTTCACCTGAATTAAGAATGTTAACACTGTTTCATGTAGCGAAAGGGTTATATTGAAATACACATCTGTTAAGCCTGTGGGGGGTTGCCTTTCACAGTTCAAGGTTATACAGTGTTTGCTTACCGCCAGCGGTTAGTAACAGTGAATCCTAGATCCATGCGGTCTGGCCCTGCTCCTCTGCTGGCAGACTATACTTGAGGTATAGTTGAGGTGATACCTTGAGGGGTGTAGTAGGTAGGTCTTTTTAAGCAGTGACTGAGAGCCACCAGTCCAAATGTAGAACAGTGAGAGATTAGCTCGAAGGGATTAGCCTTAGGGAGGCTGGGGGTTCTTCTATCTCCCGCCCGCCCGCCCTCACACACACACACTGCCCGGGAACAGGGGCACCAAGACCAAGCTAACAAGGGGCTTCCTGACAATGGACTAAACCCATATGGGAATATAAACCATACTATTGTGAAGTTCACAATGAGACTGCGATGCAGTGTTTGGTGAGGTAAGGCTGTAGGCATTTGAGAAGTCAGAGAGCTAGCACCGGGGGTTTGGTAAAGTGGCTGTAGGATTGAGGAGATTTGACTTGGATTTTAGCCATCCACCATGTCTGTTTGCCTGTGAACAGGCTACTTATCTGTGGCATTTAGACTTGACTACAAACCTTAAAGAACAGTTTAAACATGGCCAGGAATACTCTGTACATGGTCACTGGTGTCAAAGTGTGAAGACTTTGTCTGTTTTTGCTTTTTCTCTGTGTGGTATATCATTTAGAATAGTCCATTGCATTTTAAACCATATATGTCATTAATGTCTGCACTAGTTATTGATATACTTTGAGACTAAAATAGCTGTTTCTGTTGTTTAGGACCTGGACATAGGCGCGCGCCATGTGAAGCTTTACCTCAACAGCACTCTGGTGTTTGAGGGAGAGCTGGAGAAAGGCTGTGGCAACCAGGTGTTTGACTACAGCACCACCATCGACCTCCAGGCACTCCACATCCCAGAGTCCTTTTCTCCCAGCCCCGTGTCCTCCGGCCACAGTCTGAGGGGCGCCAGCCCGCAGCGTCATGACGACGCTAGGGGGGCGGAGGGGGGCAGCAGCCAGCGGGACCTAGACTTCAGACTAACAGAGGGGCCGGGCCTGGTTAGAGTAGAAATGCAGGACAGAACACACACTCCACTCCCCCCCATCACCCCCACCACCTCCTCCACCCTGTACTCTGTCCAGCGGAGAAACTCCTTCGACTTCCCATCAGAGGAACCCCTCTGTCTTAAACAGCAGCCGGAGCACACAACCGCCACGGCCCCCATGGAGCTGACCGTCACCACCCAGCCCTCCTCCTCCTCCTCCAGGACTCCCCAGTGGCTCCAGCCCCTGAGCAGGGGCGCTCCGGAGGGCTGCGAGGGTGGACGGGAGAGGGACCGGCCCCTGTGGCTGGTACCCCAGCAGTCTCTGGAGCCCAAACCCCCCGTGGCGCCCCCCTCCTCCTCCTCAGTGCTCCCCGAGCTGTCCTGTAACCCAGGGAGGGTGTGCAGGGGCATGGAGCGGAGCCTGAACGGGGGTCAGTGGAGTGCAGACTCCCTGGAGCAGGGCCCGGACCTGCTGGAGGAGCTGGGCGAGCGGCCGGCCCAGGACAGGCCCGTGAGCGGACGCAGGAGCTCGGCCCGGAACGTCTGTGGGAGCGGGAGACCAGCAGAGGAGCAGCACCAGGGAGCGACTGGCCTGTCCTGTACTGGTAGGTCGACACTTGGCTCCTAGCTCATACCATGTCCCCGTAGCAACATAGTGTGGATCGGAAATGAGCAAGTGTGAAGGGACGTTGGTACAAATGACACGTCTATCTGAGATGTTACTTTGTAGTGACTGCAGATCGGTTTGTCATCCTGGATTAGTGTGTTTCTTGTGTGGCTGCTGAACAGAGCTGTACTCCTATGGTGAATAACATTATTGCTGCAGTACAGTGTGTATTCATGACAGACAGGAGCTTTTCCGTAAAACTAAAGACCTAGCACTATCATTTTCCTAACCATAAATTTGTCTATAAACAAATGGTCAATCAGGCCCAACCCATTTGCCCTTGTACAATGTGTTTTCTCTCATGTTCTAAACACCCTGGTTTAGAACTTGCCTGTCAGTAGGTTACACAGCAAAACACAGCCTTGTTTTCTAAGAATTTCAGTAAAATGTCACCTCTGTGAGCCACATGGGGATAAAAATGTTCTGGTGTGTTAAAATGTTCTGCCTTTGTTCAATGGCAAAAATAACCTCAAATTAGATTATGGTGCAGGGCAGATTGCTGCTTCACACCAAATCTGCAGTCCAAATAATCCCTTCTGATCTCCCAGACTGCAAGCAGACAACTAGTATTTCTCCCCAATCTGGGCTTTGCACACACACACACACACACACACACACACACACACACACAGAGAGGACATGCCTGGCCCACCTGCTGCCTCTGAGCACTCTCTTTGTGGCCAGTGTCAGTCTAAAGTAGGCCACAGGCTGTTTTCAATGAAGGAGAGAATCATTCTACCAGCAGCTGTTGTGAAAGCGAGGGTAATGTGCCTACTCTTAACACATTCACTGCAGAGGGTGTGTTTAATCAGGACCACATTCTGGATTTTGTGCTGGTTATGACACAGTGTGGAATGTGTGTGTGTTCCACAGACGAGCCCATGTCCCTAGTGCGGAGACAGCGCACGCCCAGGGCGCAGCTCCGCAGCGCGCAGGAAGACACCCTGATGGAATCCTGGGACTCGCTCACCAAGTTCAACCAGTGCCAGCGAGGACGCATCTCCAACATGGGCTTCGAGGGCGACATCTTCGACGAGTTCCTCCAACGCCAGGGACGGCTCGCGGCCGCCGGCACGGCCCTCAACCCCCCCCGTAGCCCCTCCGGCTCCAACCCCCACGGCGCCCTGCCGGACGACCCCGAGGACGACCCGTCTGCTGAGCCTGAGCGAGAGGAGGAGTTTGAGATCCCGGTCCTGCCCCAGGGCCAGCGACTGGTCGTCCACATCCTGTCCACCTGGGGCGACCGCCACTACGTGGGCCTCAACGGCCTGGAGGTCTTCAGCTCGAGCGGGGAACCCCTTAAGCCGGCCCACATCCACGCCGACCCGCCGGACATCAACGTGCTGCCGGCCTACGGGAAGGACCCGCGCGTGGTCGCCAACCTGATCGACGGAGTCAACCGCACGCAGGACGACATGCACCTCTGGTTGGCTCCCTTCACCCCGGGGCGGAGCCATGTCATTTTTCTGGAGTTTGGCGCCCCCTGTCAGGTCGCCATGATCCGTGTGTGGAACTACAACAAGTCGCGCATCCACTCCTTCAGAGGGGTGAAGGAGGTGGAGATGGTGCTGGATGGGAGGTGCATCTTCAGGGGGGAGATCGCCAAGGCTTCTGGAAACCTGTCTGGAGGTAGTAGTGGTGGTGGTGGTGGTGGTGGTGGGGGGGGGTCATTAGAGAAAGTTGGCTGGCTTACCATGGTATGTTTTTCCTGAGTTGTTTACAAGACGATCTCATTAGAAGAGATTAGCTGCCGTCTTTTGAAGAGGCAGGACTATAGTTAACTTATAGTTAACTTGTGTGTAAAAAGTGAGGGTACAAGATTTGCTGCTGTCTTTTGCTGCTTTGGATACAACAACCTCAAGTCAAATATACTTTAACCTGTAGTTTACTTGTCATTCTTACGACATGAGTTTAACATCACATCCAAAATAACCATGTAGCTCTAGGTGAACTGTTCCTGTATCTACTCTTCGTTCCTCTCAGACCTCGACCAGTTTGGCGACACCATTCTCTTCACCACCGACGACGACATCCTGGAGGCCATGTCGCGCTACGACGAGACCTTCCAGGGCGAGGTGGAGGGCTCCGAGGGGCTGGACCACGAGGAGGAGCTCCAGAGGCCCCGCACGGCGGACGGAGAGGGGGAGGAACGGCCCTTCACGCAGGCGGGCTTCCGAGAGGAGGACCTGACTCTGAGCACCACAGGCATGGTGGGTAACGTAGTTCCATGCTCGGCTAGTAGGCGCATTCAGCTGTAGCTGGGAGAGGTTGAGACCCTTCAGAGATGGACCTTCGTTCGCTGTCGATGTTTTGGAGTTGCGTCTGAGTGAAAGGTTTTGTTTTTCAGTTGAAGCTCCAGCTCAACCAGACTGTTTGCCAGTCTGAAGAGACCATGGAGCAGATTCCAGGAATGTACTGTGGAAAGTGTGAGTCTAGTTATTTATTTTTGTTTATGCAACAACAACAAAAGATAGCATTTGAAACACTGTTTTGAATATCTATTGAGAAGGCCAGTGTAAACTCCCCCTCTAATGATAGATGTCATCACATCTCTGTCCCCTCCCCCCCCCCCCAGGCCTTAGGCTGGAGCTCTGTGTGACGTGGGGAGACTCCCACTACGTGGGCCTGACAGGGCTGGAGGTGGTGGGCAAGGAAGGGGAGAGCCTGCCTCTGAACCTGTCCATGGTAGCTGCCTCCCCCCGCGACCTCAATGACCTACCCGATTATGGACAGGACCTGCGCACCCTGGACAAGTCAGCCTTGATCCTTCCTTATCCTTGCTTCCTCAATCCCTCCCCATCCTCTCTTTCTCTCTCTCTCTCCATTCACTGAGTGAAGGGTCTGAGTTGTCCTCTGTGTCCCCAGACTCATAGACGGCGACAATATCACCGCTGACGACGAGCACATGTGGCTGATCCCCTTCTGTTCAGGAGAGCAGCACACCCTGACAGTGACCTTCCAACAGCCCCAGACGGTAGCTGGACTACGCCTCTGGAACTACAACAAGTCCCCAGAGGACTCCTACAGAGGGGTGAGACAGGACATGCTCAGCCAGATAAGAGGGAGCTTTTGTGATGGGAGGTTTATTCCCGTTTCCATTTGAGCAGATGCTGTCATCCAAAGCGACATACGTCTACAGGTTGTAGACTTGTGCCCTACATCCGTTTTCTTTCGCGTTGACAACATGCCAACAAACTCCCACTTAAACATCTCCGTAAACTCCTCCGTAGGTGAAGGTGATCCACGTGTATATGGACGATGTGGCCATCTCTCCACCAGAGGGCTTCCTTATCAGGAAGGGAACAGGGAACTGCCACTTCGACTTTGCCCAGGAGATCCTCTTCTCGGACTTCCTGCCGCCTTGCAGCCCCGGCGGCCTGGACAGCAAGGCGGCCGAGGACTCTGCCTACCTACTCAGGTAAAGAGCTAACGGGGTTGTGAATGCTGCCCTTGCTTATGACACCCCCCATAGTGTTACGCTGTGTTTTAGCATGTGTTATCTGTGTGTAAGTCAACGCTTCTAGAGTGTTGTGTAAGCATGTGTTTGTTGATAGCAGGGGAGGCTGTAGAAGACAGGAGCAGGCCAGCATGGACTATGAAGCTCCCATCATGCCTTGTGGATGTATCCTTTCTGGTGTTGCACAGAAGCATCGCAAATCATAGAGAGGCCCCTTGCGGTTATTACTGTGACAACATGATTGATTATTTTGACCGTTCTGAGTGGAAATGCGAACTAATAAAGTATAGTCTGGGACAGTTGGTGAAAACAAGGCTAACAATTTCCTGTTCCTTAACTCCTTGGCTGCCAGTCATCTTCCAGCTGCAGCTGCTGACCAGCTGGGGGGACCCCTACTACATCGGACTCAACGGCCTGGAGTTCTACGACCAGAACGACCAGAAGATCCCCCTAAGTGACAACAGTATCCTCCCAGTCAGTGTCTCTTAAACCACATCTACCCATGTACTCTACCAAATATCTGGCTGCCATGAGCCTTTGTTGGCACATTACCAACCAGATATCCTGAAGTTGCCTGAGCAACTATCTCGTTGTTTATGATCATTGACCTATGCACTTTTGTAAAGCTCTCTCTTGGAAGTAGCTGTGGATAAAAGCGTCTGCCAAATGAATAACTGTGAATGAGCAAGGCCCTCTAGGGGTGGATGTGGGAATGGCTGCTGCAGCAGGCCCACCACACTCAGGCAGTTTCTGCCCTGACAAGTTCAAAGCAGAAAGACGAAAGCGCAGCCTCTGGCTGTATAGATGGACTTGCCTTCCTACTAGTTGGTCGTGTTTCCGTGTGTGTCCCTTGACGGTGCTTGTGTCAGACATCGCTGCATTCCCAGACAGTGTGAACGTGCTGGACAGTGTGAAGGGCGATGTGAGGACTCCAGATAAGCTGGTAGACGGTGTTAACAGCACCCACGATGGCAGACACATGTGGCTAGCACCAGTGCTGCCTGGACTGGTAAGGACTTGTTTGTGTGTGTGTGTTCCTGAGATTTGGAGAGAAGATGTGCTCAACCTACATTCTTAACTAGTCTGGATCCCTACTATGTATGACTTTGCCTGTTGGTTCTATCCAGGTAAATCGTGTGTATGTCATATTTGATCAGCCGGTCACTGTGTCCATGATCAAACTGTGGAACTACTCCAAGACACCCCATAGAGGAGTGAAGGAGTTTGGGGTAAGGAGCTCCCCTCTATTCCACAACCCAGTCTAGTATCAGTACCCTCAGGGGCTAAGAGATTGCGTTGAATAAGATTCTAAGAACATATATCCTAAAAATAAGTAATGTGTGTGTGTGTGTCTGCATTCAGCTGCTAGTGGACGACCTCCTGGTGTATAACGGTATTTTGAACAGCGTCAGCAACGTGGCTCGGGGCATTCTGCCCACCTGTGACCCGGTGGTGCCCTACCACACCATCCTCTTCACCGACAACGCCCACATCGCCCACCGCGAGAGGAACACTGTGATCAGGTACACTGGTCACACACGGCTTCACGCCACTCATACGATTGGCTCCGCTGCCTGTTCGGCTAAACACATGGCGATGCTGATTCATGCTAATTCCCGCATGTGCGGGTAGGCTCTGCTGCTTTCCCATTGACTGGCATACGTGTCCTTGTCACACAGGGATCAAAACTCTCTATACCATCTTCGGCATGGAAACAATTGGTGGTCTTATTGGGTTGAATCAGTGGATTACATTTGAATGTAGGGCCGTGAATGGTCTCTTTACCTGTGAGTTTGTGTTGAATGGAGGTGTGCTCTCTCCACTCCAGCGCTCGGGGTAGCCGCCACCTGAAACCGTGAGTAACAGAGTCCCTGTAGCCCTGTCTGTCAGCCCCCCTCCCCGTGGGTGATCCTCCTCGTACAACAGTTTGCATCGACCGCCCAGACATCCCCACATCTACATTCCACAGCTTCGATTCTAGAACCCAGTTCTACTAAACCCACCAACCCCATTGCCTCTCTCCATCTGTATTCCTCCCCCGTTGTAGGAGTCGAGACTCTGGTCCCCTGCACTCCCTGCTTCACTGTGTGACCATAGCTGCTACCGTACCGTGCTCCGGCATGCTCCTACATGATCCAACGTTCACACACTCACATCCCTCCTTCTCCTTTCTCTGTACTGCAGCAACTACGTGGAGGACCAGGATGTGAAGATGACCAATGAAAATCAAATCGTCCATCACAACAAGAAGAAGCAAACGGCCGATCCAGGTATGTTCTAGACTTAAGCTAGGCTGTGGATGTTATGTCGCTGTTGTTCATCAGGCTGATCCTAAGAAGGAGAAAAAGACTCTTGGAACAAAATAACTTAATTGGTCTTCAACCATTGTACAAAGTTTCAAACATTAATTTTCCCATCATGCAGCTCTTCGACCTAAAACCTGCATGACGGACCCGGGCAAGCTGGGGAAAAGGAGGTACTGAGTCTGACAGACGGAGAGGCTGACTGTCTCGTAGAATTGGAGCCAGATACGCATGGGAGAGAGGAAACAGAAGTGGAGAGAGGAAGGTTGACTGACCAACTCGGCTCAAAGTCACTCAGGGGCTTTTGTTGCCAAGCCCTGACTGAAAAAGTCCCTTCGCCATGACGCCACACCCTAGTGGAGTGACACGACGTGTGTGTCCACCACAGCTGCTGTTCTAGAGGACAGGGCTTGTACAGAAGCACAAGGTTTATATGCACCCACAGGATTGACCCTCCACTTTCTGGTTGGACCGGTCCCCATCCTTCCTATGTAGATAACCACATATTCTTATACAGGTCCTGTATGCACTGTTAGTCCCTGTAGTGTTAAAGGTTCTCCAGTGTCAGGGTCAACCTACATGGCTGCTACTGGCCCTATCCGTGCCTAGTCCTACTCTCTGGCTGCTCCCTGTGTGATATGGTACTGCTGTGTATTTATGCTGCTCATGGTGTACAGCTGGTCAAGGGGAAAAAGAAGCCCAGGAGATGTGCTTTGCTCACACAATTTATACATTTATAGTATGGATAAATAGGCTAAAGGGTTATATATTTAATGCCCCTGGCTTTACTTCATTACTCCCCTAAGTGTGCATCAACAAGTCTGAATGCTATGCAGTTAAAGTTAGTATTTCACCTGTCTATTATAACTCAGTTGGGTTTTGTTGAGGCAAATGAGGTTTTGACACTTGGGAGACCTTTTGTGTTGAGTTTAGAAGAGCATCTCAGTTGGATTCATAAATATGAGTCAGGAAATCTTCCAAGTTCATATTTTGACACACACTACACTTGATCCTTCAAAAGCAAAATACAGTAACTACAATTGCTTCTTAGATGTAAGTCTATATATTTTTAAGTAATGTATTGGTCAATGTTTTTGCTAACCTCTAGTAGAAAGACTAGTTTGATAACTAAGTGACCTTTATTAAAGCTGTTTGATATTGAAAGGTCTTTTTGACACACCCAGTGATAAAAATAAAAATCAAATTTGTTAACATTACCTACACTGGCTGGTTTAGGTTTAAAGTCACATAACAATGTTACCTAACAGAAACAACAAATATGCAAATATTGACTATATACCTCAAAAACAAAGTGAATACATAAAAAAAAAATGGATGAATACTCATTAAAACATTGTTCTACCTTAAATGTTTGAATATATTGCTGATGTTGTAAAAGCTATAATCTAGTAGTATTTTGTTGCACGTACAGTAAAAGTAATCCCTGATGAGGCTAAACTTGTGTTTTAAATCTGATTCTTTGTTAGGCCACAATATAGGCTATTATCCTATACACTGTAATCTCTTATATATATCTATATATGACAAAGGGAATTACATGGTTTTCAAAATGCAGTTTTATGTATTTGATTTAAGAGTCTGTAAAGGTGGGTTTAACAGTGCACCTCAGTCCTGCTTTGAGTGGTGGTAGCTAGTTCTGTAAACTGAAAATATATACATTATTTTTTTTAATCTTGTTAATCAAGTGTATATTATTTTATGGTAAGTATATTTAATTCAATAAAATTATGTTTTTAAAAACGTTTTGATTGTTTATTTTGATACCATTAAAATGAGCACTATGACCAAGATCATGTGATGTCCACATCGACCTGCTGGTGAATGAATGTTGGAGTTAAACCACTGCTCTTTTCCTTGCCTCAATGTTTCTTAACCTGGTCTGAATAATTGATGATCTTTAAAAACAAAGACACTTCAGCTCCATAAATATCGCCTGAGACATTTTAATGCCATACATAAATTATTTTTTCTGTAAAGGAATGACTTCATTGATATTCTGCTCCCATTTCAGAGGGGCAGTAGAGGAGAGGTAGAGGAGGCCTGTCCATACCTCTCAAACAAACATTTAGCAGTGAGGACAACGTCTTTGGAAACTGTCTTTTGAGATGTGTTTAGATCTTCCCTGGGAAGGTTCCGTCATCTCTCTGGTCATCCCATTTCTGGACCTGGGGGACAAATGGGTAAGAGACACACATGACTCCAGTTGCTGCCAACTGCCACTTCGGTTGTTGCCAATTTCCCACCATGTAATATTTTCTACCCAGCATCCCTGGGGCCTGAATGGGCCAGAATAAGATAAGCCCCATGACAAGCCTGACAGGGTGGGAACCAGAGAAACACTGACAGGGAGCAGATGTTCTATGGCCAACCCACCATGCTCAGAAGTATTCAAATGTGTTTGTGAGCAATCCACTCTATACAGTTATCAGTGAAACAGTTATGTTCTAACTAACACAATGGCATATGTGAAATCCCATTACAACCAAACCCTTAGTCATGCATAGTTTGACTCTTCTTGTCTTATCAATACTTTCATAAGTCTGTATTATTACACTTATGAAATTTAAGATGATTAAACAATTTATAGTTGCATAAACATTTACCCAAGATATGGGGCAGAGTGACTTGTAGACCCTCTTATACCAATCACAGGGGGCGGTGTCCACTCCTTTGGCGTCCAGCGATTTTTGACAGCGATGAAAATCTATAAATATACGTAGCAATCACAATGATGAAACAAGCCCGACGGCATGTTTGGTCAGAGGCAGCTAGGGGTCTTCTCCACAAAAAAGGCAATGGGTTAATCCCCATTACAGTCAATCCCCAAAATTTGATTACTTGCCATAAAGGTGTCAAGACAAAAGAGGTCAAACTCTTTTAACTAAAACCCAGAGGGAGGTAGAATTGAAATGAGACCTCCATAAGGACATGACATACATAATTAAAAATGAATCTACAGATTGATATTGAATTAAATCATAATAACAGTCAATTATTCTTTGTATGGTTAATAAAGATTCCACTACACACAGCCCTTGCATGACCTTGATGTTTAGACTTACCCAGATAGTTGGCCCAGCAGTTCTTTGTCTGATTTTGGTTAGGGAATCTGGCATCGAAAGGTGCAGTCCGGTATTGCTCCAGCTTAGTTTGAATTTCCTCAGCCATTTTTAGTTCTGTCAGGAAGACATGCTTAACTGATAAGAGGATGTAAGAAAATCCGTTTTACTGTCACATTAGCACATAAAAACCAGTCTCAGTCACCTGTCCGAGGGTGGTTTAGCATTAACTATGTCTATGATTAGCATGCTTATCACACTTTCACAAAATATCCCAATTATATCGATTACCTGCTTCACGTATCAATCATCTGACGAAAGGGTAAACTATCGACGCTGACAAATGCGCAGCGGAGAAAAGACTATAGAAAAACTAACTGGGATCTTGGTTGAATGTGCACCTCACAGAATATTCGAGAAATGTATTTTTACCTGATGGCCTATAAAAATAGTCCGACTGATATTTTAGTTAATCTAACAAATATTCGACAGTTATTGTTAAATTACAAATTCCTGATGCCATCTAGCTTGGAATTATACGCTATTGTAGTCTGTGAATTTAATTCGATTGAAAAAAAATGCTATGTATAGTAGCCTACTGTATTTAGCCTCTCTGTACTGTAGAGAAGCACTTTAGGCTTACTGATGCAAAATGTGGTTTCATATGAAGGAAGCTGATAAAGAAACCAAAAGTCGTTTATTACAATTTAAACCTATAAGCTTTATCCACACGAAGCCCATGTAGGTACTATATTTAAAAGAAAAAATCAGACATATATGTTCTTACGTTGAAGGTGCTGGCGCCTCGGCCTCAGAAATACTTTCTTCCTGCAGATGAAACTTGGGTTCGTTCCACTGATGAGCGTGCGCTCTTCGCGCCTCGGTTTATAATGTTGTAGTCGTGCAGTCCTATCAAAACGGTATGGCGGACCCACGTCACATTGGCTATGGTCTACTATTAGCCTACAGTAAGGTCATGCAAGTACAAATTCCCTGTAGTACTAAGTTAGAAAAACCATCAAAGGGACACATTTGATCATAACCCCAAATGTTTGTTTTTGGAATAATGATAGCCAATTGATAAATTATAAGCTGTAACGGAATTATTCTGCGCTGTAGTTAGTTATTAATTCGAAGCCTATTGGGTAACACAAAATATATTTATTAATCAAATAAAATTGAAATACACTTCGAAGTAAAAAAAATAAAAAAATTAAAAAAAAGAACTGTGTAGGCTACGTTATAGCCTCATCGCGACAGTCGGGTGGACTGCTCAATGAGGTGAAGAGGCAGTACAATTTCCAAACCGAATCTTGGGCAAATGGAAACGTTCACAGAAACTACATTTTGTATCCTGCACACGGGGTCAAAGCGGGGAAGGTATAGGTAGCCTATTTAGCTATAGCCTGGGTGGTTCAGTTTAGCGACATAGTTTGGAATCTCCCTTTCGTGCTTCAGTTATTAAAACAGTGCAGTCGTCTCTGGGTGTGAACGTTCATTCATAAAGCACACCATGGGGCGCTCGTTCTAGATATATATTACCACTATGAAGCTATTATATGATTACAGCAAAGTCCGTTTTTACGGTGATTACATCAGGATACTGTTGCAAGAGTGCACAGCCTAATCTCCAATTGAACCCAAACAAAACCATCAGCGTCAGTATCCACCTGCAGACATCCTTTCCCGATCCTATCCACAGGTGCATAGCCTATGGGGCGCGCAAATTCAACCACATGGGGGGTCCGGTTTCATCTGTGCCCAAATTATTTTCTGTGGGCTAGCATGGTGTATCCACTTCACGTCATAGTAAATTGATCACCCAATGCAACATGCAATAGTCCTTAACAACCAGAGAGATACGTGACCAAAACCTCGTACTGCCTTCCCTAGCCTTGGTAAATTATTATCTGCGCACGTGACCAAACCTATGCATGGCATTGGATATACTTGAAAATCCATGCCGTATGAGCCTGCCTACTGCCGAGACTTGAGCAACCCCAATCCACGGACAACTCGAAAGTGTGTTTGCATTAGCAGGTACATAACCTACATTTCTTTTTAAACCAAAATAAACCATTCTTTCACTGCCACGTCAACTATGATTTAAATCAAACAAAACGTGTCGTTTCAAAAGTAAATTGATTTATTATATTATTACATATTTAAACATCAACAACATCAAATGATAGAAAACCAGCTCAATAGAAGGCCTGTTCTACAGGTTAAATATTATTTATTAAGGCAAATACACAAACCCGTTTCCCAAACAGCATCGTTTAAAGGTGTCTTTTATAACAGAGTATGAACACATACCGTAGTACCCACGTTATCAAGCATCTTCATATTATTCAGTTTTGATCCCTTATATTAATAATCTACAGTTCTAAGAAGATAAGACAACTACTCAGGCTGCACCATCTGCGACTTGGAGGGGTACAGTACCATCTACTGGTTCAATCTGATGGTGATCTACAGTATGTCTAGGTTATAATATTGCTGTTGTATATAAAAGCAGTACCAGTAAAAAAGGGGGTTTGAACTACAGCAATCAAGGGCAACATAGCAGCTCTCATTTATGTTCAAAACACAGATAAGCCTCTTTAAAAGTCTTCACAGCACCTGTCATAAAAATAAAACACTATAGGCTGCAGTATGGTAACTCAACTACTGAGCATCTAGTTAAGTGTTCTGATGATGACCTGCTGCCTTTAGTAAATATTGTTGGCAAACTCAAGCTCTTGTCGAGGCTAGTTCAATTGTGCGCTAAGATAAATAACCTTGAGCTTGAGCAATGCTCAAAAGTGCTTTTCATCCTTATCATGACCACAATCTTTCTATAATGAGAAGCAGGCTTTAGTTTTGATTGTCAAGAGACATGCAGGTGGTATTATCAGCAGTGGATGGACCTAATGACAGTAAAACGTCCGTCAGATAGCTTGGGCTATCAGTCTCAAGCAAACCCATGGACAGTAAACATCACGCATATTGTCACAAGGGGATGATTTGGGTACAGCAATTCGATTCGGTTCTCAGCACTGAGGCTACAATAGCTACTGTTGCCCACACTTTGGTGGACTGTGTAAGGTTGACATAGCTATGGTAAGCACTTTGGTTATCAGCAGGAAAAAATGCATAGGATGGTTGTTGTGGTAACAGCCTCGGTGTCACTTGAAGCGCAGTCTGTTGAAGGCCTCTAGGATGTCTTCGTTACTGTAACTGCTGCCGCCAGCGCCTATGCGGAGGACTCGGCTCTCTGAAACATCCTGTTTCAGCTTGCGCTTCCTGAGGACCACTGTGCCTTCCTCCCCTTTGCTCTGTGGCCCGGTCAGCAGGATGTAGCAGGCGTGGCGCCCCTTCTCCAGCAGGGTGGCTGGGAAAGCAAAACAAACACACACAACAGATCGTTTTAAGGCCATCAAATCAACTCCAATTGGTTTTGAGAGACAGCATTATCTGGTCCACACTATCCGTGTTTAACCAGTCATCTTAGAACTCACCTTTAAATGCAATGATGTGGTCCCTGATATTTTTCTTCTCCAGCAGGAATTTGGAATAACGTGGGTGGAGCATGTAGGAACGGTGTTCCTCGTCCAAAGAAATCTTAAGGGAAAAAAATGATTAAGAATCTACACAACCTATCTAGACATAAGTGCTGTAATTAATAACAAGTGAGTTTGAGAAGATGAATGACAACCTGATGATGAGTGATAGAGAAGATGAATCATGCAGGGTGTGTGGCTGGGTTCATATTCTTACTGAGGAGTTGGTTTCTGAACGCTTTCCCCCCCAGAACATGAAGACAGAGAAGGAGTTGATGGTGTTGACTGAGGCTGGTCTGGGGGAGTTGGGGCTGGCTAGCAGGCTGGCCTCCCACAGAATACCACCTGTCTGCCCATTTAGTATCACTACCTAACATATAAACACACACACACAGTGCCAGATGTGTCACATCCAAACAAAAAGGAGTGACACGTAAAACACTACACTTAGTTCCTAGTTTATTCAGAAGCCAACATAACAGTACTACTACCGAGTGCATAAGTACAATAGCTTAGGAAGTGTTATTATGGTATGGCAGGTGTGAGAGCATTCCTTCTTCGTAACTTACCCTTTTCGTGCCATTTCCATTATCCTCCTCAATCACAAAGTCAAGCTTTTCATCGTCGTTGAAGTGGCCGAAAGAAGGTTCACTAAGGACAACAAGAAACTCTCAGAAACCTCAAGACAAATCTTACAATTTCCATTATATTAGAATAATATAGACAAAAACAGGCATCATAATTTTATAGTATTAGAATAAAGCACTCCAAAAACGTTACATTCAGCGAGTGATGTTTTCGTGTGGTTTTAGTTACCTCAGGACAGTGCTGGTGTTGACTGTCCACAGTGGGACCCTACTGTTTCCGTCTACGAGTAACACTGCATCTTCAGTCAACAGCAGCAGGTTCGGGCTATCTGTCTTTATCCTCAACACATGTCTCAATGAGTCAGACCTGCAGAGCAAGGAACGCCTGTCTCAAACAACACTAGCTTCTGACCCAGTAAATGGACCACAGGGTTCTAAACTGTTGACCTAAGTCAATGGAGAACAACAATACGTTAGGATGTAGCTTTTACCAGCCCTCACTTACTCATAGACTGGTACAAAGCCAGTGATGGGGTCAGCTTTTGATTCCCAATTTTGGTTTTTGTTAAGGTGAGCCTCTGCACCTTCTTTAGCTTTAGCTGCAATCCTCCACAGAGCCAGACCGTATAAGCCAAAGTCTGTGGAGGGACAGAATATAGAACACCAGTTAACAAGCTATTGTTTTGTATTGAATTATTGGGTCTCACGCTCAACAATACCAATATACCAAGGTCATAAAAGGCCCTAAAATCAATTTACTATTGTAGGGGTAATCGTCACTGCAATTTGCAAGGTCAATACATAATGTCACCTTAGCTTGATATCAAAGCATGGATCAGGATCAATGTCAGTCATTGGATAAAAAAATAGAGAGAGAAATAAGACCAAGTTGGCTCGGGTGAACAATGACTTGATTCAGATCCTTACCTTTCTGAAGAAGTACATAGTGGGCGTCCTTAGGAGTTGGGTGCAGGAGATGCTTGGCTGTCTCAGTAGTGTCCAGAACCACTTCTGAGCCAATCTGCACCCCCGTCTTTCCTGACAGAAACACTAGCTGTGTCTGTCAAAATAAGAGGGAGCCACTTCTATCTGTAATTTTTTTTCATAAGGATTATCTTCTCAAGGACAATGAGGAATTGCATTGCTTTTTGTGTTCAGCCTAGTTTAGTTTTAACAAATAATTGTTTAGGGAATGCTAGAATATGTTTGGTCATTTAGATCATTACACATCACATAACACAGACATGGGGTACCCAATCCTAGATCATCTTCAAGCCTTACGGCCATTTGAGAAGTGGCAAACCGATGATGCCAATAAAGTTTACCTGCAGTGGGCCTGGTGCCACCAGAGCTACATCACTGAACCCATCACCATCCAGGTCTGGAACACTGAGAACTGGGAGGGTGCTGTTCAGGCCTGGGGGCTGGGGCCGCTGCCACAAAATCACTCCTGGAAAGAGACACATCATCATCATCATCACATTCATTAAGAATTGTTCATATACATGTTAGCTCAGATAAAATAGGATTAGAATTGTGTATGTAGAAATTATGATTTAGAACCATATAGGATTTAGGTTAGACCGTTAATTCCAATGTCCCTGTACTTGTGGCAAATGGCAAATAAACTTGAAACGTTAACAAGACAGAAAATAATGTCAGTCAGTCACCCTTGTATTTGTCTATGGCCGTGAGTTGATCAGCGTGTGACAGCAGACAGCCTTTTTCTTTCCTTTCCAGTTCATTCAGTCCCTCCAGACCACACTGGCCCCACTGGAAGTCCGGGGCCAGGGGAAGCTCCCACAGGGTCATCCCATTTGTCCCTGCCACCGCTGACACAAACAAACAGGGCGTGGGCAGGCCTGGAGGACACACAAGGTACAATCTTAATCCCATGCAAGCATACAGTAACACAACCCAACCCAATCTATCTTTAACCTATACTTCCCCACCTTTAATTAGCTTTTGTTCAAGTTTTGCCCAAAGGCTTCTTACTTTGACAAGTAAATGAGTAAAGCAGCTTTCTACGTTAACTTTACCAGCACATGTGATATTCGGACCACCCACTGAATCCTTGCGGATGAATAGCACATCCAGTACTTTATCTTTGTTGGCATCTTCTATGTCCAGGAAGTCATAGGTGGCTGTGTTACACACAAAAAAACATTTTTAACTTTTACAAAAACAATGCTATTACCTTACTCAGTTCTCCGGTGCTAAATGTATTATGTACCTGCTTGAGGAAAGGTGCGATTCCAGGCACTGAGATATTGTGGTCGGACAGGACATGGCATGATGAAAGAGAAGGCAAAGACTATGGTGAGGCAGAGAAACAGCGAAAAGAAGAAGGCAGCAGTGCGCCAGTGGGACAGCTTAGTAAAACCCAAGCCTTCGCTGCAACTCTTCTTTTTCTTCAATTGTGTGGGAGGTGTTTGCCCATCTTCTACACCTGCCTCCCCACTCTTCATGGGGTCTGTTTCTGTGGCCTCCATTGCTCCTCACACCCTTACAGCCTTTAAACTACCTTAACAAACACAACATGAAGGGTTGAAACAGTTAGAACCAGACACACAACTTGCTGCAGTAAAATGACGATCTGTTTTTATAAACGTTTCCTCTTTGTTTACTGATATGACTGCACATCTAGACAAAAGAGGTGAACAGCTGTAACAAAGGTAAAGGTACTGTACTCGGCCGTCAACGGTCTAGCTGTTTCCACAACTTTGGCTTTGCGGATCTGAAATCTATTCAAGCCTGCCAACACACACAACCCATTCTAAACATTTCTAAACAAAACAAGAACACAGAAGCTACCGAGCCAACGAACTTCTTTTATATTCGATACAGCTATGCCTATGTAACTAGTCCCAAGCACTGGCAGCAAGCAACATAAATTTGTGTTGATAACTAGGGAGTCAGGAGGCTGAGCGGTGAGGGAATCGGGCTAGTAATCCGAAGGTTGCCAGTTCGATTCCCGGTCATGCCAACTGACGTTGTGTCCTTGGGCAAGGCACTTCACCCTACTTGCCTCGGGGAAATGTCCCTGTACTTACTGTAAGTCGCTCTGGATAAGAGCGTCTGCTAAATGACTAAATGTAAATGTAAACTAGCTTGCTAACGTCAGCTGGGCTAGCTTGACCAGCTGCTTCTGTGCCAGAAGGCGGACAAGATGATAATCCAGGCTAGACCAGACCCGGCAAGCAAGATCGATCGTAAAACAACAAGTGCTACCATTAACAACTTTTACATGGTCAAGGTGCATGCTCCTTACCTGAGCTGACGACGGCTATTTGGTTAACTTCCAAAACTGTCAAATCAAGTTCAGCTGCAACTTTGTGAATCTTCTCGTTCTATTTCCGGACGTGTCGTCATTTCCGGAAGGGAGTTCGTGAGAGAAGATTTAGCAAGCGGGTGCGTTCGTGCAAATATAGCTAGCTAGGTTGTTATTAATTTATAAATTACAGTTCCATAGATGCTGCAGTAGACTGTAGTTTGTGGAGAAGCGTCGAAGAACAACATACAGCCATGTCGGCCCAAGCTCAAATGAGAGCTTTGCTCGATCAACTAATGGGGACTGCGAGGGATGGTGAGTTGAAGCAGCTAGCTAGCCGTTAAGCTTGCAAGCACTAGTAGCTAGCAAAGATGGACCCTTGCAGTGCAATGGTGGCTCGCTTGGATTATTTGGCGTTTCAGATGGACAAACATTTAACGAATGAATGAAATAATGGATGACTGGAGAGTGGCGACAACTTTGTGCGTTTCCCATGAGTCGAACTGCTCCGCATCTGTTGTTGATTTAATGTTTGTATCCATAGCATAAATATATAGCTAGCTTAGCTTTAGCCATTTAACAAACGCTAGCTAGCTAGTACAGCCGCTGTAGGATTTACATTACAGTACGCTAGCTCTAAGTATATCACTATTCGCCGCACGAAAACACTAGCTAGCTATCTCAAGATGTTCACGGTCATACCCATACATAATCTCCTACATTCAATGTATTTTTAGTGTGGATTAACCATATGCAGTGCTAATTGTTTTTTGAGTCCTGTTTCAGGACATCAGTGTTGGCTAGCTAACATGTTAACAATCAACACGGACAATACCTTCCATATGGATGATGTGTCCACATACCATTCTCTCAATGTCAACTTTGCTGCCTATACTATAACGGGATGCATCGATTAAGTCATTGTGTCGCCTCTGTTATGACAAATGCTTTGTGTAACCAGTTGAAATTTCCGTAGATAAATTATATGAGAGTAACATGGATACACTCATTAAAAACAATACAGCAGACAAGGGTGATACAATTATTAATTTGACCTTGGACTACCAAACATGAGTGATATAGGAGTGGAAAAATTCACTTGAATTAGTGGTTCTGTTGAGTTAGCCGTTATTGGGCCTGTTGCTCTTCAGTGGGAGTTTGTGTGTGCGTGGTGCTTGTGTGTTGAGAGAGATGAATTCAAATTCATCCCATACATATGTTTCATACAAACTGAACAATTGTGGCCCCTTTATTTTATTCATAAAGGTTCAGTGTATCTTTGCCAGCCTACATCAATCTGCAAAGGAGTTGCAGAAAAGCCTCATGTTCATCGAGCCGTGAGTCCCACATGATTTTTAAAGCTGTTATGATGAATATCCAAACACTTTGTTTTTCATTCCGGAAGTTGTAATTTTTAACATCACAACAATGGAATTGTCTTCAGTGACATTTGAATTAGCCTACAATTTGCAGATTGAAATAAAGCTAATACAATCTGGTCGCGCTCAGAGAGGAGTACTCCTCCATGTTGACGTTTAAGATACTATCAGACGTCAGTATTAGCCATCAGAAGAAGCTTTTGCACAGATCATTTTCAATTTGACTTGTGTATCACTCCCAACTTCCTTACTACAGGTATGGGCAAGAAAACTGTTCCCATTTATACTTTTCTACAGCGGGTTTAAAATTCTGCAGCTGAGGTCTTGAAGATTCAGATGGGTACAGTATATGTTGCAGCTCGCAGTGTGTATAAACTAACTTTTTTTTCCTTTATTTTTTAAAATTTATTTCCGCTTTTATTTTATTTTCACTGTTTCATTACTGTAAGGCCCTTGGCTAAAGCAGCAGTACTCACGGAAGTTCTTCGAAAGTCTGTCAAGTCAGCAGATCTGTGTCTATAAGCAAAGTAACAGCTGCTGCTAAACACACACAGCCCTTCTAAACTGAATGAGAATGTCATGAGACCTAGGTAGCCATGTCAAGCTGTCCATGTCAATCAACGTTGGTTGTAGGCTACGTAGGTAGGCACTATGAAAATAATTGGCTACTACTAGATGAGACAATGGATTGCTATTTTGAGACTCAATTGAACCTAATCTGGGAACATTCCATACATTATTCATGTGGTTAGGCTCCGGTACAGTAAGGTAAGATCTGAGTTCCAACAGGATACATTACAAGCTAGCAAGACCACAATGCCTTATCCGCCCCTGCTGTTGTGGTGTTATAGGTGTATGTGATGTATGTCAGTAATGGGGGCACACATTAGGCAGCCAGCGATGGGTAAATATTTGAGTCCATAGTCAGTAAAAGAAACAGAACGTTGCTGACATTGTCTGTGGGACATTGTAGCTCATTGATTATGTTTTTGACCCAATCTAAAAGAAAACAACAGGATGCGCTTGTATGCCCCCTTTATGATAATATGGGCCCAGTGATTCATTGGACACCTCGCTGTAGCTACAGAGTATGTGAGGTGTTTCTCATTAAGGGTTTCTGGACTGTTTCAGGGGACGAGACGCGACAGAGGGTCAAGTTCACGGACGAGCGGGTCTGCAAGAGCCATCTTCTGAACTGCTGTCCACACGACATCCTGTCTGGAACAGTAAGTACTCAGCCTCTCCTAAGGAAACTCCATCCCACAGAGAATCAGTGATGGATTCTCTAATTTGGTTTGTTTCCTAAGCGTATGGATCTGGGGGAGTGTTCCAAGATCCACGACCTGGCTCTCAGGGCAGACTATGAGATTGCCTCCAAGGAAAGGGACCTGTTCTTTGAGCTTGATGTAAGTGCGCAGTCTGAATATATCTACCAGCTCAACACATTTTGTTCACGGTCTTATACATGGCACTGGCATTGCATACAGTACTTAGTACTTACTGCATGGTCACCTGCTTAAATTGTTTTGTAAATATGTTAATTAACCCTGTGTATTACCCCATGTACGGCACTGTTTTTTTGTACCTTTACACTTTGCTTTCCATCTTGCCTGCTTTAATGCCGCAATGTTTGTGTTTCTCAAGGCCGTGGACCACCTGGAGTCATTCATTGCTGACTGCGACCGGAGAACGGAACTGGCCAAGAAGCGTCTGGCTGAGACTCAGGAGGAGATCAGTGCTGAGGTGGCAGCCAAGGTGAGACGAGAAACCAGAGAGATGTCAGAGAGAGGCCGGAAAGTACACACGCTTCACTACTGTGGGCCGTCCCCTGGTTCTGTTATCGGCTACCACTTGGGTTGGACTTTTAGTCTTTTAGTGTAAACGTGTCATTAACTCATAGACCCTCTCCTTACATCCCAACTTTGATACTAATCAAATGCATCTCAGTTAATATACTACTTGACAGTCTACTACTTTCACATCTTGTATGTCCACTTAGCAAAAATCTCAATTTGGCACAGGTCTTCTGCATTCACTTTATTTCTCAAGTGTTTCTGTTTTCGAGTGTGTAATTGATTAACCGCTGACCAGGACTCATGACCCAGGACTCATGGCCCAGGACCAATGCTGTTTTGCAGGCAGAGAAGGTGCACGAGCTGAACGAGGAGATCGGGAAGCTACTGGCCAAGGCCGAGCAGCTGGGAGCCGAGGGGAACGTAGACGAGGCCCAGAAGGTTCTACATGAAGTGGAGAAAGTTCGCAGCAGGAAGAAGGATGCAGAGGTGAAGAATGATTTGTGCTTCTTAAACGGCCATTGTCCTCTTATGTCTAAAACATTTTTAGGTTGTTATAACTGTCCTGGAGTTTCATAATTGTTTGCAGAAAACAAGGTACTTGGGTGTGTATTCTCTGGTTCCTGATCTCTGGTGTGCTCTGCTGTAGGAGGAGTACAGGAACTCCATGCCCGCCTCCAGCTTTCAGCAGCAAAAGCTCCGGGTGTGTGAAGTGTGCTCCGCTTACCTTGGTCTCCACGACAACGACCGTCGCCTGGCCGATCACTTTGGTGGGAAACTGCACCTGGGGTTCATCCAGATCAGGGAGAAACTGGACCAGCTAAAGGTAGATCCCAGCAGTCTGTAGATGAACAGTTGCAGGTCTGGAATATATTGGCAGCTATTAGGGTTAGAGCGATCTAAATCCAAGCTTGAACTTAACAGTAAAATGCACTGTTTTGTGAAATATAAGTCTGTGTCTCCTTTTGTTCTTAGAAAACTGTTCTGGAAAAGCAGGAAAAGAGAAACCAGGACCGCCTGAAGAGGAGAGAAGAGAGGGAGAAGGAGGAGATGAAGAAAAAAAGGTGGGATAAGAAATCATGGATTTAGACTTACAAATACACGGTTTTACAGTGTCAGCGTTTCATTCAGTTGACTAAGTGTTGCCTCCTCCACTCTACAGCACCAGCACCAGGTCAATGAGCCGGGAGCATAGAAGGTTAGCATACTAAACTCACTGGACTAAACATAATACATCTGTATAATGTACATCTAAACTGGTTACAGCAAAACGTTGCTAAATGTAAAGTGGCTTGTCTGTCCTGATCCCAGGTCTCGCTCCCGAGACCGCAAGAGGCGCCGCTCTCGGTCCTCCTCCCGAGAGAGGAGGCGTTCCCGCTCCAGGGAGAAGGAGAAGGAGAGAGAGAAGGAAAAGGAAAGGGAGAGAGAAAGGGAGAAGGAAAGGGAAAAGGAGAGGGACAGGAGGAGGCGTCACCGCAGTCGCTCTCGGTCCCGCAGCCGGGGCCGCCGTCACAGCCACGAGCAGAGCTCCAGACACAAGTAGGACGACTGGCATCACTAACATTCACACGTCCAGCACTGAAGTATAGTGGAGAAAAGCATCTGCAAAACGAATACATTTATTTAAATTGACGTTGTCCCCCTTGCTTCTCTACTCTCCACCCACAATTTCCTGATGTGTTCGACTGTCTCTCTCCCTAAGGTCCTCTCGTGACAGAGAGCGCTCCTCAAGGGACCAATCCCGTGAGCGCGACAGAAGGGACGGCATCAACGGCAGGACGGACTCCCGTCGGGCGGACGACAGGGACTCTGGTGACTTTTGAAGACCCCCTCGGTCCCCCCTCCGTCACCCACACACTACATGTTCAGACCTGCAGTGAATCTATGAAGGATGCTGTCTTGTCTTTGTATGATTCCCCTTTGTATGTTTCCCCTCATTAAAAATCCATAGAATTTTACTTTCACAGCTATTCCAAGCATCTTACTTGTAAGATTCATAGATAATCGTGTATGAGAAATGGCAACATATGCTGTATATGTTTTATACAGTATATACATTTATCATACATGCCTTATTTTTTTTAATGTAATCAATGTATATCTCTGGCTTTAGATTGGGGGATCATAATTATCAAGAGTGAAATGTAAGGCTTGTCTAAATTGGTGGCTATTTAGACATTTCATAAAATTACACTACTATGTATAGCTACTCTAGAAATTGAATTGAATTTCCAGTAGTGGTGGGAACATTTAGCTTTCCTGTTTATTTGCTGACATTTGGGTGAAGAAAAGGGTCCCCTTTTAAACAACATTTTAAGTTTTGTGGCGCTTTCCATTGTTTTGTGCTTTTTCATTGCTGTCATTTGATATAGAATTTCCCTTAAGTCATTTAACCATTACCACTAGTGTTATGTAATGTTTGGCTTCTCTAGCAAATATGTTTGTGTCAATTTACCAGTTTAAATTGAAATACAATAAACCATATTATTTATGTTATTGATTCTATATTCTTTTATTCTCCCAAACCACATGACTATTGGCTGTTAAACCCAGATGGCATGTTATCAGTTGGCTTTCCCAATACTCTTGGCTAGTTTTACTGGGGAACATTTTACAGTAGCTTTAAAGATTGTCTGTGTAATGTAAGGCTAACTTATGCAGCCATGTTTTAATATCTATTTCTTAATTTTTGTAATTTGGGGGGGGGGGGGGGGTGGAAATTAGTTTTGTGTAGAATTTAGTTCACATAAAATGTAATGAAGACAAATATATAAACCCTTCTAATCCTAGGCTGGACATGTGTAGCAACAAGATCACCTAGTGGATCCTCTAACATATAATGCTTTTTACGATTTCAGCTTCCAATCATTTTGATAATGACTTTAGGGTTAGGGAATTTGTTGGTTCTTGCTTGTCTGTCACCTGAAGTTATATGCGAAAACATTGTATTTTGATGCATAGCTTTTTCTCAATGTGTGTTGTCTCCATGTACTTAATGTTTGTATTATTATGCTGGAAGAAGATTGTTTTATGCCTGAAGAAAATAAACTTCCAGCCTTTTTATTATATTGTCAAGATGGACACATTGTACTTGTCAAAGACCAGGATTGTTTGTTGTACATAATTTTTTTACAGTACACAATATATTAAATATACATTCATTTATAGGTGGATTGTAGAGTTACACAAAAGTGAATTTTTGATTTAAACAAAATAAGTTTACACCATGGGTTAGGGATATACAATAGGGTATAAAGAACCCTAAACATTTTTTTAATGTTTTTTCAGTATAATATTGTTAGTATTAATGTGAGCATTCACAAGCAACTTTAGCAAACCCTGTAATACATACTTTAGCAAACCCTGTGGACATAGTCACAATTTCATAGAATATTACATTCACAGCAAATGCGTTGATTCTGGACCAATCCTTGGGGAAAAGGTGGTGTACTTGGACAAGAATTTCATATTCACTTATAGTGTGTTAAATTATAGCATGTAATTTCTTCATTGGCACATATTATTTAAGTCAGTGCCATTTTTCATAGGGTGCTACTCTCCAGTTTCAGGTCCACCTTCAGTTTTTGCTTTTCCATGACAGCTTCAAGCTCTGTAGCCCTCCGGGCATCCTAGGAAAAAATATGTATTTAGATCTGGAAAGACGAATCCAACAGACACTCAGAATTTTTGTTTTTGTTTGAATGTGTTATAACAAGATAGATTGAGAATCACTGTCTCGTCTTACCTCAAGGAGGGACTTCTGCACAGTAAGCTGACTGTAGACTCTGGTGCCCTCTTCTGGGATGACGGCACGAAGCTCCTCTTTGTTCAGAGAGAAGAGTTGAGCACCTGTCAGCACTCCCAGACACTGTACCGTCCTGAGGGAACCACAAGCAGCGAATGAGACCAAGGTTAAACCCTCTATACATACGTTACCTGTCCTTTCCACACATATTTGTGACAAATTGTTAAAAGGTTGATATTACCACAAACTAGCATTAAAAAGTCCAGTTAAAAAAGAGAGTGTTTAGGCACGTGTGCATGCTCATGTGTATTTCACTCAGCACTCACGGCTCGCTGAAACCTTTCCCCTTGAGCCATTCTGCCACCTCATCAGGGGGGGAGTGATAGTCCAGGGGGACGGAGGTGTCGGAGGACCGAGGGATATGCAGGGACTTGTTCAAACCAGACTTCCCATTGGTCAGTCGCTGGAGCAGTTCGTCGTTCACCATCATGGCTGCAACAGAACGCAGGAGTGACTAAGGGTTCACATTAGTGCATATGACAGGTTGTTTGAATTCCTAAAGATGTTTTGCCTACACTATACTTCCTGCTTACGTGTTCTCTAATAGAAGATGAATCAAAAGATAGTTCTGTACACAGCTAATTCGCCTCCATCCAACAACCCACATGAAAACAGATTTACAGTTGTTTCCTCAGACCGTGGCCAGAGACACTAAACCTACTTGACAAGTCTTGTAAGCTTAGAGCAAACAGCGAAACCACCTCATCTGTAAAGAGCTTAAGGCAAAATTAATTTCCTAATGGGTTGCCGTCTATTTCTCTGTACTCTTATACGCAAACCCTCACGCGAAAGACAAACATCCCAACTGTCCCCCGATTTGAGCCTCCCTCTTGGCTACACAAGCACAGACAGTTGGACGTCAATGTAGCCCTTTTGTATCGAGCTGGTACCTTTGTCTGTGTCTTCTGAGGTGGGAGCGTTGTGGCTGTATACTTGTAAGCTTCGTGGCCGAGGATTTGACTGATGGGTAAAGGCAGGAGAGCTGGGAGGACCACCGCTGGAAGCTGTCAAAGGCGGAGCCTAGGGTAGCACACAAGAGTAAACAAGGTGGATTTCAGTTTAAAGCATTTGTTGTTGTTTTTTGTACATGTGGATGTGTTTGTATGTATCTGTATGTGGATGTGTGTTACCTTGGGTGGTCTTTGTGTGCCTGGGCTTTCTGCGTGAGACACCGGTTCCAGAATGTTGAAGGGGACAAAGCCAATCTCATTGAAGCGATTACGACATTTCCACCAGCGTTTGGATGACTCAACCACCTGACAGAGGCAGAGAGAAGCCAATAAATATGAAGCCCAGTCCCTATTAACAAGGGGAGTGTTTTTATCCAGGAAAAAGTCCACTAATAAAATGAATGAGTCAGACAAGCATAGTGCATCATGCCAAAAAGTATTCCTGTATTTCCTTGATTCCAATACACTTGTCTGGTCTTGGACCTGTTTGGTGAGTCCTGTTTCATGGGAGTGGTCTAAGAATGTTCTTAAAAAGAACTGCCATGGAGAACCTTTAAGGATTTGTCAGAGGCTTACCTCCAACGTCTCTCCCTGTAGAACTGACAACTCGCTACTATTCCGCGCCACAAAGTCATAACTGCAGCTGTACAGCCTCTCTCCCTCAGGTGGCAGGACACTACTGTCTCTGGTTGAAAAGGAGTGAAAATTACTCTACAATTTTGGCAAATGAAACATTTTGATATGATTATAAATCTATTCTATGAAAAAAGTGAAAATAAAACATACATTTCTTCAATAGGAGGAGTTGCTGGTGCAGCTGGCTGAGGGGGCTGATGTTTCTGACGAGAGAGAGAGAGAGAGAGAGAGAGAGAGAGAGAGAGAGAGAGAGAGAGAGAGAGGGGGGTGAGGCAACACTTTCTGTGCACACAAACACTTGATCTCAAATTCTCACCTTTATACTTCTAAAGAATATAACTATGACTTTTTAGGTCAGCCAATCCCCTACCTCTTGTTTCTCCTTCATGGCTTCTTGTTTATGTTGGGACTCCAAAGGGTCTTCCCAGACCTGACCGTCTGCCTTATTGGCTTCCGGCTTCCAGCCATCCAGGAACACTGGGGTGTAGGGGGGCACAGGCCCTCTGAGCTGGGAGCTGACACGCAAACACACACACACACAGAGAAAAGGGACCAGAGTCACATCAACAGGAGCTAACAACCAACCGGAAAGTGAAGAGAGATTTAACCTCAACATAATAGCATGAAATTAGGTCATGAGCCACCTGTCTGTGAAGAAGCAGAAGTCTTTAGCATACATTCAAAACAAGACTTAATTGACTACCTAGCCAGGATACTAGTGATGTTAGTGGGCACAAAGTCCCATCATGTTATGCCATTATCACAGATCACCATACCAGGCCACCTCATCAAAGTGAGATGTCAGAGGATTTCCCGAGACTTCTACTGACCGAGAGAGTGTCCAGTTGGGGCCCAGGGATGTCCAGAGCTCTTTCTCCTCCTCGTTCAGGTGGCTTTGGAGCAGGGTCACAGCTGAGCTGGTCATTGCGGGGCTGGCCACTGAGGCCCCTAGAGCTGGACCCCCTGTAGTCTTCACCATCTGGACACACAGGTAACACTCTGTTAGACTAGGATTATATAGACTACACAGCTACAATACTGTTGAAAGGGCAACTTAATGGATGGAATGGATGAGGGGCCTGAGACATGATCAACACCTGGTACTTTTAGGGATTTCAGAACAGGATGAATTACATTAGATCAATGTTACCCTAATTATAACAAAAAAACACACCTTGACACTAAGCAAACACATTGCCAAAGAGATGCCAGTCACACCTCTCTCGGTCTCTCCCTATTACTCTGCAGGTGTGCCAGAATACATGTTCCTCCATGCCCAGTTTTCAAAGACATTCGTTTTTGTTGTTACTCAATGATTCATTTCACAGTAGCTAGACCACTCAATCTAGAAATTCAACAAAAATTCTGTTGTTGACGTGGATTCAATTTTACCTCAAAACAGACAGTTGACTATGAAGCAAGTCTGTCTGAGGTAAGAGGCTTTTTGTACAATCTCCCAGAAATGAAGTAACTGTGTAAATAATCCAATTTTAACCATGGCCTGCTTTTTGTTCTCCATATCACACTGGGTACTGCCCTGTGTAAATATTAAATGTGACTTTAAAAAGCTGTTGAAGCTGACCAACACAATTATTTGTCTTAAGCCTCTGAAATAAAATTAAAAAAGTTGTTTTGAAAAGTTATAACTAATTGTACATTAGGCCTATGTTCCATTATATACTGTGCCTACCCTCCTGTTACCATAGAACTGTTATTTCCAAACATTCAGCCATAAGTTTTTTTTATTAATGTTATGAAATCACAAGAGATAACAACTGGGAAACATTTCTAAATACTGATTGTGACATGCCTTTTTAATCTATGCAGCTACAGGACAATCATTCATTCTAGAGCTCCTCCCAGGTTGTCACTGCGTGAGCTTTTATTGGTTGGAGGAGGGGCACTGGGAATGAATAGTTGTACTCACTATATCCAGAGGTTTGAACACGTGGTGGAGCAGCTCCTCTGATGATGGGTTTGAAATGGCAAACTTGAGTCTGGCCTGCAGAGAGGAAGAGAGACAGAGAGAGAGAGAGAAAGAAAGGATTAGAAAAAAACTAATTCAGGCACACTAGGGGCTTTTATAACTTTACATTACTGTGCAGGTTGCACAAAGTTCACTCACCAGCAGACTAAAGCAGTACTTGAATTTCTGGAAGATATCAACGAATTCCTCCTCCAGTGGAGGTCGAGCTTTTGCAATGAGCAACTCTTCTGTTTAAGGTGAAGAGCACAGACAGAAGTTAGGTAATGTATACAGTATTTGGATGGCCAAAGTAAAACTAAAACACCTTGATGGAGGCCATAATTCACTATTAGTGAAATCTTGTGAGATACATAATTTGAGATTCTATTTACAAAAAATGTCCCATTTCTCTTTTCCAAATATTACCTTCAACATTTTGCTTTTTGCTTTTCTTCTTTTTCTTCTTCCTTTGGGTTAAAATTGTCGCAGCTTCTGCAGACTGCTGCAACTTTGACATGAATGCCTCAATGTCATCGAAACAGTGATTCAAAATGCCCTGAGAACAAACACACAAGATGAATTGGAGAAGGATTAAGCCATCTAGCTTTGGTTAACATTTTTTAAATGCACACATATTGTAGAAATCTCTTCCAAAAAGATGAACGTACCACTTCTCTGTCTGCTCGCAGGAAGGACACGTCAGGCTGCCCTCCATTCACCCCATTTGCTGCTGAGAGAGAAAGATACAATTCTGGCCTCCATTTGTATTCATTGCCCTGGAACTGCCTACATTCAGAATTCCTCCCCTCTTTCTCCAACTCCCTGCACGCACGCATGCACACACGTGCACAAACGCGAACAAACACCACCCCTCGATACACACAATGGAATCTCTGTGCTCTCCTACCTTCTACCTTAAATACCTTACTCTGAGCCTCCCTTCCCCTCCTTCTCTCCCACGCTCTCTCATCCTCCCTTATTCATTCCCCCCCCCCCCCCCATATCTCTTCTCCATTCAGATCCAAAGATTTTTATTGACATGGCAAACAGGTGAATTGCAAGAGCACACACGCACAAATATCCATGTGAAAACAAGCCGTACCTCTGGGTCCTGGGTAAGGTGGAGGGTTGGCTGGTGGAGGGTTGGGTGCATGTGGAAGGGGGGGGTTTGGTATTCCATAGGGGTCCATCATCTCTTCTGTGGGAACCAGAGCGAGACTGGAGGGAGAGAGCCGTGCATGTTGACATTCTGGACACTCATTGAACTGATCCCTCCACCTTCTGACTGTGTGTGTGTTGTTTTTAACCTGTTCTCACATTTCTTGTACATGGGTAAGTTTTAGGAGTTTTAAGAACTCACTGTGGGTCTTTTATAACATAATATAGCGACTTTATTTATATAGTAGCACATTTCATACAAGAATTGCAGCTCAAGGTGCTTTACATAAGATCAATAAAAACAATAATATAAGTAATAAAACCCTTCTGAACCAGGCCGCAGTCTTTACAGTAATTATTTTGGCAGTTGCTAAGAACAACTATTCATTCAACACCGCAGGAAACAGCCATCAGCCATTAGTAAATGTACGCCACCAGTGCACCGTAATTATAGTACAATTAAAAACCAGAGAGCTCAGCAATTATTAACATAGGGAAACCTTATTCCATTCAGTAAATACAGTTTACAGAGAAAGGCATGCCCAGCAGTGTTCTCTAGTTACACCTAGCTTTCATATCAGTTTGATGTACTTTATGGACAGTAAACACTGTGTGTGAACGGAAATTATAACACGTCTGTAGCTTAACATCAACACAATTGTATTCACATTTGAAAGGATCCACACCCCTTGATTAACTACATAATGAAAACTCTGAATAAGAAACTAAACATTTGTATCTATCTGTTTTAAGCCTTTTGCTTGACATTGGTTGTTTACAGTCCCTCACATACTGTAACACATAGAGTCACAGTCTCAAGCACACAGCCAAGCATACAGATCACCCCCAATGGCTACAGTTCAGTTGTTATCCTCCAGATAGAGGCCACCTCTGATACGAGCTGATATCTTACCTAATATACTGTATCTGCCCTTTTAGTGTCCTTAGGTTTGTCTCGGAGTACTGCTTAGAGTTAAATCCTTGAGTTTTCAGTGCACCACCATCATTTCTTTCCGCTCCCTTCAGCGACAATGGCCTTGTTTTCTGTCACACCTTTTAAAGTTATGTAGAAACCAGTCAAACAGGTCTCTCCTCTTTCTGTCTCAGCTGCACACTCACTAGCTTTCTCACTCTCTCTCCACTCCACCTCTCTCTCTCTGTGACAGGTGCCTATGCATGCTGGACTCCCGCTTTAGGTCATAGAAAACTTGAGAATGAGATGGTTGTCAAGGGGTACAGAAAAACAGTGAATCGTTTGTTGGGTTTAACTCTTTTCTACCGTTTTCTTTCACATACACACTTCAAACACACACGTACACATTCATACACACACTTTCTGTGCCCAGTTATTGTTTATTAGTGTGCTATGATGTCTACATCTGTGACCGTACCTGGGAGCCTCATGACGCTTCTTGGTCTTCGAGGAGGAACCTGACACTGCCCTTGAGATACCGTCACGAACCTGCTCTGCCTGTGGAAACAGAGGTCGCATGACTGTAGTCTGACTGGACCTGATTGAACAGATTGTTCCACTATATTTTGGATGCATTGCATGGGCCCCTGTCAGAGGATAGGCCATCAGAATGTAAAGAATGAGTGGAATTAAAACTCATGGAGGCAACAAGCTAAGCTAATGTCTGAAATTACAAATAGACTCTACAACTCACCTTTACTGCCTCACAGTTGAAGAAGAGAACATCAGGCTTTTTCTGCTTGACACTTTGGCAGACAAGGAGAAGGAGGGATGGGAATCTTTTCTCTGTCAGGATGGCGTCACAGCGTAATATAGATGAGACAGAGTATTTCTCCAACTCCTCCTGCACAGGACACAATACATTCAACAACAACATTTTGATACTATTTAACAATAAACTACTGGATCTAGAAACAGAAAGTGTTCTTTGGAGAACCGGTTGTAAACCCTTGAGGATAATTCAAAGCCTTCTTGGTTCTAAGTAGTAACGTTTTTTGAATCTCACACAAGTAATAGATTTAACTCTAAAGTGGGGCAATGCAAATTTCGGGAAACCGTTCTGTGCAAGAATGTCAGCTTGTCCACATGAAGTTTACTGCATACCTGGTTCTGTACGTCTCTGAGTCTGAGGTCGTCTGGCCCGACCTCCAGCACCATCTCCTGGCTCCACAGACGATCCGACCGGGCTAGGAGGGAGAGGCGAGACTGGGCCTCCTCCACGTTCTTCACCTCCCCATCCTGCAGGGAGAACGTCACCAGGTGCTGAAAAAGCACAAAAAAACTGTTAACTTCTGGGAAAGGTGGATCATTTCATTCAGTGGATTAGTGGATTTACACTAATTGTAATTAAGAAATGTGGCTTTAGAAAGGGTTTGGCAAGAAGGTTATGAATTCGAAAACGAGAGAGCATTACACCTACATTGACGAGGTATTTTGAGACGCTTGTCATCCTGGTCTGATACAAAGTTTCAGCCTGCTCCTGAAAGATACAATACGACAATATTACGGTTAGCCATAGATGGAAGTTCTTCAAGAGATTAAATGATATGGAAAGTGGAAAGAGAGGTTCGTAGATGTCAGAAGACAGGGTGTAGTCTAAGACCTTTGTTCTACAATGGGTGTAACTCCATTGGTATCGTTCTTGATGAGTCGTAGACCGAAATTACTTTGTCTTAAGTCCTGCAGATATTTCTTGTATTTATTTATTTATTACAATAGTATGCTCTCATGGTGTGCTGAAAGACATGGCTCCTGTGTCTTCTATTAGTCTCAATCTTGTCCCTTCAGTAGCTGTGCCTTATGTGCATTCTATAACATTTGTGAATGGCACCAAACCAACCAGTCTGACCACAGCACTGCAATGCAACATACTTAAGATGTGGATCTTGATCATTCATCTTCAGTACTGTAATTTTCACCAATACCGTCTCCAACAAAAGTGTCTTAGTTTCACGTAAAGTTCGATGTCTATTTATCTGCCATTTCTATGTTGTCTTTCAGGAGCCAGAGTCAGTCTTCCCACCCAGTAAATCATTCTGCTATTCTTGTGTTTTTGTTTCTCTCAACATTAGGTCTTCCTGAAATAGATTCCTGAAATAGATTCTTGTCAGACTCAGTCATATCAGAGAAAGAGAAATCTTACTCCATGGAACACAACTAGTACATAAGTAAATAGAAAGATTTAAGATGGTTTGAGTTCCATTTTACATTTATGAAAGTTGTTCCACCCAATGTTGGAATCTAATTAGATGTGAAATAACATTGCCAGCTTAAAACGTTGTAGATCAAGAAAATGGTAGACCCTATCACACATATCATGATATACGACATAAGGCAACATTGTCCTTCATAAAATGTGTAGTTGAATAACCTGTTGCTGTGCACTTACCTCAAGTTTTCAGCCTGAGTTTAAAAAATTAAAAGATTTCTAGTTTCTGGCTGTAAGATTCCTGTATAGCCTCTCTGTCCCTACGGGCATCAAGTCCTGGCTCCTGGAGTGCGTCATCAAACCCAGCCTTGCTCAGCCAAATATACACGAGCCCAGCCCTGTACTATAACCACCTTGTCCCTGCTTCACACAGGCTGGCCCATCCCAGCCCCCTCGCACACACATACGGAAGATGCAAATATTTATATGAGAATTATTAAATAATTAAAGGAACATTACGTAGACGCTGTAATGCATGAATCTAAGACGTGTTAAAACATTTACGTAGCATCCACATCTCTGATGACCAAATAATTGCAAGTCGGTAACATTTTTAAACGTAAAAAACAACTAATTTGACCAATAAACTATTTAATTTATTCTAGAACTTAACACCGGCGTGGAGTGATCGTGTGTTAAAAAGACAGGTAGCCAAAGATTCATTTCATGCCCAGCCTCACTAAACCAAATTATTTTCACGTCATGCTGGTTTTCACTTTAGGATTGGTGGACTGCAGCTCTGCTTACACGATGCCACTCGTACCACAAGAGGGGGCACTTCACCTCTAATACTGTTGAATGGACCGTTGTGGAACGGAAAACCTTGGTCAACGTTCAATGTTTTGAAAGGTTGAAACAATATTTTCGAAAAAAGCTTCGAGAAGCTTCGTTTACGTCATTGATGAGTACTTGATGAGGACTGTACTCTATTGTATTCTGGTCTAGACTTTTGTTCTCATTACCCCTCTCCTCCTCTCTCCTACCCTCTCCTTTCACTTCATGTGTAAAAAGGTTTTGACAGGTTTAAACAATATTTTCGCCAATATTTTTGGAAATAAGTTTGCATCATTGATGAGGACTCTACTATACTCTACTCTAGGCTTCTGTGTTCTCCCCTCCCCACCTATCCACCTTTCTCCACTCCTTTCACTTCACGTGTGAAAAAAACTACTTTTGAAAGGTTGAAAACATATTTTCGAAAAACGTTTTTGAAAAATAAGTTTCGAAAGGTTGAAAAAATAATTTCGAAAACCTAACCCCACATTACACCTGAGAAAAGGAAGGTAACAGAGCTGGTAACAGACACTGTCAGCACCATCAAGACAGGAAGGATGAGGGGATGGCAAACTGGATAGGTGGGTCTCTCTACTTCTCTCTCTATCAAGCAGGCACACACAAACACACACATGCACATGCATAGTTCTCATATTGCAGATAAACTTCATGTGTAATCTATCCCCCTATTAGCATACCTCACTCAATTAGGTCAGTCTACCTCCTCTGGTGACCTGCAGATGATCTTAGCAAATTCATTAATTAGGGGAGACCCCTTGACAGGGAAATACTCAACCACACAGCTGTATTGGGTTAAAAAAAAGAATTCACTTGACTTTTTGAGAATTATGCTTTATTTAAGATGTATAAAGACAGAAGGCTAGAAGTGCTGTATAGAATGGAATAGAATGGGACTGTTCTGATTCCACTACTGTGAAAAATTATGACATCACAACCATACTGTATGTTCTATTCTGAGTCAGAACCAGGTGTGAATCATCTTGAGTGAAATGGCAAAATTATGTCACAAAGAGGTCTGAGCTGCAAAGTACAAATCAGAAGTCTGGCGACGATCTGGGGAAGATGTCAAATTAAGGTACAGAAGTTCAGCTTGTTTTCCATGACTGTCTTCTTCCAGGGCTGTCTACAGGTTCCGACTGGCAGACTGGGGACATTTTATAATTGGATGTGTATGTAAGATTTCAATAAGTGTGACAGGAGATGGGTAGTGATTGGTTAACTTGCATGTAAACACCCATTAGAGTTCCTCCCTGCAGGATTCAGTCATAGCCATGAACTACAATGAACTACACATACTGCTAGCCGTTGCCTGGTAACACAGGAAAACACAGCATAGCTCAACAGGCCTCCACAACACAGAGCAAAGCAGCCAGTCACTCAGTCTATCTGTACTAAATGACTAAATGTACTAACACCATAGTTAAACATGAGATCCTGAGTGCCCTTCAACCAGAGTAAAGTAGAGAGGCCGCCGCACCTCCTGGGTTTTACTTACACGGTTCTACTGTGTCTGTAATGTATAATTCACAGCAGAGGGAGGTGGAGGGATCCTCGACTGAAACAAAGACAATGTTGGCTGTAACCTGGGGGAGCATTCCTGTGTTGTAGCTGAGCTGTGGAGACTAGCACTTCCTCCGGCTAGAATTCTCCCTGGCTGTATCAAGGCTGGTTAGGCTGGAGGGAGCAAAGCAACTCTGATGCTGGTAAGGAATCAAACTTTCGTTTGGTAAATGTTGCATGAAAAATGTCTGTGGGTGGAAAAATCTCAGTTATGTTAACACTTTGTAAAAGTATATCCTGGTGATCTGAGAGACAATGGGCCTTGTTTAGTGGTAGCAAAAAGGCAACTCCTGTTCTAGTGTTCTGGTATGTTCAGTTGTATCAAATGTTCTGTTCTTTTCTACTTTATTGACTACCGTGTTCAGTACTTGTTACTATGTTACTTGTATTAACCAAAACACAAAACATTGAGAGAATTGAAACAGCTTTTAGTTAATTATAAAAAATGTGAACACTTTCATATCTAACCTTTTTTTGTTTTCAATGTTTCTATGGTGTCTCTCTGACTGAGCACAGGACTAGATCTTCTATCTCCCATACTGTTTCCTCCAGCTTCATGGCCAAGGGGAAGAAGTCTGGTGAGCCCAAGGGCAAGAAGATCACCCTGAAGATGGCCAAAAACGCCCTGAGGCTAACTGTGGATGGCAAAAGACGCCTAGACCTCAGCAACATGGAGATCGCCACCTTCCCTAAGTGCATCCTCAAGCTGGCTGATGTGGACGAGCTTGACCTCAGCCGCAACATGCTGAGGAAGATCCCTGACTCCATACACGAGTTTGTCAATATCCGCATGCTCGACCTGCACAGGTTGGTGAAGTCTGTAAGATATACACGTCTGTCCAATGGTTTGGCCATCCCTGGATATTACCACTTTGGAGATTTTTAATTGTAAATCAAATGTGAAACAATCAAAAGGTACTGTATTTAAATCCATATTTGAATGGGTGTTGCTTGACTGTGTTTCCTTTTTAACCTGCTGATGACTCCATATCCCTCCAAACACACAGCAACCAGCTGGAGAACCTCCCTGCAGCCATCGGCCGGCTCCAGAACCTGGTGAGCCTAAACCTGTGTAACAACCGACTGACAGACGTCGGCCTCCCCAGTGAGGTGTTTCTCCTGAGAAAGCTGCGCAGCCTCAACTTGGGCATGAACTTCCTGGACGCCGTTCCGTCCTCCATCGGTGCCCTCAAGGAGCTGCGCCACCTGGGCATCTTTAACAACAACCTAACCCGCTTGCCCGAGAGCCTCCACTCACTGCCAAACCTCGAGAGCCTCAATGCCAGGTGTAATCTCATCCCCTCGGATGACAAGCCGCCCCTAGACCCCATCCAGAGAGTGGAGTGCCTCTACCTGGTGAAGGAGAGCTGCCTCTGTGAGCCCTGCCTCAAGAGGCTGAAGGAGGAGAGGCAGAAGATGGACAGCAGAATTGATGATGCCCCCGCCAAAAAGAGGTCCATGTTCACAGGGCTCGTCACGCCCAACTCCGTAGCCCAGGACGAGCAAGCCACCTGGAGGTGATGGCTGTTTGGTGCATGTCTTTGTGATGTCATCATCAAGGGACAAATAGAGTACTTTTTGGTGGAGAGGAATATTATTGTCCTATGTGCTATGAAATCAAAATGCATTTCAATGTAAAAACAAAAAAGGTAATTGACAATGGAACTGGAATTTCTTTTCAGATCCATCTATCATGTTTCTCTAACAATAAACACATGCTAATTCCTAACCTGGTGATAAACTGTCTATTGTAATTCTTTATGTTAACACCAGGACAAAGGATACATCTCATCCCATAAATAACAGTGTCTGACTAAACATTAGGCTCTGAAACTGCTTGTGCTAAACTACTGAGGTGCTGCAACTGTGCTTGTATAGTACCTAAGTTGAGGCTGTATGTGTGAAATGAAAGGTTTTGGGTAGATACTGCATCATCATATCATCCAACAGGCTCACACTTATCTGCTATCTACCCATTCTCTATGAGGTTGACATGGAGGATTGTGCAGAATAGCCAGATAAGTTTCCACGTCTTTTGGGGTGTATTGTATTGCATTAGACATATAATGTAAAAGGACATACACAATCTTTTCTAATGTAATATGCAGATCAGACTGCTCTGTTGTTCTGAACATCAGTTCAGGTCACTTGCACAGTCACACCACTAGAGGGCTACAGACAGGTCTGCCCACCTCAGGCTGGCTCTGTCTGAAGATGCACTTAATGTGCTTTATTTCCCTCTTTGGGACAATACAGGGGAAACAGGATACTTGTTCCTGTTTAGCTGTTTGTTTGTGCAGTTATCTTGCTACAATGTAGAATGGCCCCTACAATCTCTCCCATTCATCAACCATGAGACTCAACTATGAGACTCTAGCCAATCCGCAAAGTGCTGATTCAGATAAATCATCTCTGAGAAGCTATCACATATTGATTCACTTATAATGATATGCTATCACTGCTGTGTATAAGATATATCTTGTGATTGCATTGTTTTTAATGAGAGTATAGGCTTGACTGTATTAATACCACAACGGTATTGAACACCAATTTGTCAGCATGCACGCATGCATGCACACACACACACACACACACTCACACACAATCTATTGTCTCTAAAGACTTCAACACTCTTCTTTATCTACAGTGACAGACAGGGTAACATCGACAGCCATAGCGATGTCAGATTGCTTCATATCCATTAGCAGATGAGGTCATGGCTGGTGCTCATTGGCTGTGACAGGCTAATGGTAGTTCAGGGCGGGGCTCATAGGAATGTCACTCTTTACTGAGTCTCTTTAGACATCACAGGACTGTTAATAAGGAACGATTTAATTATTTGTGAACATAGCAGGCATTAACTATGCTTTGCTGGCCCCAACTTATATCACTAGGAATGTTTGAAATCTGATTATTATGTCAAGTATCTTTCTCTCTTCTGTTACAATCAAATCTCACTACTTTTTATGACATCATCCATAGACAGAGTAATCCAAACACACACACACATACAAGTGAAGAATCCCACACCCAGTATGTTCAACATCACTCACATCTTTACCGTAGTAACAAATTATGTAAATCTGCAAATCCCTCTGTCAATGAAGTCATTGTGTCTCTGGCAGCTCCCTCTACAGGTCAGCCTGACTGATTCTTCACCTCACAATCAATAAATAATGTTATGTCAACATCACACCTCCCTCCAGCACCCAGCCCCAGCCACACCTCATCCAATATGAAACTTTAATTAGTTGGCGTTAATATTTCATCAGACAGCAAAGAGCTTTGGATTCAGATTTCTAGACAGTCAGCACTGGGACACTTGTCAGCATATTCCTGCCCAGTTCCAGTGACAGCCTTTTGACCTGAAATACTATATAGTGCACTACTTGCAGAGTTTACAGCTGTACCATGGGATTTACCACAGAATTCTATTTTTCTTTCTTCCAATTCACATGACCACAATTTTTCAACAATTCGTTGTGGACTAGCAAAGGCAGCCCCTCAGATTACAATGTTCTGGTGTGTCAGTTCACTTCAGGAGTAAGCCCAGTGATTATGGCTCCTATAACTGGTCTAAAACAATAGTAGCTCCTGGGTTGGTCTACTTCAAGTCTTTTATTGTCAGATGCACAGAACAACACAATGGTCTAGTGGTTGGATCTGTTGGATGTAGCACGTAATATGTATATTATAGCAAAACATTGTGTGCATGCTGTGTATATAGTTTGTCTACATAAATAGATGTATATCCTTTCTCCAGCTATGTGCCACAGCTCTGTCCATTCAACCCCATTTATTACAAAAACAAGTGTAAAACCCCAGCAGGTCCCTATGGTCCTGCTGCCTCAGCCCTCCAGTCCTACCTCTGGCTGTGGCAAGGAGCTCTTTTCCTGCTGCCTCATTTAGGCAGTCTGGGGCTGGGTGTGTGTGTCCCTCCCCCTCTCTGGGCACAGTAATCAGAGCAGCTGTGGTCTACCCAGCCACACAGAGCCACACAGGGCAGCGCTGATTCAATTGCAGCGGAATACTTGAAGCTATTATCCTCCATAGTGGAGGAGGAGGAAGCCTGACTGGTCTTCTGCAGACACACTGGGAGGGGTATACTATATTCTTAGAGAGGAAAGGGGAAGGATAGAGGGATGGGAAAACAAGAAGGAGAGGAGGAGATTGAGAGAGGGAGGGTGTGGACGCAGAAGGAAAGAGACAGAGAGAGAACAGATGCAGAAAAGGGACACCAGACTAATGAATGAGTGAGACAGGAACCCATGCCTGCATATCTGCAGCTAATTAAGGAAAGACCAGAAGCAGGCATAGTACCGGGTCCCCTCCCCTCCCCTCCCCTCCCCTCCCCTCCCCTCCCCTCCCCTCCCCTCCCCTCCCCTCCCCTCCCCTCCCCTCCCCTCCCCTCCCCTCTCCTCTCCTCTCCTCTCCTCTCAGGCCAACGTAGGGGCAGAATCACACTGACGTTAACGGGTCAGCTCGGAGGCGGGACCACATCCCCGAAGGACGACACACTTATGAATAATACAACAGGGAGGGGCACAGGCCACTGAGCGTGTGCAAGGAGGAAGGGGGGGGAGAAGGTATATACCTCCCTCCCTCCCCCCAGCCCTTCTCCCTCCCTCCCCCCAGCCCTTCTCGTAGACGCCCCCTGATGGCTGCTGCTACAGAAGGTCGGTGGGAGAGAGAGAGGAGGAGAGAAGAGGAGAGAGGAAACGACGAGAGGATGGTGTGCTGAGACTCAGTCTGTGTGTGAGAGAGAGAGGCAGTGAGAGAAAAAGAAGGGTGGGGTGTTGGGCAGAAGGACGGATGAGGAACATGCCCAGTGGAGAGAGAGAGGTCCAGCTATGACAGCTATGCTCAGCCCCAAGATCAGACAGACCAGGAGAGGTGAGGCTACACATTTACCTATCTACAGCGTTATCCGTCTTTTTGTAACCGATGTACAAGCTTTTGCTACACTTTATCAATGCTGTAAATCTACATCTTCTGTAGACACCTTTACATATCCATTTACCTGGATCTCTGTCAATGTTTTCTATTTGTTTTTCCAGCTACCAATGTGACAGTATAGCACACACAAACAGACACTGAAGGCTACACTTAAGGCATATTTCTTTATGGAGTACTCTTCATAGGAGCCACAATTTAGCTAGTCCAGCCATTAGATTTGTAGAATCATTCATTCTTTATCATCATGATGTGTGTCAGATGTTAGTCAGCTTCAGTCCATGATGGTGGAAGCACAATTCTTACAGTATTCTATGCACACATTTGGGTGCATTTATGAATGATTTGAACACATAAAGCACACTACTGCACCAGCATGAATTCTATGAGCATTCTAATGGTTAAGATTGTACCAGAATTGTACCATGACTGTCTGAATTTTATTAAGATCTTGGGTTTTGGTTTACAGATGCTAAGTTCTCATCAGTTGCTTGTCAAGATGCTGCTTTCGCAATTTCCTGCTTTCTCGCCTCTGTTTGAATGACAGAAACATTCAGCTAGTGGTTGCTTCTAAAAATACACAGAACTCACTAAAAACACTTTGTGTATCCTCTTGTAAACTAAATGACTAAATGACGTTGAAAGTATCTGTGGGAATGTTGTTGAAATAAATTATTTTAGCTGAATTATTCTTATGGGTTTCAAGAATTCTCAGCATGACATTTGTAATAAGCACTTTAGCACAGATGTCCACATTTCATTCAACAAGCCTCAATAGATGTTGTAGATACTTCTAAGTCTGTCTTAAGAATCAGTAAGCATCTTTAATTACCCACGTCAGCTGTTCCACCCCTCTCCCCTCCCCCACCCATCCTTCCGTCGCCATGCCCACGAAATACGTTACCATGGTTTTGTGCTGTGAAACCTGACTATACTACAAGCAGCACACACACACATGCACACAAAAACACATACACACACAGAACACATGTATTGCTCAGCCTATCAGGCAGTGCCAACCATCCGCTGGTTCCCAGGGGGTTAACACACACATTCATCAGCAGAGAGGCAGAGGAAAGAGAGTACGGGTAACTGGAAATCGCAGTGTGTGATGCACCTGTAACTGCCCACACCATTTCCCATGCATCATAAATCAGACAGTGACCAGATTAATGAAATTGAATTTCTCAAATGGATTCCATGCAAGCAGAGAGAGCCAGGTAATTCATTCTCTCACCGATACGGTGCAGGCAATGTGATTCCACCCATGACATCTTAATGGATGGCCTCGCTCTGATGTGTGTGAGGCTGTACATGTAATTCAGGTTGATGATAAATATACAGCTCAAAAGTGCATTACTTATGGTATGTGTGTGCTAGTATGTGTTTGTTTGTGCTGTAACTTGGAAACACGATCACATATCCAGGACGTTTGTCTTAAAAATAATAATTCTATCCCCCCTGCGGATGACAACTTTATTTTTTATATAACTTCAAGTAAGCATCACAGTGCTAGCCTAATTGGACAGTCTTTCATAGAAGTGTAAAGTATTTGTGAAAAACATTTGTTTTTTTTTGCGGGTGTGAGCTAGTTTTTAAATTGCGATCATGTTACACAGAAACATTTAGCTAAACAGACCGGACATCGACAATGACCTCAGCAGTACATCATACTTGTGTATGTGTGAGATAACTCACTGGTAGTATCAGTGAAGCTGATACAAGGCAGTTCAAAGTGATTTATGTATGTGCACAGTATAACACAGGGCATTCTGAGCAATGAAATTCTTCAAGCAACTACATAGTAGGCATGAAAAAAGGAAAAGGAAATATTCATCAAAAAAACAAGTCATACATTACTCATGCTTATTCATCCTCAATGGGTCATAGTCCAAGGCCAGATAAAATATATGACACACAGAGCTGATACAATATGGACCAATGTCCAGTACACTGAACTTCTGGCATCAGTCTGACAGGAGATGACTGAGTAGGTGTCCAGGACCACATACAGTATGTATAGGATTGTATCATAGACTGAGGAATTGGTGACTCATGCTTTACTATGCCTAGCATCTAAAGAAAGACACTACAAATAGCTGTTCTTTAAATAAATGGAGGGGATTTGGAGAAACAGTCTATTTGCAAAACTTTTCGAATACAGGCCTGACTTGTTATACTTCTAGAACAACCACATTGTAGCTACACCCATGACACACACGGAACACATGAATCATCAGAAATCTCTAAACTGGTAAGGAGAGTTGGTCTACACACAAACACACACACACACACACACACACACACACACACAGACACACACACACGTGAGTCAGATCACTGGCTAGTTTCTTCCAGTGTGCCTGCCTGCGATCCATACAGCTGGGTGTCTAAGCCTCTAAACAGCATTACACTTTCTGCGTCACTGTGGCAACAACTTACACATGGTCTCTCTGGACCAATAGCAGCTGGTTCCATCCTGCAGAGTCAGTTGTAAAGAGGCAATGTGGAATTTAACACAGATGTTTCCCCAGAATGTCTGTTTAGGAAACCCCCAATGCAAAATATTGTTGAGCATACGCACATGTTGTTACCCAGAAATACAGCTTGTGTGTTCTGGTGAAAATCATTGACAGCTTATCTGAGCTGAAGAAGAAGATGATTAGTTTCAAGTTTTTTATTGTCAGGTGCACAGAACAACACAAGGTAACGCAAGCAATCTGGCATAACATAACACATAAGTACTAAGAACATGAATTACATCAGACTTTTGCTGTTATTGCTATCACTGTACAATAGTTCACTGTCTCTCAGGACTCTAGAACACAGGGTTGTTCCAGAGTTTCAGCAGCAAAGCATTATGGATGGGGGAAGAACACCATCAAAGGCAGGAGCACAAGAATACGGAATGAAGGAGAGAGAGGCAGAAAAAGTTAAATATTTGGAGAAATAGATACAAGGAGCGATGAGTCCGATAGGGAGAGATACAAGGGTGAGTGGGAGAGATAGTGGCAGTAGATGAGGGAGGCGAGGAATGGGGGAGTGAGAAGGAGAGGAAGATGATAGTCAGCTAGACGGAGATAGGGACAGAGCTCTGAGGGGAGAGACAGCTGGTTAATGTGATATACAGCCCCTAACGCTCTGAGAAGAGAAGCCCATACGGAAAGCAACAATACCAGTGGTAATCTCCTCTGCTACTACTGTAGTAGCCTAGTCTGCCACAGCAGTCTACCCTCATTTGTGTCCTTAAGAAAGTACGGAAGACTGATGGATGTTGGTCATGCTTAATTGGGTGCAGACAGCTTGGCTGACCTCGTCAACAGACATATCTGGTGGAAATGTATTTTTCTATTTGAGCTAGAGGCCATGGCACAGACCAGCGATCCAACACACATCATTCCAACAGATCCAGAGTTTTCCCAGGCTTAGACTCACATCCTCATAAATCCAGGCCCTTGTAGATGGTCAGACATGACCCTACCCGTTTTTTTCCTGTCAGGAGAAGGATGAGGGAATAAAAGGGTAAACATTGATTTTCAGCCCACCTTTTCCTCCCCCTCTCGGCCATCTGAGCATTGATCCTGTGTGCCACGAGGAGGAGCAGAAGTGAGGAGGTCTGACCAATTGATTCCTATAAATTATACATGATCACAAAATAGCTTTGTCTTGTTTGCCTAACTAGAGTTGCGCCCATGGAGAGAGACTTGCTGCTAAGCACAGTCAGCATCGAGTAAATGAGGCTAAATGCGAATTCTGATTTCATTTTCTAAATTAAAATAGTAATACAGATAAGCAAATTATGACCGATTCACATTCACCCTAACAAGGGATGTTTCAGGTTGTAATGCAGCTCTAATTTGGTACAAGTACAGCAACAGACACAGACACTAGGCAGATGAAGAGCCCCTTTATCTGCCTCCTCTATCTGACAGGGCCTATCCTGAGTGGGCTCCAGTTACAGCAGACCCACAGTCCCAGGAGGTCTTATTATTGCAGTTCAAAAGGCTTCTGTGTTCTAATGGTCTGCCAGAATAGACAATAAGTCTCTTCCAAGGGCTTCACCTGAGGCACAGTTCATCCTTCTCTCTCTCTGTCTGTCTTCCTGCCTGCACTCTGCGCTCTGTGCTCCCACCCTGGGAGGGCCCTCTGCCCAGGGCTGTCGGACGTCCTTGTGTGGGCTCGCCTTGTGTCTAGATTGCTTGGCTCTGGGTCGAAGCTCACCTCGAGTCTGGGTCTTTTGCAGCAGACAGGCTGTCTGCAGACTGAGGTCTGTAACCTGTACACACTGTATGTGTATTTGTACTAATTTGTTTCTGGTGTGTGTGTGTCCTCAGCCAGGTCCAAGAGCATGGTGATGGGAGAGGTGTCACGGGGTCCGTGTCGTCCGTCCTCCCCCGGTGTCCAGGAGGGGGCGCTCAAGGCTGGCTGGCTGAAGAAACAGCGCAGCATCATGAAGAACTGGCAGCTCCGCTGGTTCGTGCTGCGCTCCGACCAGCTCTACTTCTACAAGGACGAGGAGGAGACCAAGCCACAGGTAACCCAGGCGACCACAACACAGGCCTGCCAAGAACACTCCGGCAACTCTGACAAACTGGAGTACTGTAACATCCTCCTGGCATATATTTAAGTTTAGAGAATCTAAAGAATAGGGGAGGCATGTTGTTATGGCTTTCATACTCCTGCTGTTCTTTCCACATCCCATAGTGTTTTGTCCATAAGTACAGTATTCGATTACTGCTATACTCTCAGTTTTCCATGCATCCTTTCATTGTTCCATTCATATTCATGCTGTGTTCCATAATCATCTCCAAACATACGCTCCTGAGATGTCAACACTTACAATTGATTCCATCGATCTCCACATCCGGCCCCCTCGACTTGACTGACCAATGTTTTCTATGTGAACGGCATCATCAAAGCCTTGGCCCGAGTCTCTATTCCGGGGGAACACCAACTGAACTGAAGCATTTGACTGGCCTTTCTTAATCACAGTCTGTCAATACTTATCCTGCCAGCATTGATTTCCTCCGTTCCTCACCACCCCCACCCCCCCTCTTCCATCCCCCCTGACCACCACCACACCCACCTTAACCATGTCCCACTGGGCAGACCGGAGATGAGCGCAAAAGTGTCAATCTGGCCTCTCTCGTCTCCTCTACCATCTAATCAATAGGAATGAGTGCATAGAGCTGTGTAGGCAAGTCTCAGAGCTGTGGGAGCTCCTGTCCAGATGAAAGGAATGGGAGACTTGGGGGAGGCGGTGGAGGGGTGGTGGGGTGTGATAGGACGGAATTGGAATCGGAAAGTAGGCAATCTATGTGTATATTTCATCATGCAGGAAAACACCACAGAGGAATGGGATGGGGTTGAGTCTCAAATGAGAACTCTTAACACATGAGAGAATAAGAGATTTCTGTCCCGGTCCGAAACCGACCCACACACCACACAAAGGATTAGGTAGTTATAATGTATACTGTATACTAGTCAATATTTACATAACAAAGAGCTACGGTATTATTCATTGTCTAAACCTGTCCAATCCTTTTAGATCTCGGTGGTTCTGAGTCTCCAGGGGGTGAAGGGACAGGGGGAGGTTGTAGAACCCAGCAGGGTGACGTAGTTCTATGTGTCGCCTGTCTTCTCTCATCTTTGGCCAGCAGTATTCAGAGCACGCTGACTGCCCCCCTGGGAGGCTCTGCTGTGCGCCTCGTCCCTGGCCCTTCCCCGACGCGCTAGCCATTTGTTGCCATGGCGACTAATGTGGCTACAGCCTGGCCTCTGGTGAGGCCGTTTGGCAAGTTCCATCCTGTTTGATGACGGGTGCCAGCTTGTCATTGGCAGAACAACACTGGCATTTCCTCTCAGAGTAGAGTCTTGTTTGCTTGAATCCGATTCTTGTGTAAAATGGTCATTGATCTGCTGATTTAATCTGTGTACATGTCTTTTCTTACTTCCAATAACATGAGCAAGTGAAGGGCAATTAATAAAATAATAAAGATGAACTCTCAATGTCTTTACATGAAGCACAGATTAAGAAGCTTTTCTCGTCTCTCCTCTCCTCTCCTCTCCCATCCCCTCCTCTCCTCTCCCCTCTCCTCTCCTCTCCTCTCCTCTCCTCTCCTCTCCTCTCCTCTCCTCTCCTCTCCTCTCCTCTCCTCTCCTCTCCTCTCCTCTCCTCTCCTCTCCTCTCCTCTCCTCTCCTCTCCTCTCCTCTCCTCTCTCATCCCCTTTCCTCCTCTCCTCTCTCCTCTCTCCTCTCCCATCCCCTCTCCTCCTCTCCTCCAGGGCTGTATACCTCTGCAGGGCTGCCAAGTAAACGAGCTCACGGCAAACCCAGATGAGCCAGGAAGGCACCTGTTTGAAATCGTACCAGGTGAGCAGTACTATCAGGACATGATATTACGTAAACGATATTTTCTCAGTGGCTCTGCACTGCCCTCTAGATATTCAAAAGCTTCAAGGATATAGAAGTGTATTAATGAGTCAGCAGGGAGCGCTGCTGAGAACATTAACATATTCTTACAGTAGGTTTGGTTATGAGATTATGAGTATGTTTGACACATTTTCACATCCCAGCTGGAAATGCTTGAGATGGCATGTTTCATGCCAGATAATCTTCACTTTATCAAAGGTTCTTCTTAGAAGTTTCTTAGGAGTTTACTCATGCAAAGGAGATTTTAAATCAATGCCAGCCTCAGGTAACCACAGAACAGAATTTCAGCTTTTTCTACTTTTAGAGAAAATATGCATTTATCCCAAGCTTTACAACTTCAAGAAACCAATAAACTCTCCCTCTCTCTTTCTCAGAAGCTTGTCTGAAACTTGTCCACATGGCATGGTAGCTTAGCCTGGGGCTGATGTACGACAGAGAATCCCCTTATTCAGCTCTTCTTAGTATTACTTTAACGTGATCAATTGTAAATGGTTTAATTGCCGTTTTTTATTAGTCGGGCAGTCATGGCTGGCTAGCATCGTTGACTAAGGATTGCATTTGTTTGTTGGTCAGTTTATCTCTGTTTATTGTAGCCTGCAGGCCTGTGTGTGTCTGTGTGATTTATTTATGGAGAGTAAATATGGCAGAGGAGTGTGATCCCCAATCAGCCCTAACTGAGAAAGTGGGCATGGTCACAGGCAGGCACACACACACACACACACACACACACACACACACACACACACACACCCTTAAGCAAGGAATCTTTAAACAGTGAGATTACAACTATTATAGCAGGCTTCTATATTAGGTGATTTTAAATTCAATCCATGTTGTGCTGTTTCCTACACAGTCCAATTATACGGGGATGCGCGTCACTACACTGTATGGCTGAGACTTTGATGTTCTTTTGCAGGAGATATATAGTACCAGTCAAAAGTTTGGACACATTTTCCCATTCAAAATGTGTCCAAACTTTTGACTGGTACTGTATAATGCCCTTATGTATCCTACGATCCCTTCAAAACAGTGTATGTGGATCTTATGCAGGGGCAAGGGGTAGGCTACTTTGGATTCAGTGGTTATCTTCGCAAACTACAGTTTCCTAAGATCAGGCAACACAATGATTTATTTCTTCTTCTTCAAATACTCAAGCTGGGAATACAGTACCCATCGTTTAGTGAAGAATACTCTCTCCAAGCAATTAACCTACGCACATTAAAGGTCAATGTTTCTTCCTGAGACCTGTCTCAAGACCATTCTCTTCACACGGGGTCATCCACACAGGGCTAGAAGTCCCGTGATCTCCTGAGTGTGATGTGACCACCACCCCCCGCCCACCTCCCACCTCCCCCCACCTCCCCACCCCACACCCCCACCCCACGCCCCACACCCCAGCCAGTGTGTGTGCGTGTGCTTGGAGCTGCTCTTTTGTTCTGATATGGTCCCACATCAGTCTATCAAAGGAGGGTTTTGCTTCAGGATTTCCCTGTAAGTCATTTCATTGTGCATGTGTGTGTTTGTGTGTGTGTGTTATTTGGTGTGGAAGCTCAAAGGTCCTTGTCCTGTCTGAGGACATAAAGGACAGGCAGCGGCTTAACTGAGGCATGAATCTGCTTAACTCCATTTTGGCCCAGAACAAAATTTGGCAGGAGTCAGGAAATTCCTTATCCACTCATTTCCTAAAATACATTGCTATTGACAGACATCTTTTTCAGCTTTTGCATTCAAACGAGAGCATTGGGTTCTTTTATTCAAGGGCATATAAATGAGATTTTATTTTAGTTTGTGAATATACCTTCTCAAGGTCAGATATAATGCTCCTCTGTCCTCCTGCATTGTAAACTATAAAAAAGCAGTGAACCACGGCATAGCCAATCTGAAATTCCAGTGCTTGAAGTTGAAAAGAGGCTGGGACTGTAGCCTATCAGAGCAAAGGAAACATGAAATAATCTTTGCTTTTTAAAATGTTCTGTATTTAAAGGACCTAACCAAGGCTAAGCTGCCTTTTGTGTAGGCTTTAAACTATTAAGCTATCTGGGAAACAACAGTCAGAAAAGGGGTGCTGCATACACACACACACACACGCACAAACACACACACACACAGATGCCTGTGTAAACGTGACCACTTCAGCTAATTCATTCATTATTGTAGAGTACTTGTTTAGCCAGCACACACGAGTAGGTGCTCTCTCTCTCTCTCTCTCTCTCTCTCTCTCTCTCTCTCTCTCTCTCTCTCTCTCTCTCTCTCTCTCTCTCTCTCTCTCTCTCTCTCTCTCTCTCTCTCTCTCTCTCTCTCTCTCTCTCATCTCATCTGATTTCTTTAAAATGCAAGTTCACTGCTTACTGTATAAGGCATTATAAAATATCCCCATAGAACAATGTGTCTTTGTAACACCCCACGTCAATGAAAAGAAACTTAAGCAGACACTGAGAATTGTAACAGCATAGGAGATACCCTGTCTGGATAGAGGCATCATTTTATGGAGCTGTAGATTGGGTTTATTGGAAGTGCCATTGTGTCTACGGTAGCAGCTATGTATGTCTGTTTTTTTTCCCACACATCCCTCACGCTTCTTTCGAGTCTCTTAGTGACTAGCGAACTGCATAGGCCAGCATACACATCATACAGTGGACATGCACTGTAAATCTGTCAACAGGGGACCCATTAAGTCCAGCAAGTCCTAACAAATGACATGGAAACGGTATCACTGTGTTGATCTGTCAAGACTGAGTGAAAGACAAATTGGTCCAAAATGAAAGAGCGAGCTAATCTATTCTGTGAGGTTTGCCCTGCAATTCTGATCTATTCAGTTCAATATTCAGGAGGTGTAATGATTGATTAGCACAGTCTATTTGTTTCCAGTGTGTGTGTGTTTGTGTGTGTGAGAGGGAGAGAGAGTGTGGAGGGGGGGTGTTTGGCAAGAATGGGAAGTACAGCCCATCTCCAAGTCACTCCTCACACAGCAAGGGGGAGAAAGAGAGAGTGAGACAGAGAGAGAGAGAAAGAGAGAGAGAGAGAGAGAAAGAGAGAGAGAGAGAGAGAGAGAGAGAGAGAGAGAGAGAGAGAGAGAGAGAGAGAGAGAGAGAGAGAGAGAGAGAGAGAGAGAGAGAGAGAGAGAGAGAGAGAGAGAGAGAGAGAAAAAGAAAGAGAGAGACAGAGAGAGAAAAATCAGCTTTTTGGAGCTTACTCTTCTGGGATTTGCTTCTCTCTAGGGGAGCGGTGGAATAAGACCTGCTGCCCATGCTAGTGAATGAGAAACAGAACGTATGAATGAACAAGTAAAAGAAAAGAAGAACGAAAGAAAGAAAGGGACTTGTTTTTCGGGTTTTGTTTAGTCTGGCATTGAGCATGCCTCTCTGGCACATCCTGCCCAGTACCAATACCTGTGTACGGATCTACTGTCTTGAGAGGGGCTGTGTGGGGTTGGTGTGCCCGGTTCATGACCCTGCTAGCCCAGCCCCAGCCCCAGCCCTGACCCCAGCCCTAACCCTGGGCCTCAGCCAGCTAGCCTAACTACGCCATGGGAAACATGGGGCTGGGTTGCTGCAAACCAGGGAGACTCCAGAAGGAACACTTGCAAGGTAACAGGCTTTTATCTGCTTGGTTGATTTGGATTGGAGAGAACAGCTTTAAACATCATGACTGAGGGTTCAAGCCCCACACAAGCCAGAAAGGAAATGATGGGTTCCGTGATAAATGCTTGATATAAGTTGATACTGTATATGTTTAAGCTATTGATTGTGACCAGTGGTCAAGCAAGGTGGAACCGGCTAAGAACAGATTGGTCTGAGTTGTATCCAAGGCTGTTGAGGTCCTTTGGAAGTGTGCATGTTTGGGCCAACAGTGAAGATGTAGGCCTGGCCTGTTGTGTCCACAAGGGGTGTATGTGATAGCAACACGCAATGCATGAGTTTTGAGGCCTCAGACGGGGTCATCTGAAGATCGTTTATGTTGGAGATGATGGTGTGCACGTCAAACACTGAAAAGGGCTGTAGCTTCTTAGATAAGTGTTCTTAGCTGTGAGGCAGTCACAAATCTAATTGAAGACAAGTCTAGAATGATGTGTCCTTGATCAAACACCTTTTAACACTCACTTCTGTAAGGAACAGTTTCCCAGTCTAAAGATGCATATTATTGGCTTCGCTAGTAAGGGTTCAGAATTAAGTGGATTGTTTCATACATTCCAGAGGTTTCCACATTCTACAGAATAACTCTCCACACATGTCCATTTCTCTAGAAACAGAGCTGTATATCATACACTGCACAAAGAGCAACCAGTTACTGTCTCAATTCCCAGCATGATTAATCACCAGATCAGTGCTATTTACCACATTAGTAACACACTGACCATTGTGACAATACCACTTTTACAGCTCTCCCCACATGACCACATGACTACAGCAATGGACCCAAAATAGGCTTCACTATCACCAGGGACAATCAACGTTTAAATAAACACATAATAAGTATAGTATATTTTATATCCATTATATATTGGTTATATTAGTGTTTTTATAAAAAGTGAGTTTATCCTGAAATACGCATGAGTTATCAGTGTAATCCTTAACTGCAGGTGTCTATTTAACTGATCCCTCAGTCTTTTAGCTTGATCAGAAAGTTCACATTTGCTACTGATAAGGAGAAGCTTATTTCTATGCATGAAAAAGTCTCATTCATCCCTATTTAAAAGGTCCATTCCACGGTCTCACTGGGTAGTCTGACATTTACGAAAAACAGGGATACATTTACTTTCAGAACGACCTTCAAAACACACACACTGCCTGTCTAGGGTGGGAAATGGAGATAGAGCTCTGCATAGTCAATATCAGTCTTCCGACAGCACAAGCTTGGGTTGTCTGAGTTTGAAGCATGTTTAAACCACAGCCTCGTCCTCTGTACCGTAATTGTCTGGAAATGAGATCTTTCTTCCTGCAGACCTCCAGACAGCCCGAGGCTGGTGTCTGAATGTCTGGTGTTGCTTGATTGATCTGCTGTACTATGTGTGTAGCAGGGGGCTAAGAGGGTAGTGTCTGTGGTGTTCCAGGCTCCTGTGTGTCTCTACTGTTAGATCATCTTCATCACTCTCTTGATGAGTCTCTAATTTTCAATTCTGGTTTTTAATTATTTGAGGACACACTTTAATTGCTGTCATTACAGAAAATGCAGTATTGGTGACAGCCATTTGAATAAGCAAGTTGAAATATTCACAGGTAGACAATGTTTCATTATTTTGTTGAAATGCAGATGTGCATATCAGATGACAGGCCATCCACAATACTCTGTGTCTGTCTGGACAGACTAAGTTGTTTTTTAAAGAGGGTGACATGTAGGCAAATAACCAGAAAGACTCCACCAATACCACAACAAATTAGTCATCACTGTGTTGCACATTGATGACTGGATATACCATGACAATATCAAAACCCCAGGTCATGAAAATATATTTTGTCAACTTGATCACATTCAGCTTTCCCTATCAGTGTCCCAGAGCCCCAGGTATGGGGACTGAGCACAGACAGACCCTGAGAGCAGTTACTGTGACTGGCCCAGTGTTTGTCACACTGGTGTGAGTTTGCTAAGCTTGCTGACAGTGGCACTTAGTTTTAAGGCACTACTGTTAATATTTGGTTTACCCCGCAGGGCTAAATGAGCCTGTGGAACATGACAAGGGAGAGAGTCCAGCATTCATTACTGAATGAATGGTCAAGGGATATATCTATTCTACTGTCTTGCAGAGGGTTGTCAGTAAAATAGGACAGACTTGAAACTGTACTTAGGCCTTATCCTAGCAACCCGGGTTTGAATCCAGCCTGGGCCTTTTCCTGCATCTTTCTATCTCTGTCCACTACATTTCCTGTCTCTTTGTAACTATCACTGTCCCAATAAAGCAGAAGTGCCTTAAAATATCTATATTTAAAACAAAGTGTAATTGATGGGCCTAATTTGAGTAAAACAACAGTACCATCTAGTGGTAAAATGTCACAAAAATATCCTCCAAACTAACATTTAGAACATGACATAACTGCACAACCCCATTTTAGAAATAAAGACTTCATTATTATTAAGAAATTAAAATGATTTACTACATTTCATTTTAACTTGCCCTACATTGTTTGGTCACAAGAAAAAAGCTTTTGAGATACCTCATCTATGCTCTTAAAGATTTGTGGAATTATAGGCCAAGTGACATCAGCCTTTCATTAACTTTCTTAACTCTCTCCTTCACCCTATCTCTCAAAATGCCTCTAGTTCTGTTTCTCTCTCTTCTACTCTCCGTCTCTTCTCACCCTCCCTCTACTCTTTCTTACCAGGTGGTACAGGAGGAGAGAAGGACCGAGCAGGGGTCAGCCATGAAGCCTTCCTCCTCATGGCCAACTCCCAGACAGACATGGATGACTGGGTCAAAGCCATCCGCAGGGTCATCTGGGCGCCTTTCGGAGGAGGTGCATGTTAAATTGATTGTTTAATATAAACTGTTGGGGTTTTTAAACTAGCTTACAGATCTGATGTGATGACAAAACTGATCATAAAACATCCTGGCACTGTTGTGGCATTCACAGATATACAGTACCCCCTTTCTCATTCTCTTATCTGTGCTCTGACACAATCACTACTGGGACCTATCTTGAACACAAACAGAGCAACTGACATTGACAGGCCGACGGAGTGTGAGCTATGACCTAAATAGTCTAGCACCTTCCCCAGAGTGGCCCCAGATCCATAAGTCTTCACGTCATCTGCGGCCTGGTTGCAGGTATATAGTGTCCTCCCATGGCTACTGTACTTGTCCTGCATCCAGAAATATAACTGGGTTGGGCTGTGACTGTGGACTGTGCAGGAGAAGCATGCTGGAGGTCCAGGTTTAATGTTACCAAGAGGACGTTATTAATAGGAGGATGATAGACTGTAGAGATAAATAACTTCTCTCTAGGTCTGACATCAGGGCTCTTTCATATACAGTATTAACCTCCTATCATGTACAGTATCAGTGGTTGGCTAGCTGGAACATTATTGTGCTCCCTGGTTGGCTCCTGCTGAAAGAGAGCAGAAAATGAAGTTTGTTCTGCATGTGACCCAACTACGATTTTTATGGAGCAAGGTCTGTTTTATCTTGTTTTAGATTGTTAAAGATATGGTACACAGATCATTCTGACGCCGTCATATGGGCATATAGTCGTAGGTTCATGTAGTCTAGGCCTGTCTAGTAGGCTATAAGCCTAACTGAGGGTATCTCATCAAGAAGTTACTCGTTAAAAGTTGTGTAAATGAATTAAAAGGAAAAAGCAATGAACACCTGTTATCCAACAACAGAACAGCCTATCGACTGCTGCACGAGAGTGTATTTAATTTGAATCGTCTCGAATTTACAAGGCCGCTGGAATGCTTTCGACTTCTCAACTCCTCATCAAGAATAGAACTGTCGCCAACTTATGGAACTGTCGTTAACGGAAGTACTCCAGACATAACCAGTGACCTATGTCTGCTATTTCCATTTTCATGTGCTGTCAGCTGGCGTTTTGACACTTAAGTGTGACGGTACTCAAGCATACCTGTCTCGCCCGTCCGCAAGTCCGTTTTCTGTTGCACTGGTACAACTGTGACACTTAGATGTGTCATTACACGATAACGAGAGACACATCGTGTCGGATGTATGAACAGCATTGGATCGATTTACTACGCCCGTCTCTACTCGGGAAATGTGGATTTGGAATGTATGAAAAGAGTGCTCTGCAGCTCTGCGGTTCGTGCTCCGTGACGCACTACGACTATTGCGACTTGTCTTCGAGTTGCGACTGTTGTGCGGAAGCCGCAGGTGAGACTGAGACTAGAGTAGGCAGAACAGGTGGAGTGACAGCATTATCTTCATCTCCAATGGATGCTTGACTAAGGGGTTCGCAGATTCTTGTCGATTTCGGGGAGAGGCAATTACTAGACTACTTTCAATTTGTGAAGTGAATGAATTTTTCTCCACGTTAAATATTCTTTAAACATGTTTGTGCCTGTGTGCAGGCATATTTGGCCAGCGTCTAGAGGACACAGTGCAGTATGAAAAGAAGTTTGGACCACGGCTGGCCCCTCTCCTGGTGGAGCAGTGTGTGGACTTCATCAGAGAAAGAGGTCTGGATGAAGAAGGCTTGTTTAGGATGCCAGGGCAAGCCAACCTGGTAAAGGAGCTACAAGAAGCATTTGACTGTGGAGACAAGCCTCTTTTCGACAGGTAAATACGATCTGTTTGCTCCATTTATATTATACAGAATATTTTAAAGGTACCTTCTAGTTAAGCTGCTTCCCCTGTCATTAAATGTCTGAGCTATGCCAAATATGTTTGGTTCCCTGTGCAGTAACACAGATGTCCACACGGTGGCGTCTCTGCTAAAGCTTTACCTGCGTGAGTTGCCTGAGCCAGTGGTTCCTTTCGCCAAATATGAAGACTTCCTCTCCTGTGCCCAGCTACTTGCCAAAGACGAGGAGGAGGTAAGAATTGTGTGTGTGTGTGCATGCGAGTATGTTTTTCTGTAATTCATCTTGTTTTTTGTTCACTCAGGGTGTACAGGAGCTGGGTAAACAAGTCAGCACATTACCTCTGGCCAACTATAATCTCCTGAAGTACATATGCAAGTAGGTCCAGAGACAAAACATACACAACTGTGCACAACACACACAGGCCTGGACAAAACCTTATATTACACCTTTTTGTTCTAGGTTCCTTGATGAGGTCCAGTCACATGCAAGTGAGAACAAGATGGGTGTTCAGAACCTGGCCACAGTATTTGGACCAAACATCCTCAGGCCTAAGATGGAGGACCCAGTGGCTATTATGGAGGGTATAAATATTCACACATTTACTTCATATAGATACTGGACCTACTGTTGAAGTTATGAGAGTTGTGATATCTTGAGATGAGATATTTAGATACCAATTCAACGTTTTGTATTAGAGTCCAGGTATAATTTGAAACCTCTCAGTTTATTTTATCGTTTGGGAAGATGGTGGTCATAATCCTCTCTCTCAATCTCTCTCTCTGTCTCTTTGTCTCTCGGCCAGGCACCTCTTTAGTTCAGCATCTGATGACCTCCCTGATCAGAGATCACAAGCGTCTGTACTCAGGTAGGGACCAGGAGGTTCCCCAGCTGGACGCCACCCTCCCTGGGCAGCAGCTCCAGCACCGCAACCTTGGGGCCTGGATCTCCGAGGAGGATCTCCACAGCTGCCCCACCTCCCACCCGGACCAGGACCTTCACAGCAGCAGTGCCTCCTCCCTGGATGCCAAGCTCTGTGCTGCCGTCACCCCCAGTCCCAACCCCAACCCTACCCCCAGACTGGGAAAGGGTGAGACGTTGGTCAGCCCCAGCAAGCAGGCTAAGACCCTGCCCTCCTGGAAGTATTCTTTCAAAGGATCGTCAGCCCCTCGGACCCAGGCTCAGGCCAAGCAGATCGTCGTCGTCGTCGGAAGCTCCACGGCCGACGTCAGCAGCGTGACGTCCGGCGGTGGAGGCGGGAACTGGTTGATGAACGGGTTGTCGTCTCTGAGGGGACACCGGCGCACCTCGTCAGGGGAACGCGCCCGCGACCGCGACTCCACCGGCTCCTCTCAAAGGCTGTCCACCTACGACAACGTCACGTCCTCCTCGAGCATGGGGAGCGTGCCCAGCGTGGCCAGCACGCCCTGGTCCACGTCCTCCTGCGAGATCTCCGTTCCGGACTCGGGAGGCAGCGAGTCCGCCGGGCAGCATTGTGGAGGGGTCGGAGAGAAGGAAGACTGGCAGGAGCTGGGCTCCCCTCACGGCCAGAGAGGAAGGGACAGGGGGGAAGGAGGCGGGAGAGGGGAGGTGGGGGCGGAGAGGGGCTCGGAGGACAGCTGCGAGGCGATGGAGCTGTGTGTGAGCAGCGCCGGCTGCAGCGACGACGGGAACAGCGTGGCCGCCGTGCCGACCATCGTGATGTCAGAGGACGGAGATGGGGACGGGGGTCCCAGGGCGTTGAGCTGCCTGGTGGAGGGACTTCAGGAAGAGCTGAGCAAACAGAAGACCGCTTACGAGAGCCGCATCAAAAAGTACGTCCCACCAAGATGACACGACCGAAGAGAAATACTCTGCATATGAACATTGCTTCCCTTTCCTCAGTTAGTTGAAATGTCTCTGTGTGTGTGTGCTCCCCCTGCAGGCTGGAGGACTCCAGCATGGCTCTGTGTGCTCAGATGGAGCGTCTGGAGCAGGAGATGGAGCAGGAGAGAAAGAAGCAGCGCATGCTGGAGATCAAGCTGCGCAACTCGGAGAGAGCACGCCAGGACGCCGAGAACCGCAACCGCCTCTTGGAGAAGGAGATGGAGGACTTCTTCTCCACGCTGGGGGACCTGGCACTCGGGGCAAGGACTAGTGACATTTGAGAGGGAACTGGCGACATTTGAGTGATAACTCTGATATCTTTGAATATATGCTTGAGGGTAAAAAATGAAGAAGGCTACTTCAGCAGCAAAGGACTAGAGGCATATTACTGCATCACGTTTCAATCAGCGCTCGTGTTGGAATAAAAAAGTCAGATAGTGACGAGGAATAGTGATAAAAGAAAGGCCCCATGGTTACCCCTTGATGATGCCTCTGAACCATTGATTGAATTGGAATGAAACTAGTAACAAAGATGTATGCTGGCCAGTAACTAGATCAGGTCCATGACTGTTTTAAAGTATTGGTCAGTGATATCCTTCATTGTACCCTGACAGGGTTTGTATACCAGTACTAGGACTCTGAGATCTGAAGTAGTGTTTTTCAAGCTGTAAGAGGTGTGAGCTGTCGGTTACTTTGTGTTGGTAGGTCAGCACTGGCCTTTTCTAAAACACTGCCATTGCTTTAAATGGGACTCAGTGATGAGGTCTCTGGGCTCAATGAATGGACTTTATAAATGAGAGGATGCAGGAGAGGGTCAGGCATGGAATCTCTACCACAACCAATTGAGACGGGTGCTGTGAAACTTTGCTATCTAGTTTGCTACTGTCCACGCTAATATCTGATACTTACTAAAGTAACTTTAAAGTAAAATATGAGGGTTTAAACAACTGGCATAATGAATAAGCAGTGCCTACAATACAATTCAATAAGCATTAAGGCTATAAAGTGTATGCCTTGTTGTCCATACATCATCTGTCAGTTAGCATTAAAAGTCGTTTGCTGGCCCTAAAGTAGGCCTGCAGTACACTGTGCGTACAAGACACATTGATACCAAAGCCTGTGCTTAGGACCAGAACTGGAAGCCATGTTGGTTTTGGCACACAAAGCTGACCGCTACCCGTTATGTCACCATTTACATTTAGTCATTTAGCAGATGCTCTTATCCAGAGCGACTTACAGTAAGTACAGGGACATTCCCCCCGAAGCAAGTAGGGTGAAGTGCCTTGCCCAAGGACACAACGTCATTTTGGCACGGCGGGGAATCGAACTGGTAACCTTCAGATTACTAGCCCGACTCCCTCACCGCTCAGCCATCTGACTCCAGGAAGCAGTTCTCAGGCTGTGCCTTCAGGGAATGGCCCTGTTTTGATTTTCTGTGAATGCAACCTTCTTTCCTCCCTTCCTTGGAGAAAGTAGTCATCTGCCATGACAATATATAAGCTGTGTGGAGTAGCACATATCCAAGTTAGGAGGAGAGTAAGAAGGGGTGTATTTTTGGACTCAAACCTGCCCATGGTGTTGAATCAGAAGATCCAGGATGTTATGCCTGCTTGTCCATTGTTTCAGAAAATTATGCCTCTCTGTATAACTGTCTTCATTATTTATCATGTATCCGGATTACAAAAGAGCAAGGAAACCAGTGTAAGAACCTGCTGATGAAAGGTGCCAATTGTGAATCAAAAGACAATATTGAGTGAAGAATGTACACCGTAATATAGTGAATGTAATGTGATGTTGATGAAGGGGTCAGGTGGCTGAGCGGTGAGGGAATCGGGCTAGTAATCCGAAGGTTGCCAGTTCGATTCCCGGTCATGCAAACTGACGTTGTGTCCTTGGGCAAGGCACTTCACCCTACTTGCCTCGGGGGGATGTCCCTGTACTTACTGTAAGTCGCTCTGGATAAGAGCGTCTGCTAAATGACTAAATGTAAATGTAATGTAAATGAAGCCAGCCCTGTCCAATTTAATTCTAGAATTAAATATGATAATTAGGTTTGAATGCATTGTTAACTATTGCTGATGAATACCTTTTTCAAGGAAATTCAAGCAAGTTTTAATTTATTGTGAGCCTTGCATGTGGTGAAATTGTTGATAGTTAACAAGCTCCCTTGTTCAGATTATAACCACTACAGACTTAAACAGTCCAAACCAGTTGCTAAGCAGCATTTTATTGTGAGAAAGTGCTTTTAGTTCAAGACAATGTGACTGTAATTTATATCATTTGTATTTTATTTTCATTTTTTACATTTTATAAAACTGTGTAATTCAATAACTGAATCACATTCTGTTCATATGCTTATATTTACAAAGTGATGTTTCTATGGAGATGAGCGTGTCTATTGTGGAGATGTCCTTCTCAATCCCAGGTTAAATGTCTCTTATCTATGAGGAACTAGATGGTGCTTATTTATTATGGGTATTAAACACTTTTAATGGAGGTCACACTATAGAAATAAATACATACTGATGTCATGGAGTTTCAGTTTATATTAAAGTATAAACTAGTCATTATTACAGTCTAGAAAGAAACATGATCATCATTTCGCACCTCCCCCTTCCCAATCCTTGTGGATCCAGGTGAGTGTTGTTTTAAAATTAAACAATGACACAGAACCACGTGATTCAAATTGTATTTTCTTTTATTTGCAGTACATGTTTTTTTATGTAGGCATCGTCAGATCCCAGTGCATTAATTCTAGTAGTGCACTTCTCATTGGTTGCGGTTTTCAGGGACACGCAGAGCCAGGAATTCTTAACTACTTGCATGGCTGGCTTCACTAGCAAACATTACAAACCAGCACCATACATATATGAGTTTGTTTTAGGCGTTAACTTATCTTTTTTTTTGTTGATTAACATTATTTTGGCCTTACCACATAACAATCAAAATCTCAGCGGCCGTAGGTGATGTGACTCGCTCTCGACAACCCTCTGACCGCAGACTTGATGGACAGGTAAGACTGATTACTTAACATCATGACTATAAACAAGTCACAGAGAATCATCCTAATAATTCATAAAAAAAAGGAAAACATGGATTGACAGTACCAAACACTTCTCTACCTTCAGAAACATACTACTAACATGGGCTAGATCCATCACTTACTACTAGCAAAATTTGCAGAAGGTATTGCACATGAACTGTAAAAAAAAAAAAAAAAAAAAAATTAAGAAAAAGGAAATTTACATAAACAGTTCTCTTTACTTCTAGGTGAAGTATACATAATATACAAAACTATAGGTCTCCTAACATTGACAATAGTACACTTTCAAATAAATAAATAATGGAATCTCTTCACATGTCTTCTGCTAGCTAATTATGTGGGCAACTAAAGTATCCAAGAACTGGTAGAAATTTAGTGTGAGGTAGTTCATCAAAGTCTATTTAAATCAGGACGATTACAATTTTAGAGATGCAATTTAAAAAAGCACAGAAGCAACAGATACTTTAATAAATCCTCATTTGTATCCCTGTACTGTATGTTGGGCTAAGAAAATTAAGAGCACTTAAAAACAACAACAAAAAGGTGTTCTTTTCTGATTAATTATTTTCTTGTGTTACAGCTACTTTAACAATGTATACCTATCAATGGCTGCTATCAACCCCTTCCTCTACCTCTATCACAACACACTTCTCATTCCCAGATGACCAGTTACACAACCCCACCAAGGCAGGCATTCTGGAACGCACCCTTCCACAAACACAACACCACAGCCATTTAGTCACCTTTCAACATAAACAATTTGGTTCATTGAGAAATTTCGATTAAAACAAAAGAGGATATTCCCATCATTTCCTCCTTCTACAATCAGCACATTTTTGTTAATATGCAAAGTATAAAGCCGCAAACCCATAGCAAACAAGCATATCGTTCTCTGTTATAGAAAACAATTATTTGCTCATTTTTACTTTGATGAAAGACCTTGATAAAACTGTCCTGTCAAAATTATTCAAACCTATGTGCTAAAATACTTTGACGCATAAATTACCATATTACCTCTCTCAAAAGACTACTGTGTCCAACTTCAGGGTCAAAACCGATGCAGTAGAAAAATATACAAAACATTTGTGACAACAACCGCCTCACTTGTGATTGACTTTGTTTTTTTTAGACACCATTAACCTTCACACAGATGAATACTCCTTTTCCTAGGAATGAATGCTTGACAAACTACAGGCACTTTTCCTTTTTAAAAGCAAACTCAAAACACCACCTGGAAGGACACCATTATTGCATACAGTAAAGAATCATTGAAGCAATGACTCATCTGATTTAGTCATGGTTCTGTTGCCTTGTCAACGGGGTGACTTGATTTAGTGCACGCATGCAGGTAGCCAATTTCCTTAGCTATTATTACTCTTCAATTCTGATACTGTACCTAGTCATTTCCAAATTGATTTTAAACATACTGCAAGCTGTATTAAAATTGTGAATGTACATCAATTACACAATGGGATACAGATAATTGTTTTTTTTCCTCAAGGAACCCAAAGAACCTTTATCTTGCCAAAGACCAATATCATCACATCCTCAAACCATCCCTTACTTCCATGTTCTGACTCCCTTCTCAAAAGCTATGCAAGCTCAACTCCTGCTTCTCATCTCCAAGCTCCCACACGTTTCTCAGTCATACGTCAACATCAAAACCACCTACGATTAAAACAAGATCCACCCGTAGAATAATTATAACAAACCAGTGCAGTCGTGTAGAAAACAAATTATGATCCTTTCTGAAAGCTCTTAAGTTACCCTAATTGCACCATTCATGGACTATAAGACAACCACAAATTTAAATCTGGCAAAATCACAAATCTGAAAAGGGGACTCATCTTATATCCCATAGGGAAAATGGTTCTGAATTCAAACAGCATTTTGAGATATCTTAAGACTAAACTAAACATAAGCTAGCAAAAAATAAAGCTTTCATAAACTTGAAACTTTTTACAAGGAAGTAGTGACTCACAAGAGGAAACTTTTCTTTTTATACACAATATCTGATAGTTATGATATCTGATCAAAAAAGGCTAAATAAAATTTTAGGATTCTGCAGGGGAGATCTAAAATCAAACATTTATCAATAAAATTATGTTTAAAATGGCTCACTGCAAACTGAAAAAAAATATATACTGTATTTACCATAAAATCTGTACAAACCCATTCTACATTGATATGGCAAGTTGAAATAGCAGTAGCTTGAAGTAAAACGAGCAACTTAAAAAAATACGTCAAAGTCACATGAAAGCTTTTAAAGATGTTTCTCCAAAAAAAAAATCAATATTGTTAAGAAACCGAAGTATAGTAACATTTCTACGTTCTCTGTCTTCGGCTCCCCAAAAATCCAAAATAAAGATATGCAACAATAAATTACAGCCAGGAGTAAAAAATAAAATAAACCTAACTAACTAAAATAACAACTCTGTAGCAGTTCGAAAAAAAAAGTTTCTTTTGTTCGTTTCAGAAAACAAACACATAAAACAGCAAAAAACTGGCCTAAATGCTACACCATTGAAGACAAGCGGAGAGGTGGGAGCCATGTCCGGACGGGGGCAGGGACAGGGGTGGGACTGGAGGCCAGGCCAGGAGGACAGGTTGATAGTCATCTGCAGCAGCCCAGCGGGCCTCCTGCTGTGGTGGCCATCTCCAGGCGGCTGTCCGTGTCGGTCAGGGTGGGGTCGGTGGACATGGAGGACACATCGTTGACAGACGTGGAGGAGGAGGTGGAAGGGTGGGGATGCTGCTGGTGCTGCTGGGTGTCTCCACTCACTGCTGCACCTGTGCTATGAGGAGCAGAGAGAAGGCACCCAGTAAGGTAACTGAAGCCTGGGCTATGAGGAGCAGAGAGAAGGCACCCAGTAAGATAACTGAAGCCTGGGCTATGAGGAGCAGAGAGAAGACACCCAGTAAGATAACTGAAGCCTGGGCTATGAGGAGCAGAGAAGGCACCCAGTAAGATAACTGAAGCCTGGACTATGAGGAGCAGAGAGAAGGAACCCAGTAAGATAACTGAAGCCTGGACTATGAGGAGCAGAGAGAAGGCACCCAGTAAGATAACTGAAGCCTGGACTATGGATTCAGAGAAGGAGGAAAACAAAAGGGGGGAGTGGCAGAGGGAGAGGCTGGTAAAGTCTCTCTACTAACCTAGAGAGGCTGGCTGTCCCCTGATCACCCCATTCTTCGTCCTCTCCTCCCAGTCAAACACCTCCTTGTATATCAACTCTGGAATGGAAACAGGCAGTCAGAAGAGAAAAGGAGAAGAGAAACAGTTGAAGTTCTGCAAGAATGCTGTGCTGCACTGTTGGTGTAGGGAGCAATATTACATTTACATTTACATTTAGTCATTTAGCAGACGCTCTTATCCAGAGCGACTTACAGTAAGTACAGGGACATTCCCCCGAGGCAAGTAGGGTGGCGTGCCTTGCCCAAGGACATTTTGCACGGCCGGGAATCGAACCAGCAACCTTCTGATTACTAGTCCGATTCTCTAACCGCTCAGCCACCTGACTCCCTAATGTTAAATCTTTTGTGCACATAAATAGGAGTTTTAAGGTAAACTTTGTTCAGATTTCACCAGATTGGTTGAGGAGACCCAGACGAGCCGGGGAACAGTGTGTTCCTCCAGCGCAGGTGTGAATCTGGTGTCATCACACTCATCACACGACCACACACAAGCAGTTGAGATACAGAACTCTTGCTGAGCATTGCTGGCATGTATATGACTTTGTAGATTTTGAATGAGATTCTGTCATAGATGTTGACATGTTGAAAACGTTGACCTATCCGGTATAAAGAGAAAAGGGACTCCCTACCTTTCCACTCGTCAACAGTGTGCTCTCTCTCATCCAGCTGTTTGTCTGTGATGAGGGGTGGAGGCTGAAACAATATACATGTACTCACATTATTATTAGCTAACGACCAAAGTAAACCATAGACAGACACAGCATTTGTTTCCACAGTGTAACTCAAATCAGCCAGTTGATGTTCAAATACTGAGTTACTTCAGCTAGCCTGACAGAGAAAAACAATTAAGAAGAACAACTATTAAGAAGGACCTTTCAAAAACAGGCTGATAGTGAAGGTAAACTTGTTATTAGCAGAATGTTCTGGAGAAATTCAGACATTCACACAATTATATATTTGATCAATTTGAGCAAGGAACAGCACTGCGGATTAATCTCAAGGCCAATATGAGCTCCAAAGAAATGTTTGGCGGGGAGTTACAGTTCATCCCTTTCCTCTCTCTCTCTCTCTCTCTCTCTCTCTCTCTCTCTCTCTCTCTCTCTCTCTCTCTCTCTCTCTCTCTCTCTCTCTCTCTCTCTCTCTCTCTCTCTCTCTCTCTCTCTCTCTCTCTCTCTCTCTCTCTCTCTCTCTCTCTCTCTCTCTCTCTCTCGCTCTCCCTCCCTCCCTCCCTCCCTCCCTCCCTCCCTCCCTCCCTCCCTCCCTCCCTCCCTCCCTCTCTCTCTCTCTCTCTCTCTCTCCCTCTCCCTCTCCCTCTCCCTCTCTGCTATCTCTTTCTAACATGGCTCTAATCTTGCAGCAGGTTGACACACCCCTGAGTGTTCCTATGGTACACACACACACACACACACACACACACACACACACACACACACACCCCCCCGCTGGCTGTCAATTGGGTTCAACTATGGCACTCCTGCTGCTGGTGGAGGGTAGGTGCATGGTGATGTTTATCATCAAAGTCGTGCTATTCCATCTTTTAATCTTTAGGTTCCCTCCTCCCTGACTGCCTTCAGCCTATTTCTTATTCCCTTTGCAGATGTACTGGCAAACCTGCCCTCATTTTGTGGTGACTGTTTTTGACATGTTGCCCCTCTCACCGTAAATCATCATCACTCAGTCTGTGCACGAATGCCCTTACACACAAACATCCTTCCTTTCACACGACGTAATGCACACATACTTTCCCTCCTATCATAGAACACTTCATCACAGAGGACAGTCGATAATTAACACAAGAACCCCTCTTCACACACAGAAAATGGGACACAAGTGCTTACCGCCTCCACTTCAGTCGGATCATACCAAACATTTATGTAAGAGTGCTGCAGAGCCTCATCCACTGAGATCCGTTTGGATGCATCTATTACCAGCATTTTTGATAATAGGTCTCTGGCTTGACTCGCTGCAAGGCAATAGAGACAAGTAGAGAAATGAATGGTAGACAAATCTCTCTCTCTCTGCTTCAGTCCTTTGACATTCACTGTGCTGATAAATTAGTCTAGTGGGCCAGAAATTGGAGTCGTCAGTCAAACATGATCGCAATCCCAGCAGGATAAAGCACCAATGAGGACGGAGCATTAATGTTGATTTAACAAGACTACTTTTAGTGGAATTACCAATCGCCCATCACATAATTGGGTTGGTGCACCACAAAGAAAGATTTATCACACAAGCTCTTTAAAAACCTACAGCACAGCTATCTGGTTGCCAGGCATCCTATAAATAATTGATTTACCTAACTGAGATTTCAGTCATTAAGACATAATCTAGGTCTTATAATTAAAAGATTATTAATACGTTTGAGAGAAAAATATGTTTAATTGTAGACGCAAGGTATGAATGTGGAGAATTGAATAGAACACAGCTTTATTAGCGATAAGCGCTGACAGGGGTTCCTTACCTTTCAGTTTGTTGTGTTCCGAGTCGGCAGGGAAGAGGACGTCAGGGAAGAGCTTCTCGAAGCTGTAGCCGGCGTAGCGAGGTCGGTTCTCCACATAGGTCCTTACCGACTGGTTCAGCTTCATCAGGAACTCCTGAGACGGAGTCCCCAGCTGTTCAATCACCTTGTTCCACTGGTCGATGTCTTTATTGGCCACCGTTAAGAAGAACACACTTTACACAGCTTTGACCAGGGGGGGACAGGGGGCATCCTGAGGGCTTGAAGGAGAATCAGTGTGTTGTCTGGTTGGGGAGGGGTGGGGTTTAGGACATGACTGTGACAGGGCTTGGGGTTCATTGTCGGTATTCTTGGGCTGTGTGTGAGGGGTTCCTAATTGTCCAGAATATACCTCCTCCCCCATTGGCTGTGGTGGATCATGGACACAAAGAGGAACACATAGGTAGCCATCACAGCTGTTTTGGAGGTGCAGCTGTGATTGGAGAACATGGATGCCTGCAGCGATGGACAACTACTCTGTGGCTCTGGGCTAGTATCTACAAAGCATTTCAACGTGGGAGTGGGACAGATCTAGGATCAGCTCTATTGTATTCTTAATTCGATTATTTTAATACTTTTTGCATGATTTAAACATTTGTAACTGATCACAGACCAGCCCTCCAACTCAAAAACCCTTTGAGCATACTGCCAGTTCACCCAGACAACAGTTAACCTTTCCATATACGACACACACTCTGGGCACTCAAACACACTCTTCCACACACTCTTTCACACTCTGTTACACAACATGGGACAAACGGGATGGAGGGCTGGCTGGCGGGAGGTCCAGGTAAGGATACGATCTGTGCCTGGGAACAAGACACTACCTCGGACCATTTCTGCCATGATGCAGCCAATAGACCAGACATCAACTGAAAAATGAAATGACAACCAAATTAGCATGCAGGACTCAAACAAACAACCAAAACAAACAGATCAAAAGAAACAACAAACAAATACCACAGACAAAAGGAGGCGATGCAAACGGGGTGATGTGTGTCTGTGTGTGGAGGGGGGGGGGGGGGCACATTTCTAATGCCTGCATTCATTCTAGTGTCTGTGTCCAACAATCCTTCTGCTGTCACTGTTGTCTCATCAGGTGTAAAAACAGGGAAAGCTGGTAAGGTTTAGCATTCCCCCCCCCCCCCCCCATCATCTTCAGACTAACCAGACAATGAAAGCAGAGGTCTGTAGAAACGGTATTATAACATAAGACAGCGTACCCCCCCCCCCCTTCTCATTTTAAGTAATCCCACCTTAAGTCATAGACACATGAAGTCATTGATATATCGATTTCAGTCTGTGTTTGAAACCATGGCTGACTGCCAGCCTGTGTAATTCCAGGGCACTTTTACTAGTCCACACTACATGACAGGATAACCCCAGTCTGTCTGAGTATGACTTGTTTCCTGCTTTGCCAAAGTGTGTATTCTGAGCAGCTCTATGAGGAAAGGTGATGTAAAGTGGATGTTGTGCAGTTCCCTTCTCCGTGATGAAAGAGTTTGGAATTCCATTTTAGGTGCATCAGGTTGAGCGAGACGGATGTGTTTGGAGCGGGTGCTGTCTGTGCGGTGGGGAGGGGGGTGGTGGAAGGGTGTGTGTGAAGGGGGGAGGTGTGTGTGTGTGAAGGGGGGGAGGTGTGTGTGTGTGTGTGTGTGAGGGCGGGAGGTGAGGAGGAGTCAAGGCATCCCAAAGAAATATCTTTTTTGACAGTCTCTCTTTGAACATGATCTCTGCAATCCATTCCATGAACAAGGCTTCAAAACAAAAGGTAGAAAAGGGAGAACAAACTCTTTTTTTCTCTCTCTCTTTCTCTCTCTCGCTTACAATGCAGAAACTGCTGCAAGCAGCACAAGGATACAATCCCTTCCTGGAAAAAGGATTTTGTGGCGAACCATTTCTGCCATAATGCAGCCCACAGCCCATATATCCACTACACATGTGTAGCACAGGAGGAGAGGGAAAGAATAAGCAAAGCATCAAGTCAGCAGGAAAATCTAAGAGTGTTCAGGTCAGAAGACTATAGGGGCCTGCCTGGCTGATCACCTAAACCTGAGACTCAAGCCTAGCCTAATCTTCCTTCTTTTCACTTGCAAAGCCTGTGTTTCCATCGAATAACAAAAACTGTGTAGTGACTTTAAGATATGAAGCAAGCCTCATTATGTCTGCATGGAGGACCTTGTTTCAGAGAAACGCTAAGTGCAGAAGGCAGGCAGTGTTGAGTGAGTAAGAGCATGCATAAGTGACTGGATCCAGTCGGACCAGTCTCGCTCTGGACGGACAATCAATAAAACAACACAAGCCCTGGAGCTGCTGTGTGACAGTGTGGAAGGCAGGGGCACCAAACAGGAAGTATCCCAAAATGCATTGCCACACGTGCCACGTTCCCCTAGGAGGGTGTCAGACGGAGTGTGTGTGTGCACTCAAGTGAGAGGTGCATGCGGCAAGCAGAGTTTTGCAGTACATCTTCTAATTGGCTGATGCCACAACCCATGGCTGACTCACCATTGGCCTGGTAGCCCATCCCCAGGATGACCTCAGGGGCACGGTAGTAGCGTGTGACAACATAGGGGGTCATGAGGAGGCCGGTGGCCGCTGTTCTGGCCAGGCCAAAGTCCAGGATCTTCAGTGTGCAGTCTGACTTCACCACAATGTTGCTGGGCTTCAAATCCTGCAAGAAGACGTGGCAGAGAAGAAAGAAATCATTAGATGAATGCCTGGAAAAAACCTTGGGGGTTTAAGAGGTGGAATTAAGAAAGATGCAAGGATTTCATCTTCCCATGCTGTAGAATAAATAACACAGGCTAGTGTGTGAAGTCAATAAAATGCCTTGGATTTAACTATAGCTATGTTTACTTTGAATTTCAAGCAGTTTCCCAGCATGTAAGCATCTCTAGCTTTCTATAGTTATTTGAGTATCAAATAACATTACACAGGACATATTCAGTTTGTTTTCATAACAACTGAGACAGTCCAGTGGTGTAGGCTAACCACAGTCATTTTTGCTGTGTTCAAATGCGGCCCGGATCAGACAGCACCAAACCGGAGGAAAGGGGACAGCTGTGGAGAGGCAGGCCGAGAGGAGACGTGCAGGGAAGCGAACTTTGACAACAAGTGACTCATCTCCAGTACGCCTCCACCTTACTGGGGCTCTTGGCGTTCCACATTAGGACCGAGGCGAGGCCTCTCTCAGCTAGGTCACGCAGATCAGTGCTGCTCGGCTGGCTCAGGGACGCGTGTGCATTACACTAACTTATTCTGTGCGTGCGTGCGCGCATGTGTGTGCGCGTGTCGGGGACGAACAATGTGCGTGCGAGAGTTGTGTGTTGGGATAAGTAAGTAAGCGAATGCGTGTGTGGGTTCGGATGAATGAGCGCGTGTGTGTGTGTGTCTGAGCATCTCCACTGCCGACTCACCCTGTGTATGATGAATGAGCGCGCGTGTGTGTGTGTCTGAGCATCTCCACTGCCGACTCACCCTGTGTATGATGAATGAGCGCGTGTGTGTGTGTGTCTGAGCATCTCCACTGCCGACTCACCCTGTGTATGATGAATGAGCGCGTGTGTGTGTGTGTCTGAGCATCTCCACTGCCGACTCACCCTGTGTATGATGCCAGCAGCGTGGAGGTGCTTGATGCCACACAGCATCTGGTAGAGCAGGTAGGACAGCCTCTCGTGGTCCAGCTCCATCTGAATGACCTGGCACAGGTTGGCATCCATCAGCTCCATCACCAGGTACCTGCGGGGGCCGAGGGTGTGGTGAGAGGGTGCACTATACAGAGCTGCGCACTCACACGCTCAGGGACAATGTGGACAAGCTGTCATTTGGCACACATTCAGCACATTCACATACACTTTCTTGAGCATACTCAATATACTCCACATACATCCCCCACACACACTAACAAAAAAACAGTACAGTACAGTACAGTCCATCACACACACACACACACACACACACACACACACACACACACACACAAAGCAGAGTGGGCTCTTTCATCCTGAAACTGTCTGTTTATCCTCCAGGCCTCAGGCTATGATTTGTTCATTTTTCTTTTTAGCTCCAATCAGGCAGACACAGAGTGATACACACACACACACACACACACACACACACACACACTCCTCTCGTCCGCCAGGATAGAATTAATCACACTTCCTCCCAGAATGCACTCTGCAATGTACTAACCCATCACTTATCCCTCAGCAGACATTAGTTCTGTCCACTGTCCACTGCCCAACACACACAAATGCATACAATCGCGCGTGCACACACAGCGTTTAGACGTTTCATATCATTCTAAGTCAGGGTTACATGCTACAGTACAGCTCACTTACACGTCCTGAAACTCCTCTAGTGTCTTCTGTGGTGTGAAAACATTTAATAGGCCTATGATCTGGAAAGGCAAATAGAGCACATTATTATACAACAGTGGTTTGGTTTGACTGGAATGCTACTACACACAGAGAGAGAGAGCTTACGTTCTTATGGTTGACACACTTCATGAGCACCAGCTCTCTGTAAGCACGTTTGGCGTGAGTCTGGTTCTGAAAAGGTCGACTGAGTTTCTTAATAGCAACATTTCGCTCGAGATTGTGGTCATATGCTGAGCTGTAAAGGACCGACAAAAGACAGCAAAATATGAAACTACTGAACAGTAAATAAATGCTTTTTTTTTTTTTTTTTACACACTTTATTACATATCTTATTTGTACTTGTATTTCTGATTTAGACAGTATTTAGACAGGCTCCTAACGCTCACAGTGAGGCCAATGAGGCAGGGAGATTACAAGGTTTTCTATGACTAATCATCCTGACTTCCTGTGCCCACTGCACACATTCAGCAGGGTCAATAATTGTATGATTCGGTCTGGGTGTTTGAAGAGATGTGACTGTTGCTGTGCAGAAAACATGCTTTCTCCACTCTCATTTCACCACTGAATGGGGACCTGTGCATCTCCCAGACAGCTTAGTGAAAGACAGATTGTGGGCAGTGAAGAGGAGATGTAAAGATGCATTAGTTCAACAGCAGACACCCTAAGCCAGCCCAGTTCCCCTGATACCCTTTTAAAGGACACCTGGGGGGGGGGGGGGGGCCTGGGGGTTTGGTTTTAACCAACACAAAAAGGATTTCAACAGGGTCTCAAGGGAAATGTAGATGTGTAAGTGAGATGGCAGCTCTTGTCACAATCCACTTGTTTTTTAATTCCCATCTCTGTTCTCCTCGTGTGTGAGTGACTCACCAGACGATCCCCTGTGCTCCAGATCCTATGGGTCTGAGGTTCTGATAGCGCTTCAAAACCGTGAAAGTGGAATCTCCGACGTCTAAACTGTAATACTCCTTTTCACGCTTATTCCGATTCATGATTAAATCTTGAAAAACACACTGTATTTGGACATCCAAGTGGGACTTCCCTTTCAAGACCTGAGAGAAAAGCAGGAAAACAGAGGGTGAAATGAATGAGGAAGAGGTAATGAGAGAATATTAGCATTGTATTATTCAGAACATAACCACATTAACTGTGTGTACAATGACAACATCTTCATCAGACCTAGGCTACAATGTGGATATAGCCCACTCAAGGAGACTGGAGTCTGCTTCGGACAGTATTAACATCTGCATCTAGGAGGCAGGGCTATGTCATATAGACTACACTTTATCTACACAGCTTTAGGCCTACTTATGCACTAACATACATTAGGTTGTAGTTTGTAGCTTAAAGGATCAGAATGTAGTTTGTATCAGTAAATCCATTATAAAACCCCTTCATAAAAAAACAAAAAATTCCATAACACAGATTAGGCTACTTCACAGCTATTAGCAATGACGGAATCAATGCATTTACATTTTAGAACCAAAACTCTTATTATTGGAAAATATTGGCCAAACTTCAAACCCTCTTTATCAACCGGCCATCCATTTAGTTTTGGTCAAAACCAAGATTTTAGAGCTACTTCACTGTGTGTCATGTTCAGCAAGCAACCAGATAAAATAATGACATGATGAAATAATTTCTTATTCTCAGATTTCTCTGAATATTTTGGTTGAATCCTGATGAACAACATGGGGAGGGGGACAGTTGGGTTTCAGATGATCACAAACCTAAGAGACCCCTGAGAAGACATGTGAGTCCTACGACTCACATCTCAGAAATGTACCTAAAACTCATAGCTCAGCTTCTTGATCAGGCAAATGAAAGACATGAGAGAGAGAGAGAAAGAGAGAGAGTCATGGATCATATATTGAGTTTGAAGATGACAAATCATTATTCAAATTTAGAACACTGTATTGAGTGGGCTTTTCGCTGACCGATGGCTGAACAATCCACAAACCAAGACTCGACCTCCATACACATCTACTTTCCCTCCTTCTCCGCTGCTCTCCTCCCCCTCACGGCCTTCCCTCTCTGCTCTTTTCTCATTTCATCTTCCTCTCCTCTTCTCGGACACTCATCTCCCCTCCAAAAAGCTCCTCTCTCTCCCCCCTGCATCCTGTCTTCTCCATGTTCTCCTCCTCTCTCTCTCCTTCTGGAGTCAGGTGGCTGAGCGGTGAGGGAATCGGGCTAGTAATCCGAAGGTTGCCAGTTCGATTCCCGGTCATGCCAACTGACGTTGTGTCCTTGGGCAAGGCACTTCCCCCTACTTGCCTCGGGGGAATGTCCCTGTACTTACTGTAAGTCGCTCTGGATAAGAGCGTCTGCTAAATGACTAAATGTAAATGGTATTCTCCCTCAAACACACACTTCTGTTCCCCTTTGATCTCTTCTCACAGACAATAAGCCTGTTTTGTTTACTATGATGGGATCTTGCATCTCACATTTTTGTTCCAATCTAGTTATTTACAATATGAATGATCACTTCTCTGGTTGGCTGTATTATGCTACGTCAGTCCCCTTAACAGTGCAGATGTTGCAAAACTATGTTATCAGAGTCTTATTACAGAGTGGAAGAACAGGTAAGGTCAGGTTTGGGAGCAGGTTGCCAAAACTGTAGGCTCTTGTATGCAGGTCAAGGGTCAATCAGATCACACAGTGGATTGACCAATTAAGATGACCAGACAACAAATTACAGAGTAAGCAAATGCACAAATATTGTGAGTGGACCACTTTAATGTCTGTGTTATAACCTGATAAGCTAATATGCTATTCAGTTATGAACATTTAATTTTAGGTTTATATAATATGGTCGATGTGATTGATAACATAACCCATTTACCGCACGGCAAAATCAGCAGTAGGTGATCAACCGTGCGGCGCTAAAATCGCAACGACACCAGGCTGTTCAATAAATGTTGACCATTCAACCAAAATGTGGTTAACACGTACAACACAGGTATATTTGAAAGCAAAGACTAATATGTAGCCTACATGTACAGTTGCCAACGGCCAGAATGTAGGCAAGTGCTTAAAGTTGAAGATATAAGGTTACATTGTAACGCCGCCGTAGTTTATAACTAGTCTCAGTCATTTGTGAACGTCGTAGCCTTTTACATTGTAGCATATCCGCAGGACTTTCACAAATAAGCTACCAGGGGGGTTACAGGCCGAACCTGTACCTTTTGGTCCAGTTGGCTTATTTTATGTGTTCTGTACGACCCATCAGTGGCCCATACCATCCCCCACGGCTAACAATAACATGCCTTCACAAAGATATACATCAAACTTACCCCTCTCCCACAGAAAGCTTGAGTTAATCCAAAACTGTTCAACTGCGGTAGCCAATCCTTCCTCTGTAATACACAACTGAATGTTTGAAGAAATATATTATTTATTCCTTAGCAAGACAACCAGTGGTCCACTGCGTTTCCTTCCACTACCAGGCCTGGATCTGCAAAATACATGTGTACTACGTAATAACTGTACCCTCGTTTTGGTCAACTGGCCCGCCCCGTGGTTTGCCCATCAGATTCAATTTGCAATCAGATTTTCAAAATGTCTATGGCTTCCGTGTTTTTAGTGATTCCAATGGCCGTTCTAAAGGAACTGCTCTATTATTTCCAAACGAAGCTATTTTGATCAAGCTAAAATAATGTAGACTGATCCACGAAAAGCCCCTTCACTCGCATAGAACAAATCGAGCTTACCTAATCGTTGTGCTCTGTGACACAAGCAGTTTCTGCCATTTCATACCGATGTCGTCGAAACCGTACGATGTTGCGCGGTATTCAAGACCGCAACGTAGCCTTGGTTAATGCATTGCGCTCAGGAGGATTTTGCAACACGCATAGGCTATATATGCCTTGGCTACCCAACTATTTGGCCTACTAGAATTGAGTGTTACAAACTTGACATAGGCCTAGCCTAAATACGTTTTTGTATTATAATTGAATTGGCATACCAAATTGATTTGAGATAGACTAGGCTATGATAACTCAAATGTTTTAGCCTATTATAGACCCAGCACAACAAAATTATGAAATCTAAATGGCTACATACAGTTTTAAATCAGTTACTTATAGGACAGACGTTCATTGATTTGTATGCATGTGTGCTAAAGTGCCTTTTAAAGTGGATTCTGAATTAAGCTATTGGTCTGCCCAGAACCATCGCTAAAATGTCAAGGCAACATTTTATACGTCAACAGTTTGGGTTAAAATAAATTGGTTACCGGAGTTAATTTATAAAACCTAGGAAATTAGTAATTAAACGAGTATTTTCAGTATCCTGTGCATCACATTGCAGATAGACAGCAATATATAGGGTAGTAGAGCTTTAATGGAACAATACGTGTGTCACCATGATTTAAATGACAGATTAGCTAAATGCCGCCCCACGGATTGGTTGCGTCTTGACTGTCGCTGTCAAATTGCTCCGGTAATCCAATTGAGTTCTTATAGCTGTAGCCTAAAAATAGGACAAATTGACACAAAACACTGTAACCACACGTCATCAGGTGTGAGCACGGAAAAAATAATGCCATAGAGTGGATTTTTTGTATCCCTATAGAGAAAAAAGTAGGTTGGTTTGGGAAAGTTGCGAGCGGCGAGTAGGGGTGGGATAGAGGGAGATGCTGCGGATATTCTGAATAAACTAAGAAGAGGATTTCTTCAGATATCGAATGAAATAAGGTAACACTTAATATTCATTATACATTGTTGCGCAAAACAGCTACAACAAAATAGGCCTAGCCTACGTGCTTAGATAACCTTAAAATGTAGATAGCCTAACTCTTTAAAGTTCTTCTAATATAGTCTATATCTTTTCACCTGCATGGTGCAGGGGTAAACGAACAGTCGGCACTTGAGTCAGACAGTTTAGTTTAATCACACAGATTGAAAGTAAAGATTCGGAAGTAGGTGTCTTCTAGGTGGAACAACCACTTATTTGTATCTCCGTTGATGCAAGCAGATGTGGTGACTGACAGATATGGCCATGCACCTTATATTAGGCCTATTGTGATGGACAAATAGGCCTATTGAATTGTGGATATGAGTATTTCAACTGTGGAGTTTAATTTTTCAAATCTCCTTAAAAAAATAATTGTGTCGTCTTTCACAAAAACGCTCAATATTCAACCTTTACTGACACTGATTGCAATTAAGTCTTTTTGGGCTGGGAATCAATGATCTGTTCCACACTGGTTGAAATGAGGGGCCTTGCAAAAATGATTTGATCAAATTATTTTTTGAACTACAGTAGTTGCCACCAATTTAGAACGGTTACAGCATTTCTCATGAAATATAAAGCATTAATATAGTTTCTAATTATTTTGGGGGAATAGGGCTCATTACTGAGCCATTGCTGTTGTTGGCAGAACATGCTCTATCCTATGCATATCAATTAGGACTTTCGAGACAATTTATTTTTTCTACTAAATCCTAGTTAAAAGAGGTAAGAGATGCAAACTCTGAATGATTATGATTATAAATGAGTGGTTGTACTTAAATATGTATAATTACTACAACTGCAATCAAAAATAAATAAGTGTGTCTAATTGCTTTAATTATAGAATATGGATTGGAGAATGGAGTTATTGTAACATTTGGAATTGATAGAAAGTGAAAGGGTCTTGACCACCACCCTGGTTCTGTATCCCCAACAGGTGGTTTGGATATGGTAGCTTTGTATCAATTAGCTCTCTTTCCTCTAAAGCCTGTGTCGATTTCTAGCGTGTAGCCTATGTTATTATGCTACTGTAGATCCATCCACTCTTCCAATGGAAGTTACTAGTATCATTGTCACAATCCAATTGTCACTAATGGTATATCCATTTTGTTAACTCTTCTTTGTAATGCTTTTGAAATATCAAAATTAATGTGAACATTTCTACGCAATTTTCAAACAATAGTCGACTGTTTCAGCTCATAACATATAGTGTAGGTATTGTATTATCTCACAAGTAAATATTTTTGACATTTTTGCTTGAGGAAACACAGCCTTCCTTGGTAACAGGGAGCAGGGCTTCTTTGCCCCACATGTGACTAACATCTTTTCAGCCTATAGTCAACATGCCTTTTTCTCGTTGAAGAAAAGCAATTGGTCGTGTTTATACGATTACAGAAGACAAGCTAACTCATACAAGTTCAATTGCAAACCCAAGTCATTTTTCCAAAATATGTTATTATATATAACATATATATATATTGTCTGACATCCTAGTGCTAAAAAGTCCCTCCCTGTCATCTTGGAGATGACAGGAGAAGAATGAAAGGTAAAGAGAGCAACCGCACATTAGAGCAAATCCACGGTGCTCTCTAAAAGCCAATTATACGGCCAACTGAAAGGCTGGTGTCAATGTTTGGAAGCCTGGAGTGTGTGTGTGTGTGAGTGTGAGAGAGAGAGAGAGAGAGAGAGAGAGAGAGAGAGAGAGAGAGAGAGAGAGAGAGAGAAGATAGATGGAGAAAGATAAAGTAACACATGGTTCAAAGGGAGCCCTTTGGGTTTCTCTGTAGTTGGCCACACAAGCAATCTATATGTGCACGTGATATTGTAGTCTTAAACACAATAGCTTTTCTCTTTCCTATGTGTGTGTGTGCTCCCTAGGATGGGTACATTTGTGACCCTGGCGGAGGTGCTGGAGGCCCGGGGGTCACCTCTGGAGGAGGACGAGGTCTGGTGTCTACTGCTTGGCACTGTAGAGGCCTTACTGGACATCTCCTGCAAAGGTAGCTGCAGGACGCTGAAGACCAAACTACATTTATATATGAACAGACAGATCAGTAAGAGCAGAGTTATTCTGCAAGTATTCAGGCTTTCATTTGACCTGTACAGTATATCATGGTTTATGGTTGTTCTGTACTTGCCCAGGTCCAGGTAACATGTGTAGTGTCTTAAGCCCGGGTTCAGTGCTGTTGTCTGCCAACGGCGGCTTGGCATTTAAGAGCAATGCCCGCTCGGAGGACCTGGTGTCCTTCACAGCGCCCGAGGTCCAACAAGGACAGGCTGCCTCCAGCAAGACTGCAACGGAGAAGGTCAGACACACACAATTAAATTGAGACTCTGGAATAAATGGTCTTGTTTCATATAATTATAAGACATATGTTAATGGAACAGTTCGCTCAAAGTTGTTGAAGATAATAATGCCTGTCAGTAAATCGGGGTTATCTAGTCCAAATGCAGCACATATTCTCTGAAAACATTGTTTTACCTTTACGTTGAATGTACAATAGTTTGGTTTGGTTTCTTCCTCCAGATGGTTGTTTACTCACTGGGTATGACTCTTTTCTGGTCTGTGGACTACCATGTACCTCAAAACCAGGTGATTTAGTATACAGGCTTTTATACAGGGCTTCTTAGCGCTGCTTTGTTTCAAAGGCCAAATTACACATCCCCCCTGCTTCACTATGTTTCTGTATTGCCCTCACACTCTCGTTCTCTCTCTCCACTACCCCTCCACCCCTCCTCTCCTTTCTCATCTAGCCTGTCCAGCTAAGTGAGCACTTGAACAGCCTGTTGTTGAGTATGTGTGAGGACGTGGACCACAGGCGGGCCAACCTACTGACCGTGCTGGAGACCTCTGAGCTGCATCACAAGGCCTCACTGCTGCCCCCTCCTGAGAGACTCATCAAACAGCTGGTGGAGGATGTCTACAGAGACTCTGTGAGTTTGGTTTTCTTCAGATTTTCTTGGTTTAGTTCAGCTTGCTGCAGTTTGGCTTGACTTGGTTTGGCTTGACTTGACTTGGTTTGGCTTGACTTTGTTTTTCTTGAGTGGGATTCGACTGGTTTTGATTTGTTGATTTTTGCCTTGGGTCAGCATGCTTTGGTTTGGTAGCTGTCAACAAAGATTGTTTTTGGATTTCTCACACAGCTGCTCATAATCTGGTGGTCTGTTGTGTAAAGGGACAACATTGTCTGGAGACTCCTTCCTATTCCATAGTTTGGTCAACATTTGATGGTGTTTAAATCAGCAACTCTAGTCGAGGATAAGATGTTGCAGGTTGTCATACCTTTACAAACAGCACCTGAACGTGATGAGTCATCATCTTCAGCTGTGTTTGTCCTGATAGACTAGATTAGACTAATTCCTTTCGTCCCCTGTTGAGATTCCAAAGGACTGGTCGATCACACTGCCATGGTCACCGTGCCCTGCATATGCGGCCGCAGACTCTTACAAGGATAAAGGTCCCCGGCATCCAACACTTTATTACGTGTTAAGCTTATTCACACTCAACTGCACCCTGTACATATGAAGCATTACCAAAACCCAAACAGCAGCTGTTGCATAGCAGCCAAGTGTTGATGCGTTGAAGGATTGGAGGATGATCTCGGAATGCGATGTTCTTCAACATTGGAGATGGGCCCTATGACTGTAGGAAGTTGGTGGAGGGTGCGGACTAGCAGCGACACAATTGGCAGCAATCCCTAGTGGCTCAGGGTTAGGAAGTTTATCCTACCTTCTTATGACAGAGCATGCTGGTTAAGCACATTTGCTCAGCATGTGCAAAGATTTGTTGTTCTGGGAAATATTTAATACAAAGGAGACTTTAAACTCATGCTTAAATGTGCTGTGAAAAAACTCACACGCTAAATCCAAGAGTCGAACACAGGGAGTCAGATTCAAGAGCTGTGAGGAATCCACAGCTTCATTTATAAATGTGACAGAGATGTACAACCAGTACCAAGGGAGGAGTTCAGTGTGACAACCCATTACAAAGCTGTATTCTCTTGTGTGTTTTGCTAGGTCGATCATGTATCCATGACTGAAAATGGAGCTGAACTGACAGACCGAAGTCAGATGGTCAGAGAGAGGCTGCATGGTAAGTTACATTTACATTTACATTTAGTCATTTAGCAGACGCTCTTATCCAGAGCGACGAGAAGTTACTCTACACGTCTAACCTCCCTCCCCTCCGACTCCAATTTAAAAACGAATTGCATAAACTACAATTTCAAATTATAATTTCCTTTTAAATTCACGAGGGACAGTAATTAAACTGACTGACAGAGCACCTACATAAGAAATGAAGTGATTGAGAGTGAAGACCTATCCTTTTCCTTGTTTCTTTCAAAGCTTGGCCTTATACTAATGGATATTCTGCTTGTGTGCCTACTTTACAGGGAGTTTCTCCCAAAACTGGTCTGCGAGGCACAAGTTCTCAGGCACCTTCTCAGGATCCCCGTTCCAGACAGACCCATTGAGGTACCACCCAGAAGCACACAGAAGCACCTTATTCTGTAAACAGTCTAACTCTATAAGACCTCTCCTGGATATGGGACTGTGTAAATAGAAAGAAATTATTTGTTGTCCATGTTTGACAACCAAGTGTTTACATCGAATTTGAGTTGAATTTGAATGAATGGAACACTGTTCCAACATACATGTGTGTCAACTATTTGAACGTCCTTGCCGTGTATAAGGCTGTCTTTTGGTTGGTTGCTTTTCTTCCTGAAACCAATCATTCATTCCTTCGTTTCTGGTACATTAAGGTCGATGAAGCATCACACCAGGAGATGTATTTACCTGAGAGGTTTGTTGACGAAAGATGATGGTACTTTTTCCCCAGAACTCCGCAGAACATGCGCCACAGAGATAGCTACTGCAGCGTACAGTCACGAAGCCCCTACAGCCCATACCTGGACAGTCATCGTCACAGCATCACCCGTCCAATCACCTCCTTTGAATCGTCAAACAGTCTCAGTGAGAGAAGACTCCAGGTATGCTAGCAAATCTAATTTCTGTATATTGTGCAGTATTGTGTATCTTGGTTTAGTGCCTATAAGAAATGTTTTGAGCAGTTTTGCATCTTTCACAGGATATGGGGCCTGAGTTCATCCGGATGTTAGAAGAGCCACTGTTAGTCTTGGAGCTACCCATGTCAATAGTGGTAAATGTCACTGGATCTTAAAATGAACCTTCCATATTTTCATTAACTGCGACAAAAAAAGTATCTACTTCTCAAGTCAAGAAATCCTATCAACGTTTGATAAAACGTTTGGTATTTACCGTCTGGTAAATCCTTGAGATGAAATTTTTCTTTAAAATGACAACCTTGTTGTTTTCTGCTTGCAGTCAAAGAAGGGGAAAACAGCATCCAGCCAGAGGGGGCTGAGTGTGATCATGCCGAACGGCCAGAGCATCGTAGTCAAGTGTGACGTCAAGTCCACAGGCGGGGATGTGTTCGACATGATTGTGGCCCATTCAAACCTGGTGGAGCACTTTTACTTTGGCCTTGCTTACATTGATGGTAATACCCTAACCTTGGTGATGGATGGATGGATGAAAAAAAAAACGAGATGAGCAGATTTGACCATTTTTTGCATGTCTTCATGTTTCTCTCTCCTCTGTCACAGATAATGAGTTCTTCTTCCTGGACAATGACACCAGGATATCCAAGGTCGCCCCCGACAGTTGGAAGAAAGTGCCTACATCCACATTTGTTCTTTTCTTCAGAGTGAAATTCTTCGTCAAAGACATTTCTCTCCTTTTGTAAGTGCAAGTCACTATTTAATTTGTCATCCATCCATCCAACCAACCAACCATTCTTTTGTCTATCTATCTGACCATCCATCTATGCATCCATGCACTGCTCCATCCATTGTTTTATCCATCCATTCTGTCATTCCTTAATCTCTCAGACACAAGCTGACCTGTCACCAGTACTACCTGCAGCTGAGGAAGGATTTACTGGAGGACAGATTGGCGTGCCATGAGGAGACCGGCCTGTACCTGGGGGGCCTGGCGCTGCAAGCTGAATATGGGGAATGCAGGCCTGAGGTTCCTACACACACACACACACACACACACACACACACACACACACACACACACACACACAGACTGCATAACATGGGTATCATTCTTACAAATGAATATTATGTAACTGAAGAGTACCATGCTCTGACCACCTAGTCCATCCTATGCAGGTGTATGGGAGGAACTACTACAGACCCGACCAGTACGTAGCTAAGAGCATCATGGAGAAGAGGGCCTTGCCTTTCCTCAGGGATGAGTTGATACGTCTGCACAACAACAATGGCCAGATGCTCCCAGATGAATCAGAGCTGGAGTTCCTCAGGGTAATAGGAAATTCCTGTGTCAAATCAAGCTGCATCATATCTGTTTGATGTGTATGACCGTGTCTATATCCTTTTTTAACCTAAGGTTGGAACAGAACTCTAATTCGATTTCCCTTAACATAATAGCATGTATTTATGAAGCACCCTTGAATGTTGTAGCACACAAATAATCACACACAATAATTATTTCTGTACCAGCTCACAGAGTCACACATGGGTTTCCCAGTCAGTTAGAGCATCTAAGTCCTTGATACAGGGGCTAACACTGCATGGTAGCTGAACAACCATGACACATATGGGTCACACTGTAAGCTTGAATGTACAGAGTGCCTGTCAGAAGCCAGTGTCCAACCAGGGTAAACTCCAACCTCCCAGCTCAGCCAGCAGGTCAGCCAGGGTAAATCTTCCCAGAGCCATGGGTCACTTTGTGTAGGTGTCACCCATGTTGTCAAGGCTAGTTTGTGGGCGGGATAAGTAACGGCTCTACTTCCTGAGGCCGCTCCACTTCCCACCAAAAGCAAAGCTGATTTCCATCTGAAGTTGTACTGTCTGCTTGGGGTGGGTCCTGGTTCTGTTAGTGTCTTCATTAGGCTCCTGTCCCGTCATCATTCCTTCGTCCTCCTCTTGCACTCAGGTGGCCCAGCAGCTTCCAGAGTATGGGGTTCTTTTCTACAATGTGGCCCGAGAGAAGAAGCCAGTGGTTGGGGAGCTGGTTATCGGGGTGTGTGCCAAAGGAGTCATGGTCTACGAGGTCAAAGAGGGCCTCCGTTCCACCAGTCAGACTTTCTACTGGAGGGAGACTTCCAGCATCTCCTCCACTGTGAGTTTAGCAGGGTTTATTAGGGCTATGGATTCACAATGAATTGTGAGTGATTCTTTCAGTGTGTAGACATAGGGCCTTTATTCCCATCAAGTTTATTTACATTTAGTCATTTAGCAGATGCTCTTATCCAGAGCGACTTACAGTAAGTACAGGAACATTCCCCCGAGGCAAGTAGGATTAAACTGCCGGGGAATCGAACCCGCAACCTTCTGATTACTAGCCCGATTCCACCCTATTTACTAAAAATGGTGCTCTCTCTCTCTCTCTCTCTCTCTCTCTCTCTCTCTCTCTCTCTCTCTCTCTCTCTCTCTCTCTATGTGCCCCACAGAGGCGCAAGTTTGTTATTGAGAGTCGGGGAAGTAAGAAGAAACATATGTTTGTGACAGAACGCTCGAAGATTGCCAAGTACCTATGTAACCTCTGCTCCGCCCAGCACAAGTTCAACAATGAGATGCACTCCAGACAGCTGAGCCACAGTCTGGCCTCAGGTCAGACACTGGTCCTCTTCCACTCACTGATGTGGTCCCTAACTCTTTCCGTCAGGAGAAAAGCAATCTCACTCCCTGGTGGAGGATATCATTTTCTGATTAATAAACAGACATTTTATACAAATGCATCCTCATCCTGATCACTGCCTCACCGTTTGTTACTGCATATCATGATGAGGCAGCTCTAAAAGAGTCACATGTGGGGGTGCACTCATCATTCTCATCATAACTGTTTGAATGAGTGAAATACATGGTGAATCAGAGCGCACGCAAACAGTAATATCTTTTGAACATTTTAACTCAAGGGTCCACTTTCCCTGCAGAGGAGAGCATAGTCCAGTATGCTGCGGTGTGCCGCGCCCAGAACAGCCAGAGAAGGAGCGTCTCCATCTCGGAGGCACCGCTGAACGACAGCTCACGACAGCCCACGCCCAAGAACAACTCCATGACCAAGCTGTGTGACCACATCGCCTCCAGGATCGAGGCCCGCTTAAAAAAGGAGAAGGAGCTTTATGAACAGAGGTAGAAGGGAGACACACACACCATGCACCATGTTATCCATCTTTTATGATGAACCTTTTTATGGTTTTCCTGAAGTTCTTTACATTATTTTACTCTCCATATATAACATGAATCACATCTTACCTCCAACTCTTGTGTCCCCTTGTATCTTGGCCAGTGGTGGGTGTCAGTTGGAAGGCCAGAACTCCACCGCCTGTTCCCCAAGGAGTGGCTCTGTGGCCCTCTCCTCCTCCTCTGCCTTAAGAGGTATGGGTAGATTATCTGAGCTTACTGCCACTAACCTCCTAGCACTGGGCAATCAGGGACAGGATAGTGCATGCTGGAAAGCTTCCAGGAGCAGCGAAGGCAACCTTGCTCCCAGCCTAGTGTGATCATCCTGGTGCTCAGCTTGAGGTAGCGCGGTGGTTGTCACTGTCGCTGGGTTGAACTCGAGTTGATTTACTGTCTCCGCTCGCTCCCCTTCGCGATGAAAGTGTGTTCTCTTGTGAAACGCTGGGAGGAATTTGCAATGTGTGTAGTGTAGTCGGATGTATGGCAGCTTGTAGTGATGTGGTTATGTTGTGCCTGACAGATAACCCAACCAAAAGTGCCATAGCAGAAAGAGAAGTCATATCTGTGTCCTTAAAGAAAGACCCGAAGCTTGGCCTTGGTGAGTGTCTCACACTTTCTGTAACAAGCCGTGTCTGTTTTCATTTCTATCATTGGAAGTGAAAAATATACCTTTTTAGCCACCAAATTTTTAAGCTTGTTGTGATGGCCATGTTTGTTTGTGTGCATAGGAATAGTGATAGTGGGGGAGGAGACTGTGGGGAGGTATGACCTGGGCATCTTTGTAGCCTCCATTGTGCCTGGCGGACCTGCCGATAAAGAAGGACGTATTAGACCAGGTAGGACCAGACAACCGCAGTAGGCCACAGCTTGCAGTTACTAGATTGAAGATCAGTATAGCACAAGTAGTATGAAATTAAAAGCTTATAGGAGAAGAATTGTAGATACTTGTTCTGTCCCAGATACAAGTGGGCTGGGCCATAGGTTAATGTCATCATTAGGGGCCTTGCTGTCTATCATAACATACGAAAGGAAATGTCATGTGAACAGCGGTCAAGCATCCCTTATGGTCGCTTATCCCTCACCTATCGCCCCACAGGTGGTCGACTCATCTCCTTGAACCAGACTAGTCTGGAGGGCATGACCTTCAGCGAAGCTGCAGAGATCATGCAGAACAGCCCCCAGGAGGTCCAGCTCATAGCATCGCAGCCTAAAGGTACGTTACTATAGTTGGTCTGCGTGTTTACATTTGATTGCATACCTGCCTGTTTGACTATGTATGCCTTTCCATAGAACACAAGCACTTTTGGCAAAAAATGCTTAATCTCTATACACTGCACTTCTTGTTTCCACATTTTTGTATTCAGTATTGAAAAACTACATATTGAACCATACTCATACCTTGTGCCTCCCAGTTGCCTTAACACCAAATAGCGTGAGGTCTCTTCAAATGAAAAACTACAAATCCCAGACCACCCTAACAGCTGACGGACGGTCTGGGGAGGACGACCTGGATGAGATTGTGTCAATCATGATGACCCCCAAGACTGGCAGTAGGCTCCATGTCCCCGACGTACGCATACTCAACGCCCAGGTATGCCTCAACCACTGGCGAGGAAAGGGCTGGAGAGGGAGAGAGAGGGTCAGAGAGCAAGAGAGATAAAGAGAAAGTGAAAGTGGAGCGACGGGAAAGGGCAAGATCGGGAGAATAAAAGCCAGAGCGAAGGCATCGATTAGGATGATGTTTGACATCGACTGACTGCATGTGACAGCATGGTATACATGTGTATGTACATGTAGACTTTGACTGTCCTCTCTTCTAACTTGTTGTCAAACCCTGTTTCCCCCGCCCCATTGCAGGACATGTGCTCCAGGTCGTCTCTGTCTCTGAACTGCGTGAGACCAGAGGAGATCATCACTGTGGAGTTGAAGAAGAAGACTGGGAGTCTGGGGATCAGCATTGCTGTGAGTCTGACTGCCCCACCCTCCCAGGGCAGACATACAGTCTGACTGCCCCACCCTCCCAGGGCAGACATACAGTCTGACTGCCCCACCCTCCCAGGGCAGACATACAGTCTGACTGCCCCACCCTCCCAGGGCAGACATACAGTCTGACTGCCCCACCCTCCCAGGGTAGACATACAGTCTGACTGCCCCACCCTCCCAGGGCAGACATATAGTCTGATGAACCAATAGGTCGGTTTGATTCAGCTCTCAGGGTGCCCCAGCTTAGAGGCTGGAAAGCAGTCCACCCTCATGCTGGACAGAAAGGGTGGCTAGCTAATGATATTACAGACACACAAACAGCTAAAGGGGCGACCAGGCAGAGTGGTTAGTGTGGTGGAGGTTACCAGGGAGAGGACGAGTCAGTGAAAGGTTTATGTGCCTGATTCGTTTACTCCCTTCTACACTCATACTCACACACACAAATAGCAAGTCAGCGTGCAGCTTTTCATTTGAGAGAGTAATCCATCAGACCCTTGGGGTTAAGCTTCTTGGACTGGCTGGAGCTAGTGCTGGGAGTGGGGCTGGGGACGGGCTGGAGCTAGTGCTGGGAGTGGGGCTGGGGACGGGCTGGAGCTAGTGCTGGGAGTGGGAGTGGGGCTGGGGCTGGGGACGGGCTGGAGCTAGTGCTGGGAGTGGGGCTGGGGCTGGGGCTGGGGACGGGCTGGAGCTAGTGCTGGGAGTGGGGCTGGGGCTGGGGCTGGGGCAGGGGATGGGGATGGGCTGGAGCTAGTGCTGGGAGTGGGGCTGGGGCTGGGGTTTGGGTTGGAGCTTAAACTAGATACAAATGGATTCTGGTCTGTAGACCCCAAGCTATAGATGGGGGTAGGGGCAGAGCAGAGTATGTCCCCATTAGGTTCTAGAACTAGCTCTGGCGTTTCAAGCTGCTTCTTCAATACATTTACCTGCGTGCTCTGGAGGTCAGGGTCAGGTTCTGGGCTCCAGTCTCCTAGCAGTGTGCAGCTGAGCCTGGATCATCTGTGGGCTGCTAAGACTTTATTGCTGCGTCCAGTAAAGTAGAGGCCAGTAGAGTCCAGGTGTCTAAGGAGGCAGCTGCAGGATCATTAAGATGTTAATGCTGATTAGGGAGCGGGGGACTGACAGGATGTGAACAGGGATCAAGGCAGAGAGGGCGAGAACACACCTGCTGTGTTTGTTTGAAACTCCTCGCTCTCTCGCTCGATCTCTCTCTTTCTCTCTCTTTCTCTCTCCTCCTGCCTCTGTGTTAGTTGCTCATCAGATCGATAACCAGATAAACATACACTATCGTTCCTTTTAATCTCGATCTCAATCCTTCCCACGGTGCACAGAGGGGGGGGGGGCAATAGAAAGGCAAAGCCTTTGTGCATGCTTAAGCTATACGGTCACATGATGAAGTTCCAGGTAATGCGTAGTAGCCTCTCTCCTCAGAACTGCTAAGGAGCAGCATGGATGTTCTGTAGCTTGACAGCTTTTAAACATGTGAAATGTTCTTGGTTGAGGTTGGAACTGAAATGGTCAAATCAATCATTTCAAAGAATTCTGCAAAATGTGTTTTCAAGTTATCACTGAGGGTTTGAACCAGACTCTAACGTGTTGTTGTTGTTGTGGGTTCAGGGTGGTGTCAACACAGGCCTTCGCAACGGTGGAATCTATATCAAAAGCCTTGTTCCCGGGGGTGCTGCAGAGAGAGACGGACGCATTCAGACAGGTACAGTTCAGTGGACTTTGTCCTGTTACCGTGCAACGCTGTTGTACCTCCTAAGAGAGCAGAGTTTTTTTTCCATTATGGGGACTGTCACAGAAAAGTAATGCTTGAAAATATTTCGCTGTCTAAACATTGGAAATGATTTGCGTGTGTGTCTGTGTGTGCGTCTGCTTGTATCTGTGTGTGTGTGTTTGTACGTATCTGTGTGTGTGTGTGTCTGCGTGTGACAGGAGACCGAGTGCTTGTGGTGGATGGGATCAACTTCAAGGGTTTCACACATGAGCAGGCCGTGGAGTGTCTGGCTAAAACTGGAGAGGTAAAAGATATCACGTTTCAGGAACAGAAAGCTGTGCTTTGATAAATGCATTTATTTGAATATGTAAATATATAACAGAACTCTACACATATTGTTCCAAACCCCCTCTCCTGTCCTTTCCTCTACTATCCTCCAATCAGGTGGTGACCCTGGTGGTGGAGCGGGAGGTCATGACCTTGCCCCGTGTAAGCCTGAGCCCAGACACCGACAGCATCTCCTGCCACAGTGCCAGTCCAGAGGTCAGCCAGATGAGGAACAACAGCTGCCCTGCCATCATCACCACGCCCTACACCCTCTCCAACAGGCTCAAGGACTATTACTTTGTCTCTGATGGTAAGATGTGGAGACACTCAGTCACAATTAGTGTCATAAAGTGAAATCGATGGAAGACCTTTTTTTATATATATATATTTTTTTTTTTATAAAAAAAATACACATCAAAGTGATTTTATTTTTGGGAAATATGCGACATGGATATTGATTAAACCACTATATTTAAATAGCTGTAAAACAAGTGTGGAAATAAAGGTGAACTTTTACAGACAAAACCCTCTCTCTCTTCTTCCCTGACCTCACCATCATCCCCTCCCTCCATCTCTATCCTTCTCCTCCCTTCCTCCCCTCCTCCAACCATTCCCCTTTCTCCAACCCCTTGACCTTTGCTCCCTGCCCCTGTAGACAACACCCTGGAGGTGACCTTGAGGAAGAGCCTGAACGGCCTGGGCTTCAGCTTCCTGCTCTGTGAGCTGGACCCCTCTGGAGGCTTAGGCAGCCTGGTGAGGATCAAGCAGCTTTTCCCGGGACAGCCAGCCCAGCAGAGCGGCAGCATAAAAGAGGGTGATGTCATACTGGCGGTCAATGGTGAACCACTCAAGGGATTGTCCTATCAGGTGAGTGGAGAGAAGAACACCAGTGTCCATGTCTGTGACGTCATGAGTTGAGGAATGTTAGTTGGCTTTTTCAGGATTGGGATTAAGGTTCATGTTAATTACATGTGATCTTAAATTCAGAAGTGTCAAATCACAAATGAAAGGTGAGAGCTTGGGTTTGAGTCTGTGGAAAAAATCTGGTCAAGTAGTGACAGTTCTCTCTCTGGCCTGTAGAGGGTACTCCAGCTGCTGAGAGGGTCCCCTCCGGAAGTCCGACTGGCGCTCTGTCGACCTTCTCCAGGTACTGTAATCACACACACACACACACACACACACACACACACACACACACACACACACACATACACACACAGAAATGCAACTCTCTCTTTTTCTGTTTTTTTTCAAGGAATTCTGCCACATATTGACACATTGACTGGCACCTGAGTGATGTCACAGGAAAGTTCACCAGCATCAAATTACATTCAGGAGACTACTTCCTGATTACTTCCTGATTATCAGAAAATCCTGGATTCTGGGTGTGGTTCCAGATCTCTAGAATGGTCAGTACTACAATTTTAAAAATCTGTATTAATTCTTATTTTTTGCTCATAACCTAGACACTAAACAAGACAAAACTTTCTGTATACAGGAGTTAACAAGGTAGATACTGCATGATTTGGAACAATTTATTGAAAGACAAAAATAAGTGAATATGTGAATGGATGAGCGTTTTTTTCAGAATCAGTGGATTCATGCATCAGAGATGGTGGGCCTCCCAGCAAGATGAAGACAGACTGCAGTGGAATCTGCACGTACAGGTACAACAAGTAAAAATGACTTGTAACAATCCACAATACTGAGCCAAGCTGTACTTTACACTGTGAGAAGTAGGTTTAGTAAGAGTCGATGGCATGTGCTCTATTGACTTTAGATTAACTTGTTTTCATTTAATGCCACAAAGACTAATGATTTATAGTCACGTTGGTCTTGGGTGTTTGTGTCCTGAAAATTCTGCAGGGCAGCTGGGTTAGGACTGGGAGTCAGATGGCTGAGCGGTGAGGGAATCGGGCTAGTAATCCGAAGGTTGCCAGTTCGATTCCCGGTCATGCAAACTGACGTTGTGTCCTTGGGCAAGGCACTTCACCCTACTTGCCTCGGGGGAATGTCCCTGTACTTACTGTAAGTCACTCTGGATAAGAGCGTCTGCTAAATGACTAAATGTAAATGTAGAGCAGGCCTCCACAGCTGGGGACAGGGCTGGTTAGGACAGAGCAGACCTCCACAGCTGGGGACAGGGCTGGTTAGGACAGAGCAGACCTCCACAGCTGGGGACAGGGCTGGTTAGGACAGAGCAGACCTCCACAGTGTGGACAACACAGGACGGCTGTTCCCCCTGAGAAATGTTAGCACAGGATAAAGAGAGAGTAAGGAGTAAGGTAAGGGAGAGGTAAGGGAGACATTTTTATACTTTTCTTTTCTTACTTTACTTTCTTACATTTCAACATGGAGTTGCAGCTAAAGGTCTCTCTGTCTTCAGTTGCGTGTTTTCTATAATTCTACTGTAGGTTTGTATGCATTCCCCTCTGGCTGTTCGTGAGCACTGACCAGCTCAGGAGAGCACTAAAATACCAGGGCAGTGTACAGTAGAGCCAGCTCAGGTCTGACCTGGACTCACTCTGCCGAACTGCTTAGACCTGGATGCTACGTTCAAACCTAACTAATCTCACAGGGACATGTGACAGAATCTCTCTCTCTCTTTCTCTCTCTCTCTCTCTCTCTCTCTCTCTCTCTCTCTCTCTCTCTCTCTCTCTCTCTCTCTCTCTCTCTCTCTCTCTCTCTCTCTCTCTCTCTGTGTGTGTGTGCCCCACAGAGGCGCAAGTTATTGTTATTGAGAGTCGGGGAAGTAAGAAGAAACATATGTTTGTGACAGAACGCTCGAAGATTGCCAAGTACCTATGTAACCTCTGCTCTGCCCAGCACAAGTTCAACAATGAGATGCACTCCAGACAGCTGAGCCACAGTCTGGCCAGACACTGGTCCTCTTCCACTCACTGATGTGGTCCCTAACTCTTTCCGTCAGGAGAAAAGCAATCTCACTCCCTGGTGGAGGATATCATTTTCTGATTAATAAACAGACATTTTATACAAATGCATCCTCATCCTGATCACTGCCTCACCGTTTGTTACTGCATATCATGATGAGGCAGCTCTAAAAGAGTCACATGTGGGGTTGCACTCATCATTCTCATCATAACTGTTTGAGTGAAATACATGAATAAGAGCACACGTACAGTAATATCTTTTGAACATTTTAACCCAAGGGTCCACTTTCCCCGTAGAGGAGAGTATAGTCCAGTATGCTGCGGTGTGCCGCGTCCAGAACAGCCAGAGAAGGAGCGTCTCCATCTCGGAGGCACCGCTGAACGACAGCCCACGCCCAAGAACAACTCCATGACCAAGCTGTGTGACCACATCGCCTCCAGGATCGACGCCCGCTTAAAAAAGGAGAAAGAGCTTTATGAACAGAGGTAGAAGGGAGACACACACACCATGCACCATGTTATCCATCTTTTATGATGAACCTTTTTATGGTTTTCCTGAAGTTCTTTCCATTCTTTTACTCTACATATATAACATGAATCCCATCTTACCTTACATTTACATTTATGCATTTAGCAGACGCTTTTATCCAAAGCGACTTCCAAGAGAGACAAAAGAGCATAGGTCACTGATCATAACAATGAGATAGCCCATTGTGCAACATTGCGAGCAGCCAAAGCATGAAGCATACATTGTGGAAAACCAAATAAGTGCCACCCACCTCCAACTCTTGTGTCCCCTTGTATCTTGGCCAGTGGTGGGTGTCAGTTGGAAGGCCAGAACTCCACCGCCTGTTCCCCAAGGAGTAGCTCTGTGGCCCTCTCCTCCTCCTCTGCCTTAAGAGGTATGGGTAGATTATCTGAGCTTACTGCCACTAACCTCCTAGCACTGGGCAATCAGGGACAGGATAGTGCATGCTGGAAAGCTTCCAGGAGCAGCGAAGGCAACCTTGCTCCCAGCCTAGTGTGATCATCCTGGTGCTCAGCTTGAGGTAGCGCGGTGGTTGTCACTGTCGCTGGGTTGCACTCGAGTTGATTTACTGTCTCCGCTCGCTCCCCTTCGCGAGGAAAGTGTGTTCTCTTGTGAAACGCTGGGAGGAATTTGCAATGTGTGTAGTGTCGTCGGATGTATGGCAGCTTGTAGTGATGTGGTTATGTTGTGCCTGACAGATAACCCAACCAAAAGTGCCGTAGCAGAAAGAGAAGTCATATCTGTGTCCTTAAAGAAAGACCCGAAGCTTGGCCTTGGTGAGTGTCCCACACTTTCTGTATCAAGCCGTGTCTGTTTTCATTTCTATCATTGAAGTGTCTGAAAAATATACCTTTTTAACCACCTAATTTTTAACCTTGTTGTGATGGGCATGTTTGTTTGTGTGCATAGGAATAGTGATAGTGGAGGAGGAGACTGTAGGGAGGTATGTCTCTCTCTCGCTCTCTCTCTCGCTCTCTCTCTCTCTCGCTCTCTCTCTCTCTCTCGCTCTCTCTCTCTCTCTCTCTCTCTCTCTCCACTAGGTGGAGCAAAAGTGTTATAAAAGGGGCAGTCACAGGTTTTGGCCGAACTGTGTTTTTGTTTGACTCCTCAGACAAAACTACACAATGGAATCCAGTGAAGATGAGTTACACAAGAAGATTTGTGATGTTTCATCTGGTTGCAAGAAAGATCTATGGCACGTGTGGACAGAACTACAGAACATCATCCACAACTGAGTGAAGATAAGTGGAAGAAGCCAGATGTTTGTCAGACAGAGAAATATGTATTGTATAGATTGTACTGATACTTTTAATAGTACTTTGACAATGCAGTATTGTGAGGGAACTATTTGCAGCATCATCTATACGTTTCACAGTAACATAAATACCACAAAGGTTAAACAAGAATGTGTTAGATCAGTTTTGGATTAATAAAACACTGAAGAACCTATGTTTTGAATCGCTCTTTATTCGGATGTATTAGAAGGGATAATTGAACAGGGATGTTTTTTTACCCAGTGTGACATGATGAATGCTTCCTAACTATGACCTCCCACAGACTGACCCCCTGACATTAGGTTCCACATTAGGCACATCCTCGTCTGGGGGTCTGGTACGAGAGATGGCCCCAATCATACTTACACACACACACACTGACTCAACCACCCCCCTACACACACACATACTCTCACATACACTCTCTTGCTGTGTCTCTCACTCACACACACACACACACACACACACACACACACACACACACACACACACACACACACACACACACACAGTCCTTGGGTGAGGATCCCATAGGAGCCCAGCCTCATAAATAAGAGGTTCCTGTATTTCTGCAAAGCCCGACGGACCTTCCACCTGGTTCTCATTTGGGCTTGTGTTCTTTCAGCGAATGATCCAGACTGTTTCTAATTAAGCGGTGCCGACCAACAAGCCCCCAGTGGCATGGTGTCCCGCACCCCCTCCTGCCTCCATGCAGTTCCCGCCACTCTCTTCTCTGCCATGCTGGAGATGGACTGCATAGACGGAGGCTCCGCAAACCTACAATCAAGTCACCGCACTCTCCAGTGGCTGGCTACCTTCCCTATCTCCTCCTGTCCAGATGATGCTAGTGAGGATAATCACTGGGTTTGAGATGGGGAGGTGCTCTATGCTTCACTTCACTCAATACAGTTTAGCATTATTTGGAAAGCATGGTTAATGAAATGTAGAATTATGAACGCTCGGTGCACTGCAGGGCCTGAATACACATTTTACGCCTGCAAACTGTAGTTAGTTCTTATCAATGGAAGGTGAAAACAGTTCATTTAGTCTGTGCATCCATTCAGGTCAAAAGTCTCAGACGTGACGTTTTCACACGTATCCGTAGGTATAAATAGACCTGCAGTCTCCAACACCCGAGACCCCCTGCTCAAAAAGAACACAAAATCAACAGAAACGGACAAGGAGTCTGGCAGCTGTACGCTTTGATTAGGAGGCGCAGTGAAAGGAGCGATTCACATTTTCCACCACTTGGAATAACGCAGTGGGCAGATTTTTGAGAGGCCCATGTCCTAGCGTGCTGGGTGTTTGGCTAGCCTTGCCTTTGATGCTTGCTTCACACCGCGATATTTCCCCGAAATTAAAGTGATTTTGCTAATGTGTAAATTGGGCTGAGTTCGTTGAAAGGTAGACATGGTTGTTTTTGAGCAAGACCTTGAATTCTTCTTCACCCTCGTATTGTCTTGCCACGGAAAAAGAACGCAGTTAAAAGTGAGGGAGGTATCACAAATGTGAGTTATTACCAGGAGTGGAAAAGGAAGTCCTAATGATAATTATATCCTGAGCAAATACTTGATATTGAAAATGAAAATAGTGGTAATTGCTGTGGGGGTAGTCAGCCAAGTCATATAGGCACTTAAAACTGTGAAGAGCTTTGAAGGAGTCGAAAAGGGATACAGGAATGAAGAGTAGTATAAATTAATGTTGAAAGGAAAGGGCCCAGAAAAAGTAGTGAGTGTGCACCGTACAGCTGGACTCCCTTAAGTTACCATGTTGACATTGTTCTCTGTGTGAGGTCTCTCTAGTGACAATACGCTGACACACAGGATACATTCTACATGGCCTGGAACACAAGTTCACCTCAGATTTCCCTTCTCAAGGAAAACAAAATACAAGAAGTATGTAGTGTGTGTGTGTATGTCTTTATATGTGTGTGTATGTGCGTGTGTGTGCATCCTTGTTTTCCAAGATAATGTTGCTGACTTTTCAATAAAGATTTTTGGACCACAACTGGCATGTTACTTCAATTTGATTATTAGATGATTTCATATTTCATTAATGTCAGGCATGCTCCTCAAGCTCCTCTGTCTCCCAAATCACATACATCTCAGGGACAGTGGTGGTGAGTGCTGCCATGCTGTTTTAAAGAGAACATGTAAGCAGAAGTTACTTGGCTTCTAGGAAAGAGTTTGTAGATAGAATCTTGAGGTTTTCAAGCCATTCTTAGAATGGCCAGGTCAATGAGAATGACGTACAACCAAAACATTGTTTTAAGAATAGTTTACATATAACATATAAAAATTCAGAACACATTTTCAAAATGTGACATAACGAAATAAGGCTTTCTATAGACTGTCAATGTGAGTAAGAGTGTAACCTTAAGTGTGAGAGTATCACATTTCACAAGAATAGCTGACTTGTTTACTTGTACTGTGACTTGTTCACTTAGCTCTGTGGCTAACAGCGTCCAATGATCCAGCCAACAAATGTTCGGCGAGGGGAACAGCCTAGGCCTACTGTCAATACTTTCTGATCAAGAGGACAACCTTCTCTCTCAAATTGGCGGGTCAACTGGAATTTTATTAGACTCTGAACACTCTGTGGAGGTAACAATGTTACACTTTGGTTTTATATCATGAGCACCCAAACAGAAAATTAAATCAATTAAAACATCATCAAGTCAAAATTTCAATTTTGATGCGAGATACAGAATCAGAATTGGATTTATTGCCAAGTAGGTTTACACCTACCTGGAATTTTTTATGGTGTATAGGTGCATACAGTAAACATAAAACATACAAACACAATAAGTACTACACATAACATAAAACATAAAAACACAATAAGTACTACACATAAGAAAAGTACTACACTTAAGAACAAAAAAAACACAATAAATACGATACAAATATATAAACAATGAATATAAAAAAATAAAGTGGAAAGTAGAATGCAAAACAGGAGTGCAATGTGAATGAGCATACATACTCTGAGACCACTCTATTGTGTCACATTTTTTAAGGTAGCAAACAGGCAAAATGTCATAGTAATGTAAGACATGTAGCAAAACACTCACACTTACACTCAAAAGCAGGCCACTGTCTGTAGCAATGGATATACAATTTTAAATTCCTGTGTAAAAAGTTAAACAATGTTATCAAGAATTACCATATATTATAATTATTATTTACCCACTACTAATTTGCAATATGATCAGGTTCAGATATAATGCTATACACACCTAGGTATCTGGCTAGATGATAGGCTGTCATTTAAATCTCATGTTCTTGACCTAGCTAAGAAGGTTAAAATTAAACTGGGCTCTCTTTATAGAATTAGATCTTGTTTTACTTTTGAAAACCGAATGGCAATAGTGCAATCAACAATTTTGTTAGTTCTTGACTTTGGTGACATTGTTTACATGTATGCTACACCCTCTACCTTAAAACACCTGGACTCTGTATACCATAGTGCAATTCGCTTTGTCACAGGAGCGTTTAGTCCTAATATTTACCCACGGTGTGCAATGTGGTGCCCAGGTCAACTCATATTTGATTAGACTATGAACGCTCTGTGGAGGTTCTGATGAGGTAACAGTGTCACACTTTGGTTTTATATCATGAGCACCCAAACAGCAAATTAAATTCCATTTTGCTTTGATTATTTTATTTGAATACTGCAGCCCTGAATTTATATTGCTACTCTACTGGTTGTATTAAAAGGCAGAAATAGGAAGAGGAAGAAGAAAGCAGGTCTTGTCATGTTAGACCATCAAGTTAACATACAAATGAACAGGTTTGTTCGAGCCATTCACTCTGGTTCAGTGTCTCCTCACTTCATCTCATGAATCCAATTACTGTAAATCGGTTCAATGTTCATGAAATGGCCTTTTTCATCATTCTCTGTGTGGCTCATCTCCACTTCCAACCGTACATCTCACCACCAGAGGCCTTAAACTGCCTGCATGCTCCTTCTTAAGTGCTTGTCCGATGGTCAGAGAGCTTCGGAAACCTCCTCCCCCGACACTGGTCTGACATCGGATTACAATTTCTGTAACGTTCTGAAATCGACAATCCAGTCACACATACTTTACACAGTGATTGGCCAGCTGTGTGAAGGTGAGAAATGAGCCAGGGTTGGAACTTCTCTCTTTTCATGTGAAGAACCCAGTGCCACGCTGTGAATGCCTTCTAAGAGAGACTGTCTGAAAACGTGCACCGTTATCCCCGTATTTGAATGATTATCACGTCTCCCCCCTATGACAGCTGGATTTCAGTGTGGTCGCACAGAACAATTAGAAAGACTTTTGATTTTTAGTTCTGATCTAGCATAACCCAACCCTTAAGGGGCTGACCATGAACTGCAGCATCCCTGATTCATATTCAAACCTTTCTTCATTTCCTGTCATCTCTTCACTGTCCTAGTCCTTTTCAAGCATTTTGTACATTTACGCACCCTCCAGGATGATAATGAATAACTTTGGTGATCCTTAACCTTTCATCTAGCGCCATCATCAAGTTAAAATTTCCATCCTTGATGTGACCCAGTAAGATGCATACTCTGAGACCACTCTATTGTGTCACATTTTTTTAAGGTAGCAAACAGGCAAAATGTCATAGTAATGTAAGACATGTAGCAAAACACTCAAAACAGCCTTAAACTCAAAAGCAGGCCACTGTCTTTATACACTTTTAAATTCCTGTGTAAAAAGTTAAACAATGTTATCAGGAATCACCAGATATTATCATTATTATTTAACGACTACTAATTTGCAATACGATCAGGTTCAGATATAATTCATGTGTTTCAATCATATAATCATGAATCATTATAGTCTCTGTAAATTGAAAAAAGCTTCCAGAAATGTATTCCTAGCAAATATTTACCCACGGTGTGCAATATGGTGCCCTTTGATGTGTTGACAGGATTCAAACTGATAACAGTGTCCACAACGAAAAACAATGAATGTTATTGAATGAATGTTATTGAATGAATACTAATATTGTGAAATTTAAGTAACTGTATATAAAAGCTGGTCTTTCTCTTGTCCAGCAGTACCACACAGAAAGGCAGAGACAACAGGCTGAAATTGTGCAGACAGAAGAGAATATATTTTTCCAACAGGTTTGCTCTCAGCCTCTTTTTTCTCATTGTCTTGTGTTCTGTGCACCACAGTCACCATGTCTCCCCTGCACTGATTATTTCTCACTCTGTATTTTCTTGTTGAAGGTCATCAACGTCAAAGTGATCTCCACCACCAGGATGCTGGCTGCTCTACTTGTTTGTGCCATGGTGGCTCTGACCAGGGCTGCAAATGGTGAGTATCGGTCTGAAGACATTTGTATTGTGTAGTTGTAAGCAACTTTATTCAAACACTGAAACCATTTATATTGTACATATTATTAAATGCACGAATACATAATGTGCTGACAAACATGTAATTTAACGCAACAAAAACCAAGGTAATCAATTCTGCATTACAAAGACAAAACACACTAAACTAGAAATGTGTTCAAAATTGAACACATTTCAATTTTGAACGGGAAAATAAATGGCCAAAAGAAAAAGGCACTCTTTTAAATATGCACAACATGTTTTTTTGGCTTAAAAAATTTAATGTGCTTTTCAAATGCAATTGTCTTATTTGTTCTGTTCTGTGCATCGACAGGTGACACGGGGAAAGAGGCTGTGATGACAGGGTCCAGTGGAAAGAATTTGACAGGTGCAGCAACGCAACTGTACACAGTAGACTATATGTTAACAGGGTTATTATATGGAAATTAGTTTGTTGAATTGATTTTCATTATTGACTATAGTTAACTGATTATTGTTCTTTTACAACATTTAAAAGCAGATGCAGAAACAGAGAAAAGCAAGGAAAAAGAAACTAAGGGAGAATTGCCATATTCATTTTTAGATACTATATTAGATTTAATTTTGTTAACAGTCTTCGATAGCACTGCATGACACTTTATTATTATTATATAGCCTATTTGTATTAAGCAGCTGTACACAGGTGGCGGGCCGGTCTGCGTTTCAAAGTCCTGGGCTGTTTTTTGGTCCCAGTCCGACCCTGCTGCGATCAGACATGTTACCCATTCTTCTCTCTTTGTCCTCAGAATGTCCCACTGATTGGAAGATGTTCAATGGTCGCTGTTTCCTTTTTAATCCATTACAATTGCATTGGGCTCACGCTCAGGTAATCAGAATGGATTCAGATTGCTTTTAAACTGTTCTGGTGGTATTGACTTGCATGCTCGGTTATTTGACATCTTCGTCTGACACGGCACATCTCCACTGTAGATAAGCTGCATGAAGGATGGGGCAAACCTTGCATCCATACACAGCCTTGAAGAGTATGCGTTTGTTAAGGAGCTGACAACTGCAGGCTTAATACCAGCATGGATTGGAGGCTCAGATTGCCATGTGGTAATATTTCACTACACAAGGTTTTGATGGTACTGATAGAATGAGAATGATTTATATTATACACTATTTTATTATACATATACTCTTTCTTTTCTGTTTTTTAGTCAACATATTGGTTTTGGATGGATAGTACAAGTATGGATTTTACTGACTGGTGCGCTGCACAACCTGATTTTACCTTAACTGAGTGCTGCATACAGATAAATGTTGGAGGTAAGTCACAACTCATTATTTTGCTTAAGAGCATACTATTAAATGACTGAAGGCAATAGTGTTGTTTCTGTGCATTTTGTAAGTTAAAATCACTAAGTAAATAATACACATGGCTTTGTTTAGAGTAAAACCGAATTGTCTTGAGGTTGATCTTGAGATCAATACTTTCTGCATTTCACATTTTAATCGTTTTGGTTCCTCAGTTCATACGTAGCTTTTGTCTTTTGTCTTTGTCTGTGAGTAGTGATGTGAGTGTGGCCTCGTTCAGGTTTTGGTTGGTGTAGAATTGCCTGACTTCTGTGTTTTTGGTGTTTACAGTTGGAAAATGCTGGAATGACACACCTTGTACCCATCTTCATGCATCAGTCTGCGCCAAGCCTGCCACCGTGATTCCCGAGGTGACACCACCATCAATCATGTGATTGTGTGTATGTTTGCATACTCTTCTGATTTTCATGTATCAAGTCAAATAAAAGGCTTGAACAAACTGGGCTGTGAGTCTGTCAGAGGTCTATTGTTCATCTACCTTCCTTCGAGTGCACACTCTGCATTACGGCATGTGATGTGACTTCTCAGTTCCTACATGTCAGAGACCCATTACTTATGTAATGCAGATTTAACTACAAAGTCAAATAACATTGCTTGTTAGGTCCGTGCATGAAGTATAACTCATATTCTGTTGTTCACGTTGTATAATGAAAAATGCCAGTTTATGGAGTATTGTACAATGTGCAATAACTGTGTAATGTCAGTCCTGAACAAGAAACTGAATTAAGGGAAAGGATAAAAAGGCTTAACTAAAGACATCAGAATGCTGGAATAGGCTATGACTTGTTCACTGTTTTAAAGAGAACATGTAAGCAGAAGTTACTTGGCTTCTAGGAAAGAGTTTGTAGATAGAATCTTGAGGTTTTCAAGCCATTCTGAGAAGTGACAGTCAGATGGCCACGTCCATGAGAATGACGTACAACCAAAACATTGTTTCAATGATAGTTTACATATAACAGATAACAAAATAAGCGATGGGAACAGCCTAGGCCTACTGTTGCATCTGAATTGCATACCATGCAATGTCACAATTAGCCATTCGACTAGGATACAACGTTCTTCAAAGGAATTTATTAAAGGATCTTAAACTAGATCTAGAAAGAGATCTGCCAGATAACACTCGTGCCAACATATTTCAAGGTTACCTAACACCCCCCACCTTTACCCTGTTTGGTTGACCATTCCAGCCAATTAAACCTGACTTCCCATCTGACCCCAATCAAATCAGAAGGCTTATACTGTACTTAATACCCACCCATTTTTCCCTTGGATCAACTGGGGTCACACCCTCTTATTTGAAATCACCTTGACACCTTGTAAACTATGTGTGGATCTACCCCACATTTAGTAAACCTTACACTAATTCAATGGGTTATCTGATAAATCCCTTTTTACTCATATACAAATATTGACCTATGTAAAAGTCTTGTTAATATCATATTAAAAAATGTATGCAAGTCTCTGACAGTTTGTAAATGAATCCACTCTTAATTTAACACTTTGCAGAAGTGGCCAATTAACAAACCTGGTACATTCAATATCACACTAAGATAAGTATTTATTTCCAAGTATTTCATCCCCCTTTCTTAGTTCTGTAAATAACATTTCACTTAAGTATCAATATTTCTTTGTTTTACTGTCAACTCGTTATTAAACTCATTCTACCATACGTCACCTTTAGTTGTCCTCCTGAAGGTGGGGCTGAACTCTTGTGATACAGAACACCTAGTTTTGCACTTTTCACTCAGCAGCTCTACATGAAGAGAAACATCTGCAGAACAGATCAAAGGCCTGCTGGAGGAGGGGACCAGTCCTGGGTCAAATGCATTCATCTAGGGTCTGCTTGATTTACCTCTGAGTTTACAGTTTCAAGGGACAGTTCCAACGGTTCAAATGAACTTTGTAAACCACATCAAGTGCGCTCTAAGTATTTGAAATATGATTCAGGGGCAGACGTAGTTTGGGATCCCAGTCTCATGGACATCCTCTTGCTGTATGGGTAGGCATCAGGGTTTGCATAGAGGAGGCCCAGATTTGATACTGTAACTAGCTGCACTCGCTGACATGGGTTTCAGAGATCTGTTTCTTGGTTGTGAAACAAAAACTGCTTCTGTTTGGGGCCAGTTGTTTAAGACTGCAGGAAGCCTAAGCCAAGATCACACCAATGTACGGTATACACCTCTACCTCCAGACACCTCTCTCTAATTATTCAGTTGTCCCAGTTACAATCAGATGTTAGAGGTTAGGAGGGCTGATTCTCCCCAGGCCTCAGGAAACCACGTACTGTACCGCTACAGCACAGGGATCTTAAACCACTGTGTTAATGGAGCCCAACTCACAGTTGTATAAAACACGCTCCATTGCTACCAGATGCTGCGTGTCTGCACACACTGTAGGCACATACACAGACGTGCGTGCACACAGGCACACGTAAACACACAGACACGCGACACACACACACACACACACACACACACACACACTACTAAACCAGGTTTATAAGAAAGAATGTGTGAAGGAAATGAAGAAAGGTGGTGGTTTTTCATTTACAGTATAGTGGAGGAGAGGGAAGGAGGGGTGGAAGAGTGGTGAGGGGGCAGGGGGATGGGAGGGTAAGGGATGGAGGGAGAGAGAGAGAGAACACACACAGATTCTATAAAACTGCACTGCAGTTATTCAGATGAGAGTCGAGTTGAACTGTCAGATGAGGAGGATATCTTTAAACCAGGTTCATTGTTTGGACAACATGTCAAACTACAACTGCAGTTCCCATACACACACACAAACATACACGTCTGTCCAATCCCACCCAAATGCACAACCAAGGTTAACAGATGAGGCTAGGCCTCCTTGCTTCGAAATACATGAAACACATGAAACATAACAAGGCCACAGTGAAAGGCCAAAGTTTTACAAGACCCTTTCCATTCTCTCTACTCTTTTCTCTCTTTCTTTGTCTGCCCCTTTCCCGCTCTTTCTCTGTTGACCTGTCAAGGCCGGTGTCCAAGTCATAGTCATAGTTCTTTCACCTGACCAGAACATAAACTTCTCAGAAGCACTGAAGAATTTAACAGTTCTTCCTTCCAGAACCTTCCGTTCCCTGGAGGATGATGACTTTAAGGAAACTTTGTAAACCTCGACCCTCCCAACCACCGCTCGCTCCCTCTCTTACTCCATCTCTCTCTCTCTTTCTTTCCCAATCTCTCTCACTCTCTCTTGAGCCTGCTTTTAGGATAAGCGGGACTTGCCAGAGTTGTAAATTCCTGTGGTGCATCTATCCATCTTCCCTCATAAAATATACACCCTTAAAGATTCATAGTTTTGCTGGAGTAGTTATTTTGGGTGGTAGAGATCGTTGAATTAATCCAATCTCCATATTGTATAAACGATCCCCTCCTTGTGATGAGACTATCAATGGTATTGATTGATATTATCCAAGGCAGAGAACACACAGTAGTTTAAACCCTTTCAGTAACCCCTAATCTAAGTCGTTCTGATCGTTCCATGTCGTTGCACATGTTCACCAGTAGACGGTGCTAGTGAGCCATGGTGGCAGCGCAGAGCGCTACAGAAAACCTGGAGAGAGCCTGCAACCTCCCTCTACCTCTGAAGCACCGGTGATGTGTACCAGGCCGCGTGGCTTCCTGAGGCCCCCCGGCCATTATCAGAGCAGACAGACCATCAGATAGCAGCCGTGATTGTGGTTAACCATGGGTTATTGGAGGAGGCGAAGGAGAGAGAGCTCTGCTTATCGGGGAGGGAGCCTCCCGTCTCAGTATTCGCCTGTGGCTGGGCCATGGAGGAACACACCCTCCATCAGCACACTTTGTGGTGCAGCGGTCAGGACAGAGATGGGTAATAGTGGGTGTTAACTGTGTCGATGGGCCTAGCTAGGGCGTCCGGAGGCTTCTCTGTGTCTGCGTTCCTTCCACTGTGAGGAAGGGGGGAAGGAGAAGTGGGAGAAAAGGACTGTCTGATGGATGTCAATACAGTCTTTCCATCTAGCAGAGAGAAAGAGAGAGAGGGAGAGAGAGAGAGACAGAAAGAGAGAGAGAGAGAGAGAGAGAGAGAGAGAGAGAGAGAGAGAGAGAGAGAGAGAGAGAGAGAGAGAGAGAGAGAGAGAGAGAGAGAGAGAGAGAGAGAGAGAGAGAGAGAGAGAGAGAGAGAGAGAGAGAGAGAGAGAGAGAGAAAAAAAGTTCTCAGCCTGGGCAGTGGCTCCATCTTTCCAAGAACAACACCAATAACGTCTTCAGGAGAGAGCCGTTGGGGAGGGAAGGCCTGCATGTGTGGATCTTTTTCACGCTCTCAATCCTATTTCCTCCCATCGCCTTCCCATGTTCAGTTTTTCCTGCTTCTCCCCGCACAGCGCTTGGCTTTAACTGCTCTCAGTTATTGCCCCCTCTCTCCGCTGTGTCTCTGAACTTCGTGTGAAGTTCCCCAAATTGCGGGCGGTAATAAAATATTATATTTCCATGACTGGGTCTTGTGACAGAGGGTCTGCCGTGAGGATAGCAGTGTTCCTTCCTTCCATTGGCTAGAATCTCTCTTTCTGCCATTACCTCATTGTAATAACAGCACCATTATTCTCTCTAACGAAGACGCCATCCTCAGCTTTGATGACAGGGCCCGCCCCAGATCCAGGAGGGTTATGTGTCTCTGTCGGAGGCTGATGCCCCAGGATACAGTTGGGCTGTCACCAAGCTTTTCTGGAGAAATGTGTTTTTTTCTTATGATGATGGATATTGGTGTGTATCCATGTCCTGTCTAGATGTTTGCGTGTGGATGTGTGTGTGTGTGTGTGTGTGTGTGTGTGTGTGTGTGTGTGTGTGGATGAGTGTGTGGGTTAATTTCATTAATCAGAGTTTCAATCCTTTTCCTGTTGTGGGGGAAAAGAAAAAGGTTTGGTCTTTTGTTACCACAGACATGGGAGTATTTGGATTAGGAGCTATTAGTAGACACGAAAGAGATCGCTGTTGAGAATGCTACAGAAGAAATATCTACATTCAGAGTCCACAGGATATAAGTGTGTTGTTTTAAGATACAGGCTAGATCACTGAGACATGTGTTTTTAGGCTGTGCGATGGAGAGAGGATAAATATTGAATAGATATTTGCCTCTCCAGTTCCGCGGTCATTTAGTATTATGTTCACCACAGTTACGCCATTCATATATCGTGACAGGCGTCCAAGTATTCTGGGGGTTTCAATATTTATGGTCAGTATTGTTGTCTCTCTGGCTGAACTCTGTTCAACATTGGTTTTGAATCCTGCTTTTCATGGCTCAGAGCAACATTTGGACACGTCCAGAAAAGAGAGGTTAGAGGGGGCTGTGAGAGAGTACGAGAAAAGGGGGATCGGCAGGAGGAGAGAAAAAGAGAGAGAAAGAGAGAGAGACAGAGTCAGAGAGAAAACAGAGTGAGGTGAAAGAAATAGGACAAAAGAGAGTTTAAAGTAAAACGTGGAAAAATACATTGGAACAACCACCATGATTTCCCTGGCTGAGGATAGCTGCTTGGTTAACAACCATGTTGATTGTTTGGTGACACCTTTTTCCCTGAGCCCCAGTCATTCATTGGCCACTGTGCTAATCATGTGAAGGATGGTCTCCCCTTGGTTCAATACAGCACCATTAACCACAGTCCCGCAAAGACACACACAGCAGGATACCCCAAGTCTTTGTGATGCTGTTTATCGAAGGGAGCAACATTTCTACAAGGGCCCCCAAAGCATCATGGGTGGTCAAGATGGGCCCCTGTTGCTAACTGCCCCTGGCACACCTCCCGCCTCACAGACACACCCCCGCTGCTCCACAAAAACAAACTGCTCAGAAATGTGTTTTGTGCTCTGATTACATACTCTCATTCCTCTGGCAACCCCGCGTTGGCCTGGCAACACATGTCATATTGACCAGGAGGGGACATTTGTTTGAGTGTCGTGTAGCATCCCTTTTGAACAGGATGTTTGTGGGCAAGGCCGGTTCGCAGATTGTTGTCTCCACAAGCCCCCGATGCTCAGCAGTCAACAGCCTCCCTGCATCCTGGCTCTGGATAAGTGTCTGCTAAATGACTAAATGTAATGTAAATGTAATGATAAAGAGAGACTGGCACCACAGCACAGGGAGACTGGAGACCCTGACTTTCCAGCTTTGAGAACACCTTCAAGTTCTGAGACCTTTTTGCACCCCCTTAAAAACCCTCTGGTATCTCAAAGCCCTGTTTGGATAGCTTGAACGTGATACTTTGTGTTTGCTAAGTCTCTGGCCTCTCTTTAAGAGCGGAGAGCCCCAGAAATTACAGACGGGCCTTTTAACCCTAAGGGAGAGGAGTACAGATGTCACTCTCAGCTAAAAGACCACCTCTTTGCTTGACAGACAGTCCCTCAGTCCTGACTCCCTCAATGCGTTGACAAAGATAATGGAGACAGAGTCCCTCTGCAGTTGCATACCGGTTCATTTCAGCATGGTCTGAGTTGGAGGAGATGGAACAATAACATTCTGGTTAATGTCAGCCTAATGTGGTGAGGACCGCTTCACTTCCCTCAATCTCTTCAAAAGACCAGGTTGGGAGTAGGCAGTGATACAAATATAGAGGAGAATAGATCAGAAAGGGGGGGGGAGGGCAGGAAGAGAAAATAAGAGTTTGAATAGAAGATACAGGATGAGAGTTTAAATAAAGACCTTCAATAGGTTGTCTAAAAGGAGGCAACTTAGAGTAGTCTCATCTTCATTTCTCCTGTTCAGCCAAGCGCAAAGTCTTTCTATTTGGAGTTAGCTTTGTGTTATTGGTGAGGGAAGTTAGCAGGTGCGGATCGGGCTGGTTAAAGGCGGTGTTTAATGGTCCAAGACAGGCCGGCAGAGATAGGAAGAGACCTGGGGTTGCATGTTTACAGGGCAGCTGTGTAACTGCACCCTTGCTGTGGGCACATGAGGATATGTAAAAGGATGTCACTGTGAAAGCTTACAGGCTGGCTTCCTTTTACTGTGGTCAGACATGGTGGAGGGTCCCTCTCATGCTCACACAGACACATGCACGTACACACGCACACACACACACACACACGAGTGGACACGTGCATTGACACAGTCACACACACGCGTGCAGTCACACTCACTTCCGAAGAGACTACAGGGCGGGAGCAAACTGTTGAGCAGTGCTCCAGAAGCTGTCAGAATGACTCAGGAGTAAAATTACTTTTTTCCCCACTGCTTTCAGGACAATAAAGTTCCACAACTGCAGCGTGCATGAATTAGCTGAAATTAGCATGGTTGGTTGGTGGAGTTACTTGTAAAAATGTCACCTCCACTTTGCAATTGTTTATCTGTAGGCTGTAAAATGCATGAGAAAGTATGTGTGTGTGTGTGAGCGGGTGAGTGTGTGTGTTCATGTGTGTGCACATTAACTGCTTGCCTATTTCACAATCCATTAGATGGGTAATACGCAGACAATTTCAAATAGTTTTCGAAACCATCAATTCATAATGTCTGTGTTTACGATGTTATGTCGTAAACATTTAGTCTGTAATGAACATTCTTGCATACGGTACATAATGTCTGTTCCTATGTTTCTTTGTACACAGGAGTCTCTCTCTCCCTCTCAGTGGTTTAGAGTGGGTGCAGACTCGACAGAGTAATTATGAAACGTGGTATGGCATGGGGTGGTATAGCACGCTCACAAACACACACATCCAAGCACAAACACGGCCACCACGCAGACCAACACGAGGTAGCAGGTTAGCCAGCTCGGTGTGGTTGTGGTTTGCCCCTGCATGCAACACTCAGGGCTTGTTATGGAGACCAGGGGTAAAGAGAACCTCTCAGCACTCTCTCAACCGCTCCCAAAGCATCAGAACAGAACACATCTATTTTTGCTTCATCTTTTGTGTTTATGTGTTTTGCCCCCAGGCCCTATACGTCTCCCCGGCTCTCTGCCCTTATTTGTTTTCTCTCTGCAGCCAATTAGAGTTAATATGATAGACATGACTAAAGCACATGAAAGCCTTCGGCGGCCACTGACTAAAGGCAGCAACTGAACTGTTCAAACAGGTGGTGGGGACGTGCAGCTCTTGAGCAAGATCCAGGGCAGGAAATTGTCAACAGTGTCTGATGCAGCGTACCGACTGCCTTTGAAATCAAGAAGAGGCGAGAGACAATTTGGAAAGGGCTTCTGCAGATTCTGTCTTTCTGTGGGTTTGCTGCTACGACTCCAATCGCAGGTTCACACACACACACACGCACACACACACACACTGTACACACACGTCTCCGGCAGCATGGTGGTCCAGGGTTAGAAAGACAGCACAGAGAGCCACACGAAGACGAGCCTCCAAGGGAGATTTAGAACTAATCCAAGTTCTCGCTTCTCAACACACCACCTCAAAGAGCAGTCAAAGCCCACTGAGAGCCACACGCCACAGGACCGACTGCCATGGAAGGATGGTGGGATGCAGGGAGCCAGGAGGGAGAGAGATGAGGGTAAAATCCACACACACTATTGATGTTCAGGTCTTCAAAGCATCGTTGAACCTGCAAATCTCTTCAGGCTGATCCCCGAAGCGTAGAGTAGCTGTGTCTACCCAGAAAAGGGAAGGTAGCACTCACAAGAACATTCTTTCTGCTTCTCTCCATCTCTCTGCGTGTGTAAGTATGCGTTTGTGTGTGTGTGAGAGAGAGAGATATCTTGTGAGTTCTCTGGGAAGTAATTTTAACTATGTATTAAGATCGGAATTTTTTGGAATGACTGTATTCCAAGGCATTTACACAACTATGTCTCAGAGCTCAGATTATCTACTGGATCAGGGATAGTACTTAAATTTGCGTTTGAAAAAGGAACATCCTTCTTTCAGTTCATAGAGGGCAATGATAAACTGTGTTTTTATATGATAGGAATGTGTCTGCTAATAGAATGAATTAAACAAACCCATTCGGGATGGGGAGGCCTTGCTTTGTTCACGTTGTCCTCTATAAAGTTCTGTCTCTTAACTCTCCTCCTTGGATCCTCATCCTTCACTCCTCCCTCACCCCTGCCTCACCCTCTCTGGTGGACTAAAGCAGTCAGATGCCTCTCATTAACTCCATAGTGGGTGGGTGTGTGTGTGTGTGTGCGCGTGTGTGTGTGAGTTTTTTGACCGGTTCCTCCCCTGGCTAATAAAACATTCATAGGAGGGCGAGAATTCCGATGTATGGTTTCACTGTGTCTGAGAGAACCAGGATCCTGTGGAGAACCCGTAGGGAGAACCATTCTGTCTGCTAACAAAGAACCTCTGTTCTAGGCCATGCAGACACACACTCGCTACTGCTGCTAAGATAATCAACATGTTTAGTCTCCCTATTACTATAAATGACCTCAGTACATGGTTGTATACCATGTGTAGCGCATATCAGTTTGTGTTTTTTCAATGAAGAAGTAATAGTAGTAGGTGTAGTAGTAATTGTAGTTGAGCTGTGTGCGTATGTAAACAGCCTAAATATTTTCTTTTTGTTTACGCCATTTCCTTCACCATAGGGCTTCTCCTCATCTAGTCTGAGGTTGAACTTTCATAGAGTCAGTTCCTATGGGAATAAATCTTCCACTGCGGGCCGCCAGAAATCATTTAGCTACTGTAATTATTGACTTTCACAGTGCCCGAAACCTGGCCTGTGTACCTGGCGTCCTGTCAAACACAGCTATTTGATGGGCTAAAAGTTACTCGTAAAAAAAAAGTCCTGGAAAAAAAAGGATCTAATTATTTCATGTAATTAAGTGCAGGTTTGGGGTATTCAGAAGTGATCTTTTTGAATCTTATAAAATCCAGCTCATTTCATATTTCAGATCTCAATCACATCGAGCTGCGGGTCAGACACTGAAGTCACACACAGGAGCCACACACACACACATACACATGCACACAAGTGCATACACACACCAACACAAATACAGATGTGCAGCACTATACACCAACAGTAACCTTTATGAAACCCTTTGATAATATATTCCTGCAGTCAGGCTATTACTGGGTTTTGTCATGCTTCTTTGAACATACTCAGGAAGAATTTTCAGGGAGAATAATCCAAATATCTATGCTAATTGGACAAGACAGGTATTATTTCTAAATAAAACATCCCCTTTAATGGAATAATTATGCTCTATATATATGGTTCCCAAGAAAACACCTCAACTCTAAATTTCCTGATTTGAGCTGAGGGCCTTAAAGGTGATGTCATGCTTCCAGAATTCTAGGGAGTAGTCAGTCTTGAAGCAGATCTAGAATTGCATGACACTCTGCTGTAAAACCTAAATCCTATGTTGTGCCAGGGAAGTCTCACCCGTTCTCTCCAGCCAAGACAGTCTGGCCACAGCAGCCTGCTCGGGAGGGTAAATGAGTCTGTGCATAGGGTAATGTCTAGTCTGCTTCGCTGCTTTCACACCTTGAGAAATAGGGCCTCCCTCTCCTGTTTCTCCTACACATGCTCTCATGCATGCCATGCACACCTGCAAACACGCACACATACATGTACACACACACACACATACAAGCATAGAAACACACACACACAAACACACATCCTGACAAACCCACACAGGTCAGGCAGGGAACACGTCATAACCAGACTTGGCATGTTTTGAACCAAATGATGACAAATTTGGTGCCTCTCAGATTGCCCCTCCTGTCAAGTCCAGGCCTGGTTCTGCTGTCAGCTCAGATCCTCTAATGGTGTTAAATTGTCCCGAGGTGACGTTCAGGACCACTTAAACAGTCACACACAGTCATCAACACAGTGTCAGATAACCTTGCATGGTGTATTTGCTACCTACTCACTGAAACAGGCCCTGCTCACCTGGTTCTAATACTGCCTATCCTTTAAATGGGCCTGTTGCCACAGAGATAAACACTGAGCAAAGCGGCTTTTTGCGAAGAGCTCAGAGAATATACTAACTAAGATTGCGCTGGTATGTTGGATTACATTGGATTCTCTCCTCTCTCTCTCTCTGAATGATTCATCCATGTGTATATTTACATCAGGTATACTGTAGCAGGAGACTAAGTCAAACATTTAACCAGTTCTTATTATTCATGCTGTCTGACACATTATACTCTACATACACATGCAACCACTTCAGTTCAAAAAGCCGTTCCGCTGTCTTGATTTCAGGTCTACAGGGGTCATGATGCCAGAAGATGACACAAATCGGCTCCCCAAGAACTTTGTCTGGCAAAATGAAAGAAATACTCTCTCTCTCTCCTTCTTTTAGCTCTGGCTTCCTTACAGTGGACGCTGCCAGGTCGCAAATTAACATTGATTTAGGAACAACAGAAGCTCTTTTGTCTCGACCATGTGTTTTTTTTCTCTCCGACGTTGAGCGCTTGGCTGTCCGGCTTGTTATTTTTCCACGCATAAAACTTTCACGATGAAGTAAAGCAGCGTACGGTCCGCTGTGGGGACGAGGTCCGGCCGACGTGCTTCTCAGCTTTGGCTCCTATCGTCAATGAACTTGACTGACTGCCTGAGTGCACAGGCAGGCTCACTACAGCTACCTAATCTCCCTGATATAAAACTACACTGCTTAAACTATCAGTTAGTATTCGGTTGAGGAAGGTCCCCCACTGTTCCCTGAAAGGACTTAAAACGTCAAAAACAGCAGAATATGAATATCGGGTATCAATGTTAAATAGACCTTTGACTGAAAAACAACATCCACACTCCAGACACACTTCATCAGCCGTGGTCCGGTATGAATTATAAACACTGACACAGGGAACCTAACCCTGTAATGTCTGTGAATGGTGTGCATGTGTGTGTATGTGTGTGTGTGTGTGTGTGTGTGTGTATAGCCTCCTGGTAGTGATAATCAAATATATCAGCTCCAACTGTTGAGTCTCCACTGGTCCTGCTGTGAAGGGCTGCATGTGTTTTACTGACCCACATGAATCTGGATGTGAATACCCACAGGCTGCCTCATAACTCTAGCCCCAGCCCCAGCCCCAGCCCCAACCCTCAGTCTAAGATAAGTTAAGCTCAGTTTAAGCTAGTCTGTCTTTCTGTCTATGTATTTTCCATGACCACAGGGTTGAACAGGCTTAAGTGGACAGGTGCGATGCAGGCAGGCAGGTACAGTGGCTAAGAGCATGCTGGATGCTTGGAGACCTTGAGGGTGACCACTAAAGACCAGCGTAGCAGCTCATCTCAGAAACCTTCAGCTCATCATACTGATCTCTGGGAACACTACACCAGAGGGGCTTAAAAGGTGGTTTGAATGCTCTCCGTTTCTCAGACAATCTCATCTCACAGCCCAACCAACTATTGTCTGTGTATGGTAACAATCAAACCTGTAGCCTACAATCATGCTCCGGGTTCTTATCGGGAAATTCATGAGAATCCATGGCCAAATCCTCCACCTATTTTGTCATTGGCTGAATACGAGGCCATAGAGGATGACTCCCCCACGGTGCATGATGTCACAGTGGTGGAATACAGTGGGACACAGTTGGGGAGGCGGCCTATTGTCTCCTAGGGGACCTATTCCCTCAATATTGTTTCTACACGACCTTTTCTTATGCTTTAAATCCCAGCCATGGCATCCCCTGCTGAGTGAATGGGCCCAAGGGATTATAGACCGCCCCATACAATCTATGGACAACTCTCCTAACACCAGCAACTAACAGCACACAATGCTGGCCAGGCACTCTTGTGCTTTTGTGAGGTGCTATTCAAAACCAGGTCCATCGAGGGGGTTGAAATCTGACAGTTGGTCTGGAGACACATTCTTCAGTTATGAGGCCATTTGAATGGAAGGCGTAAACACTTGTTGATGGTTAAATGTTACCCAACCTTTCCCCTAAATCTTATATAGTCATGAGAAAGTGGCTGCCTGTTAAAGTGGGAGTCTAAAGTTACATTTTTGTATACTTCTTTTGTGACAAGATAGACGTTGAAATTAATCAAAGTTACATGTTGAAATTAGTCTCTTACCCTTGGGGCTGTTTGGAGAGGCAGTATCAGATGTCTTGAGTGAAGCTGGCTCTGTGTTTGACTGACTTCACCCCCTCATAACACACAGGCAACATGAAAGACACAAGGTGAATTGCGAGGTGAGACTTTCTGTGGTGGGATAAAAGCAGCAGGCAACCTTCACACTTGTCTGGGAGCGTTTTCCAGATATTAGATGCTTGGGGTTCACGTCAGGGTCAAACGATCGTTCTCAGCAATTTGAGAGGGTGTGTAACAGAAATGCTCTGCAGAGGTTGTAATTACAGATACAAGTTACAGATACAAGTCACACAGACCAAACATAACATTAGCACCAGTCAATGTTGGCTCTCTGTCATGTCTGTGTACTGTTTGTGTGTGCACTTTGTCACTACCAATGTGATGTTCAACTTCCACCTGATCTTAGACAATCAAGCATTCAGTCATCGAATCACTATCCTAAATCCTAAACAACTTTCTACACAACTATGTGAGATTTAAGGGTCAGGTGACATTGAAACAATGAAAATATTGCTTTCAATCACTGTCAGTTGTTTCTACCACAACACTGTGGTGACACGGAACAGAAGCTGAATGAACAGTCCCAACCAGTGGGTGTAACGCCTGAGACAGAGACTCCCTCATCCCTCCATCCTGAGGGGAACTAATGGTGAGTGACAGGGAGACAGAGATGAAAGCTGGCCTGCTGCAGAATAGAGGGGGTGGGATAAGGGGGCGGCTTGTCGAGGGGGGAGATGGAGCTCATATCAACCATGACTGCCAGAGGGAAAACCACCTTAGTCAGGACTGGATGGACTGGATGCAGTAGGAGCTGAACTCTCAACTTTTCTGCTCATTACCTTTGCTTTTTTCGTTTTCTCTGTTGCCTATTGTTTGATTTCTCTCTCTCTCTCTCTCTCTCTCTCTCTCTCTCTCTCTCTCTCTCTCTCTCTCTCTCTTCCTCCAAAGATTCCCTCAGTGCTTAGTTGCCTGATAAATACAACACCAGATCTTAAACAACACATCACAGTGATGGGCCATGTTCATGTAGACAGTCTTTGACAGAGATCAGGATCCCTTTAAACCCCAGAATTCCTTAATCAAGCATTCCTGTATGGATGCATGAAAAGAGACCATTTATAGACATGAAAAAGGGCCCATTTTGGCAGACTTTAGGTGTGAGGGCCAAGGAAAACAGTTTTGCTAGGCCAGAAAACTCTTGTCTGCAACACGTAAAGCTAATTCCATTCTTTCTCTCATGAAAAGAGATGAGAAAAACTGCCAAAACTTGCTGGTAGCTAACATACCGTGTCCACATGCATGTGTGACTGACTGAGGCATAGACATAATGTATCACTGGGGATGAATGTAGGGCTTAAGGGCAAATCTCATCACTGTTGCACTGGGGCCAAAGGCAAGTAAGGAGTGAATTACACACTGTTGGGGGAAAAAAAGAGTGTGAAAGAAATAGAAAGAGAGAGAGAGAGCGAATGTCAGAGAGAGAAAGAGTTTGGTTGATGCCATCACTCCATTTGGTGCATTAATGTGGAGTGTAATAGTCTTGCTGACTGAGGGATGATGAGAAAGCTGCACTTCCTGTTTCGGGAGCTCTTAATGTGATTGATAACAGTGAGGATGGAAGACAACGCTCTATGGCCAATCAGGCTTTCCCCATGTCATCGCAGGCATAAACAAAGATAGGCCAGACTGACTGTTATTGTGACCCCCCCCCCCCTCTCCAACCCCAGCCAGAAGTAGATACAGATGGATTTTAGAAACCAGCTGCTGCCTGGAGCCGGCCTCACCCCCCGTCGTCCAAACAGAAGCCTAACATGTGTATAATGGCTGTAACAAAATACCACCATCCATTCATCATAACTGACGACCACATCAAACTTGCTTAGTCTTTGGATGCACATCTGAGAAGATGTATTAGCAACACAATTAACCCCAACTGCCTTCTGCGTGACGAAAACAACGCAAAGCTTTAGAAGAGTGATATTCATGACTTAACGACAGCATGAAAATAATATGAGGTACTACAGGAGGACATTCTTCCCAGTAAATTGATTGTATGGATGTAAAAGTGTGTCAAAATTAAATTGAGAAGCTTTCCATGGTTAAAAGTACACGTTTGGGGTAATTATGTCATGGTATGCTTCTGGCAAATGTACTGTTGGGTTACTGTAACTGTTCTGAAGACAAGGCCAAACCACTGGTTTCCCTCTCTCCCAAAGCACTCTGGGATTTCCCCGACACCTTAAAAAAACATTACCATTAAAACAAAAGATACCTCAGGTCATCTCTCCCCACGGAGATGTTGGCCAACACAGCTCAGGCCTAATTGAGTGCTTCTGAAGAGAGAAATCCAGTAATGGCTCTCCAAACTGTTCCTCTAATTGGGACACTTGAGGTGGTAAAAGCGTCTGAGGCTGAGGAGAGATTCATCATGTTGATCGTTGGCCCTGAACCTGCCCTGTGCGTGGGGTTATGGGTTTGGTTCCTGCAGATGCTAGTGGGTCTCCTGAGAGCGAACTTAACCGCTAGACTCATTCTGCTGGGAGCCGCTCGTTACCTCTGGAAGCGAAGCCCATATCTGAACTCTGGTGATAAATGACTCATATCTGCTCTGCTCTGGCAGTCTGTGGCACAGGGTCAAGTCAGCAGTGCATTTTTGAGACTGAGAAGAGAAACCTGGCGAGATGACACTGGGTCTGTGGAACACAAACACATTCACACACGCACAGACACACACACACACACAAAAATGTAGATGATTCTCTGTCAGCAAGCTGCCCAGGTGAGGGATGGTTAAACGAAGCCAGCCTCACTTCAACCTCCATTTTCTTTTTTTGACTTATAAACCCTAACAATTCTCAATGATTTGCACTCGTAAATTTGTCACATACAGCTTAACTTTTCCAGTAGACGTTCCATCTTCTGTTGGCATTGGCCACCATGCTGTATGTTAATTCCTGAGACATCCGGATATCTCTAGGAAAAGGAAGGAGAGAGCAAGAAGGAGAGAAAGAAGGAGAGAGAAGGCTTGAGAGGGAAAACAGAACGAGAGAGAGAGTGTGAAAGCGAGAGAGTAGGGGGGTTCTTTCTGTGTTTCTCTACAGCAGTCAGTTGTCAGAGGGACATTGATGTGAGCTGAACTAACTCTCTCTGTGTGTCCATGAGGGTGGTATGGCAGAGGACCCAGACTGTGGGGGAGGACTGTGAGATCACACACCAGCAGTCTGGCAACGTTCAGATGGAGTGAGGGTTTCATGGTCCTACTCCTCCTCCAACAACGACGATAGACAGACAGACATCCATGACTAAATCTGTCAGACTGTTTTTTTTTGTGTGTTTTTTTTTGTGTGTTTTTTTTTGTTGCTGCAGCCAGCTGTAAGAAAACAAGTGGAAGTGGGGATGAGGAAGGAGGTAGGAGGATGGGGAAGGATTGAGGGAGGAGGATGGGGTGAAAGCCAAAAGCAACATGGCAGACTCGGCTTGCTGTCTTTCAGCCCTCTCCTGATGATGAGGACCCCAGGCAAATATTCCTTGAATGAGAGCATATTTCAGCCCCAACCTCATCTTTCTAGCAGAGGTGCTTCGTGCATGATGTCATAGAGGATAAGATATAGTAAATGGGTCTCGCTGTGCGTGAATGAGGACAATGTCTGGTTCTGTTGCACAGATTACAAACGCAGGGTTTCTGTGAATACAATAAGCTGAATGATTAATATGGCCTGAGGTAGCTTATTGGATGGACCGACAACAGTGACTGATTCATGTGGAGAGTCACTGAAAGTTAGGTTGAAGGAGATGCCTTGACTTGGAGCTATGTACTGATTTATGGTCATATTGGCGTTGATTGATACACAGAATCATGATTAATTATGAAGCACAAATAATTAAGATGCAAGAATTATATTGGGAATAACCAAAAAAAAGCTGAATAACAACTAAGAGCCTCTTTCAGCTAATAACACTAATCTAACACAGGACAGGAGTCTTTCTGTCAGGAAGAACAGCTCCTTGATCACATGATGATAGCTGATACCATCTTGACCTGCTTTGTAGAGAGAGATAACATTATGACAGACCAACGTCTGGGTAAGTAGGTAGCCAATGGTCAAAGCCAGTCTTATCTCTGATGTAGGACACGATACAAAAGTGTCACGGTGTGAAAGAGCTCCAGTGATGGTTGTTGAGGCCAAGAGAAGGCATTTTAATAAGCGTCTGACCCCCAGCAGGCCCTGGTAACTTGTCTGTCGCCACCTCCATGACAGGGCAGCCATTGTTCTACTGACTAGGGCCCAACCTGTTGGGAGTCTGGTAAGGGACCATAAAGGTGTAGCTAAATCCTGAATCAGGAACATGGAGAGTGAAATACAATGAATCATTGAAAGCACTTTGTAAATAATTTTGCCATGCCCATAGAAAACCAAATCTGCAGATTTTTTTTTATTTTACAAATTATTCTCTAAAATAATTATTTAAACTCATTGAATTTCGGTAAGTAGATTACAGTCACCCATATAGAGATTCTAAAATCGAAACTCAAACTATAAAAATGACTTAAATGACAATGTCAATTTACAATATTGACGTGAAGTTGTTCAGACATTCAAAGTTACTCACGGTTAGTCATGCCCATTGGCGCACAGCAGAATTGTATCATTCTAGTGGGAGAACTTTGCAGTACTCTCGTTGGCTGATTGCTCCTGGCGTCACCATCTGTCATGGTTATAGTAGACTACCTCCAGCAGTAAGCAGAGTCAAGTGTAGACTGTAAACTCTGAATGTCTCTGTCTATAATTTGAGGATTAACTCTGATAACGCACGCTGTCTTTCCTTGATAAGACGGGTCATCACGTGCAAACGATCCATCGCATTCTGCACTGGAAATTCCGTGAAAGCACATGAATTTGTATCCGCTTTAGGTTGTATATGCAACATTGCTAAATTTAGTTAAATAAATAGAAAAACATTTGATGGACTAAGACATCTTTGCATTTAAAAATGAAGAAGACGTTTTTAAATCTGGTGCGTTTTTTATTGATTTTGGACAGTCTTTACAGAGTTGCATCGGACGCCTTTTCTGACATCAAGCAGCAGGACAGCGATATCCTAGGAAGTACCGATCATACCTTTGCGCACGAGAGTACACACCGGGACACGGTCTCCATCAGCATGTTCAAAGTCTATGAAAAGTACAGTAAGGAACCTCACCGTAAGAGAGACGGAAACACCGTTCGAGGTTTCAAATCTGTCCCGGGTGAGTATTTCCCATGTTTAGAATGCATTGCACAGCAGTGCATATCATGAAATACGCAGTGACAAAAGAGACGGACAAAATGTTTGTGTGTGAGTGCCACCTAACTCAAGAGGTGCAAGAGTTGCTGTTAGGATTTTTGTGACACGGATCTTAAGGTCAGAATCCATATCTCAAAATAAATATCTTTATACAGCTAAATGTTATTGCAAAATATCACTGAACAGTAAGGTGTTGATGATAACTCCACAGTTATCCTTTATCGTGGTCTTCAAGTACACAAACTGGAACGCAGTGTGGAACATCACTAATCTAGGTGTGAGGCAGAAGAGGCTATTATCACACCCTGACAGCCTTAGAGAGGCTCATGGAAAATTCTCAGAGGAGCACTCTCCGCTAAGCATTTCCATATGGCTCAGATCCAGTGTGATGCAATGTTTACCTTTCAAACTGTAGGTGAATTCCAGGTTAAAAGAATATTCTGTTTTTAGATTCAAGGTTGGATTGTACAAAGGTGCCACAGTACCTGTACATGAAATTTAAGTCCCATCAACAGTCCATTCATTGTGGTTGAAATAATTGAGGAAGTTGTGCTGGTTGTGTGGGTCAGTAATTAACTGGATGAAGGAATCAAAAAGAAAGGACTAAAGAGTCGCTGGAGGTTTACCGCTAAGAAAGAGTGATTCATGATAAAGTACAAGGAATGTTATCATCTTTTGTAATTCTTATTAGGTAATTTTTTATTTTCTTATTTTTATCCTTTCCTTTTACAGGAGACTGCAAGGCTTCCTCCTGTTTCCAATTCAATCTGTCCTCCATCCCAGACTCTGAGCGAATCTTATCTGTCAGCGTTCACTTCCTGGTTCAGCGTCCTCGTCCTCGACCCGGGGTCTGCCGGCATTCTCGGAAGCTGTCCTGCCGCCTCCAACACCTCCAGAGCTCACCTCCACCTTCCCAGCTTCTGTTCCGAGGAACGTCCCCCAACTCGGCCTTCCCTTCACTGCTGGGGAACCTCACCTTGCCTCCCCTCCGGAAGAGTGCCTGGCAGACAAGGGATGTTACAGCGGTGATCAAGCATGCCAGGGTTCTTAGCGAGCTCCTCATCACTGCAGAATTGGATCTGGGAGTGAAGCACCATCAACAACAGAGGCTCCACCACCAGAACCACCCAGAGCGCCACCCTCAGGCCAACCTTCCCTACATGCTGGTCTACACAGACGACCTGGCAATAGACGAACCCAACAGTGTGGCCATGACCTTACAGAGGTACGGTCCGTTCCCTGTTGGAGAGGAACCCACACGACCCCCCAATGCCTCCCCCCCGGCTTCCCCCTCCAGGATGAGGAGAAACGTGCCAGACCAGGACATGCAGCTCCAGACCAACCACCTTCCTGAGGTGCACTACAACACTCTGAAGAACCACGAGCTCTGGCAAAGCACATACTTTGCCCCCAAAGCCAAGCCATCGACAGTCAAAGATGAGCGCCACAAGCTAAGCCTGGAGGGCAGTGAGGTGCTGAGTAAGCCTCAGGTGCTGAGCTTTGATGAGAGAACCATGAAGAAGGCCAGAAGGAGGCAGTGGAGTGAGCCCAGAGCCTGTTCTAGAAGGTACCTCAGAGTGGATTTTGCAGACATCGGCTGGAGCGAGTGGGTGCTGGCTCCTAAAGCTTTTGATGCCTTCTACTGTGCAGGCACCTGTGGGTTCCCCATCCCTAAGGTAAGTGAAAGTTGGTTGAAGGCCTGTCACTTCAGTGTGCCATTTTTTTTAACATTTATTGTACACATCGGGAGTCAGATAGCTGAGCGGTGAGGGAATCGGGCTAGTAATCCGAAGGTTGCCAGTTCGATTCCCGGTCATGCCAACTGACGTTGTGTCCTTGGGCAAGGCACTTCACCCTACTTGCCTCGGGGGAATGTCCCTGTACTTACTGTAAGTCGCTCTGGATAAGAGCGTCTGCTAAATGACTAAATGCAAATGCAAATACATCTAGATGTGAAAAACAGTTTTATAAAGTTCCTTTTCCTCCTCCAGGTTGTGCGTCCTTCTAACCATGCTACGATCCAGAGCATTGTCCGGGCGGTGGGCATAGTGCCTGGGGTTCCAGAACCCTGCTGCGTCCCGGACAAGATGAGCCCACTAAGTGTTCTCTTCCTGGACCCAGACAAGAACATGGTCCTGAAGGTCTACCCAGGCATGTCTGTTGACACCTGTGCCTGCCGGTAGAAGGACTGCCACAATACGGACTTCGGACACTTTATTTATAAAGTCGCAAAAGACATACAGAAAAGCAGACATTTTTGGATGAGAGATGGAAGTGGATCATCTACTCTTGGAGAGGAATGTAGGTGAGGATTGGAACAATGATCCATAAAACATGAAGATATACTCAGATACAGTGGGACGGCTGCAGAGATGTTTTGGTTTTTCAACAAAATGGATTGCTTCTGGGTGGACTCCCAAAAGGACTACTGTCCCATTTGGAGACTTAATTAGGTTTTTTTCCTTTCTTATAGCTCAGATAATGGACTTCATAGTATAATACACAATTGAACTATTGGATTCAAGTGGGCTTTGGTTTGAGCAGTGCCCATTAAGTAATGAGTGCCCAGTCCAGTACTGAAAACACTTATGTAAATAGTAATGCTACTAATACAACTAAATGAGACATACAGTATATTTGTACATTATGTGTTTTGATGTATGAATGTTAAGCCAGTACAGTAGTTTAATGCTGTGTTCAGTAGTTTTGTAGTTGATGCATGAGAGAAACTATGTAGAATATAGTGTACTATATATGTACTTTGATTACATGATTTATATTATATAAGTCACTGCAAAGTACAGATGTGATTATTTAAGCTAAGCATTTTAAAGGGAAATGTATTTCACACATGCTCGACTATGGAAACAAATGTAATATGAGACCATACTGCCCTCTACTGTTTGGAAGGTAAAAGCTGTCTGAAATGACATACTTTCACAGATTTATGGATTTGATGTGACCACCAAATTTGATTGTTCGACACCACATTATAACTATGCATTTTTGTCTGTACTGTTTAAGCTACACGAATAGGTTAATGATATTTGTTTAGAGAAAAATATATAATAACAATTTTAAATGGTAATAAACCGAAATGTACAGTTCATGCATTTAAGTCAATTTCAGATATTGTTTGTTCATTAAAAAGTTCATTAAACCATATTTCACTCTTTGTTTTCTGTTTGGTTTGAAAAGTCCTTAGGTGTCTACACTTCTCTCTCATTAATTTCTCAATCCAGTTCTTTAATTGTGTCCTTTCTCAAAGAGACACTGTTTCTCTCATCTATTCAAATGTAAACCTAAAGAATAATCTTCTCTCTCTTTACATGCCAGAATAGTCCATAAAGAGTGCTATGAGCTTACAGAATGTGCCAGAATAAAAATGTTTTGTCTGAGCCCCAGGCAGGGCCAGCCAGAAAGTGACTATGTGAATGAAGGAGGAAAATGCCAGGAGCTGGGCCAATGTCCGCTGACTCGCTGGCCCAGGGTCGGGGGTCGTCGTCGTCGTCGTCCCCCCCCCCCCCCCCCCCCCCCCCCCCCCACAGCATCATGGGACCCCAGCACTGTGAGTGTCGACATACAGTAGAGGACCTGGCAAGTTCACAGTGACGGAGGAGGCAGTAACATGCACATGGAGGATGTTCTGTAAGTTGTCGTTAAGTACTTAGTCAGTGCTATCAATTGGACCTTAGCTTCATAATAATAAAAGGAGTGTTGCTCTTTTGCAAAAGATAGATTGGTTAATACAGTTTCTTATTTCTTATTATTTTATTATTTGGGTGTAAGTTACATTCCCCATGTTGTATGTATTCGTTAGAGCATCAGCAAGCTTCCTCTGGACTGACAGTTGACCTCTAGGGGAGGAAAGCTGAGAGTGAGTGTGTGTCTGTCAGTTTGCCTCACAGTGTCCAGTGTGTTCCTCATTATCGCTGCAACTCTGTGAAATGTTTAGAGAATATTCATTAGCAGCAAAGTCTCCAGTGATAACAGCAACCTAAAATGGAACATCAATGGTGAAGATAAGCACAGCAGTGCTACTATTTTGGTTGACATGACTGGCCTGTTTACTCTAGAGCATGGGAGCGGACCCCTGGACTGTGGCACTGGCACAGGGAATCCACATTTACACTGTTGTCGTCGCAAAGTTGCTTTAAAGCACATAGTAGTAGGGAAGAATGAAGTGAAGAAGGATAAAAAAACATTAAAGCCTAGGAAGTTCGCAGAGGTACCTGAAGCTCGAACGTTCTAAAAGATGCAGTGTTCTAGAACCTTCCTATTCCAAATGTGTCTGAGTTTACTAGTCTCTACTGGCTCCTGTAGATGTAAGCCTCTAAACAAGGTCATCCTGACAGAGGACCCGGAGGGATTCTTTCATTTCTCCGACCAGGACCTCATTGAGGAGGATGAGGTGGAGGCGAATGCACAGTCCAAGCTGGAGAGCTTCCTGGTGACCATGAAGGAAGAGTTTCTAAGGAAGTTGAACCTGTCGGAGGTTCCTCAGGAGCACAGCAGGATCTACCCCCCTCAGTTCATGATGGAGCTGTACAACAAATACGCCTCTGATACGTCCGCCATGCCACGCTCTGACGTCATTCGCAGCTTCAACCTTCAAGGTATGTGTGTGGACAATGAAAAAGCTCGCTTAGGAAATAGGGCTGATATACTCTATGTGTAGAGAAATTATTTGTAGTCAGAGGAATGTACAGGCTAGGAGAGAGAAATTGGTGTTCAGGGTTGTTTTTTTCTCTGGTATCTCAACACTATGTTAACACGTTCCATATTGTATGATACTGTGTGTGTAGAAAAAATACAAACCCGGTGACCTTTTACAGAATTGCCACTGATACATAACAGTGATGTCACACACACGTCAATAACAACCTGGTTTCTTCTTCTGTGGTCTTTTATTGCACATAATCTACAATCTACCTAAAGGTGTATCATTGCCAAACCACCTGACATTGTTTGAAATGTCAACAGATCTCTGTCACTCAGAGAGAAACGGCTCCAGGTCCAAACACAGGCTCCTGTTCAACGTGACGGTCCCGGACCACGAGGAGGTCACCATGGCCGAGCTTCGTCTCTTCACTCTGCCGGAGGAGAGGTCCTCTACCGGGGTGAGGGGCACCATCAGGGTCTACGAGCTGGATCATACTGGCAGCAAACCCACACCTTTACTCCTGGATGGGAGGGAGGTCATGGGATCACATCCCTCATGGGAAGCGTTTGACGTGACCCATGCGATCCAGTGTTGGTCCAGCCGAGGTAGAGGCCGCGGGGTCAGTGCGTTCGAGGTGGTGGTGGATCAGTGGGAAGGCGGCCGGACACTCGACGACGTCGGCAGTGACAGGGGCGACGGCGCGGCTGGCGAGGGTCTGGACGTGAGCGTGGCCGTTGGGGTCAACACCTCCGCAGCTCTCCTGGTCTTCTCGGACGACCTGTCGAGCAGGAGGAGGGAGGCGAGGGAGGAGCTGAGGGAGATGATCCTCCGTGAGGAGGAGACCGTCCTGTCGTCCGGCAGCTCTCCTCAGAACGAGGACGACGAAAACATCAACGACAACGACGACGACAACATCAACAACAACAACAACAACAGCATCGATGACGACGGGAACAACCCCACCGCTGCCGACGGCGAGGACGTCCACGGCAGCGCCGGCGTCCTCCGCCGCGTGGACCTCCACCCGCGGCGGAGGCGCCGCAGGAGGAGGAGACAGGCGGAGAGCAGCTACTGCAGACGCACCTCCATGCGGGTCAACTTCAAAGACATCGGGTGGGATAAGTGGATTGTGGCGCCGCCAGAGTATGATGCCTTTGAGTGTCGCGGCGTGTGTTTCTTCCCGCTGACAAAGGACATGACCCCCTCGAAACACGCCCTGATCCAGACCCTGGTAAACCTTCGCAACCCCAAGAAGGCCAACATGGCATGCTGTGTTCCCACCAAACTGGACCCCATCACAGTCATGTACCAGGAGAAGGGCATCATAACTGTGCGCCACCTGTATGAGGAGATGAAGGTGGCTGCGTGTGGGTGCAGGTAGTCAGAGGGCTAAATATACAGTGGTGGAGGTGGAGTTTTCTCCTGGTTGTAAATCTGTACATTCCTATTGTATTTTGGTCTCATCCAAATTTAGGTGTATTTTCCATCAACGCACATTTTGTCTTATTTTAGCAGTGAAGCCTATGATAACGTTTGTCTATGTTTTTGATTATGATCATATGAAATCGATAATTGGATCGTGTTGTATTGTTTTTTATTATTAAACAAAGATGTATTTAAGATTATTCTGGACTCTGCCATCACAGTCTTGCATATGTTTATGATGTCAGATAAAACGATTGTACATAATAATGTTGTAACTTATCAGTTGTCACCTGTTTATGTTTGTTTCAGTCATAGAAGATAAATGTTTGATTTGACATTAACTTTATACCTTTTTGAAAGATTGATATGATAATACTATGACTGTTGTGCTGAAAGCAAACCATACAGAAACATTTAACTTTCTATTTTCATAGAAATGTAAGTGTAAGTATGTATAAGTATGTAAGTATAAGTGTACTGTCACAGTGTACGTGTGAGTATATAAGTGTAAAGGTATTATAAGAGGATGGATACAGTATGAATTTGAGTGTACGGTATACTTTTCTATAAAGCAAAGAATAACATTATCTAAAACCTTTGTGCATTATTTTCTTTTCCTTTTCAGAACTTTGAACTGAAATGCACTGTAGCTGTAAGGGCTTCATCAAAACACTAATTCTGTTGTATGTACAGTAGTGCGTTTTACGATGACAGATTAGTCAACAATGTATTCTAATCACGGTTAACTACTCTTTCCCGTCTGGACAAAGCCATTGTTAACCATGAGGGGATGACATTTACAATTACATCACTATATCCTGTCAGAGACAAATATAACCTCGTCTTTATTTACAGCTTGTTGTATTAAAATAAGACGTGCACTGTTTGATTTTAGCCTTGTTGCTCTCCTCTGCCCCAATTGGATTCCTTCCCTAGCTGATCCTCTCCTCTGTACGCCACGGAACTGACGCAGTGAACAATGGACCTGGACTGGTCTTAAACACAGACTCTTGGTTGTGATTGGCCCCTACGAATCGGCAGAGGGGATTATGTAAGACTGTAGGGGTATTAGAACTTTAGGTAGATTATCTGTCCAATGTCCAGTATTAGCATTGAGGAGAAGTGTGTATGTGAGTTGTGTAAGACCCTGTTGAATGACCTCAGTTGGGTTGTACTTCTCAGCCAAGTTCATGTACAGAGAAAGTGTGGCCAGTCATCAATATTTTCAACTGGTGATATGACATAAAAACAAATCTATAGAAAACTGCAACTTCAAATGTTCCCTTCTTAAAGTTGACATTTACCCTTCAATCAACTATTTTAATAGGAATGAACATAGAAAATCAAAGACATTTAAGACAACAAGCTGAAAGCAGTTTTTTGAATAGCTGTAGGGAGGTGGATCTTTTGAAAATGGCCTCAGATTCATCTTCATGTTTATCACCAGCTGCTAGGACTTCTGTTCCTTTTTCATTTCCTCTCATCCTGTGTGTTTTAAGACGGCTTACCTCGTGTAGCCCACACAAACGGTGTAATCATGTCATCCTGTGCTGTGCTGTGTGACCCAGACATGACCTCCCAAAGCCTAACCCTATCCTCCGCTCCCCACCTGGCCTGGTTTGGGTCTGGCTTGCGCTGACCTGCTGCAGGTCTGACATAAGTGAATTGGACTTTCACTTCCCAGTTTTCGCAATGATAAGGGGATTTGTCTTTGTAACTTCACCAAATTTCCTTTCACATGCAAGTAACTGAACCACTGAACCACTGAAAGTATTTGCTGTGCACAACATTTTTGAACATGTGAACTGTGTAATTTATTTAGACTTTTAATCACATTATATGAAATGCTGATTGTCATTCTGGATCCTGCAAACAAAATTGTGATGAACTTCACACAAAACATTTTTTACAGTGAAGTTCTTTTGAAACGGATGGCACACAGTAAAAGTGAAAAAGATGTAATCAGATGAGCCTGCATAGAACACCTCAAATACCAGACAATATCTCCAGTTGTGATTTTATTTTAAGCCGATGCACCGCAGATAATGCGATTAAGGGTTTATTGGGGACAAAAGCCTCTTAAGTCCATGTTGTTGTCCAAAAACCTGGCAGAGAAAACATTCCCTCCCAGCAAATCACTGTCCCTCCAAATAGATGAACCAAATGCTGATAAATAGATGAAACATTCTCTGTCTCAACACCAGTAACGATCATGATGGCAGGAGTTCCACTCACACCAACGATTCTTTTGGTGGTTCTTTGTCACATTCTAGGTGCCAATTCTTCATTCCAGCCTGCCCTGGTTCTGGATATGGCTGAGATTCTTCTGGAAAACTACTGCTTCCCTGAGAACCTGATGGGGATGCAAGAGGCCATCCAGCAAGCTATTGAAAGCGGAGAGATCCTGCAGATCTCTGACAGGAAGACCCTGGCCGCCGTCCTGACGGTCGGGGTGCAGGGGGCGCTCAATGACCCCCGCCTCGCCGTGTCCTACGAACCTAACTTTGTCCTGGTGACGCCGCCAGTGCTGCCATCCCTCCCCATGGAGCAGCTGGTGAGGCTGGTGAGGAACTCTGTGAAGCTGGAGCTGCTGGAAAACAACGTGGGTTACCTGAGGATCGACCGGATCATCGGGGAGGAAACGGCAGCCAAGCTCGGCCCATTGCTGAGGGACAACATCTGGAACAAAGTGGCACACGCCTCCTCCCTGATCTTTGACCTCCGCTTCAGCACGGCTGGAGAACAGTCTGGAGTTCCCTTCATCATCTCCTTCTTCTCTGACCCAGGGCCCCCCGTCCACATAGACACCATATTTGACAGACCCTCCAACACCACCGAGGAGCTGTGGACCATGCCATCCATCTTGGGAGAAAGGTTCGGCAAGAAAAAGGACCTGATCATTCTGACCAGCAAGCGAACCATGGGGGCGTCTGAAGCAGTGGCCTACACTCTGAAGCACATGAAGAGGGCAATCATTGTGGGGGAGCGGTCGGCTGGAGGCTCTGTAAAAGTGCAGAAGATCAGGATTGGAGATTCAGGGTTCTACATCACAGTTCCTGTTGCCAGGTCAGTCAACCCAATCACTGGTCAGAGCTGGGAGGTGAGTGGCGTGTCACCGTCAGTTAATGTGATCGCTAAAGAAGCCGTGGCAAACGCGATATCCCTATTGGCTGTCAGGAGTACCATTCCGAAGGCAGTCCAGACCATATCTGATATTATCGGACGGTTCTACTCCTTCACAGACAGGGTTCCAACTCTCCTCCTCCATCTTGCCTCCTCTGACTTCTTCTCCGTTGTCTCAGAGGAAGACCTGGCAGCCAAACTCAACCACGAGCTGCAGTCCGTTTGTGAGGACCCTCGGTTGATCATCAAGCTGTCCCAGGACCATCCAGTCATCATTGAGGAGGACTTTGAACCCGAGAAGGTTCCAGATGACCCAGAGTTCCTGAAGAACTTGGTGGATACTGTTTTCAAAGTACAGATTCTACCCGGTAACACTGGTTACCTGAGTTTTGATAAGTTCGGCGAGGTGTCTGTAATGGATCAACTTGCCGAAGAAATTGCCAAAAAGGTATATGAGCCCCTGAAAGACACTGAGAACCTGATAATAGACCTGCGCTACAACACAGGAGGGCCTTCAGCTTCACTTCCCATCCTTCTTTCCTTCCTCCAAGACGAATCACAAAAACGCCACTTCTTCACCATTTACGACAGGATACAAAACGCCACCACAGAGTACAACACCTTGGCTGGTTTTACAGGCCCAGTCTATGGCTCCAAGCGAGGGGTGTACGTTCTGACCAGCTACTATACCGCCAGTGCTGGGGAGGAGTTTGCCTATCTGATGCAGTCTCTTCACCGTGGCACCGTTATCGGAGAGATCACCTCAGGGACTCTGATGCACTCCAAGTCGTTCCAGGTTGAAGACACCGACATTGTTATAACTGTCCCTTTTGTGAACTTCATAGACAACAGTGGAGAGTGCTGGCTGGGGGGAGGAGTTGTGCCTGATGCCATAGTGTTAGCTGAGGATGCTGTGGAAAATGCTCATGAGATCATCGAGTTCCACAAAGGGGTCAGAACCCTGGTGGAGGAAGCTGGCAAGCTGCTGGAGATTCATTACGCCATCCCAGAGGTCGCTCTTAAGGTCAGTAAGGTTCTGCTGACCAAGTGGGCTGAGGGGTCATACAGAGCGGTGGTGGATTACGAATCTCTCGCCTCACAACTGACCTCTGACCTCCAGGAGACGTCAGGTGACCACCGCCTCCACATTTTCTACTGCGACATTGAGCCAGAGTCGCTCCACGACGTGCCCAAAATCCCCACGGCCGAGGAGGTGGGCTACATCATCGACGCACTGTTCAAGAGCGAGGTGTTGCCAGGGAATGTGGGATACTTACGGTTTGACATGATGGTAGACGTGGAGGTTGTCAAAGCCATCGGCCCCCAGCTCATCAAACTGATCTGGAGCAAACTGGTGAACACTGATACATTGATAATCGACATGAGGTACAATACAGGCGGCTACCCCACTGCCATCCCACTGCTGTGCACCTACTTCTTTGACGCTGCACCTCTCAGGCACCTCTACACTGTCTTTGACCGCTCAACCACCACCATGTCGGAGATCATGACCCTGCCAGAGGTCATGGGTCAACGGTACGGCTCTTCCAAAGACGTCTACATCCTGACCAGTCACATGACTGGCTCGGCCGCTGAAGCCTTCACCAGGACCATGAAGGACCTTAACAGGGCCACGGTGATCGGGGAACCCACCGTGGGGGGGTCACTCTCCAGTGGGACGTATCGGATTGCGGACAGTATCCTGTATGCTTCGGTCCCCAACCAGCTGGTCCTGAGTGCCGTCACAGGGAAGGTGTGGAGTGTGTCTGGCGTGGAGCCTCATGTGGCAGCCCAAGCCACTGATGCCCTGGCTGTGGCCCAGAGGATCATCACGGCCAGGCTGTTGAAGAGAGAACAGGGGACATAGATACTGTTTGCGGGTTTGTCTTTGGATTGTACGTTTCATGTGTAGTTGGTCATTTAGATGGTAATCAATGTTTGTTTTCCGATGGAGACTCAATTACTATTTTAATAATTTCCCTGAAAATAAATGCTTTAAATGTAATGCTAAAATCCAACTGACTACATAACACAATTAGCCTACCAGAGAAAAAGGTATGTTCTTTTTTGTCAAACAAATAGTAGATTGCACATTATGAGGAATTTGGTCACCAATCTTCCAACAAAACCTCAGTTTTGCACAAAGAAAATACTTCCCTTGTGACTGCAGGACTGATTGAGATTAATTGAGTTGCCTTTACAGAATTACCAATAGCTATATGTTATTTTGTGTGCATTATTTGATTTGGTTAATTAATAAACCAATTTGATTAATTATTTCAGTTCTATGTGCTATTTATTATATCTATGTTTGAGGATTAAGTGGAATTAGTAGCCAGGTCAATGTGATTTATTTTTTACAAAGGTTCAAACATGTCTATTATTCAATGAGTTACACATTGATTTAATTGTTTTGATTACTTTTGTGAAATGAATGTCTTCTTTTAAGTTAATTTGTAATGTGTTTAGTGTCTGGAGGAAATTCACTATCAAGACAAACAACAGTCAGTAGAGGGAGCAATTCCCACATAAATCTAGAATTCCAACCATTGAGTTGTCTTACTTCATAAGACAGGCCCTCTTTGACTTGGAAAATGGAATGGATGGAAAATCACTGATCCAACTTAAGTGTGTAAAAGAATATACTTTCGCCTAGCTTGGATATTACATAAAGGATAGTCATGATGTATTTTATAAGACTTTAATCTTGTAAGTATTTAAGTGGTGGAAGTTTTCAGAACAAGAACCAAACTGTTGGTGAAACAGTGGCAACACCTCTGCATACTTGTCAAATGGCGTAAAGTTACTGTTGTAATGAATTTGTTTGCCACTATGTTTCTTTTTTTCGGATAAATAATTGAATATAAAAGAATTAAAAGAATTATGTCAAATAAAACGTCAATCTAGTGGTCAACCAATGTTGCTCCATGTGTGGGAGAAGGATGGTGCTCATGTGAGCTGTGGGAGTAATGCTGACTGAGACTTAGCATACCACACTGTGAAGGCTAGTTTGTAGTCTGATAAGTGGAATACAGAGCTCAGCAACCATAAGCATTCTTAGTTTTGAAAAAGGTCAATCCCTCAATAGGTAAAACCTTGTTGAAATACACTTTCCAGCTTATAGGTCACAGTTTACAGCTTTTACATCAGTAAATCTAACATTCTGTACAGTCCACCAAACACAATGAACCATGCTCAGCAGTTGTCAGTCCCATATAGATGTCTCAACTGCATTTTCATACTTACTACATCAATCACATTCAAATCTTATGAAAATACTCAAAAATCCTTATTTGACAAAAATGACTACGTATTTGTGATACCTTATTAGTTCCAAGTAGAATAGCCTCATCTTTTCAGATATATTTTCTATGTAGAACGTCACCTCACTCAAATATAAACACCAGTTTATATTTAACATATATATATTGGAAAACATGTTGCACCTATTTGGCTAACTTGTTATTGTGCTTACAAAAGCACTCAGGATAATGCGATTAGGGATTTATTGTGAGGAAAATCCTCTTACGCGTGTGTTAACAGAAACCTTCCAGTGGATACAATCTCAGTTGACAAAGGACCTCTTTGCAGACGGAGGTACAACAGCAAAAAGAACTTCCAACTGTGGGTTTCATCTGTGTTCTAGAACCCGGACACAATGGCAAGAGCTCTCCTCCTGGTTGTCTCCCTGGCTATCCTGGGCAATGTTTTCATCACCCAGGCTACTTTCACCCCCAACCTGATTGTGGACATGGCCAAGATCCTCATGGACAACTACTGCTCCCCTGAAAAACTCACCGGAATGCAAGACGCGATTGATGCAGCCAGCAGCAACACAGAGATCCTCAGCATCCCGGACCCAGAGACCCTGGCCAACGTGCTCACCGCCGGGGTCCAGAGCACCATTAACGACCCTCGTCTGGTGATCTCCTACGAGCCCAACTACGTCCCGGTCGCCCCTCCGCAGCTCCCTCCTCTGCCCCCTGATCAGCTGATTGCTATGCTCCAGAACTCCATCAAGTTGGAGGTGCTGGAGGGCAACATCGGCTACCTGAGGATTGACCACATTATTGGGGAGGAAATGGCTGAGAAAATCGGCCCCCTGCTCCTGGAGCTGGTCTGGAATAAGATCTTGCCCACTTCTGCCCTCATCTTCGACCTCCGCTACACCGGCAGTGGTGATCTCTCAGGGATCCCTTACATCGTGTCGTATTTCACCGATTCAGAACCCCTGATTCACATCGACAGTGTTTACAACCGGGCGTCCGACACCACCACAGAGCTCTGGTCCATGCCCGCTCTCCTGGGGCAGCGCTATGGCACCAAGAAGCCCCTGGTGCTCCTCACCAGCAAGAACACGAAGGGCATCGCTGAAGATGTTGCCTACTGCCTCAAGAATCTCAAAAGGGCGACCGTTGTGGGAGAGAAAACCGCTGGAGGCTCTGTGAAGATCGACAAGATCAAGGTGGGCGACAGCGATTTCTACCTGGCCATCCCCAGCGCCAAGTCCATCAATCCAATTACTGGAAACACCTGGGAAGTCACAGGAGTGACCCCCGACATTGAGGTAGACCCAGAAGATGCCCTCGCCAAAGCAATTGAGATCATCAACCTCCGTGCCCAGATCCCTGCCATCGTTGAAGGAGCTGGAGCACTGGTGGCAGATAATTACGCATTTCAGAGCGTGGGAGCTGACGTAGCGGAGAAGTTGAATGGTATCCTGGCCAGTGGAGACTATAGCATGGTCTCCTCCAAGGAAGAACTGGAGATCAAACTCACTGCTGATCTCAAGACTTTGTCAGGGGACAAAAGTCTGAGGACCACCCACAACACACCAGTCCTGCCCCCAATGGTAAGGAATGAGTATCTACTGTGTCATCTTAGTCTTTGGGATATTGTGGTATACGTATTGTAACCTACTTAATTTTCCCCCCAAACATCTTTAATGTAATTTATTAATGTTTTATACATGTATGTATGTGTTCTATGTATGTAGCTGATTGTCATGTGTGTCTGCCTTAGGACTATACTCCTGAGATGTTTATCCAGCTGATCAAGGTGTCATTCCAAACTGATGTATTCGAGAATAACATTGGCTACCTGCGCTTCGACATGTTTGGGGACTTCGAGGAGGTCCGCGCCATTGCACAAATCATCGTAGAACATGTGTGGAACAAAGTAGTCAACACTGACGGAATGATTGTTGACCTCAGGTAAAATGTTCTGTTTCTAAGATGGGGCATAAGTTGTAAGGGGCAGCAACATAATGTTTTTTTTCCATTTCGTCAAACTTATTATTGATAGACTTTGGTAATAAAGGTCATTGGTCTAGGAGAGGTGGCATGTTATTTAGTACAAGTTGACAGGGACTATAATGTCTGTACACAAGTAAGCGTATTAACTGTATGTTTGCAGGAACAACATTGGAGGACCGACCACAGCCATAGCAGGGTTTTGCTCCTACTTCTTTGATGCAGACAAGCAGGTCCTTCTGGACAAGCTGTACGACAGACCATCTGGCACCACTAAGGAGCTATGGACCCTGCCTGAACTTACTGGTAGGAAACAAAGTATTTGCCCACTTGTAGTTCGCCAGACTGTATTCTTTAACGAGTCTCTTAAGATTAGTCAGCATTTTTTTTTCACTTTCTCCTCCTTCTTCTTCACTCCCACCAGGTACGAGATACGGCACCAAGAAAAGTCTGCTCATCCTGACCAGCGGAGCCACAGCCGGTGCCGCCGAAGAGTTTGTCTACATCATGAAGAAGCACGGCCGAGCCATGATCGTTGGGGAGACCACCTCCGGCTCCTCCCACCCACCCAACACGTTCCGCGTGGGCGAGTCTGACATCTTCCTCAGCATCCCCACCGTCCACTCCGACACTACCCAGGGACCCGCCTGGGAGGGGGCCGGTATTGCCCCCCACATCCCTGTGCCCGCCGAGGCGGCCCTCGACACAGCCAAGGGTATCCTCAACAAGCACTTTGGTAGCCAGAAGTGACTCCCTAACCAGGATATTGCTGGCAGCCAAAGGGTGCCAGACTAGTTGAGTTTCGTGTGTAGGTACAGTACAGTTCAATAGTTGTGAAATGAGTTATTCAAATTCCCTGCAACTAAGCCTTTGTTGCTTTTTACAGATAGTTTTGACATATAATAATGTGATTTTAGAATGACTGAAGGAAAGTGGAATGTTTTAAGAAGTGTGAGATGTGGCTGTTCGTGAAGTGGTGTGAATGCCATGAACGTTTGTGTTGATGGTCTTTGGTTTTTTGAGGCAGGACAGCTTTTGTTTAGGCTGTTAAAAAGAACCTTCTGTGGTATTCCGACCTGGTAAACAGAAGTACAATTTTGAAGATTAGTCATAAGGTTGATTCAAATTGTTGGAAGATTTCTTGAAACAATATCATATTATCATAATGTCATGTAGTTTAATTTGGAATACATTTACAAACAAGTCTCTTGGAAAGAACTGTCTCAATTTGAGGTTGGGTTCTGTTTTCTCAGTGTAAGGCTAGTATTATGTCTGTACAAAATGATGTGCCATGTACAGCAATTTGGGTTGTATCAATTCCAACAGTGGGACACAATAAATACAATGCTAACATAAAAAATGACAGTTTTGAGTTGTGTCTTTCAAAAGAGATGTTATGAATTAATTTAGATACACAAAGTCTTCATATAACAGCATCCACAGTCTTGGCATTCAAACAGAATCTGTACAAATCTCACCAGCTCAATTAAAACAGTACCACGTTCTTATTGTCAAGGTGGTTAGTGTGTTTATTCTAGGTACACACAACGCTAGACTCTGGTAAGTAGGACACCTCAATACAGTCAGCTGTGAAAAATACACTGCGTATATCAACACGTGCTTCAGCAGCAGAACTGGGGCTCATGTCTGTTTCAAGACCCCTATGGAACTGAATAGGAGACGAGCAGTTTGTGTGTTTGATGACTGACGATGACCAACTAACTAATTAGGTTATTTGTCTGGTAAAGTCCAAAATGTTTGGTGGATATAAAATACGTATTAAAAAAGCAGCATCCCATGATCGTCTATGCTAGATTTAAGATACATGTGCTCACCTCTATGGCTGCCCAGATTTTTCTTTAGAGGGAGGCGCAAAATGGAATCTTAACCCATCTTGAAATATGAAACCTGGTTCAATTCAGTCTAGCATGTCGCCGATCTAACAGTACCCATTACGCCAACTTCACTCTTCATTGCCTTTGCATTTTGGGTTTTTACAAAAAAGTTTAACGATTTTTTTTCACTCCCAATGTAAAGATTTGGATGCGGTTCTCCATAGTAGCGTACTTTTTTTCTTTCTCTTATCTTTTTTTTACGACGAGCGGATTATAACCAAATAGTATATTCTGACAGAAAACCTGTTCAACCACAAATTGCACGTAGGACAGTTAGGTCCACAATCTTTCATCCTCCTTGCGCATCCTCAATGTGATCGCGCATCCAGAATCAGACTACTTTGTCTACGGGAATGTTTGGAAACTGACCTCAACAACGAATAACCCAACATCCGACTACCCTTTTGTTTTGTCTGGCCAGGGGCATCACTGTGTAGAGAAGTCATTTCAAATTATTTGGGAATGTGAGACAGCACTGAATTAGTTTTTCCATTTCGTTTTTGGAAGGAATATAACTTTTACTGGTGGAAAAAGATGGCGAGGTTTTTGATGAGCATGTCTCTTGCTCTTGTTTTTGTGGGGTTCTTGGTTTTTACTTTACCTTATGCAAAAGGACAGACGGAGGTACAAGACGAAGAGGAGGAAAGTACTTGTCAAGGTGCTTTCGACTTGTATTTTGTGCTTGACAAGTAAGTTTTTATGCATTACATAATCATGCCTGTGAAAAACCCAAGTATATTGCCTACACTCTTAGTAATAACAAGTATATCTTTAGTGTAATTGTGATATTAGGCCTAATTGAAAGGTTCAGACAGTCCGGAATTGTGCAACTGCACGCTCCAGCTGTTGCTGTTCATCAGTTAGCGCATCAGTATCCACTAAAGCCCAATTTGACCCTTTGTCTGACTTTGCATTACATTCGTGATTATGATGATTATTACAATTTTAGCTTGCGGATACTTTTTAGATTAAAACTAAAGATCCATCTCACAGATGTGTGTTTGTTAGTGCAAGCATGTGTGTGCGTGCATTCGTGTTCTTTTCGTGCGCTTGGGTGATGACGCCATAGGAGGCTGACTCTCAGGGGAAAGTTTGCTGAATAAGCACAACGATGATGAGAGATCATTTGGCATTCGTTACTTCTCTCTGTACATAAGAATCGTGCAAGTCTCCCCATGCCAGATGATTGTCTTTACAAGATGGTGAGACACAGCTTCTTCAGGAGTGTAGTCAGTCTTGAGAAGAACTTTTTCACTATATTCCTCCACAGTGACCAAATCATTCATTTCCTGTTAGTCCGCCCACGTTGGAAAAATGTGGTCCTGACATTTCAGTATGGGCCTTCAGAGAGCCTTTAGAAGGACTGGTTCCATGTATTTCTTTGCAGTCTTCATATATTTCCGTCATATAAGCCTAGCATTGGATTAAAACCATCTCTCTGAAGACATGAGTTTAACAAGCAATCCCATGGTTGTGTTATACATTCATGTAAATGGTACTTTTACAAACCTTTTTTTCAGTGAATAATGTGTGAGACTCGCTCTGATGTAGCCCAGCGCTGGAGTGATGATATTGTTGACGACTCCAAACAACTGCATATGTTCATTCGACATACTGTACCTCAGGGCCCCAGGATTGGTTCTCCACAGTCAGGGCCTGTGCATGTGCAAATAAGGAAGGAGGGTTCCTTAATAGATGACAGAAGCATTCTAATTCTGCCTGTTCCATAGAATCAAATAACTCAGTAGAGCTGAGCAAGAGTAATTATTCGATGAACATTCAGTCCTTTCATGTGTTAGCTTTTCAGTAGGATGTTGTGTGTCTGTGTTGTGGCACATTTATTTCTGAGATTGACTTTGCGCTGACTCAGGCTGGTATCTTCAAACCTGCTGTTTTATAAGGTACAACAACACAACAAGGCGTGACTACTGTATAAAGTAGTTCACACCTCTGTCCCATTGTGCTATGAGGATCATTGTATTTATATCCAGTGATAAGTCATAACAATTCATGTTCATTTGACAGTTTCATTGTCCCAAATGGGAACAGTCATTATTCATTTTATTCCACAGCCTTTTTGTGCTGTACCTTGTTCCCATCTCAAATCAACCTGCAGTGCTCAACGTCGACGTTGCATGAAGTCAGGTTGGATGTGGCCATCAACAACATTCAACATCTCCTATTTGATACTGAATTTTGCTTTCTTCTCAGCAGGGTGTTAATCGTGAGAGGGTTGTTGTTCTTCTATGGACCAGAGTTTCAGTATGGCGTGTAGTCATCAGGTCATCGAGGCCAACACAACCCAAACCACAGCTGGCGTCTATAAATATTTTGAACGTGTCAGAACCTTCAAGCATTGGAATGTTCTTTTCTCTGGAGGGCCCATGCTTTAGCCTCCATAGAGGGACCAGAAGTAGCCGTTATCCCATGTGTTCAGCAGGGCCGAATGCCTTGTTAAATGTTATCACACCGTCTAGAGTCCCTGGAGGGCTGAGAAACTTGAACGAGGCAGACATCTTTGAATGGGTTCAATGCCAGTCAAGAGAGAGAGAGAGAGAGAGATAGAGAGAGAGAGAGAGAGAGAGAGAGAGAGAGAGGAGCAGAGAGGGGACAGGAAATGCATAAAAAGAGAGAGGCGGAGATGTATTCCACAAAGAGACAAAGACAAGAGAGATTGTGAAAAGGAACGCAGGGAGAGAGGGAAGGATTGTAGTGGATGTAGGTCTGGTACTCCCAGACATACCAAGGGCCTCCAGCTAAAAGTAGGTTAGTGGTTTTCTTCGAACAAATCCCTGTGCCTAGTCAGTTAAATTGGAGCGAGATCATTGGTTGCCGGCTGGGGTGGTTCTTAGCAGGCCCAGCTGGAATGGGAGACTGGGCTTCTTCATGGTGTTGGATTTTTCCCCTCAACACTTAGAAGTGTGAGAGGGAAGCTGATGGTCTTTTAACTGAGGGTCTGACGAAGCCTTTTCCCACATGTCATAGCCCCTCTCAGTGCCTCTGAAAACACACTGTCTTGTTACATAGACTCTCTCCTTCTCACTGTCCTCTCCCCCCATCCTCCCGTCTCTCTTTTCCCTCCACTCTCTTTCACTCTTTATTGTTTTCTCATTCTTACCCAGTCAGCATAAAAATTATTAAATATTCTCTGTAGGTTGCCATGAAGCTTTCATGAGTTTGGAATGGATTTACTCTGTGACATTTAGCGCAGTCCTGACATGGTCTGCTTAGCGTTGCTGGATGTTAATGGTCCTTGTTGCCTCCCAGAGTGCCCTGAGGTATTTGGAAACGATACAAGCACAGCACAGACATCTGCACTGGAGACATGGTATCAGACGTGGTCCAGCAGAGATGAACTTCAATGACAGGAAGTCCTCAGAGGCCTAGAGAATAGAATGTTTCTTCCTGTCCCTGGAATAAAGTTGCTGCCTTATACTGTACAAGAAGGGAATATTAACCCACAGTGACATTACTGACAACAGTTTTCAGTGGTCGAGTATGTTTCCTGAAAATTCTTGAATGTAACCGAAAATTCCTGAAAATTCCCATGGAAAGTTTGACCTCTGACAATACCTTGGATTTTGTAACTCTTGTAGGAGTTGATATTTGTAAACCCATATTCCCTTTTTGTGTGGGCTTACAGACAGGGAACTGGTATTGTGGTTGACACATCATAGGTCTGTTCTGCTTACTGAGCAGATGATAGTGCAGGAAGCCCACAAGCTGATTTAATCATCTCTAACTTGTCATTGCAATATCAAAAAGATTTTGTCTGACTATTTTCTCTTCTATCTTTCTCTCACTAATCAGCCTGCTTCCTGCTGTCACTGATTCCTCTCTTCTTCTCCACTTTCTCTCCTTCAAAATATTTTTTTCTACATCTTTCACTATCTCTGCGTCTCTCAAATGAGAATCATATGGGCTATCATGTACAATTTATCATGTGCTGTACCGATTAGTCACTGCGAATAACACACAGTCTGGATGTGTCGGCATGACACAATTTAAAACTCCTGTTGCCAGGGGCTGTTTTGTCAACACATTGTAAAAACGTGTGTTAACTAACTTATAGAACCTTTTAACCTCGTTGGAAACCAAAGTTACTCTGAACTCTAGGGCTGGGGGCTTGACTCAAGTCTATAAAAGTAGATCAGAGAAATGTCACCGCAAGAAAAGTTTTCATTGAGAATCTCACGAGAAAATAGCCCACTTCCTACCCTAATGCTGTTTGCACAGGTGAGGAAACTGCAAGCTAGGCCTCAATCCCACGCAGGCTGCTCTGCTCCTGTCCAACATAAACAAGATCCATTGTGATGTAAAGAAAAACCATCAGCAGTCAAAAACCAAGACAGGGGTCCTTAGCTTCACCCCTGACTTATATAAATACTGAAACCATATCCCAATACTGGTAGGCTACATGAAAGAAGGAAGAAACATATTTCCTCCCCGCTGTAATGGAACAAGCTACATCCATGAAACGCTTGGCTTCTCTTCCACCAGGTCAGGTCTTGGCCTTCATGTGTCCAACACGCATCACTTCTGTTTACTCAGCACAACAGTCTTCCAACATCTGAGTAAAAAGCTTTATGCTTTTATGCACCTAATGTCCTTGTTTTCAGCACTTAGCACAGCATCCGATTAAATTATTAGGCAGTCCTGAAAACTTGGCATTAAAGGAGTAACGACTGTATAAACAGGGTCAAGATGGATGCTATGTTGAGACGTGATTTTTATCATGTTTTTAATATATAAACGTTAGAGAGCTTTGAAGAATAACAACTTGAGAGTTCCCATAATACAGATATACTTGACATACTTCAAATACACAATCAAACACTACTGCAAATATGTAGTCATACAAACATGTTATAAATACTACTATATACGTAACACTTGAGAAAAAAAGCTTATTGATGCTAAACTGGAAAAACAAGTTACTATGTCTGTCTCCCACTCCCTGACGTTATTCCGGTCATCAGCCAGCATGTGTGTGTGTCTGAGGGCTCAGCACTGTGGCCCTATTCTGGGCCACTTCATCCTTTAACAGGGACTAGGGCTTTACCACATACAATTAGATCATTTCCCATGTGTCATCCATGGCTAAGGACATTTGGCCCTGGCCCCGGATATTGTTCTGTCTCTCACACACACAAACACTCACACGTAATTTCCCCTGTGTTCCATGTGTGTGTGTAAGAGAGTGAGAGGTTGTCTGTGTTTTGAGGTTTCACAGAGAGGTTAATCGTTGCCACCCCCTGGGGAGAGCCGGTGCCGTTTCCTCTGCCCTCAGGGGGAACCAGGGGGCTATATCAGACACTCCCCCGGCAGGCTCTGCTGTTGTCCCCACTCCCACTGGGCTCTAATGAATTGAGATGGCTAACTGTTTTGAGTTGAAAGAGATTTTGACATTTGTTTCAAAAGACCTTGTTTTCTTGCTTAACTGCAATATTGTTGTTATTGAATAATCATTAAATGTCCTTTGTGGATCGAATTAGACGTTGAGGATTTTATTTTTTCTCTCTTTTTCTGTAAAGATCTGGCAGTGTCAAGAACCACTGGAAAGATGAAATCTACCCCTTCGTGGAGCGTCTGGCTATGAAGTTCATCAGGTGAGAGAACAAAAGCAAAATGGATGGTGAAAATAACAAAGTAAAAACCTTCATCTGTGCATGCCTGGTTTTGGACCAGGGACAGATTAAAGAGAAAGCCACACATGATTACTTCTTCTAGAGGAACCATCTCCCACGGTGGACTGACAGGAAACATGACCATTTGCAAACGCACTTTGGCAGACTGGTTAATAGCATGAGTCATGATCAACACAGGTTTGGGAGGTTTGAGTTGCATATGACCAGACCTCACTAAAATCTTATTTAACACTGGAAACAGAACATGACAGCATTGTTTGGCAGACACTGTTTACGTGAGGAGGTGCCTAATCTCATTTTGAGACTACAAGACGTATTAACTCACCTACAGTAAGCTCAGTAAGCTAAATCAGTCATGTGACCAACCGCAGCTTTGGGTTATGTTATTGTCGGCAACCTGTATATCAGTATATCAGTTTAGGTGGTATTGTTTTGACTCAACGCCCAGTCATAGTCTCAACAGCACCTGAAGTCTTAGCCCTGACCTCATCTGGAGAACGGCTCTATCTCTTTGTCCCCTTAACTCTGGCCTCAATGAATTTTTTCAGGCAACTTCACATAGTCAAGTCAAGAAATAAATAGACCAGCAAAAACAATCCGTTTTCAAAGTCTCGTCTTATTCCAAGCATCGGGTGATAGATGATCCTCTCTAAACACTTTTAATCAAACAAACAATGGGACAACATTCCTGGGCATTCTCCACATGAGAGAGTTTTGTGACATATTTTGACATGCACATGCATCTGTTTGTCTTAAGTCGCATTCCCACTGATGGAAAACATTGAATTTGTTGCTTGTGATGCGTCAAACTGTCATATGGTCCGTGCTGTCATTGTCTACAGAGAAAGTCCAAAATCAAACATTGTAATCTTCAGCCCCTGGAGAGTTGCCCAATAGATGACCAATTCAAAGAGACCACAGGAAAAACAAAACCAGAAAGTAGCATGTGCGTGATGTTTGTTGTTGTTCTGCCCTGCCACAGCCCCATGCTCAGGATGTCATTCATCGTCTTCTCAACCCGAGGAAACACCATCATGAAACTGACAGAGAACAGGTAGGGAACATGTGCCTGGATTATTTTGTGAACAAGAAATACAGCCAAATTGTAGTCTTAACGTATATGTGTGTATTTGTGTGCGTGCGTGTTCTCAGACAGGAGATAAGGAAGGGTTTGAATGTGCTGAGTAAAGAGGTGCCAGGGGGAGACACCTTCATGCACCTGGGTTTGGAGAAGGTAGGCCTGGGTTAGCTCGCATATCACTAGTGTTAGCATTAGCTCACAAATCATTACTGTTAGAGATATTTTGAATATTATTAGTGTTAGAGTTAGGCTAGCTAATATTTCTTTCTTTTACCACACATTTTCACACATTCTGAAAACAATGTATCTTTCTTTTCCAAGGCAAATGAACAGATCCGCCAGGAAAACTTTAGTAAGTGCCTGATGAACTTGTCCCTCGCTTGGTTTTTATTGTCATTTAAATATAAACGTGCTTTTAATCCTACCAATGGTCCTGCTCACAGTGAAGTTTGCTTTGTGATTGAGTCTTACGGCCCTTCTCTTTGTTTCCAGGGACAGCCAGTGTCATCATCGCGTTGACTGATGGAGAGCTAAACGAATATCAGCTGGACACTGCTCAGCAGAAGGTGAGGCCTGCTGGGATTCTCTGTGATGCATCATGGGATGGGTAGCAGGAATAACTAGGCCTCATGCTCAGGCCCCATTCACAAGCTCTTAGCAGTTTAGCGAGGTAACAAGTCCAAGTTTAATCCACCCCAAATATTGTCCTTTTTTTGCCTCTCCACATAAGGCAGTGGAAGCTCGATCTCTGGGAGCCATTGTGTACTGTATTGGAGTTAAAGACTTCAATGAGACACAGGTAAGAGTTTTTTAACCATTTATTAAATGCTTTGACTGTGAGGTGTGGACTGGGACTGATATGGTAGGTTGGACTGTAATTAAACTATTGGAGACACATGCTTGCCATTAGCCTATTGAGGAGGATGCCTCAGAGTCTGGACATAATTAAAAGTCATATTATTCTTCCACCAGGGCTAGAGCTTTGTGTATATACTAGCAAGTACAGACCTGACTGTATGTCCACATCCCTCTAGCTTGATTAGGCCTTCTTTTATGGTTGAGTGAGAGCAGAAATTAAACTTGATTTTGTGTGTATATTATATTAGTGCTCTCCTCTTGATTTCCCAATGTATGTATGTAGAAGTTAAATAGCTGCAGTTAAAATGGTACAGATCCAAAGGGGAAATTCAGGCAGGATATTACCTCATTATTTCACTAGCTCAGTGAATTGTATATGTTCTGTATAGTTTGTCTCTTGTTACTGTGTGTCTGGAGGAAGCTCGTTGGTCTGTATAAATAAATAACATGACTTCTGCTCCTCCTCTGGTCTCTACTCTGATATCTCTTCCGGTCTTTCTCCTGGTCTGTCTCCCATAGCAGTCAGCAGACCAGACAAAGACCCAGGGGAGGGCAGAGACATGAAGACACTACATCTGTAAACTGACTTATTTTCCTCCCATTTAACCCCCCCCCCCCCCTCTCTCTCTCTCTCTTTTCTGTCTCTCTGTATCTCTCTCTTCCTGGTATACGTCCTATAGCTGGCCACCATTGCAGACACGATTGAACATGTGTTTCCTGTGACGGGGGGGTTCCGTGCTCTCCAAGGAGTAATCAACTCGGTAAATAAACTGTAGTTAGGAAAACAGACGCGGACAGGCCTAGCATAGCGGCTAGCTAAACAGACCTGGTCTTCCCTCTTGGTCTCACTATCTGTTTCCCAGACCTAACATCATCGATGCCTTCTCTTTCACAGATCATCAAGAAGTCCTGCATCGAGATTCTAGCAGCCGAACCATCCAGTGTGTGTGCAGGAGGTGGGTGGGGCCCCGTAGAGATGTGTCTTTTATCCAGATAGCTCAAGCTGTTTCATTGATATAAACAGTAAGATACATCACAACCTTGGCGTATCTTTTTAACAAACAATACATTGTGAATATTCTAAGTTGACTTAAAGTGATTTACACCATTGATGTTTTCCACTCTCCTTTTTTTTTGTGGGGCACTGGGGACAGTTGACCCCCCCGTCCCCCCAGGACCTCAGCACACCCATGGCATCCCCCTGTCTCCTGTCATTCTCTAGTGCTGTGCTCATTATATTAAGGGGTCAACCTGCTGCCCCACCCTCCAACTGGGGCTCAGCTGGGTCATCACATGACCACTTACTGACAGGAACAGAACCATATATGGATGTCAAGCCCCACTGCCCCTAGCTAACAAATGGCTTTAATAGATATGTTCTTGATTAAGTGACTCTAATGCCTCAGCTGCAGTCGTGTGTCTGTTCCTGTGGCAGGCGGCTAAATTGAAGAGTCAATTTAACAAATGGTTTGTCCCCCATTAAGATAAACAGGCCTGTAAGGACTAAATTGAGTTATTGGAATTGGCTTATTTGTGGTCACCAGCTGATGCGTATACTCTGTCAAATAGTATAATATATTATAAATAATATATAAAAGAATATTTCATACCCTCCACTCATCTGTATGTTAAGCTAACAAAAATATTACCCTGGGATTTTGCAGAGTCATTCCAGGTGGTTGTGCGGGGTAATGGGTTCCTTCATGCCAGAAACACTGAGCAGGTGCTGTGCAGCTTCAAAGTCAACGACACCCTCACCATCAGTGAGTACCTGGTCTTATATACCTGCCATATATTAACCCTAACCCATTAGTCTTGGCCTGCCAGTGTGTGCGCATTGACAAGTGTGTTTCTGCCTAGATGAAAAGCCTGTTACTATTCAGGACACGTACCTGCTGTGTCCTGCCCCTGTCATAGACGAGATCGGGAAGTAAGTGTCTTCTTTAGTAAACTGTCTTCACATGGCTATGAGTGGTCCTGCAGCAAGCAACGTGTTGTGATGATACGGTGCTGCTTTCTGCATGTAGAAAGGGCCTTGTGTGTTGACCCAGGTCATGGAGGAAATACACTCTTTTCCTCCCCCCCTTCCACACACACACATGCACGCACATGCACACACAGGCCTGCTGAACATTAGCTTTCTTTACGATCCCAGCCCAGGTCCACATTCCTCTTCTCGTTATCCCACTCTCTTGCTCTTTAACTATGTTGATTCCCTCGCTCTCACTTTATTTCTATTTCTTTTCCCTTTTTTTTTTTTACTTCTCTCTCTTTCACGTTGTCTCTCTTGTGTCTCTCTATCTTCATCACTCTCCGTCTCATTGTTTTACCCTTCCTTCTCTTGGTCTCTTGAGTTCACTGAGTTCAGTGTTTTCAGAACAAGGATAGTGCTTCAGTTTCCTCTTAATCCCAGTCACAGTCACACACCCCACAACATCAGCCTATCAGACTGTCTTCTTACAGTACTTCATTAGACCTCTGGTTCTCCTCTCCAATGTCAGCAAACCGCCCGACTGCTTTAAAGAGAACCAGAGTTCACCAGGTCATAAAAAGAGGGGTCTGAAAGGGTCATGGTGTATGATCTAGACCAGGTTTCTCTGCCTCTGACCAGCAACAACACAGTGTCTGTAACCCTGGCAGATATGCTAACCTTTTTACTAATATGAGAGAGAGAGAGAGAGAGAGAGAGAGAGAGAGAGAGAGAGAGAGAGAGAGAGAGAGAGAGAGAGAGAACTGAGGCGACATCATGTACCCCAAGCCCACAACTAAACCTCTCACCCCATCCGTCATTCTCATCATTTTTGTCAAATCTCTCTCTCGCTTTCTCTCCCATGCTATCGAGGGCCTCCAGCCTCTATTTTGTCATCTCCATGTCTCCCCCTTTCCCCCTTTTCGATCTAAATCTCCCTGTTCTCTCCATCTTCTCACTGCTTTTCTTCTCTCTGGACTGTTCTCCCCCCAGCCCTTCTCTCCGTGCCAGTAGTAGTGATCAAAGCCGTTTGTGCTCCGGCTCTTTGATGTGCTTGCTTAACAGATGTCTGACACCGCGCATCCACCACAGACGCTTCCTCTCCCCTGTTTTTTTACGAACATCCTCAAATTTGCAGTGCCCAGTTTGCTTTGGCCGGCTCCCCTTCTCTGCCTTCCCACACTTCGTCCTCCCTTTTCCCCATCCACTGTTGTTTTTCCTTTATCTTTTCAAGCTCTTTTAACCTGCAAAGTGATTTGATCACCTCAAGGCCAAATGGATTTATTATCTTCTCTGACATGTAAGGGTGCACACAGACCGACATTCGCACACTCGCACACAGATGCTCACACGCACACTTGAGACTTCTTCATGGCAAATAGCTCTCCAGCTGCTTAGGTATGTTAGTCATGAACTTCACCCACATACCCTGTCTTCAGTCTGGCTAGTATCTCACTTTCTATCACTCTCCTAGCCAGACTAGATACAGCTCATCACCCATCCACCCTGACCAACCTCAACTTCCCCCTGCTCATTTTGACAGCCAGGAGCTCTGAACCCCTGAAACATGATTCAAGGGTTAAGTTTGAGGTCAAGTTTAGAACATCTTAGAGGTTTCCCAAGCTACCCAAGGTCAGTTTCTGAGAACGTGTCATTTATTATCTTTGGTTACTTTCTAGGAAACAGATCAAAAGAACTGTAATTTGTTGGCTTCTAAGCATCTATAATGCCAATCCTGGAATCCATCTTATTCACAGATGGGAAAAGAGACTCTGTTTTTACAAATCTCTTACTCCCTAGCTCAGGTCAATTGCTTATAACATTACCTTTCACCATTAGCATATACTGCACCTCAGAACCTTTCTAAGTTCACAAAATGTTTGCTACTTGATTCATTATTATGATAATAAAGTTTTTTCATGTCTGTTTTTTGTGTGTAATTTCAGGGTTATCTATCTCCAAGTGAGCATGAATGAAGGATTGTCTTTCATCAGCAGTAATGTCCACATCACAACTACAGAGTGTGTAAGTACAGTACTATGACACTCCACAGGCCCTCATAAGATGCCTTGCTTTTCTTCTGTGGAGCCAAACCACAGGGTCTTCAAACCCGATCCACTCAAAGTCCCCCAAAGCCCTTGTCAGAGCAAGCCTTTCCCCATAACCCCACCCCATCCTGCCACAAGACAGATAGGGGAAAACGCCACCACATCTGAACTCCTATCTCTGGAGCCAAATGGGAACCAGACCGGCCCTGTTTTAAGCCCCACAATTTCACTTTTCAATTGAAGTATTTTAAAAGATGCTTTTATCCTTAACTATTATTTGCATAGGCAGTATGTGGGGGGTGGGGGGGTAAAAAAACAAAACCAAAATGTTTGTTGCCAAATGTCTGTAAGCAATTGCTGTTCTTTTTTGCAAATAAAAAGATTTATAAAAAAATAATAAATGCTCTTATCCTGAAATCAGAAGTGCACTCCACGTCAGTGAATGAGACAGCCGCATAGCTCAAGTTTCACCCTCTTCTAAAAGGTGTGTGTGTTGGCACGTGTGTGCGTGTGGTTCTGACTGGGTTTGATCTCCCTTCTGACAGTTTGATGGAACCATCCTCCTGATCACCCTGCTGGTCCTGTTCCTGCTGCTGGCTATGCTCTTCATGTGGTGGTTCTGGCCGCTGTGCTGCACAGTGGTAAGTCACTTACCACACACACTCCACCCCAACACACACCCTCTATGCCACCACACACACAGTCCACCCCACCACACACTCTAGGCCACCACACACACTCTCTACCACACCACACAAACTCTGGTCTGATGATGGATCAGTTCAGTAACAATCATGTGGACAACATGTGTCTAGATTTTCAGACCGCAAGCATCAAAATAATGCGTGTAATTCACAATAATCTAAAATAAATTGACTGCATTTTCTTGAGAATTTTCAGATAACAGCTGTAGGCCTAACCACTATCTTTCAAATCTGTCGGAATAAACTTAAGATATTGAGTAGTTTTTCACTTATTGGTTTTCTGGTCGTGTTATCACAATGCAGTGAATTAATGATATTTAAAAATGAACCTACATGTATGTTTGTTATTCCAGTGTTTTTGGTGCCATTACTTCATGATCGATATGTTTATGATAGTTATAATGAACTCCTCATGTGACCACCCAGAGGGCACAGTAATGAAATGTTTCTGTGTCAACTTCCTGTTCTAGGTGATCAAAGAACCCCTTCCTCCTCCCCCTCCAGAGCCCGTAAGTCACCCCTTAAATCTGCCTGGACAACATACACACTCTTGAAAGACTGCACTCATGAACACACATGCACACTTGTAGCCAAGGCTGTTCAATATAGAATAGCCCTTAAAGAATATCAATGCAGACTATTCTCTTCTTCTTTATCGGTGAGACAAGTCAAACGAGCATTTCTCCACATAGAAGGCTTCTGTTAAACTTTCCCTATGTTTCACAGCTGGGTGGCACACACACTGATTCCTTGTACACCAATCTCATTATATGCGTTACATTTGGGCTGCATGGTCAGAAGAAGGCTCTCTGTGTTCTCTTGTCCGTATGCCCTCATCCTCTCAGGGAATATTGAATACTGGGCTGGCATACTGGCCTGACTGATAAAGCCCGTTGTGTAGCTGTGTGTGTGTGTGTGTGTGTGTGTGTGTGTGTGTGTGTGTGTGTGTGTGTGTGTGTGTGTGCGTGCGTGTGTGTGTGTGTGTGTGTGTGTGTGCGTGCGTGCGTTTGTGTGTGTGTGTGTGTGTGTGTATGTGTGTGTGTGTGTGTGTGTGTGTGTGCATGCCTAATTTGTTGTGATCTTTTGTTGTAGTGGTTGCTTGGCAATCAGGTTTTAAAAGTGCATATGTTCCACCCTTTCACATTTTACACACACAGGGAACTTTTCTCTGACATTTTGAAAGAAACAGTTGGCCTTCGTGTTCTTTAGAGCTAAGTGTGTGTGTGACTGTGTGTGTGTGTCAGGAGTCTGATGATGAGGATGGGATGCCCAAGAAGAAGTGGCCCACCGTGGACGCCTCCTACTATGGAGGGAGAGGGGTGGGAGGCATCAAGAGGATGGAGGTAAGGTAGAGCCAATCGTTAGGATCAGAGCTGAAAGGTTTTTATTGTACTCAGAATCCAAACCATAAACCCACCTTTTAATTACTCCAAATAACTCCATTACTCCTCGAGAGCTAGCATTAGCCCCTGTGTCAACGCTGTTACAGTAAACCTAAGGCCCTTTCCCCAGATAACTCGCCCTCCGTACATTGTTGACCTCTAGGTGCGCTGGGGTGGGAAGGGATCGACCGAGGAGGGTGCTAAGCTGGAGAAGCCTAAGAACGCCGTGGTCAAAATGCCGGAGCAGGAGTTTGAACCCTACGAGCCCAAACCCAAGAAAAATCACAACAGGAAACCGGCCCAGGACAGGAAATGGTACACGCCCATACAGGTAAAAACAGCCCCCATTTTTCATCTGGTGTACAGTAGCCTTCTGTGAGATGACATATTGGCTTTTCATTTCTGTAACAGTTTGCTAAGTACTATGTGCACACTTGAACCAGTTAGCCACTAATAAGCCACTGTGTAGCATTAAATAAGACATAGCCCATTGGACATACGTACTTTTGAAGCTACTGTAGCAGGGGTTTCTCATTGGGCTGTGTGTACAGTTTCTAGCGTTTATGCATGTAATACAGTAGACTCCACAGATCCTGTACAGATTTCTAGCTAGCATGTTTCTGTGGCTCATTTGCATTCTGTGTGTTATAGTTGTATATTTAACCGTATTCTCGTTCCTGCCTCTCTCTGTCATCTGTAGGGTAAACTGGATGCCATTTGGGCTCTATTTCGTCGTGGTTATGACCAGGTCTCTCTGATGAGGCCCCAGCCCGGAGATCATGTAAGTTGCAAACTTAAGATGAGTTTAAAAGCTTATCCAAATAGAAGGAAGCAAATCTGTGCTTTGTTTGTAGAGCTATGTGGTAGAGGGTCAGAGAATTAGAAACATATGACAGAGTTTCTTTAAAACAGCACACCAGGGTATTGCAGCCCCACCCCTCACTCTGACAGAACCCAGACTACCTCTTTATCACACCCTCCCTCCATTCCAGCTACTTCAGGCCGACTCCTCCCTCCTTCCTCCCTTCTTCCTGTCACACCTTCAAGATCACACCTCACCTTCAGTCCATCTCCTCCATCCTCCCTCCTTCACTCCTTTCCTCTCCTTCCTTCCTTCCTTCCCTCCATCATGTCTCCTCTCTGAAGCCCGCTCCTGCTGCGGCAGACACCTCAGCTGGGTCAGGTCCTGATCTGTTCCAGACCTGGCCTGGCCCCACACCTGCTTTTGATCAGACGCCATCAAAACCAGAACCCCAGACTCTGGACCGGCTCCAGGCATCTTCTTAAAGCTCTAGAACCTCTCCGCTCGCCTGGTGTGACCAAGCATGTGGTTCAACTTTGTCACCCTGACTCTTTTGATTAATACCTCCAACTAAGTATGTGCCTGGCTGGGGGGCCTTGATTGGGCTGTAGATGGTCAGAGCTATCTTCAACATCACACAACGTTTTGGATGGGAAGGATTCAGCTGGATGAACCCAACTGAACCCTCTGTAAATAATGAAAGGTTTTGTAAACAGTGAGGCAAAGTTCTTTATTGGATCATTGTGAACAAAGTGGTTCCTCACAATTACGTGCAATACTTCTCAATTCCCTTTGTGGTACGGTGATACCATACCAGCAAACATCAACACCAGTATCCGATTACTTATTTAACTCTTTGTTCTGAACAGCGCTTTTTCTTCAAAGCTTGTTAGATTTTCTTCATCCTGAAAACGCCCCTAATCTGCCCTCCGCTCTCCCTCTCTTCCCCCTGTGTCTCCACCCCTCCTTCCCCAGCTATAGCCTGCAGAGATGGCTCCTATCCAGGTGCTTGTTAAAAATCATGTGTTATTTGCAGAAAATCTTCTATAACCTTAATTTATTTTACTGGAATTCCACATTTAGTAGTGTTTTCTTGGCTCAGAAAGAGAATGGCATGGGGTTTACTGCTAGATAAGCTTTCAACTTTCAACAAAAAGGGTACATCAACCAGAAAAGAGAAAACCGTCCTAGTGAATTTCAGCTTTTACAACATTCTGTGCCTGATTCTGTTGATCGGGACTCTTCTTCGGTGAGATTTTGACCCAGGGAAAACTTTTAACGATCTCCACATGCGAAAGGTTACATGACTCAATGCTTATTCCAGAGGAATCGTCTACGTCTTTCTATGTAATGGCATCGCCTACTCCAGTAATTTGCGGTGTATTACAGAGCAAAAGCATTCCCAGGCCAGGCTACGACAGGCCGGATGGACTTGGTGCTGCTTCTGCAGGAGAGATCAGAGATACTGGGCCTTCATGTCCCAATTGTGACTTGAGGAGATCCTGTTAACCTGTCTGGATCCATTTTCTAAATGTCTGTCCCCTTGAACACACTATCTTGGCTATAATGCCCTAATTGTGGAAGTTAATGTGCTCATGCACACACACGCACACTGACACAAGAGCATCAAAACACATACACACGTATATACACACACACACACACACACACAGGCCCTGTGTGCATTGTTGAGCCCTTTTGGACAGGGTCACTCCGGATTCCTGACAGATGTCTGTCACCCTGTTGGCACGTTGCATTTTATCACCATGGCGATTGCTATGGCGACGCCTGAATGCTACTATTGAGAGATGTCTGGCTTACGGCCTTTTACTGTGTTATCCTGTCAAACTAGACTGTAACATACTCATACCCTCAAGGCCTGGGATATCAAGGCCAGATTCCTTAGATTTTACTGCACAATAGAGCTGCTATATCTTTGACTCATTAGTCTCTTCCAAACTACCCTAGCTTGAGCAGAGCCACTGCCATGACGACACTGACAAATAGAAAGACTGCAGCTGCAAAAGTTTCCTTTCTGAGCTTTTTTTTCCCCCTCCACAGCCCCCCTCTCTTGTATCTTAGTCTTTTACCGCTCTTCCTCTCTTTCTGCTTCTCATTCTTATTGTATATTTCCCCATTGGTCTCTTCTGTTATGTCAAATTCTTTCTGCCTCTCATCCTCCACTCCTTGTTTCTCCTTCCTCTCCCAGTCTATCCCATCAACCCTCTTTTCTCCTCACTACTAATACTTCTTATACAGCTGTTGTTTACGCAAAATAGGTGAAGGTTCAGTTAGTGTGTGATGGAGAACAAAGACAAGGCCATTACCATCTTACTGTGTCTGGTTTGTAATCTCTAAGCATTGTCTTTAAGCATTGTCTAGTCTGGTCTGGCCTAGCCAATGGTGGTTTATAGACTATCATTATCTACATCGGTCTAGCTGGCTACAACCTGGCCAGAGTACCTTAACCATATGAGCCTATCTAACCTGGCTCGCACCACTACATAAGACCTCAGCTATGCATAAGGCCCAGCTCTGCTCTGCGACTTCTGGCACCGCAGCTCCTACGTCAAAGAGCATGTGCTGGAGTCTGAGGTTGAATTAGAGGGTTGGCGTTAATGTCTCCCTTGACGCTAGGTTAGCCCGTAGAAGAGAACATGAGGTAATACCCGGCGGAGACAAGACGCCATAGCAGATCCAGCCAGTCAGGCCACATCAAATGCAGCGAAGTACCCCCGGCTGCTCTGGTCGGGGCCCAGCAGAGAGCTGCAGACTCTGGTGGGGCCGGACAGATGACTTGGAACAGATTTTGTTTTTGGTCTTTTGTGTTTGTTGGATAGGATGAAGAATCAGGTTTGTGGGTCAAAGAAAGATTATTCAGCTCTCGCTATAACAACGTCATTTTTTGGATTGGATCTTGGATGTTTTTGAAATGGTGCACCAGAGAAGAGGGTCATTTTTGTAGTTCTATATACTTCTTTTGGGGAGGTAGAACTTTTTTACTTCAGGGAATGTCAGCTTAGCTTTGAGACGTGATTTTGGTTACCAGCGGAATCTTCTCTGTTTTTCCTCTGCATAATTTACAAGTCACCATGACTGGAATGTGTCCACAGTTGTTTTCATTGATTCTTTGCCAGTGTGGCTTCTCACTGAGTGTATAGTATGTATGTATGTGTGTTTGTGTGTGAGTCTGTGTGCTTAACCATGTGTACATTTGTTAATGTTTGAAAGCCTCTACATTCTGACCATGTATGTCCATGTCTCTCTCTGTTTGCATGGGTTAGGGAAATAAAGTTTGACCATTGACTAGTCATCTGTCTCACCTTCATAAATCAGTTAGACTGCTATTCTGTACCCCCGATTACCACCAGAATCCCAGTCAGGCAGGCTTGAAGCACAGCAAGGCTGTGGTGAAAGGTGGGGGTTCAGCTATGTGTGGGAAAAGATGGGGGTTGTGGATAGTGGTTACTGTGGTCAGGGGCAAAAGTTTAGCTAAAAAAAACACAGACCCATAAAAAACTTGCCTTTAATAACCCCACCATCCACACCATCTTTTGTTATGATCTTTCTCTCTCTTTTTCCTTCTCTCCCTCTCCCTCTAGCTAACCCTTCTTGTCTTTCTTTTTCCTACCTCTCCCTCCGTTTGGTACCATAAACAGCATGCACAGTTTGGAAGGCAGCCATGATTTCATTGGTCACAAGACAGAACATTGGACTAAGAGGGCGGTGGGGTGTGAGATGTCCCAGCAGGATGTTCTTGGTAATCTGTGGACCCAGCTGGCCAAGCTCAGAGAGCAGGCAGTGATCCCCCTCTGACCTAGGGTCAGCTGGTATCATCTGCATTATCCCTCTCAGACATACAGTAGGTTGGACACCTGTGTGTGTGTCTGTGTGTAAGTGTGCTTTCATCTGTTGCTCCCTCTCTCTCCCTCTCTCTCCCTCTCTCTGCCTCTCTCTCCCTCTCTCTCCCTCTCTCTTAGGGCCGTTGCATCAACTTCACCAGAGTGAAAGAGGAGGCGGCTGCAGCAAAAGCTGCCCCAAAGGCTCCCAGCCCCACCCCTCCTCCACCTGACTACCGCCCTGTGATCCAGCCCACCACGCCCCCTCCTCAGACCAGCCTTCCCCCACGGTCTCCGCCCGGAAACAACCTTCCCCCCGGACCACCTCCCTCTCGTACCCCCCCTGGACCCCCCTGCCCCCCTCCCTCACGCCCCCCACCTTCCCTCAGCAACAAGCCGTGAGACGAGAGAGAGATAGGCACCCCACTCCAGTAAGCACAGTCCACCTTGCCAAAGTGCCAAAGATGCTCCCTCACACTTTACAAGTATTTATTGGAGCCTGGGGTGTGGTTGGAAATGTGTGGTTTGTTGCTGGACAGCAAAGTATGTAGTAATAAGAGGGAAACAAGATACTATACTGCAATGAACAAATTGTTTTTTTTTTATCAACTACTGAGTATCCAATGGTGTTAAGAGGTGAAGGTTACAGTAGACCTGCATGTGAATCTCTTTCAGGCCATTTTCAAGGCAGTATGAATTCGATTTTCTCCATTACTAAGATTCAAATCAGAATCGTCTTAAATCATCAGGTGACGTTGGCATGTTATCGGGTGTTGACAAACCATTGAAAATGAAGTTGAATTTGAGCTTTTTGTCATGAATTTTTTGTATGGTATATGAATGCTTAAATGATTAATTATTCTGCCGAAATGTCTTAAAAAATCAAGAGAACACAAGGTATCTCCGTCCTCAAATTTCATTTTTGTCTCTGCTATGACACCCCCCTCGACTCTTTTTAGTCTCATACTCAGGATTGAAACACAAGAGGGGTTAAATCTTTCCTCTAGGTACATCTATGTCCCCAATAAAACAGGGATGAATCTAAACGCAAGGAGATGTTTGTAGAGATATCACCAAATATTTTGTGGTCGATATCATTGAGGCTTTGGATGTGTCCTTTATTTAGTTCCGATAGAATACAGCCTGCAGGTATATCTTTATCAATATTGGCATCTGTGCACATAGAATGCAGTTCATAGATAATATTATAGTTGTTTTCCTTTTGTTCATTCTCTTTCCTATCGCTTTTGAAACAACCAGAGTCAGGTCATCATCTCTCAAACACATTCCCAAACCTGTACTGTACTATGATGGCATTGTATTGTTTACCTTTTTTTACAACTAAATCAACGGTCACATTGCAACTGCAGGGCAGTTCACAGCATCTAATTTATTAACCCCCGGGGGCGTGACGAGGGTACTTGAAATACGACAAGGTGTCCAACTTCCAAGACGGACACTGTGCACAAAGTTAGATACACAACTATCCACAAAACTTCATTACCCAGAGTTCCTCAACCCCTGTTAGTCTATAGTCCTGCTCTAGTCTATATGTTGTTGGAATGTTACTGATCAGACAGTCAGTAAGGTTCGTTGGTCCGTTTCGAACTGTGTAATAACTGTCTGTGACCGTGTAATTACCATGTTGTGTCAATATGATGTTGTGTCAGCGTCATTGTGCCAATGTTGTAATTACTGGAGTAATTACAGTTATTATTGTGACTAAACATGGATAGAGCTGAATCATCTGTTAGCAGTTTGAATGAATTGAAATGATGGTACAGTAAGAGGTTGAGAAACACTGGAGTGCTATTCTACACACAGTGCCTATTTTCTTTCATACTTTTATACTCTGTTTGTATATTGTACTTCATTCCATTATGTCTTATACCATAGTGTTACTATTAGTCCCTTTGATGTTTTGTAGCACTGCTGAAAGCTATTGATGAGAAGACGTGCATTTGTTTAGTCATTTTGTTAATTGGTAATAGTGAAACACACAAATCAAGTTCTACACAGTATATCAATATGCGATTATGCCACGATCAACGGCCTTAATTTGTGATATGAACAGATATTTTTCCAGAAGCCCAATTCACCCCAGTAACAGACTTTGCGAAGCAACAGTGTCAAATAAACCTGCCTAAAGTTTTTTCATGTATGTTCCTTTTAACATCCCTGCTTCAGTATGCCCATCACCAGGACCTTTCCTTAGCTGTGTTCTCATAAAAAAAAGCTAAAAGATGCATTTATGTTTATCCTTGTAATTGTACATTCTATGAACAGTGGTACTGTTATTATGGAAAGACGTATAAAATGTTTTCTTTTGACTTGCCTTTTAAACAGTTTTAATAAAGGTTGACTTCCCAAGCGTCTAACTGAGACTCGATCATAGTGTGTCTGTACGTATATGCGACCGTGTGTGTGAGTGTACAGGAGGTGCGTGTGTCTGCCAATGTGTGAAATATATATAGGATGTTGAATTTCCTTTTTGCAGCTCCACCTAGTAACGTTGGACAGAGCTGAGGGAGCTCCCTCAAGAATGGTGAACCACACACCCTTACACACCCTTACACACACACACACACTTAAACAGATGTTTCTATGACCTCTGTATAACCCTAGGTAATAGATAACTCTTGTCGTGTTGTTAGTGGTCACTTAAACCCAGTTTGTTATTGTTGTGACGGTCACTGCACTCCTCATACATCAGAAACAGTGTCATCGTGACTTCAGTTGTCACCAGACAGTATCCTCTTTTCCGTCTAAGCCAACCAGACTTGTTATGCAACCATGTATCTGACACACGAGTCGTACTAAAGCAATACTATTTGCCAAGAAGGTGGTGTTCAGCATAATGACAGGTAATTACTCTTTAACTAATTACACGCTGATTGGAGATCTACCATGGGATCAGAGAACAGCACTACAGTGAACATATTATTCATGATGGTTGGAGGATATACCGTCATCATAACTGAATCTCTTATGTTTTTTACTGTAATGACTTTAAGATGCCCAGAATAGCTGCTATGAGCAGTTCCAGCTGTATAATTGCTGTGTAGTCCATTTTCCCCTGTCCTTACAGAGGAGATGAGGATGTGGGAGAGAAACAGAGAGTGAGACCAAAAGAGAGAGAGGGAAAGAGAGATGGTGAGTTGGGTGATAGAGAGAGAGAGAGAGAGAGAGAGAGAGAGAGAAAGAGAGAGAGAGAGAGAGAGAGAGAGAGAGAGAGAGAGAGAGAGAGAGAGAGAGAGAGAGAGAGAGAGAGAGAGAGAGAGAGAGAGAAAGAAAGAAAGAAACAGGGCTGCTCCCTTTATAAGAGAGGGGGAGAGATTGAGGTCTGGGCTGAAGCTTTCCTCTTTTTCTCCTCTCCATCCATCCATCTCTCCTTCCATCATCTCTCCTTCCATCCATCTCTCCTTCCATCCATCTCTCCTTCCATCCATCTCTCCTTCCCTCTTTTCTCCTCTCCCAGGGGAGAACACATGGTCGATAAGGGATGTGAGGTTTTGGACCCAGCTCTCCTGCCCAGATACCATCAGCTCCTCCTCCAGCTCTATCAGCATAAATCACAACCCAGAACCACAGTCCTCCATGCAGACACACCGAACCGCTTACTGTTGTTCTACAGCTGTACTCGCTGTGGCTGGTGAGGGAGGGGGAGAGATAGACAGAGAGAGAGACAGAGAGAGAGAGAGAGACAGAGAGAGAGAGAGAGAGAGAGAGAGAGAGAGAGAGAGAGAGAGAGAGAGAGAGAGAGAGATGGGGCTTTACAGTATGTCTGTCTTAATTGTTGCAACACTATGTCCAGAGGCTTTTACAGCAGCAGGATACTGATTTATAAGGCTGCTACGAGGTGTAGTAAAATACTCCATCAAACTATCATGTACTCTTTATTAGGCCAGCATCCACAAATAGTGCTTTTCCCATGATGTATCTGTGGTGTACATTCAACTCCCTTCTCTTTCTTTCTCTTTCTTTTTCATTCGTTCTCACACTTTTTCCTTTTCCTGACAGTGTCCAAAACAACAATTCCCAATTCCTGTGTTTTGCCTGATTACAGTTTTCTATGAGACAGGGTTTTCTTTCTTTTCTCATTTCAACCATAATGACCAAGTGGTGCTGTGATGAAACAGCAGCGAACTGTGGGAAATAACCCTTCGGGTTGCACATCTCTGCATCTTCCCTCCCCTAGCCTCTCCACCTTCCCTTTTTTCTTCCCCTCCTTCTCTGTTTCTCATCTCTCACCACCACATCCTCCTCCTCCCAGGTGGATCTTCCCCTCTTCCCTCTCACCTTCTCCCTCTTCCCCCGTTCCTTCCCCCCCCCCCCCCCCCCCACAGTCTCTCTTCTGCGGTCTAAGAGCAGTCAAACCAGTAAATTCCCTGGCCTTCTGTTTATGCAAAGAGAAAACCACGTACATGAGCAGTCAGTGAAAAAAACAGGCCCAGAGGAATGTGCTGATGGCTGGGGTTTCATCTGGATCTCACATTACAACCCAGACTGAACCTCCCTGACCCACTCCTAACTCTCCTAACTTTCCTAAGTCCTAAACACTCCTGCTTTATGCCTCTTCCCTCTCCCCTCCTACTTCTACGTCCTGTTTTCTGCCTGCTGCATCTTGTTTCATTCATCCTGCCTCCTGTCCCCCCTGTCATGCCTCCTTCCTCCTGCCTCCTGTACCCCTGTCCTATGTCCCTTGCTTCCTGCCTCCTTCCTCCTGCCTCCTGTACCCCTGTCCTATGTCCCTTGCTTCCTGTCTCCTGTCTATGTCGTCCTATCCCCTACATTCTGCCTCCTGTCCCCCCTGTCATGCCTCCTTCCTCCTGCCTCCTGTACCCCTGTCCTATGTCCCTTGCTTCCTGCCTCCTTCCTCCTGCCTCCTGTTCACCCAGTTCTGTCTCATACTTCCTGTCTCCTGTCTATGTCGTCCTATCCCCTACATTCTGCCTCCTGTCCCCCCTGTCATGCCTCTGTCCTATGTCTCTTGCTTCCTGTCTCCTGTCTATGTCGTCCTATCCCCTACATTCTGCCTCCTGTCCCCCCTGTCATGCCTCCTTCCTCCTGCCTCCTGTTCACCCAGTTCTGTCCCTTGCTTCCTGTCTCCTGTCTATGTCGTCCTATCCCCTTCCTCCTGCCTCCTGTACCCCTGTCCTATGTCCCTTGCTTCCTGTCTCCTGTCCCCTACGTCCTGCCTCCTGTCCCCCTGGGCCCATGTCCCCTAACTCCTGCCTCCTAAAACATGCTTTCTGGTAATTCCCTAAATCATGGCCCCTCATCTTCCTCCCATTATGCCTCTCTGTCCTCTCCTCTCCTCCCTGCCCTGCTAAGCTAGTATTGTCATCATGCCTTTATTTGGTTGTTCTGGTATCCAGGGCAACTGGAAAGTCCAAACAGTGGGATGGAAAGCTGTCTTGTAAGCAGAGCAGGGAACTGTAGGTCACACTTAGACCCTGCAGGCTTAACACACCCAATATTCTGCTTATCTCCTAGGTCTGCTAGCAGGGTCTCCTAGGTCTGATAGCAGGGTGTCCTAAGTCTGCTAGCAGGGAACCGAATGTTTGGAGAGGATCCCGTTTCATGTCAGATGTTCAGAAACCTCACTTGCTGGGAGAACTGATACTTTAAAAAGTGTCTGGTTGGTCCATCAGGTTGTGTTGTTACTTTGATCCAATTCCACCAGAACTTGGAGCAGCTTCTTATTTACTAAGAATAATTGTGTTGCTCACCCTTGAAAAAAACAAATGTAATGTCTAAAGTCCCCTTATTTTAAGTGCACGTGTATGTGTGTGTGTGTGTGTGTGTGTGTGTGTCTATGAGTGTGTGTGCATGTGATTGTGTGTGTGAGAAAGAAGGCTTGATGTTTGAGCAATATCCTCCAAGGTAACACTACCAGGAAGGGTGTTCAGCTGTTACGGCCACATGTGTTGTGTTCTTTGTTTGTCACTTCCCTTCCCTTTTCAGTAGTTCTGCTCAGGTTGTGTTCCCTATGATTGCCAGATGAGATGCACCTGGCCAGGTGATCAAGCAGCAGATAAAGACTCCAGGTTCCTGCTGGTCTTGCTGCCTCTTAGCCTGGGAGTTTGTTGCACAGCTATGTTTGTCATGTAGTTATTAAATGATGTTATATTGAAAAATCCCATGGATTTGGTAATTTTAAAGGTGTTTTTAGTAGTTGTTTTGGGTCAGTGGCAGAATGTTTGTTTGCCCCATAGGGCCACTAAAGTTGGGGCGTAACATCAACAGACATTAAATGATTCAACTACATTTAATATCGGGACAGTCAGGGAGTCATTAGAAGGCAGGGAGGACCAATGGTTCATGAGAAGATGTATGAATACCACTAGATACGAATGTTTCTGCTTTGATTCTAAAACTGGCAGTTGGGTGAGATTCAGAAGATTCAGGATTGGAAACACGGTCCCTTCCCTAAGATTAGTTAGAATGCATGTAGAATGTCCTGAATGCAAGATGAGAAGGCCTCCTTGTTCATCCGTTGAAATCAAGATTTTCCAGTCAGTGAGGTTGTGCTGTACATATTGTATTACGTCAAGGTTTACTCAGCTTCAAGTCCAGCAGTGGAAGGTAACAGCTTCGCTCTGCCCTGCTCTGAATAGAATTACAGTTATGTGATGCAAACGTGGCAAAGCCCCCTCCACCGTTGCCCTCAGCCCTCTTTCCCTCCCTTCCCCTCTCTCCCCCTCCGTATCCCACTCTTTCTACTCCCCCTCTCTCCAGTGCTCACTTCCTCCCTCCTGTGCTGCCCAAGCCAAGCCAACCTCGGGGGCTCTGGGGGCGACTTGTGTGGCACAAACCGAGGCTCACTGTGTCACTGGAATGGAAGCAAAACAGGCTGACCCCTGCTGGTTCGAGGAAGAGGTGCGCCCCCACAAACCATCTATTGCACATTAAGATGCAGTGTCTCCCATTTACAAATTGAACAACAGTCTATAATTTTGAAACTAGCCTGGATCTTAGAAACCCTTTCAGAGAGCCTCTACTGAGATGAAGTGAGACTGAGGCTTGGCTTCATTTGTGAGCAGAAAAACTGTTCCACGGCATGCACATGGTTCGAGGACACAGCATGATAGGAATAGTCTCACAGACACGCACACACACACACACGGAGCTGGCTGTGTTTTACCTTACCATGGCCAGCGACAAGACAGAGAAAATGTGTGTGTGAGAGAGAGAGAGAGAGAGAGAGAGACAGAGGGGGGGGGGGGTGAGGAGGGCAGACATGGATACTTTAAGGGAGACATGACACATGCAGGGTAAAGTCAATGGAGGGACAAGCAGCAGCTGCCTGCCAGGAGTGTCTGGAAAGCTCCTCTATTGAGTGTGGTGACTCTAACTGTCATCAGGTGTTCAGTCGACCAGGGATTTGAGTGAAGGAGAAAAATGAAAAGAGAGAGATGAAGAGAAAGAGAGAGGGAGGGAGAAATGGGAGAAAAACAGAGTGTGTCTGCAGTGAGACGATGGAGAATTCTTTTTGTGTTCTTTGAGAAAAACAACTGACTGCAGAAGGAATGGAGGGCATGTTATGATTGTACTGAATCAATACACACACACACAAAACTTGAATGTGACATTTCTTGGCTTAACTAAACCTTGCTCTCGTTGATGCATTTTGACAGGCTAAAATCTAACATTTGTAGAGAGGCATTGGCCATCAGCTCACAGACATTCAACGGGATGAAGCGAGCATGAGAAGGGGTGAGCAGGACCATCCTGCACCTCAACGCCTTGCATCCATTGCATCAAGTAATTGGAGCCACAGCCTTGCTGCTTGGTTGGAACTTGAACGTACTGGCCAGAGGCAGACACAGGACACAGACTCAGGACACAGATACAGTACATCTGTGCCAACCAGCCTTCATGTACAGGTCACTGGCGCTTGTCCAGCCGTCACAGTGTCACTGTGACGTCAGGTCGGCCCATGTTGGTCATCCCACAGTTCATCAGGTTCCTGCCTGCTTTGTTCACGCCTGCTAGCCAGCGTCAGCACCAGGTAAGTAGATGAGTGGGCTGATCTTCAGGTGAGCAACCCAGCCGGCTCGACATGAGGACTCAACAACAGATTAGTATTAAAGCCCCCCTTCTGAACCTGGCTTGCGCTCACAGACACACACACAGAGACACACACAGACACACACACACAGAGACACACACTCACAGACACACACAGAGACACACCCACACAGAGACACACACACAGAGACACACACACAGACACACACACAGAGACACACACACAGAGACACACCGCCCACCGCCCCACACCCACACAGTGGCAGGTCACCTGGCTGGCTGAGAGGATTGCTTGGTTTTGTCTATTCTGGTCAGAGCTTTCTGTTATTCTGGACAAAGAGCTGCTCAGTTAGCAAAAGATCCTGTGTCTCTGGGCATACTCCACCCTCCTCCCTGCCCCACCACCTACCCTGGCCACTATGACCCGGAGTTCTCCATGAAGGCCAGTTCTCTCACCTCTCATTGCTTTCACACACTTTTTTTTACTGAAAATTAGCTGCACTGCAGATTAGAATTAAGGATTAGAATGTTGATAGGGAATGTTAAGAAGGGTAATTTCAGAACGGAGGCATAAGGGGTCACCATTACTATAAAGTACCTCTCCTTTGTTATTACCCTAAACTTACAGTAAGTCTTGTTCAACACGCAAACTGTTTGTCCCACAAGTCAGAGGAAGCTGAGTGCTGTGTTTCTGAGAAATTGAGTCATTTCAGAAATAATTTCTACAGTGGAAGTTTGGGAAATCACACACACAAACACACAAGTTCTGAGCAATCCAACTGTGCATGTGTGTGTTACAAGGGTCATTCTGGGTCTGCAGTGCTTTCTACTGCAGAGGAGGCTGTGCTCTCAGTCACCCAGTGGGCTGTATTTGGTTAGAGACTAGAGGTGGATGAGAGAAAGAGAAATTAAGAGAAAGAGGTCTCCACCAACCTTTTTCCAGAAATGTAACACTCGTTCTCCCAACACTTCACATGGAGCAGTGTGAACTAAGGAGGTACGTTTAGGTCATAGCGCCACTCTGTGAACGCAGACTGCAATTACAGGAAAGTAAAGGAGTTGTTTTATATCCAGAAGGTGGCAGTAGAGCCTACAATATCCACCACATCTTAAAAGGTCTACAAAGAACCAAAGAAATCACTACATTTTTCTTGAATAGTTTTATTTGACAGTTAAAAACAAGGTTGAAAATGAAATCAGCATATAAATTTACACATCACTTGTAAAATAAATTGTAGGCATATTTAATTATCAGAAATCTCAATATAATAATCACGTATTTATTTTCCAAAATGACTAAATATACAGATCTTTATACATGTATACCCCTGTGGACGTTCATCAAAGACACATTTGCATGTTTTTCTTCTGAGTCGCCCGTTGGGGAGAGGAAGCTTCCTCAACCGACCTTGTTGAAAACACTTTATTAATCTGCAATGGCTTCTGGGTATGTTGAAGTTAGAGGGGAAAGCAGTATAGTGTCCTTTAGTCATCTTCAGAAGAAAAGAAAACCCTAGAATAAATATCCACGGCCTTATGGCTTTTTGTACCAAGGTTACGTCCATGGCAGGTCTGTCTGGAGAGCCCATATCAGTACCTTGAATATAACTGATATGATGATGGACATAGAGCATTCACACAACATGACCTGTAAATTCCCCGCCGCAAAAAGCTGAACAATTGTCATACAGACTATACATTTACATACAGGCACACACACTTTGAACAAGAAGAACAAAAACACAGGTGAGACATGAGTTCCCTTATACAGAGCAGATCAGGCTGACCATCCCTCCTCCTGACACTTTGTCCTAACTCACTCTCTACAACGACTATGTTCTCCCCCGGCGACAAAGGCTCGCTAACCGTAGGCCTATGGCTTTGTCAGCTCCATTTCTACAGTATGTGATTCAATGCAGGCTGGGGAGTGGGGAAGTGCACAGTCCAGGAATCAGGGTGGTGACCTGGGATGGAGCCAGTCTAGCCTCCCATCTCTCTTATTGATTAGAATGAGGTGGCTATTTTTATGCCAGGCTCCAGTATCACTAAAACGTACCCCAAGACACTTCCTAAAACAAAACCACTGTCCAATTAAATGTTTTGCGGGGTGATAACACTTTCTAAATATACCAAAAAAGAGACAAAGGCTATAAATTGACATAGAAAACAGTTGACAGATGTGATTGTCCTGGACAGGAATATAGTTTTGCAGTTCTAGCTTATAGAGAATAGTCATAACTAATGCGATCAGAAATATGGAGTTAAAAAACAAGTATGAGGTCTATTTTGTATTGCACATACATAGCAGTTGAGAGAAATAAGTATTCAAGTCTGTTTTTTCTTTTCAGTAACACATATTCCCACCACAACATGATTTAGCTGAATAAATTGTTTTTCTAATAACCTACACAGGCAACGAGGACTGCAGAAGGGCTGACATCAAAGTAATGTGAGGAAGATGCGTTCTCAACAGCAGAGCAAATTTATTTTGATGTGATCCTGGACCATGGTGTCAGATTGCAACTCGAAAGTAATGAGTTTAGACCAGAACCCTCCTGGTCTCGACCCCAGTCATATCTGGTTTTCGATGCGTGTGCAGGCTCTCATATACTCGAGTTGAATGTGAAACAGCAAGCTGGACAGAGCGGTGTCTCTCTGTGTGTGTGCCCTTCTTTGTCTGCCTCTCACTACCTGGACTGCGGGTGATGAGGGAGAAGAGAAGACCAGCTACCTCACAGAGATCACAACTGCAAACATGACCCTGCTCTCCTGTCATCTCCTTGATTACAACAGAACAAGAGACTGGGGGGAGGGATGGAGAGAGAGCTCCTTTGAGAGGTATTTCAGATGTGAATGAAACATTCTTGCAGCTATGAGTACAGTTAGGTTTTATCAGTGATTGATTAACAGGGACAACTCTTCCCTCAAACTTTTAGCTTCACATGTAAATGTGGAAACATTTATGTGAAAAGGAGGCTGTGCACATACAAAACACTGTACGCTACATACAGAACTAGATAGGGCTGGGGAACATAAGAGCAGGCCAAAGTGTGACTGAAAGCATTCCCTCTGCCTTGAGGAAGTCCGCCTGGAGTGTTAGATGGGTGGAGTTGGCATTTTTCTATCATTGTGTCAGGCATGAACAATCAAGCACCAACGTGAAAATTGGCCATAATTCCAAATAGTACTTCTTGTACAATAGCAGGACACGTAGCAGGATGCGACCACAGGAATGACGAACACCACCAGTTAAACATCTTCAACAAACTGGTAGAGACAGATAGACCATTATGAAAGGCAGCAGTAGAGTTTGCATTGACCCATTATTTATATTTATATTATCAGTCGATTCCTGAATCTAGTGACAGAAGGCGGAGCAGTAAAAGTAGCGTTTCCAGGGATTCCATTTAGTCTGTTTTTCTGTCGTCGAAAGGCACACAAACTACCACGCAAGTATAATAAAATTGAGTGTGCAAAAAAGCTTGGTTGAGATTATCTCTACAAAACAAAAAAAAGACATGAGAAAAACAAAGAGTTATCCGCCTCAAGGAAGAAAGTCCTCTCTCCTCCCCTCTCCCCAGTCTTCGGGGTCGAAAGGCGTCCCAGTGCAGAGTCCAGGGACAAAGATGTGCTTAACAACCAACGCATACGACTCTGCCAGAGATCCTTCTATTGGCACTTAGTTAGCTAGTTAACATCAGTGCAGACAGCAGAGCAGGGGGAGGCAGGAGGGCGGCAGATTCCCGCTGGCCCTCGTCCAATCAGAAAGGAGATCTGTTGTGATTTGGGTTGGTAAATTTGAAAGGGGATGGGGTTGAGGGAGAGGGTTGCAGTCCTAACCTGAAGAAACGCAGAAATCCCCCCTCTGAAAAATCACTCACTTGGCTGTTCCATAGGCCAACCAATTACTTGAACAGCCAGAGAACCGATCGGTTACAGTTACATATGGACACGCTTTAATTGTTCAGTTGGACACTTGAATAAAAAGCAGCACATTGGAGTTGCTCCCTTATAAGTATTGTTCATTAGTTATAGATTTACAAAAAGAAGAAACAAAGAGTCTCTTCTTCAAGAACCACATGAATACAAATGTATTATCCTGGGTTTGTTCGGACCCCGCCCTCTCCATCCCTCCTTTCCTCCTATGGGGCTCAGTTGGTGGGAGCTGTGGGGGTCAAGGAGGGGGTGGGGGTCGAGGAGGTGGTGGGGGTCGAGGAGGTGGTCGGGGTCGAGGAGGTGGTCGGGGTCGTAGCGGTGGTGGGGGTCGTAGCGGTGGTGGGGGTGGTTGGGTTAGTGATGGGGGCCTGCGGGTTGACAATGACCTGGATGACAAAGTCCTTCTGGATCTTGGTGTCCTGGAGTCGGGTCTTGTCTGTGAGGAGCTTCCCAGAGAAGAACCAGCGCTGGTGGGCCACGTCGATGTCCTCCTGGGCCTGCAGCTGCTTCTTCAGCAGGCCGATGGCGTCCGACATGCTGGCACTCAGACGCAGGTCCTTCCCTGTCGACAGACGCACCTGAGGACAACACACCCACAGCAGACAAACCCCCGGGATCAGGACGAGAACGGCCCTCAAAGATGTTCATGAGGAGATTCCTTAAAAAGTATACCAGGTAGTCATATCCCTTTTTGAAATACACATAGCAAACACAAAGGCAAATACAGCATAGACAAAGCATATCAAAATACTGTATTTCCCACAGAGCTATGTCCATCACATAGGTAACAGAAATAGGACCCATCAACAGCAGAGTAACACTTTGAGTGGCACCTTGAGCTGGAACTCCTTTTTGGGGGCTGCAGGGGGCTCGGGGCTGTCGCTGGGGTCCTCATCGCTGCGCTCAGAGATTAAGTTGATGGGAGGGGCCAGGCAGTAGACAGGAAGCTGGTAGCGGTTCCCCAGCTCGTCATAACACTCCGTCAGGGTGCCTGGAGACAGACACGCACAGGTCAGGGGTCAAACACTTATATGGGGTTATGTGGGGGTCCTGCGTTGGCATGTGAGAGTGAGTTTGTGGACACTTCTCACTGTATGTCAGCATTAAAGCAGCTCTGTACACTGTGTCAGAGCTGTGTCCAGAGCTGTGTTCAGAGCTGTGTTCAGAGCTGTGTCAGAGCTGTGTCCAGAGCTGTGTCAGAGCTGTGTTCAGAGCTGTGTCAGAGCTGTGTTCAGAGCTGTGACCAGAGCTGTGTCAGAGCTGTGTTCAGAGCTGTGTCCAGAGCTGTGTCAGAGCTGTGTTCAGAGCTGTGTCAGAGCTGTGTTCAGAGCTGTGTCAGAGCTGTGTTCAGAGCTGTGTCAGAGCTTGTTCAGAGCTGTGTTCAGAGCTGTGTTCAGAGCTGTGTTCAGAGCTGGGTCAGAGCTGGGTCAGCGCTGGGGTCAGCGCTGGGTCAGAGCTGGGTCAGAGCTGGGTCAGAGCTGGGTCAGAGCTGGGTCAGAGGCGTGCGTGTGCTCACCATGGGGCAGCGTTATGCTCGCTCCGTCCACAATGGCCTGAGCCAGCTCGTGGTCGTTACACTCCAGGGCCACCGCCGCCGCCTTCAGGGCGTCCCAGATCTCCTTGCGTCCCTCGAAGGCGGGCGCCGTGTCCCAGAATTCATCTCTCTTGCTTCTCAGCTGGCCCTCCGTCATGGGGTAATCACTCTTCCACTTCGGGCGGTCCTTCTTCAAGGGCTCGTTACGACCTGGAGAGGGTCGGGGCAAACAAGCAGACCATTAGTGTCTGTCTAACGTATCACAGACTCCCAGATGTAAGACGCGAGGTCTAGGCCTCGCGTAGGCTTTAACAGCAGTCGTATGGGTCAGTATACATGAGTAAAGCTTAAACAACATATGGTCTGCATACTCTGCTAGTACAGTAATTACATCTTCATGAACAGTAGAAGACGGGTCGGATTATTTACATATCAAACAGGCATGTTTAAAGGCAGGGCTTCCCGCAGCACTTTTCAGTTAAGGCGGCCCGCCTAGGCAACACACGCCTGCCGCCTTAACTACATCGCCCTATATGACAAACAGGCTCACTTCAGTGTACTGTCACGGTAGATGGTTGGGATAGATACTTGGGCTGCTGCACATGGCTGGCTAGTGTGCCTATAATATACATGGTTTAGCAGACACTGCAGCCTGTGTAATCCACCATCAGATAGGAGGGGAGGGACTGCCACAAGCCGGGTCTGTCAGTCACTGATCGGTCTACCATCTGGGTGTGTCAAGTGTATGTCAAACTACCTATCAGCCAAGTGCAATTATCGTAACAGGCTACAAAACAAAAAACTAAATTACGTTCATATTAAAGTTACTGTATACAAGACCATATTCCATGACATGACAGAATTCTAGTCATTCAAGTTTGTTGTAGGTGCAACAGTTCATCTTTTGATTTAAGCTGAATTTGGGCTTCACAACTACTGGATGATGAGGGAGGTGTATCGGATCTCAGGGAAATCAAGGATTTCCTTTGAGCTTATGTTAATCGCAATCAACATGACCAATTTTTGGTCATGTATTATATCTACGTCTTAATTCCTATGTGTTCCTGCTGTATTCTATATTGTGCGCTGATGGCAGTCATGTGTCTGCCTGAATGTTTGAAAACATTGGCTGTTATCTTGTTTTTTTCCCACGATAAACTTCGTCCTCTGACCTTCATGCCTCAGAGATTTGGCTAGTACTGGTGTGTCTGAACTGGTGACTTGTATGTTCTCTACAATCAGCTGTTTTTTTTACAAAACGTATAAACCCAGAACCTAAACCGACAAGTCACATTGCTCTAGTGGAGACAAACAGAACTTTCTCCAAACACTTGGTCAGTCTCTCTGGGAGTTGGTGGGTCTGTCTGTGGGTCTGTCCATCCATGTGTCTGCAGAAGGGTGATAAGTGATAGGGTAGAGATAATGGGAAAGCACAGACGGGCACATTAACAGGCACGCTCTGACAGGCGCGCGGACACACTCGAAACAAGCAAAGTTCTAACAGTGCTGCTATGAAAGGAGGGGTCTGAGTGGATGAGGTGTTAAAGTCAGGCAGCTGAGTTTTACAGTCCACACCACAGTGAGACTTTGGCCCTGACCATCCCAGGCTAGAACAACAACAGGTCTCAAGGAGCTGCAGCTCCATCCAGCACAGCAGGCCTGGGCCCTGTCTGAAATCTCTCGAAACATTTACATTTAGTCATTTAGCAGACGCTCTTATCCAGAGCGACTTACAGTAAGTACAGGGACATTCCCCCTGAGGAAACTAGGGTGAAGTGCCTTGCCAAAGGACACAACGTCATTTTGAACAGCATTAAAATCAAACCGGCAACCTTCTGATTAATAGCCCGACTCCCTAACCGACTCCCTAACCGCTAAGCCATCTGACCTCCCAAAACACACATCCTCACTTCCTTACTCTCTTCATATGTGACTGGAAGCATGTCCTTGTCAGTAAAGCTGGAACCAGTCCAGTCATCAGTGATTAAATCAGTGTTTTCTCAAAGGGAAGGATGGCTGATTCACAAAGTTATTCTAATGAGCCTTGTTGAGACAAATCCTCTGAAGGGGAAGTCTGCTTAGTGCCCATTGACAACCAGGCCAGTACACAACTAGGGATCGTTAAGGAACAGAAAGACGCAACCGAGAGACAGTTTGCCAAGTATCTGAAAGGTCACCTTTCCTCCAAACAAATTATTTATAGTGCAGGCAGCTTACAGGGAGTAATCGGGAGGACATGCGCCGGTGTAGGATTTGCAGGGAGAGTTGGATAGAAGTCTGACGTTGGGGCTTCCTGGTAACACTCAGAGAAGAGTGCTGGGCGGTGGCTGAGGGGGCTTGTGTGCTATAAGGAATGCTGTAGCTAATATGCTAGCCTTCAAAATGACTAGTAAAGATTGAGTGGTGAACAATGGTATACAACAGGTAAAAGAAGATGTGTATAGCACAAAAGATCTGGGTCAATGTGGTGTTTTGTCAACATGACCCAACAATTCAAATGGAAACAGCATTTGTAGATTTGAGAAGCAGTGTTTAAATGCTGTTATCAACCCATTGTGGTCTACTGACACTAGTTTGCTCAAGAAGAGGAACATTTCAGACATGAAGCAACAGCATAGCTGGATGTTAGTCATACAGAGCTAGTAACAGTTGCTACATGTTTTCAGGTTATGAGAACAACAGAAAAACTGAAATGCTTGTGAAATAGGCCTACAGTTTCCATAAATAGGACCACATCATAAAATCCTGTCATTTAACATTTTAAATAACAGGACTTAGGCCTCACTGGGCCTCCTTATTCACCAGAGCGCAATAATTCCAAGTGTAGGCATTCACTCACCATCCTCTAGCCTACATCTGCAATGTAGGCTAGACTAAACCTTAAAGTAGACTAGGACATTTCAACCTGCACTGGAGCTAGCCTATATTTAGCGTAGGGTTAGGCTACATAGGTTGAAAACAAAGCAAGGGAAGGATTGATTGAGATGTTTTTAGGTTTATTTATGTTGTTACTAGTCTAAGTAAATCATTTCTAACTTCCACATTTAACTGTATCCAAATGGAATAACTTAGTGAAAACAGGCATCTGTCAATAGCAATTTCTCAGTAAATTATCTCATAACCACTCCAAAAGTCTTGGTCCTCGACATTCTGGTGATACAGATTAAGCCTAGCCACACTCTGCTTTGTGTGTTGCCTGTCCAATATCCATCAACCACAGCTATTTTGGAAAATTAAAGCTGGCCTATATCTAGTCCCATATCGGCTAGCCCCACCTCAAAGAGCTGGACCTAGCTTACGTCTCAGCCTTGCTATACAACTTCAATGTGAAGGAGCAAGGAGGATGTTTATTAGATTCACAAGTTGATATCCACCATGAGAGGCAAGCCATCGATAGACATTCTATAAACCATTCTGAGGGACAATGTTGGATACCAGCGAATAATAAACCACACATCTAATTAACTTTCTGCTTCACGCATGCTAAAACAAATAGGCAACAGCCTGTTCTTTCACCTTGGCAGCCAGGTAACAATGAAAATGGTATGCTGCCAGGGTAATTATAAAATCACCAAGTCTACAGGAAGGTGCATTATGACTTATTTCGGTTCTAAAACGATATCATCAACACTGAGTACATTGGGTCTGTGTGTCTACCTGCCTGGTGCAGGCAGAGCAGACAATGCTGGGGACATGATGTGACTTGTTCTCATTACCGCTGCCTGGGAGTGCCTTTACTCTACCTGCCTGTACCAGGCACTAGCAGTGAGAGGTAGCTGGGTTACAATATCCACAGGCCCTGGTCTGAGATCAGTACGTGTTTACCCTTCAATGAGAGGTAATGATTTGAGGTGAGCGAGCAAGATTTGTGGGCTTTATTTTTCTTACAATCACCACAGCTTCCAGAAGTGCACATTGTGAATGGAACAGTGCAGAGTGCAAGTCAGCCTGCATGTCAGAGATGTTCAGTCAAGTTCCCTGAATCATTATTTATGAATGATGGCTCAACTTAAGAATGTTTGCCAACCCTCAAACTATATAGTGCCATCCATCTGATGAATTTACATTTTACACTAAGTGCTTCAGATGTTATTCAGTCATCAGTCATGACAAAAGCAAAGGAGCACAACATTGCTGACAGCCACTATTTATCTTTGCAGAGTTATCCTTACAGAGCTCAGCCCTGTTAGTAATGTTCTTGCACTGACAACAGAAACTGAAATCCAATTTTGCTCAAGAACCATTACCTAGGTATGTGTCTGTGTGCGTAGCGATCTACGTTTATGCATACTATGCATGCATGCGGTTCGGCCCATTTTATATTTTTTATAGATGGCCCTTGGTAGTAAGTTAACAGGAAACAAGGCACTGATGCTTCAATTTTGTCCTGCACGATGGGGGAAGGGAGATTAACCATTTTGCAGCCACAGACCCCGACATGCATGAACAAACTTAAGAGAAAAATGATGGATGGCCTGTAGATGGCTGAAATCCTCGTAAAGTCACTATACATTACAGTAGCCTACATTCGGAAAATATTTTACAATACAACGTCTTAGATTTTGTTGCTAGGCAAACTGGCAAATGCCGCCGTCCCCCTTCTGAAACAAAGCGCCGCTCAGTCAGGCTCAGGTGAAGGTCTGGTTAGTACAGTATAGCTGGGGAATTTTCTTGTATAAGACGACAAACAGCAGAATTTCTTACCTCCACGTTTCCTGTGTCCCCTTCCACCACTCCGAGATGAGCCATGGCCCTGTGTGTCCTCACGTTCTCTCCCTACACATCCTCCCATATTATTAACTGGCAATGATCAGTTGGCTAACTATGTAGCTACTAGGGGCCCCATCATATGCCAACCACTGGCTAGCGAGCACTAGTTCCAAAAGGAATGGTTGACGCTGCTAGCCAGATATATAAACTAGAATCGCTAAGTCCAAACACCCGGTAAAGGTGTTTGTATTAACAGCAGGAATTGGTTGTTGGTGATTTCAGCACCAAGCTAAGAACATTATAAATAACTAAAACTAGCTCGCTAGCCAGACAAACGCTACCTAGCTACAGTGCTTTATTATTGTCTGATGCGATCCAACATTCCAAAAGACCAAGTCCCGAGCTTCACGTGTAGAACAATGAGCAAGCTGAATAACGAGCTGATAGCAAGCACAGAAAAATACACAACGCGAGCTAGAAAATGAATGTCATAGTAATTTACAAGACCGTTTCTAAACAGGCTTACTAGACAAGTTAGCCCGTTAGCATGATGCTACCTCCCTTGCTACCTAGCGTTATGTCTCGTCCGCACTCCGCACCATAGGGAAAGCTACTGCTAGTAAACAAACTTCCTTGCTCTGGCGTCCACCTTGAAAACGGCACACCCGGTGAAACACAAATTTGACCTTAGAATTGTATGCAAAATGTCCATGAGCCGAGGAAAGTTTTCCAAGCCTTTCTCATTTCCACCTGGTCCCTTCCTGGTAAGGGTATCTGGTAATATTAACTTTTCACGCTTGCGCGTGCCCAGGGCTGGAAGTGTCAAATTATTTTACGTCACGATGTACCGTGAAGCATCCTCGGTAATAAATGGAAATATCGTATGAAATTACATCAATCACGTTTATATTGTAGCTATAATATCAGCACATATTTTAATTTATTTGACGAAATACATTACATTCAATGTAGATGAATAATGAAATAACTTATTATAATAATCAAAATCAGACATAGGCTTAATGTTGTATTGACATTGTCAATATAAAGAGCATACATTGACTGTCACACAGAACCGTTACATTGTAATTTTACTTTTTGAGAACAGCATCATATCATAGAGCTGGGAAACTCACTGCAACAACTTTTTACGCATGCTCAATCCAGTTTGAACCACCACCACCAAGGCTGTTCATGATGGCTGCGGACAGTGCCTTGTTAGTGGGCTTGGTAGAAGAATTTGTATCGGGACAACAGGACAGCAAGGCAGCAGACACAGCCACAGGTAGCGAATCTATCCAGCCACTTCATTCGAGGGTCGGATTTGGAGAGCCAAGTTCCAGTTATACGCACATGCCTCACGAGTGATGTTCATTTAGGCTCAGCCCAGCATGACATCTGCCAGGCTAGCCAGCATAGCCATCTGCAGGCTAAACTATGTAGCTAGCATGCTAGCAAGCTACATCCTGTATGGAACCGCATGCTTCAGAGCCACCGACATTAACGTCGGGCTGTTAAGCTTGACATATATATGTGCACCGTTGATATATTAGTCTGTCTACGGAAGCTTCTTTTGCCAGCTATATATGTTTGGCTGTAGATTTCATAGCCTACATGCCAGTGTGCTTGCTAGCTAGCTAGCTAACTTTATAGCCTTTTGAAATGAGCTGTCAATGGACTATTGGCCCTTACATCCCCACGACCCCTTATCCAGTCTGACTTGATGAACAGTTCTACCGTGACATATTTAGGACTTTTAGTGATTCTAAAATGAAAATGACGTTTCTCCATCAGGGATCAAAGCTGGGAAGTTCACAATACTACAGTTGGTGGAAGCATTGGGGTAATATATATATTTTTGTCATTGCCTCTTAAATATTCAGTAAAAGTCCCTATGCATTACTGATGTATTTGCGTTCTGTTTCTGGTAGAATGTCAGTGGGAGAGCTTCTCACTAAACCAGGCTTTTATGATATTCCATGGACTATACAGTATGTTGGTGTGTAATTGAATAAAGAGGTCTGCATGAGCATCTGTAAACATCTTGTGCCCATTCCTCCCTGTGTAGACTAAGTCTGACCAGCTCCCAGCCCCAGACACGAGCACGAGCAGTCCAACTCCTCTCCCAGGTCCTGCAGGAGTGCTATGCAGACCTCTCAGAGCAGGAAGGTCTGCTGTTCTATTATATTTTAATGTACTATGCTCTACGCTTCTAAACCCTATACTGTATTATACTCTTGTATTGTACTTCTTGGTTATCCCTCTCACACACACACACACACACACACACACACACACACACACACACACACACACACACACACACACACACACACACAAATGGAAAGGCTCTGTGCCCACACATTTGGTACCTAAATATGTCTTGCAAACCTATCTAATTACCTGTTTGTGCATTAAATGATGTGAACCAGTGTACTGAAAATGTTAACCATCATTTATTTTATTTTCTACTCAAAGTGGAGGTTCTTATAGCCTTCTACGAGAATAGACTGAAGGACCACTATGTCATCACACCGCATGCCCTACAGGGACTGAAAGCGCTGGTCAGACACTAACTCATTCCTTGGAATAATGTCGCTCTATATGTGCAATTCGACATAAAGATAATTGCAAAAATGTCCTTGAAGAGAGCTGGTGTGTGGCCTAACATGCTCATTTTTGAAATTCCCTCTTTCAGACCAAATGTACAGTGCTGCCTCCTGGGTCTGCAGTGTCTATGCTGAAGTCCCTGTTTCAGGACGTTCATGTGCAGGTAAGCTCAAAAAGCTGGCCTATATTTCCCTGGTGGGTAGGATTTAGGTTAGAACTAACAACAATGAGTTTCCACACAGTGTAATGCTGAGTAATCATTTTGCAGATGATTTGAACATATTTAGTCCACATAATTGAACTGTAAAGTAGCAATGTATAGCAAAATTATGTTTCTGTGTGTTTTTTCTGCCAGTCTCTGATGCTGGCTGAGAGAGCTCATGTCTACAACATGCTTATCAACCTCATGGGATCCAGAGAAGAAGGTATACAGATATTCTGCTATGGAAAAGGAAATCATATTTCATGAATCTTTTCCTTTTGGGGCTGTAATTCACATTTGTTTTCCCATTTTCATTCCACAGAGTTGAAAGGTTTGGGGGCAGACTTTGTATTTGGATTCGTCCAATCAATGGATGGGGAAAGGGACCCACGTAACCTCCTGCTAGCCTTTCAGATTGCCCGGAATATCATCCACAGGAATTACGATATGGGTGAAAACACAGATGAGCATGCACACATACACACCGTTCCAAGCAGAGTTCAAATTGGAACATGTGATGTGGCTGAACCAATACATTTGTGTTAGTTATATTTAAGGATGTTGCTGTAATGTGACATGTATGCGTCTGTGTTCCCAGGTAAATTCACAGAGGAGCTGTTTGAAGTGACGTCCTGCTACTTCCCCATTGACTTCAGCCCTGTAAGTGACTGTTTACTCAGCTGCTGGGTACTAACTCCAGATCAGTCAATGACGTCGTGTCTGTCTCTGTCTGTGTGTTCCGGTGAAACGGTAGACTAACAGACTACCGCTTGGCTGAAATTCAAAAAATGGCTTGAAACAGTTTCTCCTCAGGTTCACAAAGCCTTCAGATTCTTTGTGACTTCATGAATTTCCCCTTTGTCTTTAAATTGAATATGATGATATTGGTTTGAAGTGGACATTTATTTTCATGCCTTGTAGCATGATAACAATCCAGGTTTGTGTCTGTGTGTGTCTAGCCTCCCAACGACCCCCATGGTATCACCAAGGAGGAGCTGATTTTGACCTTGAGGGCGGTGCTGACCGGGACCCCCAGCTTTGCAGAGGTCAGGACAGGGACACAGTGCCCAGACTATAGAGATGGAAATGGGATACAAGCTATGTATGAGTGAAAAGCAGAGCCAAAGAGACTGGTCAAGAGAAAGAGAGAGGAAGGGCAGGGCAGGAGAAGAAAGAAAAGTCTATAGCCAAGACTGCAGTAGCTGCTACAGCTGAAGAGATCTATAGAATATAAATCAACAATACAGCCATTGATTTGTAATGTGTGTGTGTGTGTCAGGAAATCAAACAAAGGCAAAGAAAAAGGGTGTGCAATTGTGCACGCCTGCGTGCTTGTGGGTTTGAGCTGCATAGATATGATTTGTTTGTATTTTTACCATTTGCATCTCCAGTTCCTGTTGCCCCTGATCATCGAGAAGCTGGACTCGGACGTTCAGAGTGCCAAACTGGACTCCTTACAGACTCTGGTGAGAACGAGCTTCAGCATTGAACATCCTATGCCCAAACCACCTAATACCACCCAACAGTCTGTCTCTGGTGCCCATGAGGCTCGTTATGTGTTTGGCATCTGTGTTGCAGAGCGCCTGTGCGTCTGTGTATGAATATAAGGATCTGGCAGAGTTCCTCCCAGGGCTGTGGGCCTCGCTACGCAGAGAGGTACACTTCAAAATATTCTTATTCTAGCTTATTCTTATTAACTTATTCTAACAACAATTATCAGTGTGTAAACCAATCCAGGAACTGTGGGTCTACGTTAGAAGTGTCAGGTTAAAAAGATCTTTGACCTCCATGCAGCTGGGTTGTGATTGGTTCCCCTACTCCTCCTCGTAGGTGTTCCAGACAGCCAGTGAGAGAGTGGAGTCCACCGGCCTATCGGCTCTCAGTGCTCTGACCTCCTGTCTGTCTCGCTCCGTCCTCAACTCTGACTCGGAAGACTCCCTCAATGTCTTTCTGGACCAGGTCATCAAAGGTAGCTAGTGTCTCTCCCTGCCTGTGTCCCAGACACAGAGACCAGGGGAGGAAACACGGTCTGCACCAAATGTGGTTGTGACGTGTTGTGTAACGCAGAGGAGGTTTGCACTTCGAGAGGAAGTGAGAGATATACGACTCCTCTACAGTGGCGGCTGAGTGCAGATGGATGCTAACACAAAGTAACCAGCCTTCCTGCGTGCCAGACCACCAGAACCTCCACCCACACATGCCTCGTGTCTTCTCCATGCAGATTGCGAGCACCACCTGAGTGAGCCGGACCTCAAGCTGGTGTGGCCCAGTGCCAAGCTGCTGCAGGCTGCCTCTAGCGCCTCCTACAGGGCCAGCTACAGGGTGGCCGCCGCCGTCATGCCCTCCCTCATCGAGCAGTACAACAACCGCACCCAGGTAGGGGCAACACATCTGTTTCAAATGGTTAAACCAGTGACAATTTTGGCTTTGTCTGATGCTAATCATGTGACACACCCCCCCCCCCCTCCAATCTGTAGTGCGCTCATAGGCGCACTCTGCTGGAGGTGGTACAGGGCTTTGTCCAGCCGTCCAAGATTGGCCAGTCAAACATGGAAGGTGGGTGGTGTTGCTCCCTTAAAATTGTATCACGTTCCTTTACCCTCTTTATACCCTAAGAGAAGCCTCTGGCTGTGTAATGTGTTCTACCAGTGAGTCATGTTGCAGGAGCTCAGAGAACTCTGGGGATGAAGGGAACACTGTTAGAACTTGCCCAGCCAAGCATAAGAACACTTTTAATCGCAAATCATCCTTTTGGAATGATAAAAATGCTGCACTGTTTTCTGTTCTTTATAACTAAGCTTGTTCTCCGTTCCTGTCTCTCTCTCTGTCTGTCTGTCTCTCTCGCTCTCTCACTCGCTCTCTCTCTCTCTCTCTCCTAGATGAGAGTGTACTGAGTGACTTCCGTGCGTCTCTCTGCAGTGTAGTGTTCTCAGCGCTGACAGAGAGCAACGCAGGGCTCCAGGTCACGGCCACACGCGTGCTCACTGCACTGGCCCAGCACACAGGTGACTAGTCCTCCGTTTACACCAGCTCATACGAACACAGCCGTTAAATACACCACATCTGTTTCTCAGCTAAAATAAGGGAATGTTCATTAGTTTCTCCTCTCACCCGCTGTTCCTTATTCCCCTCTCCTCTCTCTCACATCTTCCCTCTCTGTCCTGTCCCCCAGGTCTGTTGCAGCAGGCGGACGTGGAGCAGGCTGTAGCTCACCTGACCAGGCTTGTTCTGGGGGAAGCTGATGCCACAGTCAGGTGAGACCTAGTCTGTGTGTGTGGGCTGTGGTTCTGTAAGAGGTTCTGAGGACAAAACACCATTACAACATGTTTATTTTCCTCTTTCTTCTCTCACACCATCTTCCTGTCTCTGTGGGCCTTCAGTGTAGCTGTGCTGGACTGTGCAGGATCCTTAGCCAAGCTACACCCTGCTGCCTTCATCACCAACATGGTGCCTCATCTAAAGGACCAGATATTTACAGGTTCTCTCCTGTTTTCTGGTTAAATCTGTATATAAGGACAATGCCTTCAAATGGATTTCACTTCCTGCTGCAATCAACCCCAAGCCTGTTTCAACAATAGCTCATATAACAAGATAAATAACTGAGGTAACCATCTCCCTGTTCTGCCTTTTAGAGCCCATGGCCCTAGGTGATGGCTCCACTCTGTGCCAGGAGCCATCCCAGCATGCAGTGCGTCAGCGCTGTGTCTCAGCGCTGGCAGCGGTGTCGTCTCAGCCCAGTGTGGTCCAGGAGAGCACCCCAGTCCTGCTGCAGGTTCTAAGCTCCGCACACACAGGTATCTACAATACACACGTGCACAAACACACACAGGCACATCACAACGTATTGTGCGATTCAGTATAACTGTGAAGAGGAGAATTTTGTTGACGATGACGATGCCTCCAGGCTCAGGCTGTTTCTCGTCAGAGGAGGTGGTGTCTGTGTGTCACAGTCTGCAGAGGATAGCAGAGCAGGCGCAGGACACAGAGGAGACCAGTCACATCTTCCATGACATCATCATTCCGCGCCTGCTGGGACTGGCCTTGCAAGCAGCCCTGCAAGGTGAACCTTCTTCTTTTCGTCCTCTGCCCTCGCCTTTTCCTCTCAAAAGAGGGGAAATAGGTTCATAAGTTACATGCATTTATATAAGGAGTGACTAAGAGGAATCAAGGGAGTCGTTTGAGCTGTGAACTGTTTTGAATCCAATCAGAATCTTAACATCAATGACCTCCTCTGCTGTGCACAGGTGAAGGGCATGCTGGTCCTCGTAGTCCTCTGGTGGAGGAGTCTATTATTTCAGCAATGGTCCCTGTCATTAGCACCACCTGTGCCAGGCTACAGCCCACGTAAGTACAAACTTTGGGTCTCTCTCTTTTCTCATAATCACTCCTTCCTTTTTTGACCCCTGTGATCTCACGACCATGTCAACAGACTGGCCAGTCAGACTGCGTCCAGGGCAGTATCTCTCTTCCTGGATGGGGACGTCTCCTTCCTGCCTGACAAAGCCTTTCCTGACCACATCCAGCTCCTCAAGGTGAGCACGCCTGGGGGCTTTTTTTGTCTGTGTGTTCGTGTTCATGGTACTGAATGATGCATGGTGCCATTGTCTTCCAGAAACAGAGCCAGTATTGGAGCCAGTCCCAGATGGTGTGTCTACTCATGGCCTGTGTCTGCTCTCTGCCCAGGAGTGTGAGTCCGCTAGTCCCTACCGGCCTCCATCCTCACATGCTGTGTCATGACACAAAGGCAGTTTAGAACTTGTCTCTTGGTAGATGTAGTCCTTCATGTGTGTGTGTGTGTGTGTGTGTGTGTGTGCGTTCAGGTGGAGGTGCCCCAGATGGACAGACTGCTGGCTGAGCTGGAGGAGCTGAGCTGTAGCAACAGTCACCCTCTGTCTTACACCTCTGCTGCCAAGTGCTACGCGGGCCTAGTCAACAAAGCCCCCCCAGGTACCTGTCCGGGAGGCTGTGAGTGGGGGGCCTTACGGCTTGTCGCGTGTGTCTTGAACGTTTGAGACTTGAGACAAGTCTCAAGGTTGTGACATGGCTGGGAAGAAACAAGGGATCTCTGGTTTCTGAGGTGATTCTGTATTCACTTTCATACTCTGTGTGTGTGTGTGTGTGTGTGTTACAGGTGACTCCCTGGAGTCGTTGATAGAGAGGACCATGAAGAGAGTGTGTTCAGAGCTGGACTCCCCCTCCTCTCCTCAGCACACCCAGGCTCTCACTCTGCTTATGTGGGTGAGTGCCTTCTCTGGGCCTCCGGACCCGTACCACACCACACCACTATAAACTCATATATATGTCTTGTTCCATTTCCCTCTGTGTGGCCTTGCACAGACACATCATTGACTGCCACTGCACAGCCAGAAATGGAACAATGCCCAGCTAGGTCATTAGGATCCCTTTCCGTTTGGCGGCCGAACAGACATTTTCATCACTGTGTGAACTGACCTTGTGTCTGAGCCCGGGAGCGTCTCTCTGAGGACCTGCTGTCCATTGTGCTGCGTTGCCGCTGTAGCCAGGGCGGGGGTTCATGCCAGTGTATGAATGCTCCTGTTGTCTCCAGGTGGCCAAGGCTCTGCTGCTGAGATACCACCCTCTGTCAACCACCCTGACGGACAAGGTAACGGATTTGAGGCTCGCTGTACACGCACACGTGCGCTCACACTCGTGTGCTTAGACACCGGCAACCCAGGACACTCACACGTAGCCCTAAAACACACAAGACAGACTTGCAGTTACACACCAACCAGGGTGCACACAGTGAGCCTATGTCTCTCGCCCTCAGCTCTTCTCCCTGCTCAGTGACTCTGAGCTGGGGACCTCGGCGGCCGACGGCTTCTCTCTCCTCATGAGTGACTCGGTGGACGTTCTGAACCGCGGGTGCCACGCGGACGTGCGCATCATGTACCGCCAGCGCTTCTTCACCGAGAACTCTGCCAAGCTGGTCCAGGGCTTCAACTCTGCCCCACCAGGTACCAGCAACAGGCGTTATCCATCAGCCACCTATACCATCACCCGGATAGAGAAATACACGATTTGTGTCTGTATGTCATACTGTGTATTTCAATCTCCCCCCATTTCTCTCACTCCACCAGAGAAGAAGTCTTGCTATCTGAAGGCTCTGTCCCACATCGTCAACAACCTGCCCAGACAGGTCCAGCTCTCAGAGCTTCCTGCGGTGAGTGACCAGAGTGGACAGTAGGTCTGGTTGTAGAGTTGTTGAACTTGCTGGAGAAAAAGATCCAGAACACATGACGTTCCTCGTTCCTCGTTGTTGATTAGCGGCTTTGGTTTCTTTTAATGTGATGAATTGACTTGTGCTCCCAGCTCCTGCCCCTGCTGCTGGAGGCCCTGTCGTGTCCTGACCAGGGCGTCCAGCTGTCCACCCTGTCCTGCCTGCAGCCTGTCCTCCTCGACCCCCCCTCTGCCCTGATCACCCAGCTGGAGGCTCTGGTCTCACGCCTGCTGGCCCTCACCTCCAGCCCGGCCATGGTAGGGGCTACACACGCACTCACACACACACACTGTACTCTCCATGCCTGTGTTAGAGCAAGAGCCTTTCTGACGGTCTCTGTCCTATCACAGAAAGTGCGTATCGCCTCACTGCGGTGTGTCCATGCCGTCTCCCGCTTCCCCGAACACGAGGTAAGACTCGCTCTCATTTGGTTCCAAGTCACGATGTCAACGTTCCTGATGTCACACGTTCACCTGAATTACGCCCTCACGGCGGGTTATCACCCAGTCGTTAATAGCTCCTCACCTTGCCCCTGGTGCCAGGTGATGCCATTCCGTACCAGGGTGCTTCGTGCCCTCGCTGCCCCCCTTGGTGACAATAAGAGGCTGGTCAGAAGCGAGGCTGTGAAGGCCCGTGGAGAGTGGTGAGTAGTTAGCAGTAGAGGCCGGTGCTAGGCAAGGAGGTGCAGGTCTATCGATAGTGATAAGGTAGATCAACACAGAGAGAAATGGTGGATTACGTGTTGCTGTTTATCTTGTTCACACCCCACTAGACTTTCGGTGTCAGGTAACTGTCTGTCTGTCTTCTATAGGTTCTTACTGGGAAGTCCAGGGGGCAGGTGAATGACCTTTCCCCTCCAGCCCACCAGACACACCCCGACCACATCCAAAGGTGGTGGGGAGGGAGAGACGGCCTGTGTCCAAGCTGGGTGGCCCGGGAACTAGACTCAAGACCCTAGGCAACATGGCCCTCTCTGGATCCTCACCCCACCACCACCTCTAATCTCTCCAACTCACACCCCCGCCACAAGCTTCTCCACATCAAATTTTTGGACTGCTTCTACCCTGACAAACGCACAAACGTGAGAGGAGTTCCACTGACCAAGAGCCTGGAGTCCAGGAGAGCTGGCCCTCATGGCACCTTCAGATAGGAATGTGCTGCCTAGATTGTATATATGAGTGTCTGTGATATAGACTAGAGGTGTCACGTGTGCTCTATGCATCGCATATCTGTCTGGAGTGCCGTGAGGGTCTGACCTCGGTGAGCTCTGATTGGCCTGGACCTGCAGGACGGCATGATGGCCAGCTCGACCTCAGACTAGGAGCTGCACTGAACCAAGCAGAGCACTGACACTGACCCAGCAGCTTCTCTTCGGGGAAAGGGCAGGATTGGGCGTCATTTAGGTAAATGTGTGTTTAAAGGAAAAGGAAATTTATTGATTTACACAGATGTGTTTCTCATGTGGTTGAATGTGTGATTGGGTAGATTTATGAACAGTGTGTATGCCTTGAGGTCTGAACCTGTTCAAAAGATCAAAGTTTATTTTAACTTGATTTGAATATCTAACCATATTGAAGACGTCGTATTTAGAATGAAGATGATGCAGAATGAATGCCACTACGAACTTGCCAATCGTCCAAAGTGGTGCACTATTTACAATTGTTCATTGGATGACTTCCTGTAACAAAAGCCTTGATTAGAATTGTCGGAGGAATCCCTTTTTTGCAGAAGCCTTGAGACTTGTATTCTGAATTTAAGAACGATAGATGTTTGTAGGTGGTCACAGGTTGTTCGTTGTCTTTCAGTCTCACTGGTCCCAAGAACCGAACCTCACAAAAACCTATGCCAAGGATATATGTGGACAATATTTAAATATCTTTAAGTTAACCTGTCAATAAAACATTGTTTGTAATTGTAGAAATTGTGGTTGATACTTTTTATAAAAATGACATGGGAAATATAAAAAGTTGTAAGAAAACTTAAGATATCAAATATGTTTATAAAAGCAATGATAACATATGATGAGTCAAACAGCGGAGCACAGCTCCTTTTGATCAGGTCACAGCTGTCCATCACTATCCATCACTATGGCAACCTTAACCATCATTCTGGCAAGTTTGACTGCGTATGCTCATAATTCAACAAATTGCCTTGTGATGTTCAGTGGTTTTCTTTTGTGCTGGCTGCAGTACAGAGACATGTTAAGGTTAAGACATAAATTAAGTTACACTAGCAATGAGTACATATTGTTCAAAAAATTCTAAGACTAATTCAATATAACTTATCAATAGTGCCAATATTCAACTGATAAACCAATCTCTGATGACAAAAGGCACATATCAAAGATCTTGTTTGATTACAGCACCACCAAAAAACGATTGTAACCTCATCTCTAGACAGTAAACCTCTAAGCTATGTATTAATGGTTAAGACAATCCAATGGGTCATCATGTTTTAACTAAGCCCTTGTGGATAAAGCTCTTCTTTGGCACCCTTCTGTCAAAAACAACACATTTTGTTTACTCAGTACATTTTAAAACATGTTACATTTTCAATTGTCTAACCAGTACAAAAAACAAACCCTGAAAAGGGTCAAGATTCCACCAACACAGAATTACAATAGTTGAAAAGACAGGACCTCTGGTTCACATTGACGTGACGATAGTCAGAGGAGTGCAAAGGATAAAACCATGATGTGCCCAGGGGGCAGAGTCCTAGGTTACCCCACTGCGGGCCTCCCTGTTAGGGCCTGAAAGGGGGACATGAGGCTTAGAGGGTGTGGGCCTCCAAGGCTGACCAGCAGCTGTGAAGAGAGTAAGGGTGGGAACATAGTCTGATAGGAGAGCTCATGTAGGGGGTCAGATGGCCATGGGGTCTCTCCTCATAGGAGTGTAATCCCATACGATGCCATCTTCATGGGGAGGATGGCTGGATGGCAGGAGGACCCGGGTGAGCCAATGACTGAGAAAGAAAACCAACAAAGAAGAAGAAATGAGGTATGGAGTTTCTTACTTCAACATGTCTTCCTACTTCGCTTGCTGCAACATAACCAGAAGGAAAGGATAGCTACAGTAGCTACATCTTGGCTTTTGTAGAAAGAAAATAAAAGGAAACTTCTACTATATACCTTGTCTTCTCCACTCCAAACAGCACCTTCCAGTTGTTTAGTCTGCCGTAGTGGTAGGGATTTTTGAAAACCTAAAGTAGAGAAAAGGATGTAAAGAATCTTTCCTGGTGTGCTTGAATCAAGCCTTATTTTCCAAGCGTTCTCCTGCTAAGGCAAGTTATCAGACTGACTGCCTGATAAGCACGTCTGGATAGGTGAGATCAACTCCAATCAGATAAGGAAATGTCACAGCAATAGAAGTCCAGTCTCCTAAAACAGGCCCCAGCAAACCTCACCTTCCCGCTCTCCTTCAGGCGTTTGGCCTCTTTGCGGTTGATGTGTCTCTCGATGCTGGTCTCTCCATGGGTGATGAGGATGGCATGCCACAGGGTCAGCCCCCCCAGGGCTACTGCCACCGAGCTGCAGGGAGGACACAGTGCAGGTCAATCTCTCATCTCGGAAATGATGATGATGAATTCACGATGTTCTCCCATACACCCTGTCCACCATGTAGAGACTGGTACACAAAATATTCATAATAATAATGTAACCAGGATGATTTTACAATACTGTATTGTTACATTTCCATAAAAAAAAACATCCCTTGAAAGATTAAGCCTTTCAGCACTACAAAATGGCTGACCTGGTTAGCACCCAGACAAAGATGACACACTTGTGAACAAGCCTCTCCCTGAAGCTGTAAGGAGGGGGCGGGGTCTGGTAGTAGCTCTGTGGAGGACAGGAGAATGAGGAGAGCTGTTTTAGAGGTACACATCTTGCAAAGTACAAACACAGATGGTTGAGAAAACAGGGTTGTGATTAAAACCCAGCTACAGCTAGTTAGCACTACAGTACACTACTGGACTACTGCCTATGGCCTATGACCAAGTTTATTGGAGCGCTGCCATTTGACACTTGTTTACTAGTCTACTATGACGGCTTTTCTACCTGACCAATCACTACCTGTGTGTGAAACAGGTTAAGGAGCAGACCAATCCCAGTCACAGTCTCTCCTTTTAGCTCCGCCTCCACACTTCTGTGGCTCTAACGGCAGAGCAGCACAGGATGTTGGTGCAAAGTCAAAGGTTGGGCGACAATATGAACAATATAATATAGACAATATCAATCTCTGTTCAGACCACACAGTTGTATGTAAACCCTTCATTGTTAAAGTTCATCCAGGGGGCAAGAGGATGTTATTTGTAGCTTGGAGGCTTTCTGAGAGACTAACAGTTGAACTGGTTGTGTGTCCAAGGGCTCAAGTTGTTTGCATACCAACAGTCTAGCCACTTGAAGATAAACACTGACTGGAACTGAAATATCAACATAAAAGAACATGCAGTGCTGAGAACTGCTTTAACAATCTCTTGATCTTCACACATCACGATCAGAATGTATGGCCTTTCACTGGCCTATATGAAACTCCTCATGTTGCTCTTTGGAACTGACAGGAGACGAGGCAGATGGAGAGAGAACCTGCATATAGTCCGGACAGGGAATGTCACAGAGAAGTGTCAGACAGACCCTGATCAAATAGTCAAATAACTAAATACCTTGTTTATGTTGAGCATCCAATAACACAGCATTAAGTCAAGAATGTATTTTGATAATGGACCAGCTCTTTTACTGTGCATACAGAAACTTCACCTGTTAAGTTTCTCTCATGTACGTAAAAAAAGGGATTTAAAAAAATCGTTCATTGCTGTTAAATATCCCCACTCACCTCCACGGCATTGTAAGCCTCTATGAACATTTCTTTGCAGCTGACGCTGCAGTACATACAACCCAGTGTCATGTACAGGCAGAAACAGAAGAAGTAGCGATGGTTGAAGTGCCCTACACAGTTGTTTAGCCAGGCTGGGTTCATGGTTAAGGCAACGGCAACACAGAGCATCAGGTCAAGCCATCTCAGTGTGTTAACATGAAAGTGATGAATCTGTGATCTTTACAGTATAAGGATACGGCAGTGGTGGTCCATCTTTAGAACACACCTGTACAATAGAAGAATAAACATCAGCATTTTACCTTTTACCCCCCCACTTAACTACTAAAAAATTTGAAACAAATTGAAATGTTTTGCCCATTACGCTTTGCCCATTAGAATTGAGTATGATCAGAGTTTGGTCCTTACGTGTTGCAGATGCTACAGTGGTGGGTCCTAGCTGGCTTGGGAACGATGCATTTCTTACAGATAGACACTGATGGGATGTCAGTCTTCTCCTAAGAGGCAACACAACAAACCAAGGTGTTAATCTCATACACACAGTCCCCTGTCTCATTGGTATTTCCTTGTACAAATACAATCAAAATGGTCCAAAATGGTCCTCTGATGTGTGAAAAGGTTTTCGAAACAGTTCATTATCAATGAAGGGCACTGGAGCTACAGCAGAACAATCCTGAAGGTAAGATAGCTGGGCTTAGGCTTCTCAAGGAAAACTTTAATCCATCCTGCCTAGGAGTTTATTTCCAGCAGGCATTAGGAAAGGCACCTTAGGAGGGTGTCCTGCAGAGGTGGTGGTGGCCTTGAAGTAGTGGAAGAGGACCATGGTGAGAATCCAGTGGCCGTAGCTCAGGTGCCAGAAAATCCACTGGGGAGGGTAGGTGCTAAGGATGATGGGCAACACAAAGAGGTAGACAATGACCAGGACAGAGCCAGTGAGGAGAATCACCAATGTTACAAATACCTGGAGGAGAGAAACGAGGAGGAGGACAGGAAAAAGGGGAGGGAACGAGGAAAAGATTAGAAAAATTGGGAGTGTCCCGTTTATTCATGATAGAAAAGGTAAAGCTAGTTTGCTAGATAAAGTTTGCTAGATAGATTTTTGGAGGTAGAAAGTACAATCAACTCCAATGTGAATAAATCAAGTCCACTCACCACACCGAACCAGCGAGTGACATGGTCCACTATCCAGTACACAGGCTCAAACACACAGTCCAGGAGGGTGTCAGAGTTGGACAGGCTGTTGAAATATAGTGACTTGAGGAGCAGCTTGAAGTAGCTCCACAGTTCCTGGAGCTTCCTCTTAGGCTTGGAGGCACCGCCGACCCCTCTCCTGGGGCACAGACGGCACCAGCGCAGGAGCAAACGCATGGCCCTGGAGAACTGCCACCTCCAGCTGCTACGCATCCCCCTGCCGCCTTCCACGCACACACAGACACACAGACACACACACCAGAAATTACACACACATGCCGCCAGAAACAGCAGCTCATCATGGCGCAGCTTGATCCCCGTCTCTGGTGATGATGCCATGGTGGTTAGTCTGTCCCTTCAGGAAAGGACACCGTCGACATCTCGAACGGAACTCTAACTGAAGACTTGACTGGCGAGGCGCCCACGCTTTGCCAACCTTAATTTGAACCTGAACCAGATGCCCTGCCCACAATCCCTTAGCCATGCAGCCAGCCCATCTCACCTGTCAAAGGACCCCTGAGCAGAGAACAAAAGCGACCCAGGTTTCCACAAGGCAAAAACTTGGCTTGGAACCAAAGCCTTCAGGAGATGCATCTGCGCACACACACGCATCTTATCAAGCTGCACCATTGGCACCACCCTCGTCATCATGGTGATTGAAAACAGCCCAGGACTGTGTCCAAATGTCCCTCGAAAATAGGACAGGGGCTCTCAGGTAACATCTCCACTCTCTAAAAACATATACCTTCAATAATTCATTAGCCATACAGGTTCTGTGGCCAACCTCTTCTTAGAAATGCAGACGGAAATGCAAAACAAGTAACCTTGTAGGAACGAAAAAGAGGGATGCATTTCTTAGAAGAGGAATATGTGGTTACTTGATCCAGGCATCATTTCATGAAAGTGAGTATTGGTTTCACTGATAAAAATGGGTGCCTTGTTTACGCTCTCCAGAATAGTAGTATCAATTATTAGTGAGAGCAGCTGGGCCTTCACCGTAGTGTGGAAGGATTAGGTGTGGGAATCTTTTGGTACCTCTCGATTCGAATCTTGGGGTCACGATTCGATAAAAAATTTATTCACGATTTTTTATCGAATTTCGATTCAATATATGCTTACATTTGATTCCAGTTTGCTGTTTCTATTTGACTGTGATAGGCAGTTAAGTGTTGAAGAAAAAAATCCCACTGCATCGAAACCTTGAAATGTATAGTTTTTCTTGCAGTTTAGTAAACTCATTGTTATAAAACAAATGCAATTGAATATAAGATGACTGCAACCATTCAACATATGACAGTCTTTTGTTATAAGCAAGGCAGCCCTGAGACAAATGGAATAACTAGTTCGTACAAAAATAAAAAATACATGTACAAGAATAAAAAAAATATTATATATATTATTTTTTTTATCGATTTTTGAAATTTGTGAATCGATGTGAGAGAAGACTGAATCGCGATTCATATGTGAATTTTTTTGTCGATTTTTCCCCTCACCCCTACTAAGCAGGCATTTGGTCAACAGCACTGCCCCCTATGTTACCAACAGGGCAGATACACAGTTACTCACAAAGGATATAATGACAGAAATTAAATAATGTCTACAGGCCATGGCAGTGAGTAATCATTAGCTTTGACAGGCATGATGTGACAGCATATGCCACATAGCCTGACTAGGAGGATGAGAAGCATCCAGTTAAATCAACTGTCTCTCCACCAGTCTCCTTCTGGCTCATGCCAGGTTCACAATAGGTCTATTGTGCTTGTAATGTAAATGAAATCACACTTTAACAAAACAAAAGTCAGTCAGCACTGAATCCATTAGTTGTATTTTCCACTCTTCAAGGTAGAGGCCTGGTATTTTTCTTTTAAGAAGTATAAAACATGTCATTAATATGGCACTGGTGGCAGACCAGAGAAAGAGAGGAGGGTCGCATTGAGAAAATCAGTCTCCATAACAACACTATAAAGCTGCAGTTAATAAGTGATCGTCCCCTGCTGCTCACCAGTGTAATAAGCTTTGCTCTGTCCTCCAGCCATCTCCCCTAAAGACTAAGCTACATCAGCCTTGCAAGTGCCAAGCCCCGGGGCAGTCAAGTCAACACAGTCCTTCAGGGGTGGTTTTCTGTATTCTAACTGGCCCAATCATGCTTGTTGCATGCATGCAATGTTATCATCTTGTGAAGATGCTAGCAACATCAGACATGACAAACAAATCCTACCTAGCTACTAGTCGCTAGGTAGAGCAAAAGGTAGCTAACATAGCCACATTGGCTTTCTAGCTAGCACTACTATAGCTAGTGAGCTATCTGTCATAAAAAATTATGTGACCAATGAGCAGCAAGCTACATACCTTGTAAAACCAAAGGATCCAGTTAAATAAAATGCATGGATACTAAAGTCATTAGAAATACAGGTTCCTCTGCATCCAAGATTTTTTTTGTTGAGCGCGGTTGCCGTAGCTCCAGCCCTGTTCGTGCTACTGCTTGCCTTTGACAGATGAGCGTTGCATTCTGGGACATGTAGTTTTTCCTCTGTACTGAAATATCTCCTTATCTAATTCTGATCATCTCTTCATTATCTCAATGTACAATACGTTGTTGTCTCTCTTTTACAGTATCTGTCTGAAAGTTGAAAGTTAAACAGGCCAACATATAATAGAAAAATCACCTTTCCCCAAAGTTGGAACCCAATCCCGGAAGTTTACCCGACCAGGAGTCGTCATATGACTGAATAAAAATGGCTGCGGTTCAGTGGTATGTACATATTTTCTCATTATACATCTGGAAATGTAGTGTTAAAATCTATTTAGCATGGAGTTCATTGGTATAAACGTATCACTATGTACATGTAATCGAAATTGATGTAACATGGGAATTCACCCCGTTGCAAACGACGTTTTACTGGGCTGCTATGAAACGTAAATATAGTGTGTCGTGAATTGTTGTCATAATATACTGTGGTTACAGCAGTTTTGTTTTTTCTACGTTAGGCATTCTCGTAGCCGCAAATATGACGCCGAGCTACAGAGCTGTCGTCTGGAGGTCTTGCCTGTGGAGTTCGGCGACTATCATCCCCTCAAGCCCATTACAGTGAGTACACAGCACCATGTCAATCTACCTTCCTTTTGGAAATTGCTTAGGCCTACCTACGATTATTATCAATGAATAATTTCCAGATAAAACGGACACTGCAGTCAACAGCTCAGTCTTTGCTCCCCACTCAGGTGACAGACTCAGGGAAGTCACGTCGTGGGGGGCGTAAAGGCAGCACATCCTCCTCTTCCTCGTCCTCCAGCTCTGTGGCCCTGGATCCATTGAGCTCCATGTTGGACGGAACAGACCCCCTGTCCATGTTTGCAGCTGCCAGTGAGACCCCCACCCTGTCACACAGCAGTTCCACTGGAGTGAGTATACTGGCCTGGAAGGGCAGGGAGGCAAAGGCTGATAAAGACTGGTTGATCAGTTGAGGCAGACAGACAGTTAAATACACCGCTGAGCAGGTTAATACACATAAAGACAGCTAGCCTGTACACATTTGTTATGGTTCATAGGTCCTTAGCCATTCATGATGAAAAGAACATAATCACTTTGTATTGCTCTTCAACCTCGCTTTCTGTCTCTTATTAAGGATTTGGGGAGAAAGAGGAGGGAGAAGGAACAAGAGGAAGATGTGGGCGTAAACTTTGAGCCCTGGTCATCCAAACGTGGAGAGATACTGGCCAGGTTTACCACCAATGAGAAGCTCTCCATTGTGAGTCTGTCTAGATTTTACATGGGTTAGTACACCTTATAGAGAACAAGATACGTGGAAATCCATCTCTGGGATGAAAACATAACAATGGGAACATGCTTTCTTCTTTTCTTGCAGAATCTATTCATGGGCTCTGACAAAGGTGAGGCCACGAACTGACGTCACATAACCCACTCCATAACTTCATTTGAAAGAGGTTTTCCTGCATTTAAGGCTCTCTGATGGAGCCTACTTGTAGCCATAATCCATCTTCTGGCGTCCTTGTCTTGGTTCCCAGGTAAGGCTCCTAGTCCCGGCTCCTCCGCCGTCTCAGAGAAGGTGCGCACCCGTCTTGAGGAGCTGGATGACTTGGAAGAAGTGAGTTGGAGGAAGGGTTGAACGTGGTAAACATAGGGCAGACAGAGAGATGAGAGGCGTCAGAGTTGAATGTGTGTGTTTTTCTTTCAGGGCTCCCAGAGGGAGCTTCTGAACCTGTCCCAGCAGGACTATGTCAACCGCATCGAAGAACTCAACCAGAACCTGAAGGAGGCTTGGTCCTCAGACCAGAAGGTCAAGGCCCTGAAGATTGTTATCCAGGTGTGAATCGCACCTAAAGTTTTGTAAAATGTTCAGCTATTCTGACATATGTTAAGCCAAGTTAAGATGTATTGTTTCTTCTGGATCCTCTTCTGTGTGTGTTCCAAAACAGTAAACTTTATTAGATGTTAATACTCATTCTGTAGTACATTGTCAACCCTATGCCAATGCCATTTATTCCCAGTGCTCCAAGCTGCTTTCGGACACATCAGTCATCCAGTTTTACCCCAGCAAGTTTGTCCTCATTACTGACATCCTGGACACATTTGGTGAGAACTCACACCTCCCTTCAGTTCATTTGTCAAAGCAGGGAGTTTGATAGAAACATATTAGTGCATTACTGTCCATTGTATCATAACTAAGTTATGTTTGCTGATTGTCATCAAACAGAGATTGACTAAATGTTAATTCTCTGTTGCAGGGAAGCTGGTGTATGACAGAATCTGGTCAATGTGCTCTGACCCTCGACCCCTGTCAGGTTTGACCCACCAGCCATCTTTTCCGTCTCTTTTTAGGTTTGTCTTTTGTAGCCCTGACTCTCTTGCTCCATCTAATACATCTACTCATCCTACCCTGTACTTTTCAGACGCTTTCACTGCTGATGAAGTGAACGACACTGCCAAGGAGACCTGTCTCAACTGGTTCTTCAAGATTGCCTCCATTAGGGAACTCATCCCTCGACTGTATCCTGTAAAATGCTGAATTCCACCGTCCACACACACAAGTCCTATTCATAAACTTTTACTAAATTGAATGTACTAGTTGAATCCTTGACTGTGCTTGAACAGATATGTTGAGGCGGCCATCTTAAAATGTAACCGTTTCCTGACCAAATCGTGAGTTGGTCACCTACCTTTACCTGATGATGTTTAAAAAAAATATATAAATCCTAGGCATATTCTTTCTACTAAAGAGTTGTTTTAACGTGAATTTGCTTTTTCACTCTCTCTTGACTTCTTCCTTCTAACTCTCCCTCTTTCTCCTCAGGGGTATCCAAGAGACGCTTCCTCGTCTCACAGCCATGATCCGGGGCATAGGAGACCCCCTTGTGGCCGTCTATGCTAGGGCCTACCTCTGCAGGGTAAGACAGGGTGTGTCCCAATACCCACACTACCATACTATACACCATGTAGTATTTACCAAGCTGAAAAGTATGGTTGTAAGGGTATTGGGATGCATTGAAAGACTGGTCTCTCCATCTCCTTCGAGAATGAGAGTAATGCGGTAATTTAGTTTATGTCCAGACTCCATTACATATTCCATATTCTGCTCATTCTGACCAGCCCCATGCCTGTGTGTGGTCAGGTGGGGATGGAAGTGGCACCTCACCTGAGGGACAGCCTGAACAAGAACTTCTTTGATCTCCTGGAAACCTTCCGTCAGATCCACGGGGACAGTGTTCAGAACCAGTTGGTTCTGCAGAGGGTGGAGGTCCCTGTCTACCTCACCCTCTACTCACCTGCTATCAACTGGATCCTCCAGTGTGTTGCCTACAAGGCCCCAGAGGTACACACACACACACACTAACACATGATGCAACTGCTCCATGCTGCTCGTCCTCCTAACTAGCTGCTGTGTTTCAGGCTTTGCTGACTGAGATGATGGAGAGGTGCAAGAAGCTGGGAAACAAGTGAGTTTCAGATGATGTCCTGGGACCTGGGTGGCCAAGTGTGAGGAGACTAGGGTAGAGGATAGGAATGTTACCGGAATAGCGTAATAGTAAGGGGTTTCCATGTCCGATCCATATCTTTATTGTTCACAGTGCCTTGCTTCTGAACTCGGTGATGTGGGCGTTCAGGGCGGAGTTTGTGGCGACAAGGGCAACAGACTTCATCGGCATGATCAAAGAATGTGACGAGGCGGGTTTCCCCAAGGTCAGTGACATCGCTGTTACGATGCAGGCACAGGGTCCAACACATACTTTGGGTTAGAATCGAAATAAGGTAAGCCACATGTATCTGCAAGCCACATTCTATCTTCTTGTTTCTCCTCTCTCTTTTTCTTTTTCTCTTTCCATTTCCCTCTCCTCACCATCCCTCCATCCTCTGTGTCCCACAGCACCTGTTGTTTGGCTCGTTGGGTCGAAGTCTTGCCTGTGCCGACCCTTCGGAGCCTGAGAGACTGCCCATCCTCAACGAGGCCTGGAAGGTCATCACTAAAGTCCGCAGTCCCCAGGTACACTGTTTCACAGAATTCTACAATACTGTGCAAATGAAAGATTTATTTTGAGTGAAGACCATCCATACGTGGTTTTCATGTGTCTCCTCTTCTCGCCTTTCAGGACTACATAAACTGTGCCGAGATCTGGGTGGAGTTTACCTGTCGTAACTTTACTGTGAGTGGAATCCAAGATTGAGAGCAGAAGAGTCAGACTTCATAATATGTACTCATAATATAATAACAGCCAATACTCCTTCTGTCCCTAGAAACGTGAGGTCAACACAGTTCTCTCTGACATCATCAGACACATGACCCCAGACCGTGCTTTCGAAGATGCCTATTCACAGGTAAACACTGTACCTAAAGTGTGGCCCATTGATTGATAAGAATGGTTGATGATGAGCTGACCAATCATACATGTTTGTGTGAGTTCACAGTTGCAGTCTGTGATCAGGAAGATCCTCACCTACTTCACGGACTTCTCAGTACTCTTCTCCATGGTAAGATATCATGAAAAACTTGAAGTTCTACATATTATTTTTGTAGCTTTGCTCTAACTTGTCTGGTTCCTGTATTCTCTGTTGACCTAAATAATCAGACATGATACTGTTGTGACTTTGTTTTGTTTGTTTACTTCCTGTTTACCTGCTGTTTCCTTCAGGAGCGTTTCCTGCCTTTCTTAGACATGTTCCAGAAGGACAGCGTCAGGGTGGAGGTCTGCAGGTCCATCATGGAGGTCTTCATCAAGTATGTGCAGACCCACCTAACACTAAAGCACAGCAGATCCAACCACTTACAAGTACTATAGACTCATTAGACAAAGTCATGTAGTGTGTAGGTATATGATCTGATCTAGGCCTTGGGCCACACCTCATGTTCCCGAGTGTTTCTGCACGGCAACACCATATGTGATTGGTGTCTCTGTCCAATCAGACACCAGTTGGAGCCCACCAGAGACCCGGTCATCCTCAACGCTCTGTTGCACGTCTGCAAGACCATGCACGACTCGGTCAAGTAGGTCCAGCCGTGTGTATGTGTCTGCGTCTGTCTGTGTGTGTTTGTGTTATCAATTACCAAGTAACTGTCTCTGTCCCTCAGTGCTCTGACTCTGGAAGATGAGAAGAGATCCCTGGCACTGCTGATCAATGGTTTCATCCGCATGGTGAGTCTCTCTGATCTCTCTGCTGCCTGTGGTCGGGACACGCACTACTCTGTTACTTTTTCCATTTTTACCGCCATTCCTGTTAAGTTTACAAATGACGCTTTCCAATCTGTCTCTTTCTTTCCCCAGGTGTCGTTTGGTCGGGACTTTGAGCAGCAGTTGAGTTTCTGTGTGGAGGCCAGAGCTACCTTCTGCAACCTGGAGCCGGTCCTGGTGCAGCTCATACATGTGAGGACTGCAGACCTGTGTGTTTGTGTAACCAAGTTACTGTACTGACATCAAGCTAAATGTGTGTGTGTGTGTGTTTTATTCTCAGACGGTTAACCAGTTGGCCATGGAGACCAGGCGTGTGATGAGGGGGAACCACTCCCGCAAGACAGCTGCCTTTGTCAGGGTCAGACTCTCGGCTACATCCCTACCATAACTGACAACTTTATGGTCTCCTCAAAAAGTCCTGGACCATGTGTGTAACTGAAGCATGTTCTTCCTTCCTTCCTTCTCGCTCTCTCTTGTCTTTTTCCCTCTCTTTCTGTCAGGCATGTGCTGCCTACAGTTTTATCACCATTCCATCCCTAACCAGCATCTTTAGTCGTCTCAACCTTTACCTGCTGTCAGGACAGGTGGCTCTGGCCAACCAGTGTTTTTCCCAGGGTGAGTTGATTGGGCTGAGCATGCGACTGAATTATATGGTGTCTTCTCCCTTCGGCACGCCTTATCTTAATCCCTCTCTCAATCACTCACTCTGTGTTTCTCTCACTCTCCCTCTCATCCTTTCGGTCTTCCTTCTTTCTTTTCTTATGTCTCTCAGCCGACGCGTTCCTGAAAGCGGCGGTGAGCGTGCTTCCTGATGTTCCGCGCAGCATCAGCATCGAGGGCAAGCAGCGCTCCTCCGAGAGCTTCCTGCTCGACTTCATCAACAACTTCCTGTCCGCGCTCCTCGTCGTCCCGGTAACCCAGCAGGGTCCCTCGTCTCATCATCTTAGTGACACATCATGTTAATAGAGAGAGACATTGTAACTGAGAATATCAAACAACAGTTGTGTGTTTGTGTGAGTAGGACCACCCAGAGCAGGGGGTGTTATATCTGGTGCGAGGTCTGTTGAACATGGTACAGGACTACACTTGGGAGGACAGCGGTGATGCTAAGATCCGTGTCTACATCAGTGCTCTGCCCCTGCTGGCGGCTATGAGCCAGGAGAGCTACCTCTACTCTATCCCAAAAGGTATCACACACACACACAACACACACACAATCACACAGGGAGGTCACTGTTTTTTGAGTTAACACCTACCTTGTCTCTGTCTCAGTTGACTCTAATGAGACCCTGTACGGAGGAGACCCCAAGTTTGTGGCTGAGATCAACAAGCTGTGTGAGACTCTGATTGGCCAGGTGCTGGACCACCTGAAGACCCTGGGGAGAGAGGAGGTAGGAATGCCGCTCTCAGAAAGACTGTGCCTGAACCATCTCTTACTGTTTATACTCCTCTATTTATCTTTCTGTATGTCTGCTCTTCACTTATTTTATCCTATTTTATCCCCCCCCCCCCCCCTCCCTCCTGTGGTGACTCCGTCCAGGGTGTTCGTCGTCAGGGCAGCCTGGCCTTCTCCCTATTCGGCTGCCTGCTGGCCCATGGAGACCTGAGGAACAACAAGCTCAACCAGCTGGCTGTTAACCTCTGGAACCTCAGCCACAAGCATGGCCACTGTGACACACGCACCTCCGTAAGACACGCGCGTATACTCAGAGAAAGCCTTGTCTTTAACAAACACATGAACGGGCTTCTTGGTTCTACAGTTGGCGTCATCCGTGTACTGTTTCTACTGTAGCTTGTTCCGGCTCTGCTGGTTTGGCAGACGACGTTGTTTCCACGATTCTTCTTGATTTTGCTTTGTGTGTGTGTGTGTGTGTGTGTGTTTGGGGCAGGTGCGGACTCTGGAGTTCATCAAGCACCAGGGCCAGCAGCTAGATATGGCCCACATCTCGGACATGGTCCAGAGACTCACCCTGCAGACACGCACCTGAACGACCGGGAACTTGAGCACAGGAGGGCGGTGTTTCCCGGCATGCCTTTCCTACATTAGAACCTGGGTTTCTAGAGGCCCGATGACCTTCAGCTGCATCCATCCCCACTGACGGTTCACAGAAACTTTTTAGCACAGCGATTGTACCTGCTATATTGTCATTGTATTTGAAGATATACTAGCCTTCTAAATATTTGCTGATTCATATCGTGCCATTAAGTTTCTTTGTATTTCAGTGTTATAACAGTGTTCTTGTTCATTTATTTGTATGAATTGATGTATCTTCATGCTGCACTAACATTTTCTAAATTATCAAGTCTGGATGTAAATCAGTAAAACAAATGAAATGTGATTATTCTGGGCAGATGTTTTAGTTGTGGTGCATCCTCCACTGTGTCCAGCAGAGGGGCTGAATGAGCCAACATGGAGGCAGAAGACATTTCATTAGTTGTGTTTATTTACTCAAGTAGTGATATTTCAAAGGCAAACAACCCCCATTTGCATTCACATGAAATTATCAAAAACAAAATGGTATGATTGATCAACATGCTGGCTTGGTTAGCCAGAGCCTAGGTCTAATAGCCTTTGGTCAGACTTGTATGCCAACTCTGTTCTTAGACATTTTGCACACCCAACATACACACACACACAGCTCACATACAGTAAGGACTTGTACATTCAGGGCTCATTAATGATGTCAGGCTACCTGTCTTGTCTGGTGGTAAGCTAGTGCATTGAACCAATGCTTGTAGTTGTAAGATATTACAATGATACCCTAATCTTGACATGGACGTCACATGGTTGTCATGTCACAAAATCTCCACACAATGTAAGATGTTTATTGGGAGATTCACTCAACTTCTAAAGCAATTTTATTTTCAAGACAGACCAACACAAATGTGGAAAACCTGTATTCGTCACACAACACAATTGTCCCCCTCGTCAATGTGAATCCATGAGGTTATGACTTCTGAAAACTCAACACTGAGATATAAGCAGGATACTGTCTGAAGACAGACTTGAAGAATACAATGTTTTGCAAAACAATTCTACTGTATGTTTGAATAAAGGAATATACATGAAATCAAAGCAGGTATAATGAACAACCCTCCTGGGATAATTTCATACAAAATTGTTATACAACAGGGATGATTTTATTGAGTTAAATTTGTTCTTTCTGGATTTAACTGACTAACATTTGGATCAAAAACAATAGAGCAGTCAACTGCTTTAAACCAAGTGAAAATTTAATGTTAAGGGAGTAGAAGGCATCCTCTGTAAAAGACAAACAGACTTGCATTCACATGAGCATGCCTTTGACATTCGTGATCACATTCTCGCACACACACACACACCATACACTCCTACGCACACAGGGTATACGATCTGAACATGCCTGGTTTGTATACATATTCACTTGTGTCGATCTTAACAAACATGTAGTCAGTCTCCCATGTGGTAACAGATGTGAAGTGATCAGTCCGGTTTCTCAGGACTTCCTACAGGACGTGAACTGCTGTGAACACGACAGCGTCCTGGATGCAGCTCAGTTCTACACAAGCTGACAGCTGTATAATAGATAATGAAGTCTCTCCACAGACTCTCGACCATGCACTTCATCCCATCGTCTTAGCACAATGATTATTGTTATTGAACATTTACATGAACACAACAAGTTAATAATAACTCTGTAATACAAACTTCCACCAGCGCCCATGGTGGTTACCATGGTTGCCACAGAGACATAGACAGCCTTCACTACAAGAATCAAAAGGGCAGGGTTACTGAGTACATTAATAACAGAAATGATGAATATGGAGCCATTGTGTCTCTTGTCCATGTAAATGAAAGAAACTAACAAAGCCCCAAAAGGAAAGAGGAGAAAGATGGAGGGATAGCAGCTGCCACATACCCCTACACTGAAAATGTCAACAAAAAAAACTAAAAGAAACAAAACAATGAAAACAAAAAATATAATATTATAATACTAGCTCAAAACGGAAATAGAAGAGTTTTCAATTTGGCGCAGTCCAGGCAGTACTGGGAGGAGGGAAGGTTTGGGCAGCTGAATGTTCTGTTTGTGATGGGATGGTTGGGCCATCTGGAATTTGGGGTTGAGTGTTGAGGGACGAGGAACCTGCACGCCTTTGTAACACCTCCGGGAAGAGGCGGGGTGGGGGCAGAGGGGGTTCAGCCTGCCTCTGATGCTCTCAGTCCAGCTCGATAGGGCTGCTGTCCTCTTGTGCTTCCTCCCCCTCCTCGTCTTCACCTGATCCCATCAGGCTGTTTAGCAGGTTACCTGGCAGACAGGCCAAGGGAGAGACCGAGTTCACACACATCTTTACCAGTTTATCCAGATCCCAACAAGCCACCGCTAACTATTTATTGAGAGTTGACTTATTCAGATGTTTTTTGATGGTCGACAGAAGAAAAAAAAAGAAGCAAAATCAGTCAACCAACCAAATCCTAAAAGCACTCACCTAGCAGCCCACCATATGACGAGGACTGTTTTGGCGGCACCCCAAAGAAGACCTGTCCTATTCTGTCGAGATACTAGTGCAGCGGCCAATACAATGGCAAAGGGAAACAAAAACAAAAAGGACAGTTAACAAAGTGGGTAATCCACCAGCCCCTGCTACTGAGACAGGCCATGACCGACAGCAGACTCTCCCGCTAACTCACCTCATTATACATAGGGTCCCTCTTCAGGGAGGGCTGGTACTGCTCACACAGCACTGTGAACACTGTTAACTTCCCTCTGTACGGGGCAACACAACACCACAGAAGAAGAGTTAGGAGGACAAAGGACACCATACTTTCACCACCACTACCCACACGAGACAGAGATTCTTGGAGGACCAGTTTGTTATTTCAGACGGCGGGCATAGCAGATGAACAGAGGTAAATGTATGTGGGGTTGAGGAAGAAATATTGAGGCCAGTCTTACCCGTCCACTGCCAACAGGAGGAACCAGATGAAGTTGAGCAGAGGCTGGACAAAGGGAGGGCCTTTCTCTATAGACGGGTGTTTCTGTGTGTATGTAGTGAACACCACAGATGCACTGTTCTTGTTCTTTAGACAGAGGAACCTGTAAGGAAGGACGAACGGATAGACAGGCAAAGCCTGTTAGCAAGCAGAAGAGCACAACAGATCGTGCTGGCTGGTTATAAGGACTGTCTTGCTTGCTGCTGACAGACAGACAGACTTACTGTAGGACGGCCTGCGCCACAAACATGTCCACCTCGCTCCGGAAGCCCCGGGATGAAGAGTACTCCACCAGCATCTTGGCACAGCCCTCCCCATCAGACGAGTGGAGGAAGTGGTAGCGAGACTCACTGTAGTTTTGCTCTGGAAACATGAAAACATGGTCTTTGGTAGAACATTGTTAAGAAGCCTTAGCTTACAGCTAATGACAACCCACCCCAGTCCTACACCAGTGCATGCTTTAGTCTTGCCAAACTTACTCTTACAACAACACATTATGCCATTCCTAATTCTCTGTAGTCACCAAATTATTGTGTATCGTATCTGATATATTTATGTCTGAATCAGGTGACTCATTGCTGGTCCATACCCTTCCACAGAGTGACAGCCAGGAGCTGGTGTAGTTTTGGATGCCCCAGCTTTCCAGAGCCTCCTGTCGACCATTTGAGGGCACGGGACACAAATGCTACTCGCTCTGGGGAGTTAGGATCCATCAAGCTGAACAGCTTTGCCAGATGCTCTGAAACAAGACACAATAATAAAGATGAAAACACAGCCAACAACAGAATGCAACCACATATTGGTCCCCATTTCCTCTATCAGTTAACATAAACCATGTGGTGCAACTCACCTAAATCTTCATCCTCTACCTTAGCCTCAGATTTCTCCAGAGACTCTAGTACCAACATGGACAGGTCTGCTGCACTGTTTTGCTGTGAGTGAGACACCTCTTATAAAGTTGCATATTTACATCAAAACCTGCAATGCATTATCGGTCTGCTTTCTTTCTACAATAGTAATTCTTAATATGTTATCTGACTGAATTTGCTACTGGTAAGCTAATTATCATATTAAACTTGAGCAATTATTTGGCAAAACTAGGCCGAATTTAAATACCTGGTTATAGCTGAAGAAGAGCAAGGCGCCATTGTACATCAACTCCCGTGCTTCTGCATGTTTGGTCTGTGACACATACCTGTTTGCAAACACATAACATGTCACTGACACGCTACTTGATCAAATCATGTGGTAAGCTAGGCAACTATCTAGTTAGTTGTAACTAGATTAAGGAAATATCCCTTAACGAATATACTACTGTAAATACGATAGTCAGTACCTATGACAATTTTCAAATGTAGCTTAATGCTAGCACTCACATTAACTGTCCCAACGATGGCTATCAGCTACAAAGCCATAATGTACTAGGTAATGACTATGCACAGGCCGGGCCACTGGACTGGCAATCCTGCTACCAGCTTTCTAGGCTGAGCTTGCTAGCTAATTACGATAAACACAAAGGTTACCAGCCAGGTTGTCATAAACTGGGGTTGGCTAAAATTGGCTGGCCACATATTCAACATCACGGACATAATTGCCTAAAGAATATCGTTGTGTTTAGATCGCTACGAGCTAGCTTGACAGCTAGCTTTTAAGTAGAGCTAGCAGGCTAGCTCAAACGTCGATGCCTAGCATTCTCCGGTGACTTTGAGTCATTGACATGCAGACTGCCCAAACAAATTGCAGAACATGTCCAAGAGGGTGGGGCAATACCATGAGTCTACCAATCACAGGCAATTGTGTTGACAAGCAGAATGATCTGGAACAGGCAGGCCCTAAAGCCAACTGAGACATTAAACGGGCTAACCACAGCAAATTGACAAAACTTACCTAAAAAATAAGGTCCTATACATTTGATGTGCCTCATAGTAATCCCCCTTTTCTACACTGGCTCGCAGTTTCCCTTCAACTCTCTGCACACCACCACGATTCCTTGCGCTGGAGCACTTCAGAGCCTCCTGCTCCGACATCATTGTTTGTTCCCAGCAGCAGCTCTCGGCCCAACCAAACGTTGACAGGATAGGAAACGAATGTGCTGAAATTGATTTGGCATATTCAGCTTGCCGTAGTTAGTTGTGGTTACCATGGTGTCACGTTGTTACCTCTGTGGCCAAAATAATTTATTTCATACCTAAACTATGCCTCCCATTATACTTTTGCCATCTATCCCAACCTATTTTACTATCATCTTAACTTTGGCCACTGAGTCTATACAAATACAGCACGTACAGAATAGTATTGAAATTGTCAATAACAATGCAACTGTCATAAAAGTAAGAGCTTTATTATAACATTTTCAAATGCAACCATGTACAAAATAAAATATAAAAACCCGTATCTTTACAAGACATTTAAACTGTCTGAAAATAATGTACAAAAATACAGATTCTTATTTCAATAACTGAAAAATACAGAAATAAATAAAATATTTATAACTGGGCACTTGCAGTTTATCTATATAGGGTTGTGATAAACAATATTACAGTATGGCCTACAATCAGTGCAACATTTTCTTATTACTTTTGTGCAATTCATTCCTTTAAAAACAAATTATTTAATTAAAATTACATTTGACAAGTTCAGCATAATGTACAATTCAAAGCAACACTGATATTTGTAGACTTTTATAAGACAAACTATTGACAGCGTTCAAGTTACATTCCTCCAGTGTTTTTTGTGTCCAAATGGATAGTATGGTAAAGAATACCTTCAAATTGAGCTGTAAGGGCCCAACAACATCCATCTATTTTTGGTATTCTACAAAACTCTAATTGAATGAAGACAGAGGGAAGTTTGGTTGAAATATTTAACCAATACAGTTAAAAATACAGTGCATCTTATCTACAGAGCTAGAGAACCGATGGTGTCAGTGGGTTTGTGTGTTCACCCAACCTCTTTCAACACATTACTTGTTTGCATAACGAACACAAAGGCAGATACTAGGCACCCATGACAGTCATTCGAATTGGAACACCAAAAGATTTAACAATACCAGTCTATGCCCCGGTCCATTTTAAACAGGCTCTCCGTGTACTCTCACACGGTACAGGCAGGTGTACTCCTGATGCCCCCAGTTGGACAGCACCCGGATCTCAACGATTTGGTAGGCATCGACATTCTCTTCCTGTGGATAGAACAGACAGTCGTTCAGTTAACAATCTGAGAGTACATTTCAGATTTGCCAGCAGAGAGTACTTACAAAGGCAGAGTAGTGTACTTAACACAGAATAGGTCTCAAGCCAATGCTTGTGCACTTACAGAGACAGGGTAAGTCTGCAGTGCATCTCCATCCTCTACATAGGTGTAGTTGCCCAGTAACTTCCCCCCCTCCTGGCTTTCATCATCCAAGCCCTAGCAACACAATAGCGGTGTTAAACAGTTCACAATGATTTTAATCTTTTGTCGTGTAACAAGAGTTTAAAAGAGAATGGTGAATGAATGAGTGAGTGAGTGAGTCTTACGTAGACGGTGAACTGGCGTGGGGCGCTGCTGATTCGTCCTGTTGGGGACAGGGCTTTGGGGATGTGCTCCATTGAGAAGGCAGAGGGGCGGATCTTCATGGAGAGGCGGATCACCAGGTAACCACTGGAGCCTCTGAATGCCCAGCAGTTCCCTGGATTGATGTCAGGCTAGAGAGTGAGAAAAAGAAATAAAGATGGAGGTTACAGAGAATGAACATCACAAGTATTAGGTACCACCAAACACCAAAAGCACTTAAACCGTTTGCCAGGCGGTCACGTCGAGCAGAGCGCTACCTGAATGACGACTCGAGGAGACTGGGAGAAGTACCAGAGCGGCAAGCCAAACAGACTCATCAGAGCGGTCTTGGTCTCGTAGGTCTCTGAACAGCGAGTGCTCATGATGCTGCCACCTGTGCACACACACACACACACACACACACATTACAAAAATATTGTTGCAATGTTTCTAGAATGGTCATGTCTAGGTGGTTAACGTGTCACAAATTAACACATAAACCTGTGGTATCTCAAAGTCCAAACATTAATGTCAACAACCCAAGCAGGTCACACCCATCTCAGCAGTCACATGGGTCAGGGTCCAGTCAGCTCACCTCCAGACTCAAGGGCATAGTCCACCAGGCCCGTCCGATCCTCAGAGTATAACTTCAGGGCATTTCTCACAATCAGCTGCACTTCCTAGGGTAAGAGGAGAAGGTGCGCTCAAGAGGCCATAGAACAGTAAAGACAAGATAATGCATCATGCTCATGTAAGCTTCAAGTTTTCAAAAGGTGACACCAGATCACCACAGACGCCCACCTCCTCCGTCACCTCGGTGGCCCCCGCGGCTCCCACGGTCTGCAGCACGGTCTGGGTGAGGCTCTGTGTGCAGGGCCCCTGCTGGCTGCCGTGGTCCTGCAGCAGCTGCACACTGACGTTCTGCAGGATGCGCAGCTCCAGGGAGGCCAGCGAGGCCTGCAGGTCAGCCCCGCTCACGTAGCGTTCAGACAGCCACAGCAGCAGGGAGTCTGGCAGCTCCGTCTCCCCGGAACCGGGCTCGGAAGAGTGAGAGTCTTCAGGAGGGTCCTTCTGACTGCCGTAGAACAGGCTCCGGAGCTCTTGACGCACTTGGTCTGACACCTGCGCTGAAACCTGACAGAAGATGGAGCCATCGCTGTCTATGTCAGCCACCTGGTGTTTACCTTGAGGACTGCATGTGTTTGTAACTCACTGTGTCCTGGAGGGAGTCCAGCTGGCCACATCTGCCCTGGCATCCCATCACCCCCTGCAGGTCCTCTCTGATGCTGACCAGCACAAGCTCCAGCCTTTGCACTTCTGCCAGCAAAGCATCATGGGAATCGCGGTCCACAGCCACGCTTAAGGTCAAACAGATCCAGAGACCATCCTAAACTTCATAACTTAGAACTCGGGAGATACATTTAGAAATCAAAAGTTTTACCAACTTACATGTCTGGAACAGGTACAAGTGGAGGTGATGGTGTACATACTGGAGCAGGCGTCATCGTCTCTTGTCTCTTCTGTACCTCCTAAAGAAATAAAAAAATAAAAAATAATTGACAGCAAACATAGCAATATGAGTCAAGGATTTAATTCCGGGACTACTTGAAAGTGTGTGCGTGTACCTCTGTGTGAAAGTGTGTGTACCTCTGTTTTGAGACTGAGGGCATGCAGCAGGAGCTCCATTTGATCCAGACGAGAGCTCCAAACCTCCTGTTGCTCAAATTGCTGCTGCTGAGACTAGGAGAGGCAGAGAAAGAGAGGGTGGTGGAGGAAAAAAAAGGAGGAGTAGAACAGGTAATGCTAGGCAAAAGAGAAAACATACTCTCACAGATATAACTGCTTAGACACCATCAAATATGACCCATGTTTGCTGGAGTGATTGTCTTTGGCTCCTCCAGCCTCACCTGTTGCCTGTGGGCAGTCTCCTCCTCCACCATCTCTGCCCTGAGTCTCACCAGCCGGTCCTCCAGCAGCCTGGACACCCAGGGCTCCAGGCTGCCCCCGTCTGCCTGAGAGGGGAGCTGCTCCTGGAGGGCCTGGTAGAGGCCGGTCACCTCCCTGTGCTGCTGCTCCAGCCTCTGGCCTCCCCCCTCCACATGCTCCCACACCTTGGATAGGCTCTCCTCCAGCCGGGCTAGGCGCTCAGAGTGGAGGGACGACACGGAGCCCTCTTCCTGCTGGGAGAGAACCACCACAGGAGGGGTGAACGCATGCAAAGAGATGCAACACACAGCTCAAGCACACCCAGGCACCAAGACACACACACCTCAACAAGGGGCTTAATGCATATGCCGTTTTGATACTGTTTCATGCTTGATGTCCCAGATGACATCGCACCACCTCCATGCATGTTGGTAACACGACGACCCTTACGTGTGCCCCTGATGGGGGAGCTGTGAAGAGGGCAGCCCTGGGTGTGTGTCCGTCTCTGGGGACGGAGAGGCTGGCTGTCACCCACTCTGTCATGCTGAAGGCTGGCAGGCCAGACAGCAGGTTTGAGGGTCCCCAACACCACGCAACTGTAGAGAGACATGCACACGAGCTGTATATCACATACACAGAGAATGAGAGGGAGCAGGACAGCGAGAGAGAGAGAGAGGGAGTGAGTCAACAGTATGCTACTGTTAGGCTACGGGGGCAGCCTTTTGAGTCTGGATAGCGGCAGGTAAGACACATACCCAGAAGTAGTAGGCACGGCAGCAGAAGCAGTTTAAGCAGCTTGGGAAGACACCTGACAAAACCAAAAAAACGCACCAGCTCTTAAAAAAAATGGCGAATGAGGAGTTTCAGTCACAAGCTGGTTTAAAAATCAGGCACGGTCTATGTGAAGGCCAGGACTCACCGTGTCAAGACAAACACATTGAGAAGGGACGTGAGCGCGATGAGATGATACCATGCGGTCCCTAGCCACCGGAATACAACCGTCGCTGCTTTCCCTGTGGGCACACACACACACACGGTAAAGGCAGGGCAAGGAGGGGATTACTCAGGGAAGGTACAAGGCTGTGTTCCATCATTAGGAATCAGAGTATTAAAGTGCCCTCTGAAGCAGGGAGATAAGGAGGCCTCATGTTCCAGGTGAGCCTCTGATTAAACCCACAGATGCAGAGCTGCTTGAGAAGTTGTAGGCTAAACCCTGACGAGTTTCCAGTTTAACTGTATTGTGTTTTTAAAGAGTCATGTTAATCCAGCAATACCACTATAAACCTACATATTGTGTAGCATGATGTAGACCTAGAGCATTTGTAGGTAAACCATAATGCAAGGAGTGCAAGGCATTAGAATAACACACACATCACAGCGAAGGGGGAGGGATACACCAGTTAGATAGATGGATCATGTCGATAGGTCAACCTTAACTTACTGAGGGAGAGACAGTGACACAGGGCATGCTAAAGCACATTAGCCCTCCAAGGTAAGCCACCCTTCACTAAGAACCACCACACAAACTGTCCAGCGGAGGGACTGTAAAAGCTGGGATGGGGGGGGGGGGTTGTGAAACATGTCAGAAAGTTCCTCATTAAGGCACCATTTACAGGTTACGCAGACACAAGCAGGCAAGATTCCACATGCGGAGAGAAGCTGTTAAAGGGGGAACACAAGGGAAGAGTCACCCAGCCAGCCATCTGGAGGGTATGAAAGGGGTTGGTTCAATAAGTTGTAGGATGATAACCTGGGGACAGGGCAGCCAACATCAGCCTTTGCGTTACAGCCCCGCTGGCAATGCCCACTTTTTGACCAATCCACAGCAGGCAGGACCCTGGGGAACCAATGATGTGAGCAAAAACATTCCGGTAATTTCTTCTCTCAACAGTGACAGGAAGTTCAATGAATTGCCATGACTAGTTAGTAGTTTCCGAGGCTGTCTGGTGTTGATCCAACAAGTTTGAGTTTGTATAAAGTGTACCAGGATAGGCTAAAGGGGGTTAGTTTAGGTTGGTGACCTGTGTAAACAATGATCCTCCACAGTGGCCCCCACAGGCAGAGTGACCTGGACAACCAAATAGATGAAGATGCACAGTCTGCATGTGAATCCATGCGGCGTTTCTCTTTGCAGTCATCACCTGTGGGGAACAACAGTGAAGGAGCAGGGACGGCCAGCCAGGACAGAATGAAGCACACCAGAGCTCAGATTCCAATCACATCCCTCACAGTGAACACATCTCAAATGTATAGTCTCTCTCCCTCCCTCTTAGGCATGGTGTCAAATCCTACACCAGCCTACATCCCTCATGAGTCACCCGGCTGACAAACACGGGACACTTACACAGAGGTCCGTTCAGATTCAGGTCTCCCCCTTCAGCCTCCAGCTCCTTCACGTTCATACTTCCACAGGAACTGCTGTGAGCGTCTGAGAGACAGAGAGAGAGAGGAGTTTAAGTCCAAGTTTAAAAGTCCAGTCAAATCCCAGTGTCCCCTTCTTCACCTGTGCTGAGGATGAACAGAGTGAATGGATTTTCAAAAGTAGGGAGAGAAAACAAATGCCGCAACACCATTTGCATGTTACTAAGGCGACAGGCAAAGTAAAAGGCGTCCATTTGTTTGGTAGGGAAACCCAGCTGGTGTGACATGCGAGTAAGAGACATCAAAATACTAAACAGCTAGAAAGTGGGGAGGCAAAGGAAAAAAAAGACAGAAAGGGTTAGACAGGGACAGAGTCTGGAGTTCCCCCTCCTGTGCAAAGGACAAGAGAACCATGCCAGTGCAGAACTAAACCACCACCTCTCCACACCTTCCCCTAGACTCCTGCTCACAGGAAGAAGACCGTAGACATCCCTGGCCTGAAGCATTCACAACAAAGTCATGACCCCGTACCATGAATGGGGATCCATGAATAACCCAGCGTGAGAGGCATCAATGGGGGTTAGTATATTGTAGACGGCTACCTTTGTCTACTACTGTTCCATGCCCTGTCTGGGCCCCATGGCTCCACCTGAGCACAACAGCCTGCAAGGCAGCAGAGGCCAACGCCACTGCAGACTGCAAGACTACAGTCGACACTGACGCTGTGAAGGCTGCAGCTCTTCTGCTGTACTTTAGACATCTGGAGCAGACAGCGTACAGCACACCTAGACAAAGAGAGCGAGGGGATCAAGGAAAGAAAAAAGTCGGAGAAAGGGAGTAACCATGTTCAGTAAGAGGACAGCGTAGGTCTTTTCTAAGTTGAGTTATTATCAGTTTTGACGAGGAGGAGATGACCATTGTGGAGATTTACTGACCCACACCAAGTGATTTCCCTAGGCATACACACATGGTAAATCCCAGACAACGTTATACTGCAGGACCAGTACCTGAGGAACAACACACACCCACACCTGAAAAGAGTGAGTATCTATTGCTGACTATGTGCCTTTTAAGGTGAGACTCCATCCAAGTGTTTGTGGCCCATCCAGTGCAGGTGCTACAGAGCAGTGGAAGGAGTGTTGTGAGTTAAGAGTTCTAGAAAGTTCTCTGGAGGTCATTCCTGAGCTGCAGGACAAACAGAGCGAGAGAGACAAGGCCAGTGCTGTGATGGAGTCCTACTGAGGCTTGTGCTGGAGGACAGGAGACGGGGAGGGTTAGAGTTTGGTTAGGGTTTGGCCCCGGGGCCTGGGCCCTGCGCCTGCTACCTGTGCCCTCTTTGGTCAGCTGGTGGAGGAGAGGGAGCTGAGAGAGGAGAGAAACCATGCAGGCTGCTGCCCTGTTCCACATGTACACACTCAGGATCCACACGGATGCTAGGAGTCCTGGATAAGAATTAGATATGGTAGCATTGAACAGCAGTTTTGTGTTCATAAGTGCACGTCTTCGCGCTGGTATAAAACATGTAAAAGGAAGACAAATGATTAGACCCAGCTAGACACTAGAATCAAACCAAATTCCAATGCAGGACACACCCGAGTCAAATCTTTTCTCTTCATTTCTGAATCTCTCTCTTTCTCTCTGTGTTTTAGCCAGTCTACTGGCCTCTTTCTGATTCAAGCAGCCCCATCCCCTCACCTGTCTTGGTCTTGCGGCTCTTGTCTCTACTGTAGATTGTGGGGGGCGGGAACAAGGCTGAGGAGGCGGGGCCTGTAGTCAGAGCGTGCTCACTGATGGCCGGGCGGGCGAGGGCTGCCGTAGAGGAGGAAGAGGAAGTGATGTACTTGGAAGAGGAGGAAGCAGAGGGGTAGGCAGTGAGGGGTTCCTGCCTGTCTGTGTGGACAGTACAGATGTAACCGTTGACCATGGATGTCTGGGTCTGGGCTGAGGTCTCTCCGTTAGTTTGAAGAATTATGGTTTGGTCTAGCGTGGTCCGAGTCAGAGAGAGGAGAGAAGGATCATTAGCAAACATACTAATAAGTTAACATTGTATGATGGAGGCAAAAACATGTCAGCCTGCAAACAAGCCTATTACCTTGGAGTTCAGCCTCCTCATCCAATCCTACAGGACAGAGGGAAACGGTGACACTGTGAAACAATCACATGGGCGAGGATACACTTCCATTTCATTGTGTGTGAGCGCGTCTGCGAGTATGTGTGTGCTGACCCCAGAAGTTGTCGACCAGTGTCCTCTCCTGGATGCAGGACTCGTCCAGCATCGAGGAGAGCAGGGAAGCATCGCTGGCAGCACAGCTATGGAGGCTGCTGTTGTGGGCCGGGCCCTGGACACTCTTCCTGGGGGTCTGGAGCAGAGACTGGGTACGCCTGCTCTTAATTGCCCTGGAGCAAGGGAAAATTGTGTGGAGGTAGAGGGGGAGAGCAAAATAATAAGAGCAAGAGTATGAGAGCTGGAAGAAATGGTATAGTTAAAACCTGAACCCAAGTGTGACTTCCTATAATGCAAAAACTAATCCCCGGTGCAGTGACTGACTGGATGGCGTCTCTGCGACTGGCCCCTCCAGCGCTGTAGGAGGCGTTGAAGCCTAGGCTGGGGGCTGAGTCCAGCAGGCTGTCATCGCCGTAGTGACCCGTGGTAGAGTGTATCCGGAGGCTACGCCGGGACATTGTGGAAGTCTCAGATGTGGATGTGAGCGCTGTGGCAACGCACTGCTCCTTGTCAAAGTCCAGGCCAGCTGTCCAGTAGCTGGAGCTGTTAGAGAGAAGAGGCGGGGGGGGGAGATGAAGCACCAAGCCAAACGAGACTACAAGACACCTCCTTTAAAACAATACATTCAGGAAATGAATCACACTCCCAATTCCATCTAGATTCCTCAAAGTAATAATACATTGAACCCTGGCTCAAAATAACTGAACATGCAACTGACATAGGTCAAATGGAGGACAGGTTTCTGTGGTCTGACTTCCTTCATAACTAGCTATGGTACTCAGAGAGTAAGGGGGGACAGCTGGCTCCTGTGAGAAACAGCCTGTTCTATTGTACTATGGGTTATGATGAAGCTTGAGCTGGTAGACAGACCCAATTCCCCAGTCAGGAAAGCAGAGGATGTCCCCAACAATAAACAGCTGCAAACACAGAAGTTGGATAATGTTTCCAATAATAAACAACAGGGAACACAGGAAGCCAGATGATATTGATAGCAACAGGTCACATGATGGGCACTCCATGTTTAAACATGGAAACATTACAACCAAGGTTAGGGACATAAATATCATTGCACCTGCAATACATGAGACGCAGACACAGAAAGCTGTATACGCCCCAGCTGGCACCAAGATCTGGCCCAGATTTCAACAGAGCTAAGCAGGCCTACATTTCTGAAGTAACAATCCTATCATTCACAGCTGGACTTTGGATATGCTACTAATGTAGCTCTGACTGAAAGGAGAGGGCTAACATAACAACAAGGAGTCTTCTAGATAGAATTGTTCATTACAATAAGGTTGCTTGTCACGTAAAGGAAGCTATTACAAGATAGTTAGGCCTGTAGTCCTATTAGAGCACTGCAAGCTAATCTCATTGACACACCAACACGCAGATATAGCCTGATGACACACATACAAGTACAAGTGACCTTTCCGTCTGAATACCGCACAGCACACCAACAAATAAGCTAAAAGAGAGGTGAGAGAGAGAGGAGAGAGAGAAAGTGGAATACAAACAGATCTGTCCAGCCCCAGCTCTCCAGATTCCAGCCTTCGTCAACAACGTTCATCCCAGGGAAAAGCCCCATGGACAAACATCCCTGCCACACACACACACACACACAGACATACGTGCTCATGCGCCAGAGAGATCAGGCAACTTAGCACTACTGAGCAGTGTTGCTGCTGCGTGCTCTGCTTCCTGTTACAGGGGAGCCGCTTAGCAACACCCCTCCCTCCCTCACTCGCCCCTCCTTCTGTCCCTCTCTCTCTGTCTGTCTGCCCCTCAAACGCTGAAATCAGTCCTTTCATTTTACACGTTGTACCGACTGCTGAGGTCAGTTTCAGGTTAAGCTCTTCATGCAACAAAAGAAGCTGGTTAGGGAATGACAGAGGGGAGAACTACAAAAGAATCCTGTGTATGCATACGTGACTAAACAGGTGTTCCAAAAACCAGATTGATAAAACAAACATTCTAAGTGCTCTAAAGAAATCACTAACCTGACAGAATAGTAATCTTATCTACACATCACTTTAAATTGACTATATTGGTATATATGGTTTTGTCTCGACAGATTAGCTCATTTTCCTTTTGCCCCTTTTTCGGCACTGATATAACTCAATTGCTAAGATACATCGAAATCCTCTTTAAGATTACCCAGCAACCCTCATCCATCCTAGTATGACAGTTTCTGTGCTTTGGACAGTATTGTTATGCATTATGAGATTAAGGATATATTGAGGATTACCAGATCCCCAAATGTGTGCATTTTCCCAGGGTGTGGCTTGGAAACTCCCAGGTAATCAGACCTGGAGTCTTGAACATGTTTAAACCGTGCATCCTAACTAGACAACAGTTTTGGGACACATTTAAATTTGCATCTGGATGAGACGGACAGAACCGAATTCAGTTTTGGTGCAAAGTCAGTGGCACTTTTTTTTTTTAAAGGTATTGAATACTTGATTTTGAAATGTAAACAACACCCAATTTGTTGGTTTTGAATTCACCTCTTTAAATTTGAAAAATTCAAGGTTTGGAAATTCAGGTAGCTCAAATTCAAACAGTAAAATTAATATCCCAATAATTTTATTTAAAAAATTCTAGCTTCAGAAATTCAGTTTGCTCAAATTAGAACAGTAAAATTCAGATCCCAAAAATTCAAGCTTCAGAAATTCTAATTGAACAAAATTCGTATTGTGAAATTCACATCCAAAAAATTCGAACCCCAAAAATTTGACACCCAAAAAATCCGATTGCAACATCCGGGATACTGCTGGCCTCAGACCGGATGTTGCAATCAGAATTTTTTTTATTGTCGGATTGAATTTTGGAGATCTGAAATTTACTGTTCTAATTTGAGCAACCTGAATTTCTGAACCTTGAATTTTGGGATCAGAATTTAAAGGGGTGAATTCTAAACAAACAAATTCGGTGGTGTTTCAATTTCAATATTAAGTATTCAATTCCTTTAAAAATCCAAAACATTGTGTCACTGATTTGCTTCCATATCTGACAAATTAACACCCAGGTGGTCAATACAACACGGACTTCTGATTCTACAAGGCCTGTCAGACCAAAGCCATGTGGATAAAGGGGAGGTGGCATGCCCATTACCCAATGGTAATAAACAGTGGGCGGGATCCCGCGAGAAACAAATCAGTTTTAGCTAAAGGTTAAAACTACTGCTGCATTGTATGGTAAATTAAATGACTGTCTACCTACCTGCACGTGTATCCCAACTCGAAATCTATCCAGACAAATGTGCAGTCAATTAGATGAAAATGTATTATTGTCTTTGCTTGCTAAATAATGTTACCTAAACTCCTCGAGTTTACTTTCGAAAACAGATGCCTTGTCACTTCCAATATGATCAATGCGCTTCCATGTTCCCTTTTCTGTTAAAAGTAAGAGAAGAAAAATCTACTCGGAGCTCAATATTAAACAGGCATCCACAACTGCTGCTTTGTTGTTAGCTAGCTAGGTAACTGCCACTCACTGTAACTGGCTCATAGTACGGTTTATCTGAGGGAGTTTTAGTTACCGCTTTTGGCCTTTCGCTAGCTTTGATGACACCCAGAATGCATAGGGGTCGAAGTGTCGTCACTTTGTAGGCATTAACGTATGCAAATGACCAGTTCCCCTATTCCCCCCCCCCTTCCTTGCGCGTGCGCGAAATTATGACGTTTTCTCTTGTTTGGATGAGTTGAATGTGATTTCTATAATCGTGTGTGTTAATTTATAGTGTAGTGTACTCTAGGCTACCTACTTTCTATGATCATAAGGTAAATTTCTTGATGTTGGTCAGTTAATCTGCACTCAAATACAGGCTTTAAAGCAGTAAATTGTATTGCTCAATCGTAGTCAGTCGCTGTTTTCAGTCTGTAACAGCTAGCTAGTGCTAATCCGTCTCGTGTAGCCTACATCGCACTCTAATTTCCAGTAAATTGTCCCTGAACTGAAAATGCATGTAATAGAGCACAGTACAGTAGAGTTCTCATCAATGATGAAAACCTATTTTTAAAAATAAATCGAAAATAATTGGTGAAACTTTTGAAACTTTTTTTCAACCTTTCGAAACTTTTTTTTTTTTTACAAGTACACGAATCGTTTTCTTCTACGGAGACACAAAACTTGTTTTTACAAGTACACGAATCTTTTATGCAAGTACACAAATCTTGCCTTCTTCTACGGAGACACAAAACTTTTTTTTGCAAGTACACGAATCTTTTTTGCAAGTTACAAATCTTTTATGCAAGTACACAAATCTTGCCTTCTACGGAGACACAAAACTTTTTTTGCAAGTACACGTATCTTTTTCTACAGACACAAATCTTTTTTGCAAGTTACAAATCGTTTTTACAGAGCTCGCTCTCCTGGCACTAATTTCACGCCATAGTACACAAATCTTGCCTTCTTCTACGGAGTCACAAAGTACACGAATCATTTTCTACAGAGACACAAATCTTTTTTGCAAGTTACAAATTGTTTTTACAGAGCTCGTTCTCCTGGCACTAATTTCACGCCATAAGCTCGCTCCCCTGGCACTAATTTCACGCCATAGAGGAAAGCGATAACATATCAATGCATTTTAAAGACATTGCAGTTAAGGTAGAGTATGATTTTATTTAATAATTTAATTCAAATTGTTTTCACACCTATTATAGTCAAATTCATAGTTAAAACATTTTTTTTTTAAGAGCCGTTCGGGAGCCAAAAGAGCCGTCTCTTTTCAGTGAGCTGAGCCAAACGTCCGGCTCACGAAAAGAGCCGGAATGCCCATCACTAATTCCAAGTGGTTCGCGCGTGCTCCCGCGAGGGGGTGCGTCTCAATGAAGCCATGCATCTATGATGCAGCTGATGGCACATCCCTCCTCATGGCGGATATGACGCAAACCGCGCTGTATTCAAACTTGTAATCAACAAGGAAGCAACTTATAGCCGTTGTGTTAAGATACTGTCAAAACGAAAGCTCCAGATTTTGCTTGTCTTGCTAGCTAGATACAAAAATATTCCACCGTAAGTTGTTTATTTTCGTTTTGGAAAAATAATTGGGTTTGTTAGTGTCAACTTTGTGACCCAGACGCAGTAATAGTTGTTTTTTGGCAAGTCTAGTATAGCTGAAAAGGTACGCTAGCTAGAGTTAGCTCGTTGGCCAACATGATTTACTTAGATATATTGTTTGCTTCATAACATAACAAGGAAATCTTTGCATGTCCAGTTTACACTCCAGACATGGCGGCGAAAGGCGCAAAGGAGATCATCGTCAACAAGCTGGGCTTTAAGTCCAACAGCGCCAAGGCTGAGATGGAGATGGACAGACTCCGCAAGGAAAATGCTCATCTGCGGAGGAAGGTGGACGAGGTATCCAAACGAGTTGCCAAACCTCCAGATTCGGACAAAAGCAAACTTCTGGAGGTAAGCAAAATAGTTTACTTCAGTTTTTATCAATCCGTTAGACCCAATTACCAAATGTGTAACCTCATTCTGAAAACCTCACAACGCAATTGGCCACCACACTTTCATTCTCATTGTGGTCACACAAAATGCTAAACACTAAACGTTGTCATTGTGCAGATGCAATTGTCATTCAACTATAGCATGCCAGTCAAAACGGATTTTAATTTTCTCAATTAGCTATGAATGGTTCCACCCCCCATTTACAAAGTTAATGGGGTAAATCAGTGACAGTACACAGTATGTTCAGTTTTATATCATATTAGAGAACCTTTCCTGTCTTATTCCACTCTAAATGTATTTTCTCTGATGTTTTTTTTCTCTCCAGAGGATTCTGTCCCTGGAGACACTGAGAGAGAGGAACAGCCAACAGCTACTAGTGAAGGAACAAGAAATGGAGACCCTCAGACGGCAACTATCTTCTAAGGGAGGAGAGGTGAATCTCTCTCCCATTCTCACTCACACACACACACACACAGAGGGCTAGGTTCCCTGAGACAGCCTGTGCTTAGTCAAATGTTATGAATGTAATCATTTACTAGTTAATGTTTGTGTTTTTAACTTTATTTGCTGGGATCAATAAAATTGTTTTGTATCATATAGCAAAGCAACAGTTCATTCTGTAGCCTAAGATTTAAAAAGCTTAATGTTATCTCGCTGTCTTTCCTCTAACTAATTTGGGAATTCTATTGAAAATTGGCTGTTGCCAATATTACTGTTAATGAACTGTCTTTCTATAATTGTAGTGTTGAGTTATTATAGAGTAACACATACTGAAGGCACCTCTTTCTCTGCTGTTAGTTGGTGGCATCTCTGCAGTCTCAGTTGGAGCAGCGTAGGAGGGAGGCTGAGCAAAAAGACAAACTCTATCAGTCTCTGTCAGAGGAGACGGAGAACCTGAAGAACAAGTTTGCGGCTCTTTCTGCCCGATGTCAGACCCTGGAGAAACAGGACCCTGTTGCTTTACAGGTTTGTGTGTGTGATAAAGAGAAATTGGTGGGCATTTCTGCCTTTTTGTATGTTCTGAGAAACTTGAGTCAATTGAAAATGAGTCAATTGAATCACAAGGTAATTTTACCTTTAACCACTAGATGGCAGTGTTGGATCTTTGTATGCCTTTCCTGTCTGACATAACCCAGTTGGACAGTCCAAACAGGAACTGTTTTAAAAAAATAAAATAATCCTCACGCATATTGATGTTAAATTCTAACCAATCATTTTTCATCAGAACAATCAAGTGTCAAACTCTTGATGGTCTTTTTTCCTTGCAATAGCTCTGGTACCCTGATAACTTCAGCACTGGTTCATCAAACAGTCAATGAGGTAGCATTTGATAAAAACCTGTAGAGGGAAAACCCTGTAGTCCTATCTAGTTCATTACCCCACACATTGAGCCCCTTACTCTTCTCTAGTGTGGGCTGAACTGGTTAGTAGGGACCTCCTGAGGTTAAATCATGTGGAAAACTTTGACAAGCTTATGATGGCTGGCCTTCTCGCCCTGAGCAGATCATCCAGCCTTATGGGAGATCAACAGGTAGTCGCCTGCGCCCATGGTGAGCAGCTATGCCGGGTCTCACCAGGGATCAGACGGTAACTCGGGGGCTAGAGCTGATATGATTATGACATGGATGTTTTGTCTGTCGAGGGAAAGCTCAGGTTACACCACGTCAAGGCCCAGCTACCTCAAGATTATTTCGATGGAGGATAGTCTCTGTTGTGGAATGGCTGTGGGCCGACCTTTAAGGACAGCTTTTGGAGGAGGGGCGACTCTACTATGTGTTGTGGGCTGTCTTCCTCAGACACATGGCCTTCCCTACCAGGTCTGTAAAGGTGTGACATTAACACCAGTGTGTTTCTCTGACAGAACGGCCACGTTCCATCTGGGGACCTAGTAGTGGTCCACGACCAGCTGAGAGATGTGAGTTTAACCATTTATCAGCACTACTATCACTGAGAGTCTTATCTTTCTCCACTCACATATGGTGATTGCACAGTGAATGCAAGTTCCCCGTTTACATAATATGGAATCTGTGCGTAAAGCAATTTGTGAATCTATTCCAAACTTACTATGTTAACTTTGCTGTGGGGGAATACTTCTGTATTTCACAATCAAGCTCATGCTTAATCCTATTTTGTGCTTCTCACTCTCTGTGGTGGTTGCGTAAAAGGCCCTGGAGAAGAACCAGCAGTGGCTTGTTTACGACCATCAGAGAGAGGCCTACGTGAAGGCTGTCTTGGCCCGCACCCTGGAGCTGGAACAGCAGCTCAGCACAGCCAACACAGCCCTGCAGGCGCTCCAGCAGACCCAGCATTCAGATGCCAGCACTGATGGTACCACAGAAAGGGGAAGAGAGCAGAGGAAAGGGGGGGGGGGGCATGGAACTCTTAAACATCCTGAAGAAAATGCACTGTTACACAACCAACCCTAAAACGCTCACAGCTTTTGTTTTTCCATTGACGCACTGTGAGCGTGTGCAGACGTGAGAGAGCTTGCCAGTGGCTCCTAATTAAAAGTATTCTTCCATCCTGTGCTCCCCAATCCCCAGAGAAATCCCAGGCCCAGGCCCGTATGCAGGAGCACTGCAACCAGCTGCTGCAGGGGGCCAAGAGGGATTTGGAGGGCCAGCGGGAGCAGGCCAGCAGGGCCCAGGCTGAGCTGGGGGAGCTGCAGAGGAGGTATGAGGAGAGGAGCCTCCAGCTGGAGGAGACTCGGGAGCAGCTGCAAGCTGAACGCCATAGCAACAGGTGACCCTAACCCCTTCATTGTAGGACCACACTTCAGTATGGGAGTGTGCATTTCAATAGAGGATTTGTGCTTTTTCGTCTGTGTGCTCAATATATGAGTATTTATCTTCAAAATATGCGTCATTATTTCCATAGGTTTTTCCAATGTATCTGGAATTTCTGTACCTTCTATTACAAGGTTTTCATGATAACAAAAAGTCTGATGTATCCTTGTCAGACACACTGTGAGCGAGGAGAGGAAGTGCTCGACAGAGAGGACTGACAGGATGCGGGTGGAGCTGGAGAGTATGGACGTCAGGCTGGAGGAGGAGAGGAAACGCTCTGCTGAGCTGCTGCTACAGGTACACACGCACACACACACACACAGGAAGGAACTTCACACACACACAGGAAGGAACTTCACACACACACACAAAGGAAGAGGTATTGACAATCTGACGTTCTTGTTTTTCCTCATCCTCTAAACTAATGGCACCTTTCCCTCTCCAGGTGAATCTCCTTCAGAAGTCTCTGCTGAGCCAGAATGAGGAGAAGAGGAGAATGGCTGTGCTGGAACAGCAGGTAGTAACACGCTCCAGTTGATATTAAAACACCCTCTGAGATGTCGTGCTTCCAAGATCATGTGTGCTTGCCCACAGAGAACATTCTAGATTGTGAAATCTCTCTCTCTCTCTCTCTCTCTCTCTCTCTCTTCCCCCCCCCCCCCCCCTGTATTCTGTCTTTTCTCTCCCCCCAGGTCCAGCTTTCTGCCAAAGACTTTGAGAACGAGAAGCTTGATCGCCAGAGTCTGCAGCACCAGTTACAAAAGGTTCTGAAGGAGCTGCGAAAGGCCCGGGACCAGATCACCAGACTGGAGTCTTCTGTAAGTTTTCTTGGGAAAACCTGTTTGGTTTTCTGTTAGCCACGTTTGTAAAAACATGCACTGACTTATCGAAACCGTTAAGGGGGAAAAAGCCAAAGAATGTGTTTATCTTGATAAGAGAATGTCAGTTGATTGATTCATCTGATTTGCTGTCTTTCAGAAACAGCAGAGCCGTTTCTCTGAGCCAAGCTCGTACAACAAGCTGGAGTTTGAGAGGCTGTCCATTGATGACCGCGCACCCTCCTCGCCCAGCAAGCCCTCCAGCCAATTGGACGAGAGTTTCCTTGAATGCCCGAAGTGCCGTGCCCCGTACGCCACCAGTCAGCATCGGGAGCTGCTGGCTCACATTGACTACTGCTTCAACTGAGGCAGATCCAGGCCCTGTGTGCACTGTCCTCAATCCAGCCATACCTCCTTTCCTCCTTGAGGTAATCTCCACAGAAACATGACCGCTGTCACCAGTTGACCCATATCTGATCAGGGATTGGTTGAAGCAATATGAGGATGAAATGTTAACACAGTTAGATTTAGGAAAAGGGCCCCATCCTGTCAACACCAGGCTTCAATCAAATAGACTAGAAATCCCTTTACATACGTTTAGGCCCAGATGCAGAATCTTAAGATTGACTTGATGCCTGGTTCTAAGAAACCCAACCCTGATGCTGGCTCAAGCTGATATTGAGTGCCATATTGGTTTGTGTGTGGTGTTCTCCTTATCAGGTCAGATCTATCAATCAATCAATTAAGGGAGCTCATGTATTTGAAAGGATTTCGAGTGCTATTTGAGGCCAGTCCACACTCCTGCCTTGGCACGTGTTGGACTCCAACATGGTAGCAGTCCGTTTGTGCCCTCTTATGGGCAAGCTGTATTGGAAACACGCTCCAATCAGGCCTGTGGGCTGTTTCTGGGCAAGGTGTGGACTTGGGAAATTCATAAGGGAATATGTCTGTCACTGCTCTGTCACAGCTCTGTCGGTTTGGTCTTTATTTTATTTGTATGCTATTTGGTTTTATTATACAAATATAAGAGGAATATATTGTTTTGGTTTGTGCTTATTTTCATGCTGTTTTTTAAAATGCTCGTTTTATTGTTTCTCCTAAATAAGGAGTAGGCTACAAACAGATAGTATTTTAAAAGTAAAATATCAGTGCTGCAAGATTCCCAAGTTGGTAACTTGTAATTTGTTTTGAAATAAATCGATGACCATTTTAATTGAAAATGAAGCTATTCTGAATTTATTTGAATTCTATGTTTAAGTATTTACAAACCTTGTGTGATGTTTTGATATGGAAGTTATATAATTATTTATGGGTTTCTAAGTATCTTGCTGTTTTGTGTACTGTTGTGGGTTGAGATGCTATTTGTGAATAAGGTGTTACTTAAAGGCTTAATCTAGCTCTTTGGATCTGATACCAAAGAAGTCCTCATTCTCCATTGTTCTTTGGCTCTCTAGTTTACCTTTTCTTTAAGAATTTCCATCCCTCTATGTCAGTATTGCAGTGTTTGTTGGCATTGGTAGTATTGGAACAAGCTTCACTTCCGACTCAACCCTGACTTTACAAATGGGCAGGTCTAAAGTTGGAATGAGATCGCATAAGTAAATCCTTGTACTAAACTATTTAAGGGCCCAAGCTTAGTGAAGCTCCTCTGGATCGGGAGGAGGAAATGAAGGTGCCTTTATTCAAGGAATGTGTCAACAGGCACTTTGGTGGGACAGTAGCCATCTCAGCTTTCTGATGTGGTTAAGGCTGAGCTGGTGGTTCAATGTCATGATGCTGATTAACTGCATCTCATGGGAAGATCATGAAAACCTGTTTGTGTCTTAATTTACTATCAAGTCAGGGAACCAACTAATGCACTGATTTTCACCTTCTGAAAAAAAAGACTAGGTTGTCCAATTAAAATGTATTCAGTTTTGTTTCCCATTAGTATTCGGCCTCTTCGTATGCTTATAGACTATACATTGTCATGAACATGTAACCCTTTCTCATTGTCAACACTTTTTTGTTTTTAAGATATGTCCATAGCATGATGGGTATGCAATTGAACTTTTCTCCTAATAAATGACCTTCCCTCCTTAGTCCTCTGTTTTTCTGAAATCATTGTCTAAATGATTAAACTTTTTGCCATTCTGTCCTCACATGAGTCAAGATTTCAGAAATAAATTATGGCAATGTTTAGTCAACCTGTACTGTATGAATATTTTATTTCAAAAAGTGGGTCAAATAGTCATAATCACAGTATAAGGCTTTACATCCATTGTTATGTCTGTGACTTCAATCAAGCATCTCTGATCTGACCATTGCTACATGGAGTCATTTGCTTCTCGTGGAAGGGTCCAGATCAGTGACATTTGGTGGGTTGAATAACATTGTGCTGTACTTATTTACAGTGTAATTATCATGTTGTGTAGATGACTATTACTCCCATGATGCATCACATTCTGTTTGCCAGATTAACTGCTCTCACAGAAACCTGTAGAGAAGAAGAGAACATTCATGTATCCGAGACAACAAGAATCGTGACCCTGACATTTGATATTGACTATTCTATAATTATGAAGCAGTTTTCTGAAAACGTTTTATATTACTGCTCAATAGATTCTTACTTAACTGGATGTTATTGGGTGTCAGAATGCCTTGTTGATTTTGATAACCAACCCTTGATAGTAACTATGGCAGTGGTGGTCAGTGTGTAACTTAGTGCCATCTTACCAGTGTGTGTGACGCGTCTGTATTTGCCGAGGAAGCAGAGTTCCTGTTTCTTCTGGGTGACGATGCGCTGGTCCTCAGGCCGCAGGCCGGTGGAGTGGCGTGAGAAGATAAAGGAGTAGCCGTCCAGACAGGTGCCGTCAGTGTCGATCTCTCTGCAGGAGTAATGGATTGCGTAGTTGTCGTAGTCGGTGTCGATCACCCAGTGGTCATCGTCTGCGTGGGTTTAAGAAAGAATAGTGTGTTTGGGTGGTAGGGGTGGGAAGAATAGGGGAAGGCAAAAAATGACTAGAATGATTAACTGGTGAACAAATGCGTGTCTCCAACCCTAAGGATGAGATGTCAAGATGTCTCCATCCTGTCACCAGTCAGTCATTACATTACTATAAATCAAATACCTAACTAGCTAGCAAACATAACTACTGCCCAACATGACATCAGGCATTCAGTTAATGTTCAATTATGATGATGTTGGAGGACTGGCCCCTCTCAGTCCAGACTGGGTCTGTAACGTAGCCTTCTACTATAACTCAACACAAACCCCAATATTTTGAGGACATGTCAACATGGAAATCAGAAATCAGGCAATCTTGAATTAGCTGTCGTACAGTGAGGTGTGTCATGGTGTTGGTTGGTGTTTTCCGCTTACTTACACCCAGTCTGCAGGTAAGAGGCAGCCCCCCAGTATCTCATCTTGAATTTGGCAGGATCAGGAGTGTCCTCGAAGGTGCCGAACATGTTAGCGCACATCTCCCAGTTGCTGTGAGGCAGACGGGGAAGGAAAGCAGAGAGGAGTGGAGTAGAGACAGGAGGGTCAATGATATTGAATGCATCAGTGGTTTTACTTTGCTGGGACTTAGCTATCAGTCTTATCTGGAAAGAGTCACAGGTTATCAGTGTGTCTGAAAGAAAACGTATCAATGCAAATTATTTGGAATTGCAGGTAGCTTTTATACCTCTCATGTCATGCTTAAATCCTTAGTTTGGACCCCGAGAGCTAAGATTGAGCATGTGGTGGAGTGTAAAAGTGGCCTTACTTCAGAATAATGACCCTGCCATGGGCAGTGGCTGTCATCTTCCCGCCCTCCTCCACTTTGAACTGGGCGACCACGTTGTCCAGAAGGAACAGACCAACCGGATCTTTCTTGGCCACAGCATACCAGGTGCCTGTGTACTGCAATGACGGAGCAAAGTTCACATCAGTGGCTTGCTCACCATACTATTTTGTAGTTTCGTCATACATTTCATGCTATTTTACACATGAACTGATACAATTTAAATTATATTTCAGAATCAAATCCCTAAACATTGAATGTATGTTTTTCAAGAAGCGTTTAGGATTTTTTTGTAATTAGAGAGTTAAATATTTGCCAATGGCCACTCACCCTGTTTCTGTCAAAGTTCTCCTTGACCTTGATGTTGGCAACCTGACAGTCCTGTGCCAAGCACACTGTCAGGATAGAGAGAACCACAGCTATCCTCAGCATCCTGCCTCAATCTTCAGCAGATCTGTGGAGACAGAGCCAGACATAAGGAGAACAGCAATACACCCATCATGCTCATACCCTTCTATCAGCTATCAAAAAAAACATTTTAGGAAAGATTGCATCGGCTTTCAAAAAGGTGAATCCTGACAGAGTACAGCTATAGGTGGACGTCACAATATTCCTGTTTGTGCAGCACGAAAGTTCTTTCAATACCTTCAAAAGAAAAATCTGGATGAGATGCTTCTCAGAGGTCCTGTGGTGCTTCACCCCCAAGTCAGCCTTTATATACCACAGACTGACTTGCATAACAACAACAACTGGAGACCTGGGACGGCCCCTAAAAAACAGCCTCTCCTGTTCGCTCTTGCTCGCCACCTTCTTTACCTCCCCCCGATATTTGCGTAACTCAGTTGGCACGTCCCGTTCTTAAGTTGCACGCTGCACATTTTACCCCTGGCTCAAACATGTGTTTTTCCCCGAAAGTCAAAGTTGTTTAAAGTCTCTGTTACGGAGGCCTTATGAAAGAGCTATGAGGTATGCAGATAGAAACATCTGGAACATGACATGTTGAGTGCATTCACCTCCCGAGAACCTCACCGTGCATCAAAAGGGATCAATAAATCACAGTCGTTTGGCCTGGCAGTATGTGAGTGAGTTAGTGAGTATGTGTGAATAAATGAGTGTGAGTGAGTGAGTGAGTGAGTGAGTGAGTGAGTGAGAGAGAGAGAGAGAGAGAGAGAGAGAGAGAGAGAGAGAGAGAGAGTGAGTGGTTATGTAAGCCCCCACATATATAAGTTCTAAGAGGCAAAGAGTTCAAGAGTATGGAGCATGTTTCAGCTTGCTGTCTCTACCTTCTCCCAGGCGTTGTGACTTGTGTTTTCTAGCTAATGTAATTTACTTCCTTACCTTCTGCAAAGCCCAGAATCTCTTGCTTGAGTTTCATCTGGGAGAATTGACAGAATTGCCTGTCTGCTACTATCACCAAACAGACAACATTGTAATTCAACCCAAAGTCTAAATCCTTCCAAATCTTCAAATGTATTAAATCAGTACTATTTCGTCCATTGGGTGTGATTTGAACCCCCAAGCATGACGTGGAACAAAAAAAAAACCTGTGCAGTGATCAAACAAAGTTGATGAATGATTTAACACTGGTAGTTTTATCCTTCCAACGATAAGAGATTTCTTCAACTCTGTTTTCGGCCTGAAACACTTGGAGAGTGTATAAACAAGAGCAAGGTTCAAGCCCAGCATTGCTGCTGAAGTTTCTGCAGGGCTGTGAGGATCAGGCTGTGAGGGCACTGATTCCCAGTAACACACTGTATATTCCCAGCAGTGGAGACAGAGATCAGCCTATGTCCACTGACACTTTCTTGTGTTTATCAGCCTCTGGTTATTGTTTGCCTTGGACCATCTTCATCTTCCATCTACATTGCATAGTTGTGTATTTCTATTAACAGGTTAAACCCAGCTTCCCTCTATTTTTAAGTAAATCTGTGCATCAAAAAAGTCCTCTTTTTCTTTTTTCTTTTTTACAAAGAAGCCTTTTTGCTTCCTGGGATCGTGTATATAACCCAGCCCTGGGGCACACTTTCTCAGTAAAGTAAACACCACCTCCAGACTAGGGGCCAAACATCTGCCGGTTATATAATCATGGCTAATCGAAAAAGCATTCATAGACCCTTGAAATGGCTGTCATGCTGACAGCAAAAACATGAATATGTCCATGAGAAATGTGCTTATGCCTTTCCAAGGTTGTATAAACTATATGTTACTGAAACATGTACTGTATGTATACAGTAATCAGTTTGTGGAGTGTTCTGAAAGAAGTACCCCAAAACGGCATAACTAGTGGGGTCCATCCATGCATGCCACATCAGACCTTTAAATCTTTCCCTCAAGGCCCTTGTGTAGAAAAAAATCATTTAAATAATTTCTGTTATCTACATTAAATTTATTTTTATAAAATAATAAACGTAATGTATTTCAGACACAACCAAGCTACCGTACTGCAATGCATTAACCAAGGGAGACAACTTTTTCAGATTTGGCATGGCATTGTGACAACAGCCCCAGGCGGCCAGCTTGGGAAGGATTCCTGTCACCTTGGTGCAGAGCTCAGTTCTAGTACTTTACAACTGCACCTTTTCTGTCTAACTTTTTTCTTTTAATATTTCTCTCACATTCTCAATTCTTTGAGCCTCCACCACACATTTTCTTTTGTCAGGACAAATAGGGTCTCTGGCCTAATACTTTTGACATTTTACTTTAGATACTTGGACAAATAGGGTCTCTGGCCTAATACTTTTGACATTTTACTTTAGATACTTGAGATTCTCTAGTTTAATTGGACATACTCTATGACAATACAAGACTAAAGACACTCTTCATGTTCATATCATATCCAAGGACTATCCCAAGACTCTCATGGTATTGGTCACCCCACCACAGCACACAGGCCAAAGCTGTCCACTTGTTACCTCACAAAGGGCCATCTCGTGGCTTTCCTGGCTCTTCTTATCAGATAAACCTCTCCACTGTGTCCATGTGGTTACCCAAATGGCCAAGCTATGTTTCACTTCCTCCTGTGTATTTCTCTCTCTTTCTCTGTGCCCCTTTGTCTCTCTCTCTTTCTCTCTCTTTCTCTCTCTCTCTCTCTCTCTCTCTCTGGGAGGACATCCCAGTAATCACTTTTACTTAATCTGGGATTTATGCTGCCAAGTCCTAATGATGCAGGTCTTTTTATTGCCTTACAGTCTGACTTGGATTCAGCACCTGTGCCACACACACACACACGCACACATGCACACACATACACACAAACCCTTTGTGATGTCTGTTAAGTCTGTGGTAATCTCTGTGGTTAAAATATGGGGGCACTCCTGGGTTTACCAGTCAGACAGACACATACTGTGACTAGTTAATAATAGCCTACCTTAGTTTAGTCTCTCATTTCACAGAACTGTCTCATGGATCCCTGGGCAAAGCTCCATAGTTAGAAGCCCAGTTTGGATTGAATAGTAGACAATGACAGTCAGTGACAGTAACATACCCAAACATTGTGACAGGGAAAGACCTCTTTAATCCATTAAGCAAGAATTAGAGTGGGACTGGAATGGTTTCATTCCTTCCTTTTACACCAAGGGTGTGGCCCTTGTATGTCTTCAGACTGCCTTCTGTAACAGATACACTTCAGAAGTAGATATTAAATGGTTTTATTTAGTTTATTATTTAAATATGTGACAGTGACAGTGTGTCCACTGTCTTGACTACACAATATCTCCAGTCTTTTTAAGAGTAAATTCAAGATTGGGAGCTGACAGTTTTTTACCATCTGTAGCACACACCTTCTCCACCATATAGATTTACTGTGTGAGAAACAGGTAGCCTCTAGATACCAACCTGCCTTACCTCCCTCAGATGGGATTGTCCAATATAAAATGATCAGTCTCGGGATTTGCAGGTTAAGGAAGCTTAGGGGGTTTAATGTCGTGACGTCACATTAATTAGCGGCCACTTTGATCCTTTCAGCTTCTAAGCCACTACATTCTGCCAGCTTGTCTGAGAGTGAAGAGGTTTTCGTGATTTGCTCAGGGACATCAGCGGAGGATGCACGTCTGCGCCGCGAACGGAGGCCATTAGAGACCCAGCGACACCTGTCGAGGGCTGCTTTCCTTCTAGCTTCCTTCGGGTGATGCTTCAATAAGAGTCAAAGAGAGGGAAAGGTAAAACAGTTCAAAATGGCAGACAAGGATAGCGTGGAGAAGTACTTGGAGAATAACCCCCAATTTGCAAAAGAGTACTTTGACAAGAAGCTGCGCCCCGAAGCGCTCGCGGCCGCATTCGCAGAGAAGCTTGAGATCAACGATCCGGCTTCGTTCAAAGATGTCTCCCAAATTCAGGAGTCCGCTATCATCTTTGACCTGATCACTGAGATGAAGACTGTCGCCGTTATGGAAAAGGCCATGCACAAGGTCTTGCAGAGAGTTTGCATGCTGATAAATGCCGACAGGTGCAGCTTTTTTATATGCAGATCAAGAAATGGAATACCTGAGCTTACGACACTGCTTTTTGACGTGACCCCAACATCCAAATATGAATCGAATTTGGTTAGCCCTACGACTGAGATAGTGTTCCCCACCGACATTGGTATAGTAGGTTTTACGGCACACTCCAAAAAGCCAGTTGTCGTTGCCGACGTGACACAGGTAATTGCCACAGTGTGTTCTTAAAAGAGTGCATTGAAATGACTGGCGGGTCGACCTGACCCTTGAAAAACGTCTTACTTTGAATTATGTATATTGACTTAATTTAATAAATAATTATCAGATCTACATTAATATATATTTTTTACTATTTATTTTACCCATTGTATCATTATTTATATTTTAATTGTCCATGAATTGACCACTTTAATAGGATCAGTTATTATATGGACCTAAAATATTTAGTAGTCAGCGTATCTGTTAATGTTTTGGGTTAATACATAATTCCGTTTTTATACAAGAACAAAATCTTTAGTTAACAAACCTGTTTGCTGTGACTTTTACTTCAGGGTGAGTTTTTAAATGGAAATGAAAAACGGACATCATGATTTCAGTAGACTATAAGGCCCATCAGGTTTCATTTATGTTGCAGGATCTAGTTTTTATTTTTAGTAGATGTATAAATACGTAGAACAAAGGAATTTCAAATAAATACATGTAATGTTCTATAATCAAAGGCACAGAGCCCTTTGTTATTAAATTGTCTTGTCTGTGATTGAAGTCAGTGATCATTCCAGTAAGATCTTTTTCTCCATATGCTTCTACCCAGAACAAACGTTTCAGTGACTTTGTGGACAAGCAGACAGGCTACAAGACCAAGAACATGCTCACATATCCCATCCTGGCTGATAAAGAATGCCTGGGTGTTGTTATGGTACTCAACAAGATCGGAGCCAATGAATTCAGCAAGCAGGATGAAGAGGTAAGGTTATGCAAACACTCTGACACTCTTCCCTGTCTGAGATATTCACATCTAACGTTCAGATGCATTCCTCCCCCACCTCTTTATATAAATATTCCCCATCCTCCACCTCCTCTATAGTGAAATATTCCAGAAGAAGGAGAATTGCCTACTTTAGTTTACAATTTACACCTTTTTAACAACACTGAACTGAGCCAAGTCAAGCCAGGTTTAGCTGCTCTGTCCTGGCCTGGTTAATCACCCCCTCAGTGGTTGCAGGGCCAGAGGAGGGACAGTGAAAACCGCTAATCTGGGCCAGAAAAAAAAGGTTGTCATGATAGTGTGAGACAGGGTATTAGTGCTATGACCTGACAGAAGGACTTAAAGGACAGCACTGCCACTAACATTGTTTTGGGAACAGACAGAGAAGGGGCTCCATGCTCTGACCCTTGGTAACCTTTGTTTCCACTGTGTTCCCTTCCTCTGATGGTGCCCTCCATCAGAATAGTGGGAATACCTCATGAGTTCTGATTCTCCAGAGAAAATAAAGAGAAAATGGGAAGAGGAATCCTCCCAGTTGTTGTATCGCCAAATGATGACACCTCTTAATCTGATTTTGTTCTTAGCTCTTCAACAAGTACATGACCTTTGCAACAGTTATAGCCCTCCAGCATCACACCATGTACATGTTCAACGTGGAGTCTAGAAGGAGTCAGGTAAACAAATCACCATCAAGCATTAACTCTGTGTGTGGGCCTAAGAGAGAGAGAGAGAGAGTATGGAGTGTTTGGTAAAATTCAGTCAGACATAAACAAACCATTACCTTACCATACCCTTGTGAAGGGGTGCACACTCTTCTCCATTGTTGTCCTGTGGTTGTCACCAGGTGCTTCTGTGGTCTGCCAGCAAGGTATTTGAGGAGTTGACAGACATTGAGAGACAGTTCCACAAAGCCCTCTATACTGTGAGAATCTACCTCAATTGTGAACGCTACTCCGTTGGCCTGCTGGACATGACCAAAGAAAAGGTCCGTTTCCAGGACGCACTTGCAAATTGCTAACATTATTATAATTATCAATGGCCAGTTCCTAATAGCTGTTTGTTCTTCATCATGTAGGAGTTCTACGATGAATGGCCTGTAAAACTGGGAGATGTGGAGCCATATAAGGGGCCAAAGACCCCAGACGGAAGGGTAAAATCTGATCCTAGCCTAGTACTGCTTTCCTCACATTCACATCGGTAGTATTACCATGATGAGAAGGAAAAGAATGAAAAACCAAAAGGTGACGATGGATGTTTATACTTTCGTTCTCCCCAAACAGGAAGTGATCTTCTACAAGATCATCGACTATCTCCTGGAGGGAGAGAAAGAGGAAATCAAAGTCATACCGTGAGTTTCATGACTTGTGGGACACTGGTCAGCAGGTGTATCTTGTTGACCTATTTTCCTCTCTGTCTTTACAGGGGACCTCCAGTTGACCACTGGGCTCTTGTCAGTGGGCTGCCGACCTATGTGTCTGAGAATGGCTTTGTAAGTTGATAGTGCAACACATATGTCGTCGCCACAGGATAAAAGCACTTGTATCCAATGAGTTTATGTCGACTCACATCTGTTTTCCCCCTTCATGCAGATCTGCAACATGATGAACGTTGCTGCTGATGACTACTTTTCATTCCAGGTAAGCTTGACCACAGGTTTTTATTGTACTCCAGATAAGACTTTGACATGTCTCTAATTCCATCTTGATGTTTGTCTTCAAGAAAGAGGCTGTTGACGATAAGGGATTCGTCATAAAGAACGTCTTGTCGCTTCCCATTGTCAACAAAAAGGAAGAAATAGTTGGCATTGCCACCTTCTTCAACAGGAAGGATGGCAAACCTTTTGACGAGCACGACGAACAGATCACTGAGGTGAACTTGTCTCTCTCTTTCTGTTTTTTATTATCGTTTTCTTTTGTGGCCTGTATATGGACGTTCAGATATTTAGCAAATATACTGTATGTCTGTAACATTTTGGGGTCCTTTGTTCCAGGCCCTCACCCAGTTCCTGGGCTGGTCGGTGCTGAACTGTGACACATATGATAGGTTGAACAAGATGGAGAACAGGAAGGATATTGCCCAGGAGATGCTGTTGTGCCAGACTAGGTGCACCAATACTGAGATGCAAAGCATCCTGGTGAGAATAAATACTTTCGTCTACTTCCTAACTCAAAACCTTAAAACCCTTTTCCAACTGTGATTTCATACCAAGAACTAGGAGAGAGTGGTTGAATTGATCATGTAAAATATGTCTTTGCTTGGCATCAACCGTGTCCTCAAGGTGTCCCTAAACCTTTTTCTGTTCTTAAACAGAACACTAAGGAGAAGTTTGATCAGGAACCTGAAGACTGTGACCAGAAGGAGATGTACAAACTATTGGTAGGTTTGTCTATACACTGATGGCTTGTTTGCTTGTCTGTATGTGCATCCATCCGTTCTGACCCATTACCTTTGGATTCTTTTCTGTTGGGCTTGTAGAGAGCCACCTGTCCTCTGGCCAAAGATGTGGATCTGTTAGAGTTTCACTTCAGTGACTTCCCTGTGACAGAGCACAACCTCATTAAATGTGGAATCCGTTGCTTCTTTGAACTCAACATTGTGGAGAAGTTCAAAGTGCCTGCAGAGGTCAGTAGACCTGCTGTTTTTAAGCAAGTACCATCTGCATTATGTTTATCAATGTAATGTGCTGCATTCTCTCCTACTAAGTCTCACACTTTATTGGTTTAGCCACATCTTTTTGGTGCGATGACCATGTTTGGTTGGTTCATATCAGATTGTTTATCCCTTTCCCTCTCCCTTCTGTCTGGTCCAATCAGACTCTGACACGATGGATGTACACTGTCAGAAAGGGTTACCGTGACATCACCTACCACAACTGGAGACATGGTTTCAATGTGGGCCAGACTATGTTCTGTCTGCTACAGGTAAGTCTGGTCTGGCTGGCCAGGGTCTCCCTGTCTCTGGCCTATGTACTTTAGTTGTGGTCTATCCTTCTCTAGTCCCTGGACAGTTAGCAGGGCACAGCTTACCCATTAGCGTCAAGCTACAGCTGAGGTCAACTACTAATGTAGAAAGCTCACCTTGAACCCATCCCTTCAGACAGGGAAACTGAGGAGGTACTACTCCGACCTGGATGCCTTTGCCATGGTGGCCGCTGCATTCTGCCACGATATTGACCACAGAGGGACCAACAATCTCTACCAGACTAAGCAAGTTCTCCTTGTTTATCATAGCATTCACACAGCATTGTACACATGCTGATGTTGACCCCTGACCCTCTGCTGTCTGTCTGACCTCCAGGAGTGGTTCTCCCTTGGCTCGCCTCCATGGCTCCTCCATCATGGAGAGGCATCATCTGGAGTACAGTAAGAGTCTCATGGCTGAGGAGGTACGGATAGAACAGAAGACACAACATGACCTGGATTCTCAGTGGTTGTTGATGTTCAGACAACATCTTTCTGTCCTCTTTCCCTCTTCCTTCCTCCTCCTCCTTTCCCTCCCCTCCATCCCCCCCCCCTCTACCCCCCACCAGAGCCTGAACATCTTCTGCAACCTCCAAAAGCGCCAGTTCGAGACCGTCCAGCACTTATTTGACGTCTGCATCATTGCCACAGATCTGGCCTTGTACTTTAAGTGGGTTCAACATCCAACATCTCTGCTCATGTCTGGTCTCTTGTTTTCTTATGGTTCCGCATGGGCTACTACCTCCTAAGAAAAGTCTGTTCTTATAGACAGTTGACTATACATCAAGAACCAGAGACTACATTCATTACACACCATTGTTGTCGGGTTATTCTGTGTGTCTCATATACATGTTCATCTCATATACATAGCTGAACTTCATGTATGTGTCACTTCTTCAGAAAGAGAACAATGTTCCAGAAGATTGTTGATGCCACTGAGCCCATGGTTGAGGCGGATGCGATTGCCCACATTGCCAACAATGCCATCAGAAAGGAAATTGTCATGTATGTTCTATGTCCTGTTCGTGATGATGACCCTGCCTATCATTTAAAATGAATCTGAAAACGATCATTATAGTTACTGTTTCACCTTAATATTAACAAATATTAACTTTCCCTTTCTCCCTCTACTTCTGTTTCTCTAACTCTCCTGCAGGGCCATGATGATGACAGGCTGTGACTTGTCTGCTATCACCAAGCCCTGGGAGGTCCAGAGTAAGGTGGGTGGGCTCACATTTACTACAGTCCTTCAATCTGAAGCCATTCTTTTGATAGACAGTTCTGCACACTAAAGCAATGCCCTGTCTGCTTGTCTCCAGGTTGCTCTGATGGTAGCTGCAGAGTTCTGGGAGCAGGGAGACCTGGAGAGAAGCGTTCTGGACCAGCAGCCCATTGTGAGTCCTTCGATCTGTTCGCTTCATAGGAAGCAGATTATATTGTATATTGTGTACAGCATGGAGTATGGATGTTTATACGGACATGTGGTAAATAGGTTTTATTAACATTTCCTTTGCATTATAAGAGATGTTCTAACGTGATACGTTACACGTGTTTGCAGTGTAAGAGTTTGGTCATTCAGATCCCAGTGTGTAGGTTTCTTATGTGAAAACCATGTTGACTCCTAGGATCTGTTTCCTCTCTTCTCAGCCCATGATGGACAGGAACTGCTCAGCTGAGTTACCCAAGATGCAGTGCGGTTTCATTGACTTTGTCTGCTCATTTGTGTACAAGGTTTGTATAGAAAAATTTATTTTAGCATCTTTCCTCACCAAAAGGGACAACAGGTTCCTCCAAGAACAATCGATCCTTTTGAGTGACAGACATGGATTCTTAGATTACAATAAATGCAAGAGTGCACATGATTCCTCAACAGCAGGAATGTTAGCCCCAGGATCTGTGTGTGTGTGTGTGCGCTCCAGGGTGAAGGATGGTTCAGGACTAGCATCTACATGTTGTAAACCGGGGCCTGTTTCTTTCTGTGACAGGAATTTTCCAGGTTCCATAAAGAGATCACTCCCATGTTTGATGGCCTGAACAACAACAGAGTGCACTGGAAGGAGCTGGCTGACATCCACGCAGCCAAGATGGCCAAGATTGAGGAGGAGAAAAAGAAACTGGAAGACGCAGACAAGAAAGGAGATGCAGGAGATGGAGGAAAGTCCAAAACATGCATCATCTCTTAAGGTCCACTCCCATCGGGCCTCCCAGGCTACCGAGGAAACCGCTGGTAAATCATCCTCTCCTGAGTGAGAGCAGAAATCACGTCTGATATGTCTGAATACTACAGAATGTCTCAGTAATATTAAAACATCAAACACAAAGATATTACAGAGTGGAAATCTGTAGAGATAGAAACTGTACAATCCTCAGGTTCCTCAAACCCAAGACTACCCAAACTTGAGACAAGCAGCCCCACCAACCTGGGCTGATGATGATAGTCTCGATGCTCAAAAATATAAGCGCTTATGAGCCTTGTAAGGGTATGTGAATGTTAATATGCAAAGAAGTTATATTTTTTGATTGTCAGATATTTTCTACTTCGTGTTTTAAGAGCAGAGTTAAGCCTCACAATCTTCTAGTGTGTACAATCTCAATATTGATTGACTTGAATTTGCATTCAAGCATCAGGTAATGCATATGTGTATTGTAAACTTTGGAAACAATACTGTAAACTGCACTTTTGATCTATGAACTGAGAATGTTATTGCTACTTGGAATATACATAATATCACATTTATACCTACTTGATCCGTAGCAAGGATTTTAATTAAATAATCGTTCAAAGGTGATGACATACATCTTACAAGTTCCAAAGGAATATAGTTTTATCACCTAGTAACTAAATAAAACATAAACATTTAAAATGATGAAATGTCCTTGATTGACGTGTAAACTATATGTAAAACCTTTTATCTCTCACGTTTGCTAGGAGGTGTCAAATCACCCAGTCAATCTTTGGTATCTTTAGAACCTGACTAAGCAGATCTGATGAGATTTGAGTTTGAATTCCAGCCAGATTCAAAGGTTCACACAGCTATACATTTTAAATACCCTGCTTACCAAAGATCAAGCGGAGACTTCTTAAGTCCTCTCATCCTATCTTCTGTGGAATGGGCCTTGTGTGTGCTGTATGGGAGAACACAAACTAACATCCTGTAGATGCAGAATGGGCCAAGTTCTATTACAGGTGTACAAGACAGTACTTTGCTCAAGCCCAAAGGGTCATGATAGACACATTGCGCATAGGGTTCATTATTTATGAATGAGTAGTGTCTTAAAAGTCTACAATATTTCTGTACAATTCCCTTTAACAAACAATGTCCTTTAGCTAATTAGACCCCTCTCTGTGTGTATGTTGGTCTATCGGTCTTGAGACAATTAGAACCATGACATCTAACTAATCAGGAACTAGAAAGGTTGACTATCTTAAGCAACCTGTCTTCTCCTCTAATCAATGGAAAATCATTGAAAGGCTCTAATCCAATCAGAGTGGATTTGACAGCACTGAAACTCTTTTCCTGGAGTTACTGGGCAGACATCTATTGTATGGATTCTAAAGGATGTATTGTATATCTGCTAATTCTATTGAGTTGTCATTGAGAGAGATTAGAAATGTAACATTTGATGTCCTATGAAATGAGCTTTACTGTATGTATGTGTCATAAGCAGTACTCTGTAAACAAATAAAAGCAATAAATAAAGTTAAATGGATCAGGGTCTCATGTTTGTGAGACCATACCAATGCTTTTGTCCCGTACCTTACTACGCAATGTCTAATACGAATATCACTACACCACAATCTTAGCAGCTAAGGAGAAGCATTTAGACCTGCTACTGTAGCATGTGGCTGTAGGTCCCATGGCACATACACACAGACACAGATGGGTGAACTTGAGGCTCCTTGGAGGCTGAGATGAACACAGTCCTTGCCTTGACTCCTGTGGCGTGCTGTGGGATTACTATAAAGCTGGATCATCTCCCTGGACAAGCCGATCAGCTGGAGCTGACCGAGACCACAATACACTCTTCGCTTCTGATTATTGTGCTGTAGGTGAGGGTGTGTTTCCTTCTGATTATTGTGCTGTAGGTGAGGGTGTTTCCTTCTGATTATTGTGCTGTAGGTGAGGGTGTGTTCCCTTCTGATTATTGTGCTGAAGGTGAGGGTGTGTTTCCTTCTGAGCATGGTGCTGTAGGTGAGGGTGTTTCCTTCTGAGCGTGGTGCTGTAGGTGAGGGTGTGTTTCTGTGTGTACATCCTTCGTGTCCTCCACCTTCTCCTGCACTCTCCACATGTCAGCTAGCTTAGTCTGAAGAGTGGCTTTACAACCAGTGAAACCACATTGTTAAATAAGAGAACAGTGTCAAGATAACGCTCATATGTAAAATTGTACATCTGACAAAGACAGTGACACATTGACAGTGTTCGGTGACTGGAAAGGGGGATTTTTTATGTCTGACTCAATCATAATCACTCAGAGGGCAGAAACGGATCGGCTCAATCCAACAACAGATACCTGTTCAATTAGTTACACTACCGGCTACTACCAACCACACTGACAGGCACGGAGATACCCCATACACTGTACCACTCTTTAGAAGGAGTCTTTGAGGGAAGGAGGGGGAAAAAGGAGAGAAAGTAATTAGAAGTGATTAAACGCTAATGTCGCTAATCTGGGGGCAAACAACACGCACCATTCCGGCTGTGGCAGAACAGTGACCTTGGATTGAGCAGAAAGCTCCAGTCAGGCTGCTGGGAGGATCTGGAGGAATTGAAAGGTACTGTGCCACCTCCACCACTCTGTCTCTGTCCATCTGCAGATGCTGTCCTTCCCCCCCTCTAAGATTCACCTTTCATTAGGAGTCTCCTACGTCCAAATGTGCTGTTCATCTTAAATGAGTTTTATTGTCATACTTGAATCAGAGGGTTTCACAGAGACAAGAATTTTATTCTGTCACAAAACTCAAAAAATATACAATATACAAATCACAGACTGAGTCGGTGGACTCCAGAAAGCCCAGTGGACTCACAGGAACATGTCCTCGAAATATTCATCAAACTCCTCCTCCCTAAAAAGACAGGAAAAAATGACTGAGTTTGAGGTCAGAAGCTTCTACACAATATCACTGTAGAACACAAGTTGGGTCCAGAGACAAACAGTCCATGCTTAGCTTAACCTAGACATATTATATACATTTATTTGCGAACAGTCCCCTTTGTGTTCTCACAACAGGCTTAAGGGAATGACGGTCATCTTGCTTATTACTATCCAGTTCAAATCTATTAGAAGTTTCTAAAGATGCTTCTGTCTGGAGTTTGAGGGTCAGATCTATTGTTCCAGCCACACTGAAGATCTTTACCTTGATTTCTCCTCCACAGCAGGGGCGGGACCGCTCCAGTGCTCCGCCTCCGACGGGCCCTCTGCCTCATTCCCGCCCTCAACGTCTGCTATGAGAGGTTAAGAAAGGTGTCAGTCACCAGCAGTCACCAACATGTAGAAATGATCATGTACCATTTCCTACTCTACTCCATTTCTACCATTGTTTAGTATCTGGGGGGGGAATTGGCAGTGGGACTGAAAAACATACATCTGATGATGGAGAAGTTATAAAACATAAGTTTGTTTAGCAAGTGTGTGGATATGTGCTCATGTGTTCAAGAACACAACAACAATTAACCATCAGCTCTAGAAACACAGCAAAAACATTGAGTGCTGTCTGGCTGACGGCTCTTAACACATTCTCATACCAGAGACTCCTAGGAGTCTGGTTTGTGTGTTTTTAGGGGTTCTTAACGGATAGTTAACTCTGAGGCCTGTGGTTGTGTGTGTGAGACAGCTATATTTCAGTGAGGCCAGTGAATTCTCCACTGCCCTGGGGGAGTAAGATAATAAACCTCTTAGGTGGTGGTGTGTGTGTGTGTGTGTGTGTGTGTGTGTCAGCCTGTGTGCATGTGAGTGTGAAAGGCACCTTTGTCTGAGTGCTGGGAGTCCTCAGAGTCACTCGAGAAGGAATTTTCTGTAAGGAAGAACAGTGGAGAGCAGTTCAACTCCACCACCATTGACAGCACCGACTAGTAATGATCAAAGTTCAACAACTACCTCATATTCTAACGTTGTTAAGCAATCGGAAACTCCTAATAATTTGCTAGCCTTTATTGTATGCTGGAAAAAGCATGTTTTCCCAGTGTACTGTACATTCTCTTCATGGGACTAAGAGATCTTACCTTTATGTTTCCTCTTACGTTTGTCTTTGTGTCTGTTTTTCTTGGAGCGAGATGACGACTTGGATCTCTTGGACTGGGATTCACCTTCCTCCTCCAAAGACGACCTCCTCACCTTCTTCTTGGCTTTCACCTCCTTCCTCCTGAAAGTGATGTCAGAAATGACCTTTGAGCCAACCATGTCATCGTGGGACAAACATATAGCTACCACAGCTAAATGGGAGAACTATTCTAACCTGCAGACCACCTCTGACAGTTATCAATCAACGGAGCAGAGATATACGGGTGTATGGTTATCAATAATCTGAAGAACCTACTTGGGGGGGGGGTTATGTAAAGAAGGGTAAACATACTTGTGATGGTAGTTGAGTTTAAAGGAGCATTCTGGACACAGTCCTACAAAGACAGAAGAGACAGTAGAGCACCTTCATCACCATCACTTTCCTCATGAGGAATCAGTCAAATGGGTTCTCTGTTGTTCAGAGGTTAAGGCAAGGCCACTGTATTTTGAGTAATGTCTGTCCAACTGCTGAGACAACCTCTTGAATCTACGCAGACTAAAGGAAAGTTGACAAGAGTAACTAGGGGGGCTTGGTGGAATGTCCAGGGCAAATCCAGTTTAGTTGATCCTCTCCAGGGTTTTCTAATGGGATTGGCTCCAGCATGATACTAGTGATCCTGTATGGATCATTACTACTGACTAGAGGATTGGTTAAACAGCTGGGTGAACACACCGCCATAGTGGTACTGTAGCTGACCCAGTTTAACCAACACACACAAAGCTTACGAAGTTTGACGAGTGCATTCCTCTTCTCTCCTTGCTCCACGTAGGCAAAATTCACCTCCCAGCTCTTGAGGCCCTCCTGTTTCTCACAGCGCTTGTTCCCACACATAAATTGACCTGTATAAAAAAATATATATATAAAAACACACACAGGCATTATTTATATTTATTAACATATATTTATGTCCTTTAAAGAAAACATTCATGGTCCAGATGGGTCCAGTCAACATCACTCCACTGAACCGTGTTCTCCCTCTCTTCCCTCCATCTCTCTCTCCCTCCTTCCTCCACCATGCCACTCCACCATGAGGTCACGGCAGGTAGTCTGACTTTGTTGCCTTTTCCAGCTGACTAATCTCTATCTGTCTTCCTTTCCCTCCACCTATTTTGTATCTCTCCTCCTACTCCTCTGCCAGTCCTTCCTTCAGCCCTCCTATCAACAGCTTGGCAGCTTAGTTGACCTTCCCACCCTCGAGCTAATCACTTTGGAGTTCCATCCTCTCCCCGCCCCTCCTTCGGCTTGGCCACCCGTCCTCCAGCCCTCGGCGGCCAGGTGCTGCTTCTATTCCTGGCTGCCGGGCATCGCACAGGCCAAGAGGGGTCGGGTTCGTGTAAATGGGAGTTGGGAAACAGAAGAGGGAGGGGGAGTGAGGGGGGTTCTCCAGCGAGCAGCAGGCCCAGGGAGGGTAATGCGTCATGGGCGGGACTCTCTTCATCCCTGGCCTGGTGGACTAGGAGCTGCCTCCTCTTCTGACCTCCAGCTCAAGGCCTGGGAGATTTTGATTTGCCTGACGGGAGATTTGTCAGGTGCCACCAGGTCAGATGAGCCTGAGGTGGGCGGGGCTACCCTTCCTCCCACCTGTCAGTCTGATGGTTCTGACGTCCTGGGCTACGTCAGCAGGGTTCCTCTTGGATTATTATTAGGATGAGCTCACGTCATCCACCACACATACAGGGGAATATGTGAGGACTACGAGGGGAACGCCATGAGGGATTCCCACACCAATCCAATATTGGTAATATGTAATCTCTTCACAAGAGCAGACCAGCCCACACCTTGTAGTGACAGGACACAAACAGAGCAGCAGAGAATGGTTGTGGAGTCGGCATCATGACTTGTCTCAGGGGATCGCACCATTCCCAGTGGACTAGGTCAAGTGCAGCATCCCTTCATATGCGAAAGAGGACGTTTCTGCTTTTGATCCCAGTGAGTCGTCAATATGCCGACGTCTATTGAACTAATATGTCAAACGAGAGCCTTGCATGTTTCACAGTGGATATTTGGCCCTCAGCCTCATGGATCCTATGCAGGGACTGAGGGTCCCTTAAAGTGTAGACCTGGGTCAAAAGCCACTTGGCTAGACTCCAGGGTCACAGTGTTTCTCTATCAAAAAACGTTGCAATCATGTCTTGATAGTCCCTCGGGTCCTCGTATTCCCAAGTTTCAACACAATGATGGACAGGCTTTAGCACACAGTGACGAGCAGTTATCTCTCTGGGACTTTGAACGAAGCGCATCCAACTCAGTCATATCAAACAGACTGTGTCTGAAACACAGGACTGATAACAGACATCTTTACCCAACATTCCTTAAGCAATGGTTCATCACCATCAAACAACATTATTGACACCTGATTGACGTAATAATGACTTATTTTACACCCTTCCACGAGCCCTGATGAGCGGATGTGAAGTGTGACTGGGAATCCTGCCAGTGTCATGTTGCCCAGATGACACCAACCATTGCTAGAAGGATGCCGTCACAGCAATGACGTAGGACACTTTCATCTGAACCTGCTCCAGACACAGGGGTCTGAGTCACATGGCACACACACACTTGCCTCAATGCATTCTGGGAAGGTTGTGTCTCTGACGGAACCTGGAAGTAATCTAACTAGTGGTCTCTGTGACTAATATAGCAGCAGTAATATAATATTTTATGCCAGTCTACATTTCATTTCAGACTACAGCAAATCAAATCTAGCACACCTATGGATAAGGCTGTGCTGTGCTAAGACACTTGTGTAAGCAAGGCTGGGGAGACTCAGGGTGGCATACGGTGTGGCCTGAGTCTGTAATAGGGCAGAAGAAAACAATCCACACAGCCAGGGCAGATACAGTTACAAGGCAAAGGCAGGATACAGACTGCATGTCCTGAGACACCCACATGCAGAACAGAGAGGAGATCTACAGTAACCTAACCTTTGTCCAGAAAACTATATCCTTCCTTCCTTATTGGGTCAGCAACAGTAATGATCTAACTTGGGTAAATATGCCCCATGATACATCGTCTCCCTGTAACCACCAGATCAATATGTAGGGGTCAGGACTCAACCCCACCCTGCCGTGATGCAATACCTCCTGCTTATGGCCTGGTGCAGCACTGGCTTATGGGTCTGGGCTTGATGGATAAGATGATTATACAGATCAGAGTACTAGATCAGAATGAGAATCACCTTTGTCCACCAGTTAAGCCTATTCTTCCATATTGCAGGTATTATTTCTGGTGGAGTATAGCAGTTAGCTCTGTAGTTTATGAGACTCAATCGTAGAGGAATTATTTTAGTTAACATAGAAAATGTATGATTATTAAGTGGCATCACAATGCTCTTCATTGATCTGACTGTCAGTTCTTAATCCTGGGAAACTATCTCTGGGGCATGGGCCAAACTAACAGAGAGGTGAAGATTACAGGGGCTTAATCTGGAACACCATATTGGCTTATTCAGCTTTCTCAGGAGGCAGACTTGAAGAGGAAACAGATCAGAGCAGTGCTCTTTATGCAGGACACAGTGTGTCAACGCTCACTCTCTCGCTTGGTACTAAGACTTCCCATTAAAGGCTATCTTTATCCCACACCACACATATATAGTAGGGTAGTGCTGTTTGTCTCCTAATTCACTAATGGAAGATTAACACTCTCTGCAAGGGGGGAGAAGGGGGGTGTTACTTTGCTTTTGCACAACTAGAGGAAAAAGGAAAGTGCTGAGAATGAGTTCATCCAAATGTAGATTTGTAATTATTTTTTTGTGTAGTACATGATCACTGCCAATTATATTTCTCTGATAAGTGACAGTGGCTTTGTGACCACACCTCAGTCAATTAACTTGCTAATAATATCAAATACCTGGGTGGGCTTGATTTATCTGAAATGAATCTGTCACCAACTGGAAAGTGACAACTGTGAAACCTTTCATGAACATGTACTTCTGCAGGATAAGTAGTTGTAGGAGACTTTGGCTGAATCTCCACTGCCACCTAGTGGAGATAGTACAAACTGTTTAAAAAGCTAATTGCTTAAAGCTAATTGGAACACAACTATTTATGCCACAGCTATAAACATCCTACAACCACTTTACCTTTGCCAGAGACCACTTCATTTTCAACACGCCATCGGAACCCAAACTGAAATGAAAAAGGAATTTTTCTGATTAGTTTCACTATACCAGTAAAATAGGTAACAATGAAAATGTATGTAAAATGACCTACTTTGTTTTCCTTGTATCTGCTAAGGTCAGCTATGCAGTATTCTTTAAAAAGTTTGTCATAGTACTTCTTGGCCAGCTCCTTCTCCCTGACAAAGAAAAACATTATCTAAGTAACTCACACATTCAGGTCAACAGACGTGAACTAACATTATAAATATACATATTTAGTGGACATTCCGTGTTCTGTTCTGAAGACATACCATGTCATATCCTCCTCGTCATCGTCTCTCCACAGGAAGCGGTGGTTTTCACGCACCACATCCATATCTGTTTTATCATTGGCCCTAGTGTCAGCAAAGGACAGAAATACAAATACACACACTAATATAACAACTAACCACTCTTATTCTTAAACAACGACAAAAGGGATGCAACTCACGTGGACCGCTTGAGATCGTCCATCCTCCCCCCATAGTACAATATGTAGTCTCCAACAAACTTTTTATGCCTCTCAAACTGGTAAAAGCTGTGTTAAGGAATAGGGACCTTATTTGACCTTAAGGTCTCTGGAGAGGTTACCAATGATTAGCCATATGATACCCAATGGTAAACCCTAACCACACATGAGTTACCAAACCACCTCCAGTACATTCCCTAACTAACAACCGAGACCCGTGAGAAGGATACAGCGTTCATTGATATCAAGTGGTGTCGCCTGTTTCTGGCTTCTTCCCTGTGTGGAAAAAAAACAACCAATCAGATGAGCATGCTGAAAGTCATCCCCATTGCCATCGGGTTACCATGTTTAACAATGTTGGTGAAATAGGCCTCCTAACCGATCCCATTCATCAGAGGCCACAGTCCTGTGTGCCACCTTGGTGTGTTTGCCTTTCTGGAAAGGCTTCTGCAGCAGCTCATCTTCGCGCTTCCTGACATTCAACAATGGTAAAGACATAACATGTAATAAATACATACATAAATACATACACAAAAGCATTTAACCTAAAAGCAAAGTAAGTCTTGGTATAACATAAGCCATTACGCACGTGCACACACAACTCACCTTTTGACCCCTCGCTGAGAGGTCTCTCCCTGGCTGTCCTCATCACTGAAGTCTGAGTCATAGCCCCCACCTCCATGCACCTGCAGGTGGAAAACTTACATGTGTCAACAACATTAATGTTCGAAGACCAGGCTTCAACTTTGCCTTTTTGGTGTTTTGTGTTTGGAGTGGCCTTGAGCTTCTTTTATCATGATCTGAATATGTCTGGCTGGCTAACGTACTTATCGCCTGATGTCTAAAAAGAAGAAGGGCAAACTAGCTGTCCCCATATTGCCATCTAAACACGTTTATGATTGTAGTCAGCTTTATGAAAGGTCTCATCAGCAGAATAGGGAAACGCAATACTGCAAAGCTGTGCAGTGTCAGTGTCGTCCTAAAACTTGAAGGACACTCCACATAACATTACCGATTATAACAGATTATAGCTCCATGTGATAATGCAGTATTGCTCAGGTCACTATGTTAATTCAGTCTGCCATACCTGTATAAAAATCAATTATAAAATTAGTAGCACATGCTATTGTGTAAAGACATCGCGCATTTGCTGTCGACTAGCTTTCGTTATACCCCTTACTGCTTTGACAAAGAAACCCATTGTACAAGCAAACTAGTTAGCAAACAATGCTATCAACTGTGTCTAATCTATAACATGAAATCAATTGTGACTACCTTAACGAGATTGTCCATATTGTGCACAAAATATCTGCTAGCCAGATGGGCAAGCTAGAGAGACTATTCTGTTTACAACACGCGGAATGATGACGACGTTAAAAAGTGGTGAACGAATGAGAGTGATATTCTCTAAATGTCTCATTTGCAGTGTATTCTCAGGTTCGGAAAACAGCTATACATTGTAATACAAAAATACATATAAGTAGGCTATAAAGAGAAGTATGACAAGAATGTATCCAAAGTTTGAAGATAAAATTAAGATTATAGTCGCATATAGATGACGTAGCCATGGATCAAACAAACGCAGTAGGTCACGTGATTTTGATGTGACTAAAGTGATTTTCCATTAATATAAGTTGTTTTTGCGCCCATATGCCCGTTAAAAAGCTGTAGGCTATGGTACAAAATAATATAGGATAGCCCTATGCCTGTGTTCCATTTATGCTCAAATAGGCTATGATTGAAGAAGTGTATAATAGGATGTGTTTAATCATAGGCAACTATAGCAATTATTCAACTATGAAGTCACACACTGAATTTCTGTAGGACTTATATGGCAATGGGAAATACAGCACAAACATGGATTGCCCATAATTTGTCATAGCCAATCTACTGGAATGCAAAGATTCCAATCTGAAAACAATAGTTTCCTTATACTCTATTTGAACTCTTCAGGAAATCAGGGTGGGCAGGGGTGATACTGTTCCACGGTCTTGAACAGAACTCCACTGTTGTTCAGCTTTGAAGACTCATTGAACCCAACAAAGACACAGCATTTGACTCAATGTGCTTTCAAAGAGAGAGAGCAGAGCAACATAGGAAAACGACTATTTTTGTTGAAGCATATAACAACTGATCAATAATATCCCCAAAACAAATCAGAAAAGGATGAACATTTAATGTTTGTCCAGTGATTACTTGGCAACTGAACGAGAAGGATCTATTGCTCATCGCATTGTTCTGCTTAGGCTACTTATATATGTAGATATTCAGTTTAATATAAACTTCTTATAGGCAACCAGTTAACAGCTTCAAAAAGACGCAAGACTTTTCGTGATATTGAGGCAGCTTTCCCCATCCTTGTGAATAGACCGTTCCGGTTCATGAGCGCGCATAAATAACAGCATTCGTCGCTCATAAAATAAGCGCTTCTCTCTCTCTCTTCCTTTCTCTCTATCGCTTTCTCTCTAACCATGTTCCCTGAGATTTCACCCTTTCATCTTTTCTTATGGTCGAGGCAGTCACACACCAATAATAAAACGGATTTATGTCTAATTATAAGCTTAACCATTGCTCTATTATTGTATGCGCTGGTAAGGTTTGAAGAATCGAAGGATATCGCTGCCATAACATTTTAATTCAATCTTCAACGATCAACCTTTGTCTTTTTATTTAACCCTTTCACGCATATGGTCACTACAGTGGACAGCTATTCAAAACTCTGTTTCTTGTATATGCATGGGTTTTGGTGGTTTAGTTGCACATCAGCCACTCTAGTGGACGCTTTTGCGTCATCCCATACACTGCTACCCAGTTGTTCTAAGTGAAACAAAATTTTCGAAATTCCAAGATGGCCGACGGATTTTCAAAGACGCTAGCTAGCGCATAAATATTTTACCAATCCTTCTATAGAAGTAGACCAGCGTAGGTAAATAAAATGTGGTAACATAAAGTAACTAATAAGGAGCAATACTATTGTAAAATATTCGAAGTATATTGCTTTTATTTTGGGAGGAAATTACAATTGATCATCTGTCCACTAAATTGGACAACATGCGTCACTGGCTTTAAGTCAACCACAATTTATTCTAGTACTGCAACTTTGATTTTCTTGAAAACACTTCATTTGCACCAACTTTTTGGGCTGTTATAATTTGATTTATGTTTGTTTTACCTGCCTGTTGGTTTTTGCTCCAACAACACTCATTTGACTTTATTCTACACTAGTTACCTGATCAACCAGCTAATTATTAGATTCAGGTGCTAGATTGTTGGGGCTAAAACCTACAGGCAGGTAGCTCCCCAGGAGCAGGGTTGGCATCTATAACCCCTGTTTTAGATGTTTCACACACTTGATTCAAATGACTGAGTTGTAATCTAGCTAAGCAGAAGCCTGATAACGACCATTCATTTGAATCAGGTGTGTTGGAGCACGGGAACCATGCATGGCAGGGATGCATTTCATTGAGAAAGATGGTAAAATATGTGACACAGCAGTTTTAACAGCATAATATATGATTTTTCTCATTGGTTTGGTTAATCCATATTTCTTCAGTTTCTTATTTTTTTACAACCCGTATGCATGTTGTCCACCTGAGTGGACAAAAACTATAGGCCTACTACTATAAAAAATGTGTGTATAAAATAAATAATGTTCAACTTCATTTTTGTATGCCTAAAGAGGACTAAAAACACATGGGAAAAAAATCCAAACTAAGGTTGTCATAATTCATGCATGAAAGGGTTAATCTCCCGTTTTGCATTTCTCATTCTTATCGCCTTGCAGAACGAATCTCTTGGATTACTGCCTAGTCTAGTCATTGAGACACAAGCGGCATTCTCGCCACGGCTCAACGGACACTCACGGATCAAATTTAACCACATTCGGCCAATTCGTCTGTGATTCGAATATCCGATATTGAACAAGAGGTTCATGTTTAGGGATATTTTCAGAGCTGGTTGTGACCAGAGAAGACCGAAAGCATGGGATATGCAAACAGAGCCGTGAAAGGATGTGCGGTGTTTCTGTGGGTCGCCACCGTCGTTCTCTTAGCGGAGAGCAGAAGAGTGAAGCTACCCAGATGTCCTGCATCTTGTACCTGTTCTAAAGATAATGCCCTGTGCGTGAATATCCGATCCGTCCCACACAGTTTCCCAACCGACGTCTTCTCATTGTAAGTTGGAACTGAATAACTGGAATTGTTTCTTTTTATTTTTTTCTGTGAACATAGACCATAATTTGATGGTCATATCTTGCTTTGTTCAATCGTTTTCAAAATGTTGAATATTTATTAAGGCGTGGGTTTATGGTAAATGTACATATCAATACATTGAATTTAAATTGAATTTCGCATCATGTTAATACAACTGACTAATTATTGGCCTTTTCACACATTCTTCTCATGTGTTTATTGTCCCATGCAGGTCTTTTGTCAACTCAGGCTTCAATGAAATCACAGGTGGTAGCTTCGTTTACACACCGGCCATTCGACTTCTGTAAGTTTCTATATGCTATATTTATTCATATGCAGTCCGTCTTCCTCATGCACGTCTCCATCTTTATGTTCCCCAGGGTCTGATATTTGCATCAACAAAGCCCTGATCAGTGGCCTCCCATTGGATTCGCGTTCCCTCATGGCTAGACTGTTCTGTATGCGTGATGGTTTCAAGGGGATTCTCTCATGGTGTTGCGATTATGCAATGTGCTTCTGGGAGGAATAACCATAGGCTTCTGTTCCATCAATGTATTTAGCACCACAAACGCTTTGATGTCTTTGATAGATTGTTTGTAACATCACGAATTCCTTAAACAAAAACCATGTTCCATTATTTATTCTAACAGTGAGTTTATTGCTTTGCTCCATTTCTTAAAACATGTTCATAACTCGCCCCCAAGCTCAACAATGTACTCACAGTTACGCAAATGGACATTTCATACAGGTACTTCAGTTGCCCTCATAACAATGTGTCACAAAGCATTCATTCAATCTTGCAAAACATTTATATTGGCATGGCCCCTCTCCAGTTTGGGGCCAAATGAGTCTGAACGTGTACAAAATATCAATGCTGTTTAATGGGAACTATGGGAGCCACTGATCTGTTATTGTTGTCATTGGAGTTGTGCCCTCTCAAGATTGGCTGGAATGCTATGTGATTGCTGGGAAGCATGGTCAAATTGATGCATCAGTTTAAATAAACATCAAGTAGGAACAGAATCAGGGGCAAAAAAAAGTATCTAGTCTATGGGATTGCCTTGCATTTCTTTTTTTTTTAATGAATTCTGATTGTCATCATTTTGTTTGGGAAATTATTGACCTTAAGATTTGCCTCCCTCGATTATGTAAAAATGTTGGATACGGAATCTCAAATTCCGGCATTCAAAAGAAGGACCACATTGTCTCTTTATGATTACGATGTGGTCATCATCTGGTGTGCCATTAATGATGCATTATATAGACTAGAGAACACATAGTTATTTGTGTCTTTTTCTTTACAGCTTATTCAGTGCTAATTCATTTGACTTAATTGATGAAGATGCCTTCCTAGGTCTGCCCCACCTAGAGTACCTGTAAGTAACTCATCTGCAACATTTAAAATGTGTACGTTTACTACTAACAATTACATGGCTTTGTAATTGTTATTCCCTAATTTAATAGGTTCATCGAAAACAACAAGATAGAATCTATCTCCCCGTTTGCTTTCCGAGGCCTGAAAGCCCTGATACATCTGTAAGTACCAGTACAGTACACCAATACATCAATGTCCCATTGTCCCTTTCAATACTGTAATCCTTGTCAATGTCAGAAATGCTACAAGCTATGCTATCCCAGTGATATTGACCAAGGTGAGTCTGCCTTGGCTGCCAGATCAGGTTGCCAAAACAAATGATTGGCTGGCTGTATTGTCCTGGGCATCGCTTTGCATCACTATGGAATGGCTGCATCTCTGTTTTATATCAGTGTCTTCATTTCAGTTTGATGTTCATGTTGTCATTCAAATTGGAAAGAGGAATGAGAGGAGAAGTGGATTTGTACAGGAATTTTGTTCTGCAGAATTGGTGATATATTCACCCTTTGGGTTAAATAAAATCCACATCTTTCACAATATTTTTGTGGAATGCACACACTGTTTGCAACTCTGAAATGTTAGAGCACAGTGCATTCAAAACATAACCAAGAACAAGCTGAGCTGCATAAAGGTCAAACCTAAATATACTTTGTGTTCTGTAACCCTAAACGCTTCTTTACCCCAGTCCCTTGGACGTAAGACTCTCTCCTTAACCACTCATTATTAAGCAACTGATAAAAAAAGTGTTTAGGATCACACCCCTCATCAAAAACCTTTGTTTGGACATTAAAGATCCTGTAAAGTGGAATTAAAAACGAGTTTCAAGTTCACCACACCACAGAATAATGTGTTATTAACTACCTATCCAAATTCGAATGAAAAAAAACACAGACAAGTATGTTAAATTAGGCTTTGAAATCGTAAGAAAATCAGCAGTCTTCTCTGTTCGAGACTGGGGGGGCGTGTCGCCTGAAGGAGCTGAAGCTCGGCCCACTCGCTGGAAGGCGCCGCCTCTCTCAAGTAAGCTACCTACGACCCAGATAATGGACGCTACGTCAAGCCGAACAAAACAGTATAGAAACGAATGTATTTGTTCAATGAGTGAAACATACAGATGCATATAAATGAAATATTCCCCGGCGGTGGATGGTCCAGGCGCGACCGGAGGATGAACGGCCGGGGGGGGGGGGGCGATGCTCGGTACGGCTCCGCGCTGCAAGAGAAGCCGTGTGTTGGTGAACCTAGTCTGTCTCTGGTCCATCGTAAAACTGTCCGCCGTGAAATGGTCAGTGGCGCAGAGGCGGCTGTTGGAGTTTATCCGAAGCTTTCCATGAACGTGGCTCTTCACAAAATCTATCCACCTACTTTTCCTTTCATTATCAATAGGGAACTTAAATGGCGTTGCAGCGGAGCTGGAGTTCTTGCATCCAGGGAAGATGCAGTTGCGGGTGGTGGGAGACATCCTGAAGCTAGCTAGCTAGCTTATGTAAGCTACAATAACAGTACAGCAGGAGGAGCCATTCAGTGATCTGACGTAGATGGGTCGAAATGACGTAGATAGGGCATTTTCTGTCTCCGCCCATTAAAACTTGATCTGAAAACGGAACAGAAACTGTTCTTTGGTCTAACTCCACATTTCAGTGCGACAAAGTTTTAGCGCTTTGCACATGCTTTCAGGAACTAATTTCACACGTATATAATGTACTTAGAAGCAAAACATGGAATTTACTTTACAGGGTCTTTAAAAACGATGTTAGTTTCCACAAGGTTCACAATGACTCTTCAAATCAAATTTATTTGAATAGCCCTTTTTACACGCAAGCATGTCACAGAGGGCTTCACATACGCCCATAGAACTGCCCCTCAACCAACCTAAACCCTCAAGGAAGACAAGGAAAAACTCCCAGAAAAACTCTCAACAGGAGAAAAAATGGAAGAAACCTTGGGAGGAGCAATTCAGAGAGGGATCCCCTCCTCCAGAGACGGTTGGTGAGAGAGAGTAGCAGGCTAAACATAGTCATACAGTGTCGATGGGTTTTGAAACACCAAAATCCATTGTTCAACTTTATAGATGTAGGACAGGACCGGGAGACGCGCAACCAGGTCCAGCGTTGGCCGACCGACGACCAGGCAGGTGCTGACAACTCAAACCCCCCACACCACAAGGGATGTGTGTGGGGGGGGGACAGAGAGAGGAGAGCAGGGATTAGAGAATGCCAGGAGCAGTTAACAGTTACAGTCATAATAGAATGAGATCCCCACCGGTCAAGTGTGGACTGGTGCAGCAATTTAACACAGCCAAGACAGCGACAGCCCCCCTCGGTTGGAACATGAAATATGTTCCAGGGGAAGAGAACTCTAAAATAAGTTATACTTATAGAATAAGGATGGAAACAACCCGTCCCCCATTGCCTCCAACTAGTAACATACTTACCTTTAACAGTCGTAGAATTGACTAAACAATAACGTTTTCAACCTAATTTTAAATGTTGAAACAGTATCAGACTCCTTAATTGAGACAGGTAATTTGTTCCAGAGAAGACGTGCTCTATATGAGAACGCCCTACCTCCAGCTTTTTTTCTTAATTTTGGGAACCACCAGATAGCCGGCATCTTGAGATCTAAGTGTCCTTGCGGGGCAATAGGGTGCAAGGAGACCGGAGAGGTACAGTGGTGCCAATCCATGCAGAGATTTGTAGGTTAGTAGTAGAACTTTGAAGTCAGCTCTGGCTTGGATAGGGAGCCAGTGTAGAGAGACAAGAGTAGATGTTATGTGATCAAACTTTCTTGTTCTGGTCAATAGTCCAGCAGCATTTTGCACCCGCTGTAAAATTTTTAGGTGGGTAATTGGGAGGCCAGAGAACAACACATTGCAATAGTCCAATCGGGACGTAACAAATGCATGTATTAGTTTTTCTGCATCATCCTTTGAGAGAAATTTTTGTATTTTGGCAATATTACGTAGATGGAAAAATGCAGTTCTGGTAATTTGCTTAATATGGTACTCAAACGAAAGGTCTGGGTCCATTGTGACTCCTAAATTTTTTACCAGCTGGCTTTGAGAGACTTTGACGCCGTCTAGGTCTAAGGTCAGATTGGAAAAATTATTTCTATATTTTTTAGGACCGAAAATTTGAACCTCGGTTTTATCCGAATTTAGAAGGAAATTTGCAGTCATCCAAGCTCTCAACCTAGAAACACATTTTTCCATAGCATGTGGAAATTCTCCAGACTTTATAGACATATATAGCTGAGTATCATCTGCATAACAGTGAAAATTTACCCCAGAGCTTCTAATTATGTTTCCTAAAGGCAGCATTATAGAGTGAAAATAACAGATAATAACTCTTGCTTAGAGACTTGTTGCTCTTGTGGTTAGCGGTAACTGATTTAAAATGTTTGTACTCACTGTGATATATTGTTTTATTATTATTATTATTGTTTTATTATTGTTGCTTGTTTTTTAACTTGCACTTATAGCGGTTCATGTTGTTCAATTGTAACTTGTTGCTCTACATGCTCTTATGGTTCTTCCCTTTGGCACTTACTTTGGTTGTTCACAATGTATGCTTCATGTTTTGGCTACTCGCAATGTTTTTGTGGCTATCTTGTTGTTATTATCAGTGACCTATGTACTTTGTAAAGCTCTCTCTTGGAAGTCGCTTTGGATAAAAGCGTCTGCTAAATGAATAAATGTAAATGTAAAAAAACTAAAAATGAACCCATCACCTAGATATTTATGTGCTAAAAGTTACCTTTCTGAATGTTTTTCTATTTTTTTTATCAGGAGCCTAGCTTCCAATAACCTAGAAACATTGCCCAAAGACATTTTCAAGGGTTTGGATGCCTTGTCTAACGTGTGAGTATCAGTACTTTCCTCTAATGACATACCACACACTCTTAAGATGATGACACAGAGGGCACGGAAAACCAAAAGGCTAGGTTTCTTTTAATATCAATTTCTGTAAGTCAAATAAACGTTTCCGTTGGCCACACAGGGATCTGCGGGGGAACAGCCTGGTATGTGACTGCAAGCTGAAGTGGCTGGTTGAATGGATGCACAGCACCAATGCCACCGTGTATACGATCTACTGCAGTGGTCCCTCTGTCTACCAGGGCAAGAAGATCAATGATCTCCTGCCTCAGTCCTTCGACTGCATCGCAGCAGGTGACTTGTCTGGTTACTGGTATTCGACTCTCAAGAATTTCTAATCCTCTTAACTATGTCCACCTCATGGTACTCAGCACTGGCTTTGTGAAGTCTGTTAGGATTTAAATGTGCTCTTATTAAGCTCCAAGCTGTGGATGTACACTGTACCAAGTTGGCAGTGTGACATAAAGATCATGCTGTTTATGTGTCTAAGCTGATTTTTTGTGGGTTTTGTTGTTGCAGATTTTGCCTCCTATCAGTCCCTGAAGTTTGAATCCATCTCCGTAGAGGACTTTACCTTTGGCAAAGATCAATATGTTGTTTTTGCCCAACCATTCACTGGAACATGCAGCTTTCAGGAATGGGACCATGTTGAAATGGTCTTTCGAACCTTTGATAGTATTGAAAGTGAGTAATGCTGGTTTTCAGTTTCCTGAACAAACTACAACAGTACACTATTTCATTACAGTTCCACAGAATAATTTCCTCTAAATGTATCGAGCAGTAATATTACCCAAAGCTGAGACGATTTTTGTGGGAGGGTGCACTATAGTAAAGCCACTGTATAATTCTGATATTGTTTCAGAGTACTGATCCATCAACAACCTTTGTCTAATACATTAAAACCTGATAAACCTTTGCCTCCTCTACTTGCCCAGGCACCTCTACCGTGGTGTGTAAACCCATGGTGATCGACAACCAGCTGTTCGTCATCGTGGCCCAGCTGTTCGCTGGCTCCCACATCTACAAGCGTGACACTAGCGCCAATAAGTTCATAAAGATACAAGACATAGACATCCTGAAGATCCGGAAGCCCAATGACATTGAGACGTTCCTCATTGATGGCGAGTCCTTCTTTGTTATAGCCGACAGCTCCAAGGCCGGTTCCACCACCGTGTACAAGTGGAACGGTAATGGGTTCTACTCTCACCAGTCTCTCCACCCATGGTACCGGGACACAGATGTGGAGTACCTGGAGATCTCCACCAAGCCCCACTTGATCCTCTCCAGCAGCTCCCAGAGGCCTGTGGTCTACCAGTGGAACAAGGCCCTGAAGCAGTTTGACCGACGAACCGACATTCCTGAGATGGAGGACGTCTTCGCCGTCAAGCACTTTCAGGTCAAAGGCGACCTCTTCATCTGCCTCACCCGCTTCATCGGTGACTCAAAGGTGATGCGCTGGGATGGCGCCATGTTCAAGGAGGTCCAGACGGTGCCTTCAAGAGGCTCCATGGTGTTCCAGCCAGTCGCCGTGGGCAACTGGCAATACGCCATCTTGGGCAGCGACTACTCGCTGACGCAGGTGTACCAGTGGGATGTCAAGAGTGGCCTGTTCGTTCACGCCCAGGAGCTCAACATTCAATCACCTAGAGCTTTCTCTTTGCTGTCCATCGACAACAGGGAGTTCCTCCTAGCTTCCAGCTTCAAAGGGAAATCTCAGATCTATGAGCACCTTATGATAGACCTGAGTAATTGAGAACAGATCTAAAGTAAAGGTACCTTATGACAGACCTGAGTAATTGATAACAGACCTGAGTAATTGATAAGGGAAACAATTACAGGTGTGATGATACAGTATGATACGGCAATGTGGTGTTCCCAGCACTGAGCAACATGAAGGGGGTTATATTGATGCAGTGTACTCTGTTTAAACTGTACCACCATAAGGATTACAAGATGATAAAACATTTTGTCAGGCTATATGCATGATATATAGTCCACTAATAATGAATAATGAACACAATTTTTGATGAATGCCTTGCTAGAAATATCCACTGCACTCACCCTTCCCCCTCTCTCCCTGTACTCTTGCCTCTTTTCTCCCTCGTAGACAAAGCCATTGTTGACTTCAACTAAGCCCTGCACTATGCAGAATCTAGCACCTGTGCTTTCACAAAATCCACCTCTGAGGTAAAGCAAATACGTATAACATAGGTATTCACAACTAACATTTGACTGACATCTACTTGCCAAATGAAATGTTTACGTTTTTACAATAATATGTAAAGTAATTTATATGACACAACCTTTTGTATTTAGAGGGGACCACTCAAATGCTATATCTTTCATATGGCGCTTTGTAGTTTAGTTTAGATTTTAAATCACTTTTTCAATTGATGAACTTACTTTTAGTGTCTTAGTAGCCAATCTTGTGTCATTTTAATCTTGAGTTGGGGTAGTGTCTTATTGTATGTTCATGGTCTTTATCTTTATTTGTATTTTGTGTAATAAACCAGTTTAATGAAACCTAAAAAATGAAAGCCTTTTTTTGTCTAACATTTTAGTTACAAATTTGGATAATAAGGTGTGGTGGGAGAGGTAACTTGACCCCATGGGAACTCAGTTTTAAACGTTGGGCAACGTTTTGATTGTCCAACTGCGCAGCCGGGGTTTTCTGCCTCCTGTGGTTAAAGTAATCATTGCATGCTACTCTGTAGACACCAAGGTTACATATTAATCGCTCTGTTTCACTCAGGACAAGGGGAAACACGCACTCCAAGGCATGCCACCTGTTGCATCTTTCCGAGGGTGATATGACAGAAAGTAGCGCTTCCATAGACGACCGAGTTTTATCGGTCGTTCCACGTAGACAGGAAGATATCAGAGTAGTGTTTCACAAAGTTGCCGATATCGAAGACGAGGAAGACGATGTACACGCAACAGAGAGGGTTCACTTACAAAGTAACAGTCATGATTCACCGTGTGTCAGTAATGATGATGAAAAGGCAGGCAGCACCACAAAACAAGTGGACAACACCAATGCCATTCTTCGGTTCTGTTCCCGGTACACATGTAGAACTGACTGCAGCGACGGGAATCCCATCCCGGCCGGGGGAGAAACCCCGTTTGATAAAGGTAGTTGAGCAGTGTTTTTCAAATTATTATTGGTATTATATTACATTCATCATATCTATTTCGTCGATGTAAGTTTCCGGATTCGTGTCCCTCTATGATTAACTCTGAGATGAAAATTATATTGAAAGAAAATGATTATCAGTTCGAGAGCCAATGACCTCTCTCGTAGCACGTTATGTAACTGACGTAATCTCTTGTTCTGTACAGTGTAGCAATTAACTCCCAAGTAATATAGTCCTGCTAGTAATTCAAACTCGTGTACGTCGTTATTCAAACAGTTTCTTAATCGTGAGCTGTAGAATTATGTATTTATTGAATGGTCTGATAATCCGGTTTATCATCTAAATATCATCCAGTATGACGGTGCAGTTATCCTCAAACTCAAAAGTAGAAGCCATGTATATATTTATTCCAACCATTAGCCTAATTTATAAAAACGTAAATACCCTTTTATTTCCATACAACATAGGCCCATTCCAAAATATCAGAGCCAAAACATTACTTTAAAGATTGTACAATGATCAAGCAAGGAAATAGCCTCATTATTTCCTGCCTCAGATGAGTCAAGGTTCTCCTTGAAGGGACAATACTTTCCTTGTTTATTAAATATTGCTGTGTCAGGCTGACATGATTCAGAGCCTTCCTCTTACTGGCCTTCGAGTTTAAATATTTTAGTCTTGTTTTGCTTCTGTTTATGCTGGCACTGATAGCATATAGATGAACAGTAAACCTTTATAGAAACAAATTAAATATATTTTTTTATAGATATAAAAACCTAAAATCATTCAGATATCAGATTTAGATTAATAATTTAGCCAACATGACAGTAATCTATCCATTAGTCATGTTGTTTTTGTGCTGTCCTTTGTTAAAGCTAAGCCCCCTATGGTGTACAAATAAGCTTCCCAAAGGTGAAGCTGCCTTTCCTGGTTTCCTAGAGAGCTTCCTTGACAACCAGACTGTCTCTCTTTTGTGGAGCTTGATCTTTTCAGCTCATGCCTCATATCGTTCTACTGTATCTCTCTCTCTCTGTAATAACCTCGACCCACTACTCCTCCCTGTGTCCGTCTCCAGAACCAGAGAAGAAGCGCAAGTGTCCAGGCTTGGGTATTTTCTACAGTCTCCTGTCCACAGTGTTCTTCTCTGTCATCGCCCTCCTGGTGAAGAGCATCGAGGGCATCCATGCCATAGAGATCAGCGCCATTCGCTGCTTCTTCCAGATGCTGTTTGTCATGCCTCTGCTGCTCTATCACAAGTACGTAGCACACACATACACACAAGCTATTTCTCTCTCTCTGGCACGTTTGAGTGAGTGAGGAAGCAAACCTGAGACTCTGAAGGAGCTGCCAGAGAAGTGATGCCACTCCCTCAGCCTCGCTCAGATTCCTAGTTAGATTGGGAATCCCGTGCTCCACTGCTGTCTTTGCTTGTCCATAATAATAATACATTTTATTTGAAAACAAATCTCAAAGTGCTAATAGAGGCCTCTTTCATTATTAATTATATTAATTGTGACAAAATTCCTTTCGTGACTTATCAGCCAACATCGGTCAATTTACTGCTTTCAGTTTGTCTGTACAGGTGATTGCTGAATGTCATATTACATCTGTGTTTTGTGTTTGCTGTACCCTGTCATCCAGTCTAATTGTTATAGCTAAATATTTGGTGGAAACAGACATACAAGTCCTGTTCTGATTGGTTGTTATGTCAGACTGCTCTTCCCTCAGATGTTATTCGTAATCGGTCTCTCTCTCTCTCTCTCTCCTCTCTCTCTCTCTCTCTCTCTCTCTCTCTCTCTCTCTCTCTCTCTCTCTCCCCCCCCTTCCTTCCTTCTGTCTCATCTCCGTGTCTCCAACCCTCCCCTGCAGTATTGGATTCCTGGGCCCGAGGGACAAGCGTGTTTACCTGGTGCTGCGTGGCCTCCTGGGCTCCAACGCCATGATCCTGCTTTACTACGCCGTGCAGCAGATGCCCCTGGCGGATGCCACCATCATCATGTTCTCTAACCCTGTCTTCACCTCCCTGCTCGCCTGGATTTTTCTTAAGGAGAAGTAAAAGCGCTGCTACTATAACTACCACTTTACCGAACTTATTTTCAAAGCAGTTCTCAAAATGCCACACACAAGTTAAAAAAAATTATATATAAAAAGAAGTCACTGTCCTTATTGTGTCCTCTCCAGGTGCACCATTTGGGACTGCGTTTTCACCGTTTTCACCCTGGCAGGGGTCATCCTCATTGCCCGGCCGCCCTTCCTCTTCGGGGCGCGTACGGAGGGTATCGAGGGTGACTACACCAATCACCTCAAGGGGACAATCGCTGCCTTCGGCGGCGCCATCGCTGCCGCGTTTGTCTTTGTCGTTCTCAGGAAGATGGGGAAGAGTGTCCACTACTACCTCTCTGTGTGGTACTACGCAGTCATGGGCTTCATAGAGTGCGTCATCGTTCTGTCAGTGATGGAGGAGTGGACTCTGCCCTTCTGTGGGCGGGACCGCTGGATCCTGATGTTGATTGCGGTGCTGGGGATCGCTGGGCAGATCTTCCTCACCAAGGCTCTGCAGATAGAGAAAGCCGGGCCTGTGGCCTTGATGAGGACGGTGGACGTAGTTCTGGCCTTCACTTTCCAGTTCCTCTTCTTTGACCATAAGCCGACCTGGTGGAGCCTGGGAGGGGCTCTGTGTGTGGTGGTCAGCACTAGTGGGGTGGCCCTCAGGAAGTTGTATGCCAACAAGATGAAGAGTTGACTTAAAGATGCACAAGAAAACCCTTGTCTTTACAAAATGAGAAAACCTTAAACGTAAATGTATTTAATGATGATGTCATAGACCTGACGCCTGATGTGTCATACAATATGTTTTAGAAGATGTCATTTGATGATGTCATATCATGCTGATGTTTGAGGTAAACCAAAGAAACTTCTTACACAACGTTACTGTAAGGTTTTACATTCTCAGAGAGATGCTGGATATTGATACTTTTAGTATTGAGCATTTAATTATATACAATCTTTTTGTAACCCATATAGTCTGGAAATGGTTAAATGTGTGACAGGGGGAACTTAAGATGAAAGGTGTTTGAAAAACATTTTTGCACTTGGAAATATTGAGGGTTAGAATTTTGTGTGATCAAACGCACATTTCCATTCTATTTTCCCAGTGGTAATATACATTAGCAATAAATAAAAAATGTCTAGTAACAAACTGGGAGAAAACCAGTTGCTGGTAAAACAGAATGATTCATACATCATATCAAAGTTTGAAAACTAAAAACAAGAAATCTTGGTCGGTTGATGGTCATTCAGGCATTCATGCCAAGACTGTGGAACACCTACTGCCTTCCTTTCATATTTCTACTAGCTATTAAAAATGAAGCATTTGAGTTTGCACACTGTTATAGTACATGAGTTTTGACACCACTGTGATCATTAAGCTTTTACTCTGTAGTTTTCTTATTCATGTAAACAGCTATTTCATATGGTATCTTCCTGTTTTTCAGGAGACAAACTCAGTTGTGAATACTTTATAAAAGCACTTTCTTCAGAGTTAAAAAAAGAAAGTCAAAGACTTGAATTAGTATTTACCTTGCTGTGGTAAATATATATACTCTTACTTAAATTGCACAATCATATGCAACTATGACTGTTTAGGGCTCTTATAGTAATACAAACCTCCTTTTTTAATATATGGTTGTATGATGTCTTTTTCTATATTGTTTATAAACAGTATATTAACATGTCGCCATTGTTCATGGGACCATATTTTGAATTCAGGTGGTCAGAGATGTAAAGGCATATAAAAGCGTCTTTATTTTTGCTATGGATTAAATAAATTATCTTAACTAAAAGTAGTCAAAGCACAATAGACTATTCTTATTATTCCTACAGTTTCTTGTAATTAAGCAATTACATGTATTACCTTTGAGCAAAACACTAATCCAGTGGATTACATTTGTACTGAAACATTAGACTCATAAGAGCTGCTTTACACAATATTACTTTCAATGAGTATTTGAAAGTATTCTTTAAAATGTAAAATATTTTGTGAGTTGATTCTAAAATAAATTGCAGATAAACAATATATATTTTGTCTCTGTATTTTGCATTGAATGTGTGTGATGACAAACTCCACAAATCATGTTTCTCATTACTGGTTTCTCCCTTGCCAGCTGGGCCCCATTGTGAGTTTAAAGACTCAGACCTTCTCATAATACGGATAGTCTGATTCACAAATCCATTTGCTATTGTTACACACAGCCATTGTTGTAATCCAGCTAAACTAACAACTCAATGGAGGACAACGGCTGAAAACAAGTCTATGTTCTCTATTGATTTGCACAAACCACTGAGTCAGGTAGCTGTCAGTGCTTTCAGTCTCTCTACCTGTGTGGTGGGGGGGCAACCATTATCATGTTCCCCTGTATGGGGCTTTAGACAGTTTTAGACATGCCCTTTCTACAGCTTTCTTCCACTGCATTGATAAACAAAGCATGTATTGTGAACAAGGAATATATCGCATTAAACAAGGTCCTACAAGCTTAGTTTAAACAGACTTCATGCAGTTCACATGGAATCGTAATATGAAGATATGTATTACCCCCTTCTTCTGTAATTACACTAATGGTTTTGACAAACAGTAGGCAACGCAAACTACAACAACCTCCTATACTCAGCAGAGGGCGTATTTTGCCTAGGTTTACATATGGTGAAGTGTGTTGTGAAGTTCTGAAGTGTTGCATGTTATTTAGAGAAATTAAACTGAATACGCTCATGTTATTGGCTGCCTTTAAAAATTGTTTTTACCCAAACTACCCAGATACAGTTCAGATAAAGAGGTACTAGATCCTTTGATTAAAACTTAATAATATGTAAGGGACGACGATACATGTATTACAAATGTACAATAGGAAAACAACTATTTGTGACGTAAGGATACAAGGGTTAGTGTTAAGGCTTATTGATAATGAAATCCATCTCTTGAGTTTAGACGTCGTTACTTGGTTTGATTTAAGGGCGGAGGTCTCCAACATTCTTGCAGGATGGCATAAGACCATCAGGAGAACGGCAGGGAATTGGAAAATAATCTCTCATTTTCCAGGTTGAATAGTTAAGTTTAATAGTAGGCTAGGCCTACACACACATACACATAAACGCACACACACACACACTCACACACACACGCGCGCGCGCGCGCACACACACACACACACACACACACACACACACACACACACACCCTCAAGGGGAGTGACTGAGGGACGAGGGGCGGGCGCGGGAAGCCTAAACTACAAAATACATTGGTTGTTGCGGATAGGAAGTAAATGTGATAATAGAACAGTTTTCTGAGCATGTGTTCGAGTCGCCTCTCCTAACAAATGCATTCAGGTATTGTAAACCATAGTAAAAAGGCAAATCAATAAATCGCAGCCGTCTGTCGAGCCACCTAAATCAAAATAGTAAATTCCCTTTTATTTCATTTTTAAACTTTCATCCTCAGCTACAGTGAAACGAAAGGCAACCATAGACTAGTGGTACACTGCTGCCAGACATTCCAATGTAGTGACAGTGCACTGTGCATTCGGGCTGCTTATCATTACCAGCCCTGCAACGCCTATTGTCCTCCTGAGCTGCTGCGAACTGGCCACTACAAGCCCAGCACCTCTAGTCCCAGCTGCCGCGATCAGGCGGTGTTTGGGTTTCTTCTCCTCATCTCATCAAGCCGAGCAACTCTCTTCCCGATCGCGATAGCTCATAACTCGTGTTACAGAGTTATCATCGGAAAGCAAAGCGGACTTTTCTGGATTGATTGATTCGCTGCGAATGCAAAGTTTGTTTGGTGAGTAATGTTTGTTTGTGTACTATAATTGGTTCTGCTGGAGACACATTGGCTGCAAATGCACGTGTCGCTTTGTACACCAATATTTCGTGGCAATTCAGAACCCTTGTTATCATGTAGGATCAAATACAAATTGATAACAAGTCAATCGGTTGGCCTACATCAGCTCCAAATTGATCATCAAAGCTAATTTGTTGACAACTCGTTTGACAGGGAAATCCTAGAGTTTCCTGGAGAATTCTTGCAGTTCATGACTATTGACAAATGGATCTTTTCTAATTTGATTTGTGCACACTATATTCACAACACACACGTTTTTTTTTTACTTCAGAGAAAAGGTGTGCGTGTGCGTGTACGAGTCGATGTTTATGTTTTCCTAAGCTGTCCTAAGTCTCCCAAAGCTGTCTACGTGACCTCTAGCCCCACAGATATTTGGGATCACAGGTAAAAGTTGTCCTTGTCAAATTATCACAATGTCAACTCCTTTTTTGGCATTCAATTATAATGTGTCAATGAGTTGATCTCTATTTTGCAGTGTCATGATTACTCAGCCTAAGTGTCCAGAGGATGCTCCAAGCGGTTCAAACAAGAGTATGGTGCAATAAAAGTATAAACTTGATGTATTCAGGCCTATAGAATTATGCAAAATCACTCAGTAGATAATGAGGCGTCTCTCAGTTGAAATAAAACTTCCTACCTAGCTAAGCAGTAGGTACATTTTGCTCTACTACTGTATATGTAGGGCGAGAGTCTGTATTTACCAAAGTAAATAAAACAAGAGAAAGCATATAGATGCATAGAGAAGGATACTGTTCTCTCTCTCTTTATGGGGTATACATTTACATTTACATTTATTCATTTAGCAGACGCTTTTATCCAAAGCGACTTCCAAGAGAGAGCTTTACAAAGTGCATAGGTCACTGATCATAACAACAAGATAGCCAAAAAACATCGCGAGTAGCCAAAACATGAAGCACACATTGTGAACAACCAAAGTAAGTGCCAAAGGGAAGAACCATAAGAGCATGTAGTTAAACAAGTCACAACCAAACAACATGAACAGCTATAAGTGCAAGTGTACCTGTGGGAAAAAGCAAGCAACAGTAATAAAACAATATATCACAGCGAGAACCAAAAATTTTAATCAGTTACCACTAACCACAAGAGCAACAAGTCTCTAAGCAAGAGTCATTGTGATCCTTGAGGAAACTAACATCGGGTCAAGCGAACCGTTCCTAAGTACCGTTGTACTCCCGGAACAAGTGCGTCTTGAGCCTTTTCTTGAAGGTGGAGAGACAGTCAGTGTCTCTGATGGAGGTGGGGAGTTGATTCCACCACTGGGGGGCCAGACAGGAGAAGAGCTTGTGTTGGGACCGGGCGGTCTTGAGCGGTGGGACCACCAGGCGGTTGTCTGAAGAAGACCGTAGGTGGCGGGTGGGGGTGTAAGGCTGCAGGAGAGACTTGATGTAGACGGGTGCAGTCCCGTTCACTGCTCGGAAGGTCAATACCAGGGTCTTGAATCTGATACGGGCCATGATAGGTAGCCAGTGGAGAGAGATGAGGAGCGGGGTAACATGGGAGCGTCTGGGTAGATTGTAGACCAGGCGGGCCGCCGCGTTCTGAATCCTCTGAAGAGGGCGGGTTGCACATGCTGGGAGACCAGCGAGCAGAGAGTTGCAATAGTCCAACTTGGAGAGGACGAGTGCTTGGACTAGCAGCTGGGTGGAGTGCTCAGACAGGTATCTCCTGATCTTCCGGATGTTGTAGAGGGTGAATCTACACGACCGGGAGACCGCAGCAATGTGGGCCGTGAGGGAGAGCTCGTCGTCCATGGTAACCCCAAGGTTCCTGGCAGAGGATGAAGGGGTCACCGTCGCAGATCCCAGGGTGATTGAGAGATCGTGGGAGATGGAGGGTTTAGCCGGGATGATGAGAAGTTCTGTTTTGGCGAGGTTCAGCTGGAGGTGGTGCTCGGTCATCCAGGCGGAGATGTCTGTGAGGCAGGCCTCAATCCTAGCTGAGATCCCCGGATCGGTCGGGGGGAACGACAGGTACAGCTGCGTGTCGTCAGCGTAGCAGTGGTAGGAGAAGCCATGGGAGGTGATGATTGGTCCAAGTGAGGTGGTGTACAGAGAGAAGAGGAGGGGTCCAAGGACGGAGCCCTGTGGGACACCAGTGGAGAGCTGGCGAGGGCCCGACAGTTTGCCTCCCCAGGAAACCTGGTAGGATCTTCCCGACAGGTAGGATGAGATCCACTGGAGTGCAGTGCCAGTGATGCCCATCTCAGAAAGTCTGGCGAGCAGGATCTGGTGGTTAACCGTATCAAACGCTGCAGAAAGGTCCAGCAGAATGATAACGGATGACCTGGAAGCCGCTCTGGCAGACTGGAGGGCAGTGGTGACTGAAAGGAGGGCAGTCTCTGTGGAGTGGCCAGTCTTGAAGCCCGATTGGTTGGGGTCAAGCAGGTTGTTCTGAGAGAGAAAGTTAGACAGTTGGTTAGATACAGCACGTTCAATTGTTTTTGAAAGGAAGGGTAACAGTGATACCGGTCTGTAGTTCTGGAGAACGGCAGGTTTAAGGGAGGGTTTTTTGAGTAGTTGAGTATTAGTATACAGGATAGGTTTCATTAAGTCTGGTTATTACAAAGCACAAATGTTCTAATAGACGAGATATAAATCTGCACAGCATTTGTCCATAGTCTGCAAGTACCATCGACCCTCCAGAGGCTTGAGTCAGCCCCTCTCCCCTTGTTATTATACATACACACACACACACACACACACACACACACACACACACACACACACACACACACACACACACACACACACACACACACACACACACACACACACACACACACACACACACACACACACACACACACACACACACACACAGGCTCCCTCTTTCCACTGGCGTCCTCTGCCCAGCCTTCTACTAATCAGATCCATATGTTCTCCAGGACCCTCGCATGAACAGGATCCTGTTTGGTTCTGTTCTTCCCCTTCTTAACCAGACATGATCTCTGACTACTTTTGTGACACTAAAGTGGACAATATCAAGTACGTTTTCACACATTATGAAAATACCAAACAATACCGTTTCTCATATAATTTACAAATTGATTGAAAAAAAAACTATTTTACCTATTTTCTCTCTCTAGGCCAAGCCTGCTGTTAATAACTCTTATTTTTTGGAAACATGTGGTTTTATTGAGTGTCTAATTTGCGGTCTGTGTACACAATTATGTGAAGTCTTTCTGGTGCAAGGGAAGGAATGTCCATCTATTGTTATTAGATGACATGTCCTTTCTTCTGTGACCTCTTAAAGAGGGGGATTTGTCCAGGCTCTCTATGCGCCAGTCAGAACTGCAGCATCTCTCTCTCTCTCTCTCTCTCTCTCTCTCTCTCTCTCTCTCTCTCTCTCTCTCTCTCTCTCTCTCTCTCTCTCTCTCTCTCTCTCTCTCTCTCTCTCTCTCTCTCTCTATGTGTGTATCTTTCTCTCTGTGTATCTTTCTCTCTGTCTCTCACTCTTTCTGTCTCCCTACACCAATCTTTTCTCTCTTCTCCTCCACACACACACACACACACACACACTCTCACTCTCTCTCTCTCTCTATAACTCTCTCAGTCACCCCATGTGAGGCTGGCCTAATCACATACCAGCGCGTGAGTCATCACTTGGATGCGTTGAGAAATAATCCCACATGAATAACCCCTAATCCCCAACCCCACCAGAAGGCCTCCGGTTAACTGTGGGACAAAAAAGTATCAATGATTTAGGGAACATTACGCCAATTTAACAATTGTTCTAAACTTCCCCTTTCCTGGTTGTTGTTGGTGATACAAAGTAGAAGACATCCACTGCATACCTGTGGATGCTAGTTTAGTTTCACTCAGATATCAGAGAATACACAGAGCAAATATCATGTCCCATGTTTCTAAATACTATAAAATAATTAAATATTGACAAACAAAATGGACAATAGGTTAGAATGGAAAACTATGCTGACCATCTGGCTTTTATCTAACTAATATCTGGATGAAGCTGATATGATTCTTCAGAATGTGTAGGAAGGATTTTTTCATCCTATCTGACAGGAGTGAGTGACCAAACCTGAAACTCTGAAGGAGCTGACACTCCCTCAGCCTCGCTCAGATTCCTAGTTAGATTAGGAATCCTGTGCTCCACTGCTGTCTTAGTAACCTGATTTGTAGGTCGTGGCTCTAGAAGTGTAATGTGACTGGTAAAAATTGTGAAAGCTTCTGACTTTTCTTGTCCATAGAGGCCTCTTTTATTATGAATAATATTAATTGTGACAATCAGAATCAGAATAAAGTTTAATCGCCAAGTAAGTGCACACAAACAAGGAATTTACTTTGGTGGGCAAGTGCATAGATTACACATATAATAAACATATACAAATCTTTAAAAATATGTGTGCGGCCCTTAAATATACAATATAAAAAAGTAAGAATGTAAAAGATTTACATAAGAATACTGACAAAACTGTACAATATAAAATATAAAGTAAAAATAAAAGAATGCAATAGGGCTGTATGCAGTAAAGTGACAGAGCATTAATTTAACGCTTCGTACTTTTGTGACTTATCAGCAAACATCTGCCAATTAACTTCAATCAATGTCATCTTGTCTGTACAGGTGATTGCTGGATGTCATGTTACACCTGTATTTTGTGTCTGCTGTACCCTGTTACCATCTCATTACTTTATGGTGGAAACAGACATGTAGGTCCTGTTCTGATCTCTCTCTCTCCTCTCTCTCTACCTCTAAGGTATTGTGAATACGGTACAGTTGATTCAGCTTCAACTTAAGCCTCTCTCACACACACAACCAATAAGGTAAGGACTGCCTCTTGCTAATAAGAGTTACCTGGATACATACATCCAATCCTTTTATTGAATGTTATCATTGTACAAAGTTCAGTCAATTAGAAACAATTAGATCTTTTCTGGTTTGCTGTCCATTTCACTTGTCTCTGTGACCTGGTTCTCCTGGTTGTTTCTCTGCTGGCAGCAAGCTGTGATTTGCCTTACAAGACCTCTTTGTGTGTGTCCTGTCAGGGTTGCACAGCAGCTGATAACAGAAGAACTTTGATCCGTTGGCAGGACTGATTTGGAGGCTTGTCTCCCCAGCCCTGCCCAGTGTTAGCACCGACCTGTTGTCAATCAGAGCTTCTCAGACCTGAGAGAGACCGAGAGACAAGGCTCCTGGACCCAAGCAGGGTTTGAATCCCACACACTCATGGTTAGTTTTTTGACTGTTTGGGAGCAAAGGCTTTTAAATATCTGGTAAATGGGGGGTCCCACGTTGATGCAGGCTACTAGTGGGCCAGAGTTATTATGGGGGATAAAGACTCATTGTTATATTATGGGTTCGGAAAAAGAGTCTCCAACGCCAAATGTCTAATAGTAGCTAGTTATCAATAAGTAACCAACGGAAAATAACGGATAATAATGTATCGCTAGAATGTATGTATGATTGTATGATTCCCGTTCAGGTTACATAATTCTCACGCTGAAAGCTCTTAAAAGGCTCTCAAAAGGCGCTCAAAAGGCGCTGAAGGCAGCGCTTTTTTCTAAAAAAATAAGTAACGTGTGAACACGGCCTAACAGTTATTCTTTCCAGACTTCTGTTACCTGTACCGTAGAACATCTCAGCGTAGTGACTTCTGATCTGACCTGTTTCTCCAGTAGTATTCAATGTCAAGAAGAAAATCAGTTACAGTCACTAATCTCTCTGATAACTTTCTTTGCAATTATCCTGTTTTCAGCAGTTGTAATGTAAGGTTCCATACTTTATACTGTTATTAGACCACAGCAATGCTGTAGATCAGGTTTTAAGTGAGTGAAAAAGATTAACCAGCCCTTTCCTCCTTACGGGGATTTCTCCTTTCATCTGTGACGTTTCAGAGCTGTTTCATCTAAGGACAGACCGGGGTATTGTATTATGATAAGAGATAATTGTTAACAAATGTGAGAGGAGGGAGGGGGGCATGAGCAACAAACTAAACACTTTTTCTTGCCAGTGGTATTTTATTTCTCCTCTCTGATTCAGTTGGAATCCTTCTCCCTCTGCCCTTCTCTGTCCTCTTTCTCTTTCCCCTCTCTCTCGGTCTCTCTCTCTCATTTCCCTCTTCTCCTCTACTGATGCATGTAACATTCAGCCTTCAGAAGAGGTTACTCCTTCAGCAGACAGACAACCTGATGTATGGTCTGGTGTGTGGGTGTGGGATGTTTGGTCTGGGGTTTGGCTAGCAAAGGGACGCAGAATCAATGGACTTAGACCCCCCCTACACACACACACACACACACACATACATACACATGCACACACATAATCTCCCCTCCCTGGAGTGGCCTCACATTCCAGCAACCCACGCGTTTTTACAGGGGGCTTTCGCTGCAGCACGGTCTGACTGAGTGTTTTTCTGACCAGAACTGTTTACAGACCCACTGCTTGTGCAAGACCAGTGCAAACTTAGAATCATGCTATTTCTAGTTATTATTGACAGAAAGGCACATGATGTAGATGAAAATGCCCTTGTGCACATAATGAGAGAAATGGAACAGATGTCAAGGTCTGGTGTCCAGACAGGAGTCAGACACTGAGCTTTGGGTACACAGTCACAACAAGATGCTAAGGTTACTATACCAAAAACAAAGCCACTCAATGGGTTGTATAGTTGGTTCAGGGGATGAGGTTACTATCTACTATGCATCTTCTGTCCTCTCGAGATATTATGGAACATATAACATGGCACCTTTTATTGGATGTCCAGGTTCTCTCAGAAGTTCGGCTGGTATTCTGAGACAACAGTGCAGTGTGAGGTGTATAGGTGTGAGATAGTCTCGGATCCCCCTTTTTGAAAGATAATTGCTTACTTTTTCACTTTACTTTCTCACTTTAACCTTTTCTCCCTTACATTGAGAATATGAAACACTTGTTGTCTTTCACCCTCTCCTCTGAAACGGAAGGACTGATATCTGATGAAGCAACTTCATCAGTTTGGTTTAAGTCTCAACAACCACGCTAATCTAGGCACCTCCAGAACAGGATGTGAAATTTCGATGCCATATTTTTGGGTATGTGGGTATGAGAGATTGGATGTCGCTTTGGATAAAAGTGTCTGCTAAATGAATAAATATAAATGAATAAATGTAAATGAATAAATGTAAAAAGAGATCATGTATGCTAATTTATGCTAATTTATGTACGTATGTGTGTGTTTCCAAAACCAGAGAGAGGCCTTACCAGAAGGACAGAGCAAAGGAACCAGTGCCATCACAGTGACTATCTAGCAGTCACACCCAAATATCCACACACACTCACTGAATGTGGACAGGAGTATCCAGGAATTCTTCTGCTGTCCAGGGTCAAGGCTTATATTCTAGTTTATACAGCTGGATCAGCTTCTGTTTTCACAACATAGTCTGTTTGGTGTTAAGGTACCCCTGGACGTGCTTGCCTACACCTCCATCTCTGTCCTTCAAACTAAATGATTGTTGGCCTGCTGACCTTTGGATACTCAATAACCTGAGGCTTCAGCACAGAGAGGAAAAACAAGGGACACTATGACTTCAGAAAAGGAGACTTGCGTGACACGGAGTAAACCAGGTACGACAGAGCCCAGTACGCACCAGAACAATGAAGAAAGACGGTATTCTGACCAACCGTTGGTGAGCTGCCAGTGTAGCACCACCTCCAGCCCACCCCTCCGCCTGTACAGGAAGTTATCTTGTGACTGTTTAGACGGGAAGTTTCTGGAAACAGGATGTCGAAGCTGGGATTACCGTTCTAGAACAGCTAGCTCTATAACCTCCCACGGTGTCGCTTCTACACAGCACTGCATGTATTCCAGACAGCCCTGTGGGTCAAATGACCTTACACATAGAGCCCGGAGCCACGGGACAGGGTTCTTGTGCAGTGAGTGTGGACTGGATACTGTGTGTCAAGAAATAGGTCCTGCTGCCCAGTGTTCTACTCCCCAGGGTTCCACATCCCATGGTTGTGCTCCTAAGGGTTCTATACCCCGGGGTTCTACTGCTGGGACTGTGGATAGTCCTCAGGCAGCAGCTGGTGGAATGCCAGCATGGAACAGCCCAGAGGGAAACTCCTGCCAATTGGAATGTAACAGCGCTGCTCTGGTGTCTCACAGGCCCAGCGCTCGTCCCAACTCCTGTCACTGCTCCAGCCCTGGCCCTTCTGCCTGCCCCTGCTTCACCAGCCCCAGTCCTAAATCCAGCCCCAGCCCCAAACCCATATTAAGCCCCAGACTCAAGCTCACCGCTCACCGTCGGAGCAGCTTGCCTGTGTCTCTGTTATCAACTTGTCATTCTCCCCAGGGAGACCCAGGCTCCCCAGGTACCTCTCCCAAGACTAGAGCTTCCCTCTGCAGGCATGACGCCCGCAGACTCTGCCTGAGAGACGGCTACTCCAGCCTAGAGAGGCTGAACAGGAGGCCCAAGCCCAAGGTCTCCTCTGTGGAGAAACTCTTCCTCCGTCGGGCTTCCCTGGAAGCCACGACAGCTTCCAGGTCACCACTGGGGTCATCACCTGGGGCAACAGTCAGCCCACCGAAAAGCGACAGTGATGGAGGCCTGTCAGACAGTGAATTTGTACGGAACAAGAAGGAACGCTCCACTGTTCTGGTCCGGAGGTTCTACAGGAACAACCAGAAGGTGAAGAAGTCTGTGTGTACTGGCACCAGAGCCATCGTTAGGACTCTGCCCTCAGGGCACATTTCTGACCATGCCTGGGGGGTTGTTTGTAGAAGAACCTGGCGCCCCAGTGAGAAAGACATTCAGCCAATCAGAAAGCATGGTGTGGAGGATCTTGTTACCAGCCTGAAGGTCTGCAGAGCTCTGCTACGGTACCCTGGGGTCAGATTCTCACAGGTAAGAGAGGCTTTACACACACATACACACACTCACATGTTAGGGGTCAGCGTCTCAGTCATTAGATAGTTTGTCTTTCACACCCATGCTACAGGTTCCATGAAAGGACCCACTGTTATGAGGCCCACTGCAGCCCCTCCTGTGAATGTATTAACCAACCCTCACACACACCAAACCTAACCATGCTGACACCCTCACCATCTTGTCCCAATTTTCATTTTCTACCCAACTGTGAATGCTTTGGAACCACCACCTCACAGATTGCTGTAATTCAGCTAATACTACGAGTGGCATATTTGGTGGAAAAAGTCATTTACAGTGTTTGCTCTCGTCTGTTTAGTTTAAATGTTCCGCTTGTTATGTGTGTCGGAAAAAGAGTGGGGGACTCCACGGCACAGTCCGTCTCTTTGTTCGGGGTAGTCCTCTCCACCTCTCCTCTCCTCCGCAGTGGAAAAGTGATTTATCTGCAGTAAGTTCTGCTGTGTGTGAAACTGACAGACTGAGCTGGCATTGGCATACAGTTACAAACCATGGAATCTATCTCCTGGTACTGCCAAGGGAGATGGATTGAGAATAGAGAGAGGAACGGAGAGAGAGAGAAAAAGGGTATTTGGAAAGAGAGTTCTGGTTAGGGTGCCAGATGTTGTTGATGGTCGGGTTTTCGATGTATTGAGGTTGAGGTTGTAATGAGTTTGAGTTAAGGTTGAATTGAGTTTGATGTGAGGTTGTATAGAGGTTGAGGTGAGGTTGAGGTGAGGTTTCATGGTAAAGGTCTTATTAACATCCAGAGAGGATCTGACACAAAACATTAAAAGCCTGAGAAAATATGGTCCAATGGCTGACTGCCTTGTTCAACCACAACCTCCACGTTAAGCATGCCTATAGTGTGTGTGTGTGTGCGTGCGTGCGTGCCCGCTCATGTGCATGTGTCGGCCACAACAGAGCAAACCTCTGTGTACGAGTGTGTGGTGAGGGTCGCTGGTGAGGGTCGCTGGTGAGGGCCGCTGCAGTGGTTGCAGTCAGATTTATGAGTCCTTTGTGGTGCAGGGATATGGGCTGTATGCAGGCCAGCCTCCAGGCTCCACTCATAATGAGACCATTGAAAAGCCTGCTAGTCGCAGCGCCTGTCAAAACACCAGCCACAGTATGCCTATGGAGTTACCATAGGAACCAAACACAGAATAGTATAGTCACTGATTCTTATATGGCCAACTAACACACACACACATGTGCTTCAGTACTCAAAACAAGCGCACAAGCACACTCTCTCATACACACACGCTCACACACACACTTACACAAGGAGGTGTGTGTGTGTGTGTGTGAGTGGGCAGTAATGAAGGTGTAGTTGAGAAATTCCAAGGTATCCCCTGGCCTACTGTTTATTACCTCAGCTAAGGAGGTAAGCCAAAGCACACAGGATTATATGATGGAGGGATCCTAGCAGAGTAATACTGGCAGAGAGAGTCGGAAAATACGAGCTTCTAGCAGAATATAGGGGGAATGGAGGTTGAAAGGGAAGAGTTTGGGAAGTACAAAGGGGAGTGAAGTTTGTGTCATCGTGCTGAGCTAGATACGTGAGGTCTAAGAGAGACAGAAGGGACCTTGCTTTATTGTGTTCTATTTCTGCTTCCTGAACTTTACAACCTGGGAGCTTTGCATGTCTTCATGACATGTTTACAATCATTTTTATATGCGTACAGCATAAATAAGAGTTGCCTGTCATGCAAATATATTTGCTTACCAGGGGGGCACATTCCCACACACCCACCCACCCACCCACACACCCACACACCCACCCACCCACACACCCACACACACACCCACCCACACACACACGCACACCTTTGGCCAGCATCAAACAACCTAAAGCCAGCAGGAGCGTGTTAATCATTTGCTGTTTACATTACATTTACATGTATTCATTTAGCAGACGCTTTTATCCAAAGCGACTTCAGCTTTACAAAGTGCATAGGTCACTGATCATAACAACAAGATAGCCACAAAAACATTGCGAGTAGCCAAAACATGAAGCACACATTGTGAACAACCACAGTAAGTGCCAAAGGGAAGAACCATAAGAGCATGTAGTTAAACAAGTTACAATTAAACAACATGAACCGCTATAAGTGCAAGTGTACCTGTGGAAGAAAAAAAACAAGCAACAATAATAAAAACAATATATCACAGCGAGTACAATTTGTTTTAATCAGTTACCACTAACCACAAGAGCAACAAGTCTCTAAGCAAGAGTCATTGTGATCCTTGAGGAAACTAACATCGGGTCAAGCGAACCATTCCTAAGTACCGTTGTACTCCCGGAACAAGTGCGTCTTGAGCCTTTTCTTGAAGGTGGAGAGACAGTCAGTGTCTCTGATGGAGGTGGGGAGTTGATTCCACCACTGGGGGGCCAGACAGGAGAAGAGCTTGTGTTGGGACCGGGCGGTCTTGAGCGGTGGGACCACCAGGCGGTTGTCTGAAGAAGACCGTAGGTGACGGGTGGGGGTGTAAGTCTGCAGGAGAGACTTGATGTAGACGGGTGCAGTCCCGTTCACTGCTCGGAAGGTCAGTACCAGGGTCTTGAATCTGATACGGGCCATGATAGGTAGCCAGTGGAGAGAGATGAGGAGCGGGGTAACATGGGAGCGTCTGGGTAGATTGTAGACCAGGCGGGCCGCTGCGTTCTGAATCCTCTGAAGAGGGCGGCGAGAACTCTGTCTTTAGGACTTTACCAATTAGTCTCAATGGAGCCTTTACATTTGGGTCAAAAAAGATCTTTCAAGTCCACATTCCCCATCTTCGCAAACAATGTTAAAGTTAAAGCAAGCAACTTGAGGGTGAAGGTGAAGGATGAGAAAGAAGAGAGAGCAAGACAGGTGAAGAGGTGGTGGGAAAAGGAATGAGAGCGAGGAAGAGGGAAAGAGATAAGACAACAAGACAAGATAAGGATAGAAAGCATGGAAAAAGGAGAAGAGCTACCACCCCTCCCCTCTACACACACACATGCACGCACACACACACACACACACATGCACACACTGGGGTCAACAACCCCAGACCCACTGGGCTTGTTGATCCTCCTGGGGGGGGGACTTCCTAAACAGGCTCGCTGTAATTGATTTCCATCGTGTCTGTGTGTGTGTATGCACACACAGTATGGGCTTGTATACGTGCGCTTGTGCGAGAGAGTCTACATGTGCATTGCATGTGTGTATGCTAAGGCCTGTACTGTACTGTAGGTTCGTAGGTCTTGATGGAGATCAGAAATGTCCCTATGATGTTTGCAGTAGAGGTCTCAGATCTGTGTTGTTGGCCAAAAGAAATGTGAAGCACCAAAGGAGGATGCTCTCACTCTGCCAGACATCCCACAGCTGTTCCAGTAAATGAACTTCGGCTGATATAGGCCCACATCCTCAGAACGGACTAATGCAGTGGACGAAGAAGTGTGTTTCCGACACAAACATTTGTAAATATTCGGATGTAATCTACCTAGAATGGATCCGTTATTCTCAGTTTGTTCACTGGCTTTGCCTTCTCTATATGAGGTTTGAACATATTTTCTTGGTCCCAAAACATTGAAAGATTTGAGGCTTTCCAGATTGTAGTTGACACTTCCTTTCTGGACAGGAAGTGTAGTCTGCAGTTTGTTTCACAAAAACAACAGTCCCGATGAAAACACATCTACTGATTAGTTGACTTTTCCCCTTCATTTTCCTCAAATCCCCCCCCCTCTCTCTTTCTCTCGTTTTCTCTTTCTCTATCTATCAATTCTCTCTGTGGATCTGATTTCAATGAGCAAGCTGGGAGTATTCTCATTTAGTTCATTCTTTCAAACTGTGTCTGTTCATGCCAGTGAAAAGGTAAGCTTCAACAAACATTTGTCTGCCCTATCATCGTGTCTCCATTACCAACTGACTGATTAAAAAGACTGTTTGTCCTGAGGTCAGGTGCATTGCAGATCATTTCTCCAGTAAATACACTGGACCGTTTCTGAAGCTCATTAACTATACAATGGAGTCAACAGAGGCAGGTGCCTCTACCATAGGGGTGGTCCGGGCCACTTTCTGGTAATCCCTAAATACACATTCCCAGGAAGTTGTGGTGTTGACCCACTCAGATGGGATTGGGTGAAGAGTAGAGGATGTGGGTAAAGGAAATGAAAAGGATATTACATGACTGCTTGTTGTGAGCCTGTGGTACCTGGTCCAGGACAACATGGAGAGCATGGAGATCCTGGGCTGAATGGAAAGGGTCATCAAGGAACCAGCCCAACATGCAGACCTATGAATGCTCGCAGGCGCATGTACACACACACACACATTCGGTCAGCCTTCCACCCCTCTCAAAATGTCTGTGGTGTGACTAGAATCCAGCAGCATCTCCTGTTGTCTCGCCAGCAGTAGCAGCTCTCTCCCTCGACTCCCTTCTTGTTGTGCCATTACAGTGGAATGTGCAGAGCAGGCGTGTTTGTGTAACCTAGCTGGGTGATGCCGCTTAGCAGGAGATTAGGGTGTGTGTGTGTGTGTGTTTGTGACTTCCCTCACTGCAACTGTGTCGAGTGTGTTCCCCCCTGTCTGCTGTCTCTCTGAGACTCCTCTGTATGGGCACCTCATTCTCCAGGAGGGGAACACTAGGAGTTCTGGTAAGACTACACCAGACAAGAGTGTTGGAAGGATCAGGGTCTGTTAGGGAAAGCTCAGCGGTAGAGCCGTTGACTGCAGATCATGAGGCTGCAGGTTCAATTCCCGCCCTTAAACGTGTCTGCTCGATGAGAATGAATATATTTTCAGACTGGCCCATGACTTTTTTTTGTTGCACAGAGACAAACCTTCCAGTTAGTTGGATTTTCAACACAATAGCTGCCAATGTAACAAGGCCCTGTATGCTTCATTTAATCAAGAACGGAAGTCTCTTTGTCTTTCAAGCTGCCCAAGTGAGACACAAGTGTCTAGTGGTGTGTGTACCGGTCTCTGTGTGTTTGTGTGTATGTTGGAGTGTGTGGGTGTGTGTGTTATTTGTTTGTGGAAGGGCTCTTCTTGTGTTTCTGTTAGAGTGTGGGAAAGCAACATAAGTTCGGAGCCAGAATATCCCTGATCCCTGTGGTGATGCTTGGAGAAAACTGACCCCCTGGGGTGACTACAGACCACACACACACACACACACACACACACACACACACACACGACCATACAAACACACATGCACACAGACCCATAGCGCTGGGAGCAGGGAGAGAGCTATCTGCATTTGAAACACATCAGGAATGTCTGGCGAAGAGATCATGGGTCCTTATCATAGTGACCGTATAACAACGATGCCAAATGACCATGCCGTTGGCTTGAGCCTATCATAACCCTCTGAGCCTATCCTACCGTCCAGCCCAGGAGTCTTGATACTGAGTTGCAACACTTTTTCCACACAACTCAAGACTTCCTCACTGTCACTCATCTGAGTCATCTCATGTGGATGTGATGACTGGTAATACAGCATGCACACGCACACACACAGGTACCCATGCACACACACACACACAAACACATTCATGTATACACAAGCTACACAGTGCACGACTCTCACTGTGTCTTGTACAGTATTTTCTATACAAAAAAGTTAGATGCAATGCAATCGCATGATGTCAGTGTCACTCACGCTGATAAAGCATGGCTTGTTGGCTCTATCTAGTGGTCATCTGGTGAACTTGATATGGGATACGGGGACACGATTGGTTCTGTGTTTCACATGGCTCAACTGATGTATATCAGAAATGTCATCATCAATCAGCTATTTCCTGTTACAACTTGTCCTATGTGTTCTTGTGTATGTGGGGTGGGGGGGGTTGAGGTGTGTCAACTCATGTCAAATGTTGACCTCAGATTGACAGTGGTTGTTGTTTCACAAGAACATTTCCACATTCTTTTATACACCTGAACATACCAGGTGTGTGACAGCATCTAAAGATACCCACACATTTAGTCAGTACACATATTCAGAACACCCTTGACATAGTTGAGAAGTCTAATGCTGCCATCCAGTCCTCTGTCGTAGTGTTTTATGTTTTACTGTAGAGTCTGGGCTGTCCAAACCTGTTCTTGGAGATCTACCCTCCCGTAGGTTTACACTCCAACATGTAACAAACATGATTTGGCTTGTCAACCAGCTAATTATTAGAACCTGGTGTGCTGGGTTAGGGCTGGGGTGAACGCATCAGCCCTCAGGAAGGTAGATCTCCAGAGGGTTGATCTCCAGGAGGGTAGATCTCCAGGAGGGTAGATCACCAGGAGGGTAGATCTCCAGGAGGCTAGATCTCCAGGAGGGTAGATCACCAGGAGGGTAGATCTCCAGGAGGATAGATCACCAGGAGGGTAGATCTCCAGGAGGGTAGATCACCAGGAGGGTAGATCTCCAGGAGGGTAGATCTCCAGGAGGGTAGATCTCCAGAAGGGTAGATCACCAGGAGGGTAGATCTCCAGGAGGGTAGATCACCAGGAGGGGTGGCCAGCCATGCTGGGGTTTTTTCTAACCCTCCACCTCAGAACACTAGATGGCAGTAGTGGCATTTGGAACTTGCATTGCTGCTAAACCACACCATCCCTCCCAAAGTCGCGTCACATCTTACTGATTCAAATCAGGGTAACGGCAATCTGGTCAAGTGGGGGAAATGAATCAACTTGCCCGCCTTGACGACATGAAAATGTACAAGGGTAAAAAAAGCTGCTGTTTAATTAAATCAGAACAAGCTGTATCACTGAAACCTTACTTGACCTAAACGAAGGTAATTTAGAAAAGCGTTTGGAGGGCTCTGGTTTTCCTCACCCAACTCAAAGAGCCAAGGGACGCCAGGACGGCCAGTCTCTTATTAAAGATGAACATTTAAATGGGAAATAACAGAGGAAATATATGCATGGACTATACAGTAGATTAGGAAAAAATATATAGACTTCATCTTCATTCAACATTACATATATATATTTTTGCTCTTCTATTGTTTCCTTTGGATAATACAATTGTAATATCAAATCAAGCTGAATGCGAGTGGCAGAGATCAATGTGGGTGTACAGGAGACTGTTCTGCATCTTAGACACAAACTCAAGGGTCTTTCATAAGAGGTTCTCATGGCAACAGTGTCCGGAGCTGGATAATGACCAGATCAAGTGCCTGTCCCAGGGTGCCTCTGTGTTCGGCTCAGCACTCCCCAACGTCCCCGCCGTCTCCATGGAGAATCTTGATGTCACCTGGCCTCGGCGTGGACGTTGCGGGTCGGAGAGGTGACGCCTCACAGACTAGACCTCGTTAGGTAGGGCCCATCTGGATGTACTTGTAGCACACTTTTAGTGTTTACCTGTTTGAAAGTGACCGTTGTAACAGTTGATGTCTTAGTGAAACCTCGTGAATTTACTTGGACTTGGACAAATTAATTGTTGTATTTCTCAGATAAAAAAAAAAGAAGAATGTTCATGATTATTTTCTACGTTTCTCTTGCTACTGTTCTAAGCATTGTTCTTGTGTCCTTGGTGTACTAGTGGCTAGCTTGTAACTTGTTTCAGAGCCTGGCAGAACACTTGCTAAGACTTCTAGTGACTTACTACAAAACAAACGCTGATTCGTTTGAATTTGATAGATGGTAGATTGTTTTTTTCCATCCGACTCTTCGTGATCGATTGATTAAGCAAAAATTGACTATCTTTTGCCACCTGAATGAGTATGGTGCGATCTTTATTACTGATTTACCAGAGTTAAACAAGGCCCTGTGGTAGGGAAAGGAAGATTTGAGTACTTGAATGTGACTATATATATATAATATACCAGTACTGATCTGAAGGATTGCTTTTGATTGAGTGTTTATGTCAAGTTGCCTCCTGGTTTGTAGTACATGTTAGTGAGGCTCACTTATTTTGTCTGATAGCATCTTGGTTGTCTGCTGTGGGTTTGTTGTTGCCTCACAGCCAAATATGGGATGCCCTCCTGAGGCACAGCTAACGGAGGGGCTCGCTCGCTCCTTCACTGATGTCGATCTCTCTTCCTCTCGCTCTCTCGCTCGTTCACTCTCTAGCCCTCTCTCCCTGGATTTTCAAGCTTACTCTCTCACTCTTGGATCCTCACTGTGTCTGAGACAGATTTATATTTTGTTTTAATCTGTTTTTTTTCTTTCTAATTTCCTGCTATTTCCGCCTTCAGCTTTCTCTGGCCTCCTGAACAAGTAAGTAGACAAAGAACTGCAATACTATTACTGTTTGAGATGTAATTTTCTGTTTCTCATGGCAACGGTCAGAACAAGAAGAGTTTAATATATTTATAGATGCCAGTTGCTCTCTTTGTTAGTAGCTGTTATCCTATACATTTAAAAAAGTTATGCATTTAGCACATGGCTTGAATGTTAGAGATTCACCGCAAATTACTGTTGTTAGTTAACTACTTTATGGGTAGTAGGTAGGTAACTGTAGGATGACATCATGAGAACCAAGGTTCTGCCGTTGCGGAGCAGAGGATTCCCAGGGGGTCTTACACTTTGTTAATAGCTTCCAGGTTTAGGTTCTGAGGGGGAACCAGCCAACGTGCAGAACTGTCTGTTTTCAGCGCAATGGAATCCTACTGATTCTTCTTCTCTCTGTGTCATTCTAACCTGTTATGTATTTTCTTGGAGTATGTGCTGTCAGAAAATACATTTCTTGTTTATCTCTGTTAGTTGAAGTGTGCAGAAAACACAGGTGTGCTGTCTCTCACACACACACACACACACACACACACACACACACACACACACACACACACACACACACACACACACACACACATACGTAGGCCTGAAATTGTTAGCAGAGGAGCTTTGGTTTTGGTGAAACAGCTCCTTGTGAAATTCTACAGAGTATTATGATGCGATCCCCCCCCCCCCCTTCTCTACTTCTCTCTTCCCCTCTATATTTATTTTCTTCCCCTCTCCCTCCACTTATCTTCCTCTTTGGCCTCAGCCCTGATTCACTCTGCTCGGGTCTCTCTCTTTCTTTCCCTGCATCTCCCCTTTACCTTACCATTTCCTCCCCCATGGCTCCTTCTCTCCTACTGATCCCTCTCTTCCTCTCTCCCTTTTCTCCACTCTTGTCCTTTCCCAGTGGGCGGTTCTCCCACTTGGCCTCAGCCAATCAAGGGACCATTTCGCTAGTATAAGCTTACCACATCTAGATGATTCATAATTCTTTGAGGTTCATGACCTTGACTGAGTTTATTCTGGACTGGATACAGAATATCCATACTCTCATTCAGAGTTTTGTTATCACTGGTACATTTGGGGCTGATTTTGTCCACACAAGCGGATGGTTGATTTTATGTAAGTAAAAATTCCTTGTTCCCCTGTGTCTCTCCTTTTCTGTCTCAACTTTCATTTTAAATGATTCTTTTAGAAAGGCTGTGCTCATTTAGACATGGAATGTAAAAAAAAAATGCAAACAGAGTTTATGAGAATTTCAGACAAAAATCTTGCTCAGTCGTCTGAAGTGCTGTGTGAAGGGCTAGCAGGTCAGGCCATCAGCAAGTATTGTTGGAGAAGGGGAGTAAGAACAGATTTACCGTCCCGGCGCTGGGGAGAGAATGGTGGGAAAATTGTGGTTATATTGTCGGAGGGAGAGGGAGAGGGAGAGAGAGAGGGAGGGAGAGAGAGAGAGAGACAGAGAGAGAGAGAGAGAGAGGGAGGGAGAGAGAGAGAGGGAGGGAGAGAGAGAGAGAGGGGGAGAGAGAGAGGGAGAGAGAGAGGGAAAGAGGGAGAGAGGGAGAGAGAGAGAGAGGTAGAGAGAGAAAGTAAAATGGGACATTGTGATTGGGTGGGGAAGTGTCCCTGTTGAACAGTTGACGGGAGACAGAGTAGAGCACCATACGGTCATACTCCTACAGCAGCAGGAAGTACAAGTCTGAAGTCACATGATTGAAGAGTGTGATGTTTCATGTGTTTAGATCTTCATCAGGCTGAATGTAGTAGTGGTGGAGCCAAACTGGTGCAGACTAGAAGGTAAGGTGTCATCCTACAGGTCTTGTGTCGGTGTACCTTCCAGCTTCTCCTGTGGTTTACATGAGGGTCAAAGGATCTGCCAACTGCCTTCACAGGGCTGTAACTGTACACATCCTTGCAAACATGGGGAATATGTAATGGCATTTCTTAATTCAACATGTTATTGGAAAGGCTTACAACATGTTGAACCTTTTAAATAGAGGATGGATGGGTTCTAGAACAGGCTACGGAATGTCTGAAACTCAAAGACTTCACTAGAATTGGGAAAATTGGCGCAAGAATGTAAACCTAGGGCATTGGTCTTTTCTATCTTATTTCTATAGAGAGATAGCAACTGTAGGGGTACTTTTTCATTATGTCTTTTTTCCGTCTCCCTTGTGCTGATAGTGTTCTCCATGAACCAAGGCAGAGTTTTTTACATAGCATATTTCTGTTATGATAAGACCATCACTCCTTTATCTGGTGGAGGTATTCACATATCAGGCTCTCCAAACACAGCAAATGGTCATTTGTTCAATAGATTGATCCTGAACAGGCAGAAAACCAGCCACCCAGCCTCTCCACCAGCCCCTCAGCCAGCCAGCCAGCTCTTTTAGCCAGCCAGCCAACTTCTCAGGCAGACAGCCAGCCATCTAGCCTGATAAACAGCCAGCCATTTCCATGAATACGAGGTACGAGCTGGCCTGGCCTGGACACAGAACACTCAGTCAACATTGAGACAGTCCAGACGAGCGGCCAGCGCAGGCAAACATTACCTTGTGAAGTCAGAGGGAGGAGGAAGAGAGAACAGGACCACAAGGAAAGGTTACTTTGCTCTCTCTCTCTCTCTCTCTCTCTCTCTCTCTCTCTCTCTCTCTCTCTCTCTCTCTCTCTCTCTCTCACTTTCTCTGTCTCCACTTCTCTATTTCTATCTCTTTGTCTCGCTCTGTCTCTGTCTCCTTTGGGGAGAGTCCAGGCTGATCCTCTAGCTAGTCTGAGCTCAAGTGTTCCTACAGACCCAGTCAAGATGAGGAGCGGGAGAGGTTGACAGGGAGAGGCGGAGGAAGAAGAAGAGGTGGAGGACAGGCGGGAGAAGAGGCTTGCTGAGATGGATGAAAAGGAGGAAAGTGAGAAGGAGAGGGAGTGGGAGGAGAGATGCTTGGCATGTTGTTCTCTGTTTATGTCTCTTGGCTGGTTTATACAGTCTAGGGGGGTGTTGGGTGGGATAGATGTGTTGTCACTGAGATGCTGGGGCTGTGGTGTGGACCTGCTCAGGGAAACACTGGGTTCCACTACTTTGTAAATACTTGAGGTGCGGTTGATTTAGATCGCCTGGCTCATTGGGTGGGCCAGGAAGGGTTGAGCACTTATGAGGGGATTCCATGAGTTCCATTGCGCTCAACACATTACCTGTAAATCAAGCGTCCCCTCAAGTATCCCCCAAAACAACTTTGACCTTGTAATTTGTGTGGGCGGGAGCCCAGAGGGTTTTCCCCAGAGGTATACAGATGTCTGATATATTTAAAATATGAGGTGCCCTCACGTAGACAAATGGCATGTACACCACATGCCCCAGTGTGTTGCTTAAGGCAGGCTTGGGGTACAGTGACTCTGCCCTCAGTCCCAGTGGCTTCAGCAGAATCCATGCTGTAGCGACTCCAGCTGACCCTGCCCCCCTGCCCCCCTGTCGTCCGGCTGTATAAGAACCTTGACCAGAGGGTTTGCTACTGATGATGGCTGTCGCATGTCCCTGGACATATTACTGGCGGTGTTGTATTATCCAATGACAGCTGGTGTCCTCTGAAGGAAGTGGGAAGGGGCGTTCATATTATTTCCTGGCAGGTCTTGGTGGATGTAATGCTCTGAACTTTGTTACAAAATGCCCCCTGCCCCCATATAAAAACAACTCTCTCTCTCCCTCTGACTCACACATACTTTTTCTCTGACTTCTGCTGTAACGTTAGCCCCTCCTGGCCGTGCAACATCTCTACATCTATACTGTAGCTGGTAGTGACGTAGGGTCAGGGTATCTTTAGTGTACCGGCTACTCTCACGCCAGGCTCATTGTTGCCATACATCAGAGGCAGCTGCCTTCTGTGTGGGTCACGTGACCCTGAACTAGGAATGCTAGGAGGATCTTCGGGGTCAGAAGTATCCAAGAGAGAGGGACATGGAGAAAAGGAGAGAGTTTGGGGATAAGGATGAGTGGTCATACAAATCAAAACAGACAACAGAATATTAAACTCCACATAGTGTTCAGTCTGAATATTGGCTCTGACATGAATGTAAATCATGCAGGTCTGCTCTCTGGCCCCTTGGCCCTCTGGTCCCCTTGAGCCTGCCACCTCGCCTGCTAATCCCTGCCCAGAATGGATGGCTCCCAGTTGGGTTGCCAGGCAGAAGAATCAGCAGGGATCTGGAGCTTGGGCCTAATGGCTTGACTGATGCAGCCAACTGATTGGGCTTTATTGTGTTGAAGTGGTGGAATAAAACGCCTCTAAACTCATCCAACTGGAATAGAGTTGCTGTAATCTATTAAGAAGCAATGCATTAGATGTTGAGGTCTAGAAATTGTTCTACAGGTACACTCTTGCACTCTTGTGTGGAGTTTCATGTTGTTCAATTGTAACTTGTTTAACTGCATGCTCTTATGGTTCTTCCCTTTGGCACTTATTTGGTTTTCCACCATGTATGTTTCATGTTTTGGCTGCTCGCAATGTTTGGGGCTATCTCGTTGTTATGATCAGTGACCTATGCTCTTTTGTAAAGCTCTCTCTTGGAAGTCGTTTTGGATAAAAGCGTCTGCTAAATGCATAAATGTAAATCAGAGTCTATAGAGCATGACATGAGGAGTGTGTACGCTGTCGTAGGAAACCTGAGAGAGGAGAAAGGAAATTCCCCTCCAAGTAAAACAGGTTTGTAATGTCAGCTCACCCCTATTTAAGGATGTACTGCTAACTCTGTTTTGAAGTCTGTGTGTATGTGCTCATGTGCGTGCGTGTGTGTTCATGCGTGCGAGCGTGTCTGTGAGCGTGTCCGTGAGCGTGTCTGTGTGTTTGTTGTTGATGAGGATGAACAGTACAGGACTGGATGTGCTGCAGGCAGCTGCCATGTGTCTGTCAGCCTCTGGGCCACATTCTCTGCAGTCAGACATGTGTAGCTCCACAGTGTCTCTCGCCCACTCTCTCTGATTTGACAACTTAGAACACTCACAGAATCCATCCTGTAGCTTACTCCCCCTCATTTACCAGTAAGGTATAATAGCGGACCTGCACACTTTACTGTATATAGAACGTGCACGGCTCTAATTGACGGTGTGTATATCATAAGAGACTGTGGTCTTGGTTAAAGACTCCAGCCACAGTGGCTGTCAGTTCAGAGAGTATCTCCCCAAGTGTTTATGGTCTGTAATGCTCATCTATCTGTCTTCTGTTTCTAGCGCTGCGCTTTTAAGTAATTCAAACTCTCCCAGTTTGCCGTAGCCAACACAAAGTGTGAAGGGAGAGTAGTCGTCTGTCAGTTAGTGGTCCCCAGTCGACCCCAGAGTTGAAAGGGTTGAGAATGTTCCTCGTTGGTTCCACTTTGCTATCTGCCCCTTCAATCTAGATAAGGCTGGCATGACAGCTATCCCCAGATAGAGCACTGGAGACCAGAAACTGTTCAAAGCCCACATTCTTTGTTCCAGTTCCCCTTGAACTGCCCAGAAACCGTCTGGACATACATAGACCTATCGCTGGACCTTCAGTACAGTATGTTTGCAGATCATGTTGCTACTCTGCCAGCACACCTATCCTTCTATTGGTGTATTTGATTATTTTGTTGAAATGGACAAATCTAAAATAAATCAAATAAAGTAAAACAAACTACATTTTTAACAACCCGTATTGAACAGCTGCCCTCAAACTGCCCCCATGTGTGTATAGACCAGAATGCAGGTCAAGAGGGCGCGTGCTGCCTATTACTGGCTAGTGTCGGTGCTGAGCACCTGTGAGATGGCCGTCTGAATGCCTGTTAGCACCGCTGACTGCTGCCATTTCCTGAAAGGGTGGCCCGGTAAATTTCCCATCCCGTGGGCCCGGGCTGAGATCTGACACGGGCAGCAGGCTAGGGGCCAGACAGGAAGCCCATCCCACAGAGCCCGGAGAGCCCGGCGTCATTACCTCTGGAGCGCTCATCATAAACAGGAAGTCATGATACACAAACTGAAAAGTTGAACCCGGAGCAGAAACTGACTTGGGCTTTATACAAAACTGTATGGATGTCATTCCATTTATAAATGTAACTGATTTTAGTGCACCTGCAGCCCATATATCAGGTAAGCAGATGTAGTTTCTTTTTTTCTGTGCTTTTTTCCTCAGTGGAAGTTGAGTTTGTTTTCCTCTCAGGGTTTCTTATTATAGTTGAAGAAGCCCAGACTGTTCTAGGGGATGTTCTTATGCTATCGCTAAGTAAACTGTGCAGTCACATTCAATGACAACCCAGGCACACAGTTCTGTACTCTCAAACGTAGGCTGAGCAGTCTCAGTGGCACTGATGGCTGTCTTATGTAAGTCTCCCGTCTCACGAACTTCACGAGAGGAGAATGGGAGGGAGACAAATTGAGTTGCTAAGCACGGTGGAGTGCTCTAATCCTGGTTGCTGAGGTGATGATTGAATTGATCCCTGCTGTTAAGAGACCATGGATGTGTCTGAGGCACCACACCTGAGATGCTGATGTATAATACTTTATTAATAATAATAATCATCATTAATGTCGATTTCTACCTCATACGGATCATGGTGGGACATGACATGTGGCCCATGACACCACAAGGGCGGCTGTGTCTCTGGGGCTAGAGAGGGTCCTCCACTGAGAGCAAGGTTGGCGGTTTGATCCCCGACTCCTCCTAGGCCATGTGTCCTTGAGCAAGACACTGAACCCCCAAGTTGCTCCCGATGGGCAGGCCAGCGCCTTGCATGGCCGCTCCGCCGCCGTCGGTGTGTGTGTGTGAATGGACGAGGCAAAATGTAAAGCACTTTGGGTGCCGCTACGGTATATGAATAGTGCTATTAAATAATGTTGTCCATTTACCATGTGGCGTTGGACTGAATGTCAAAAAATGAGTTACATTGCCGGTACAACCAACCTGACTCAGATGTAGCCTTCAGGGGTCTTGTGTAGAGGAGTTAGGTTGAGTGTTTCTGTGCTTTCTGGCATTGCTGATTCGGTCCCAGCAGGGGCCAAAACATGTGTAAAGAACAAACTGTACGCTTGCTATATGGCATGAACAGTATTGCAAAACAGTCATGCTGTCTCTAGGGAGACTTGGCTATTGTGCTGCTATGACGTGTGCATGTGTGTTTTAGGAGTGTGTGTATGTGTGTCTGTGTGTGTGTGAGAACTGACCCCAGGGTGCATAGTGTTCCACTGCCTTATTTAATGTGGCCAGGGATGACAGTCCTGTGGCTGGTAGTGCAGTGACAGGCAAACACTGCTGGATCGTGGGTCACATTCGAACATACATTCTTGATCACTTCCTTGAAATAATATTTGGTTCAGTGGCACAGTTCCTTGCATTGTCGGCTCACTGCAAGAAGGAACTCGGTTCAATTACCGCTTGGGGTGCTGTTCGGTGACCCAAGCCTTTCTGCGTTAACCCTTGAAGGAAGGACAACCGGATGAGAGAAAAGCACAGAGAGAATTTCATCGGTAGACACTCAAGCATATATATGTGTGTGTGTGTGTGTTAGGGTCGCCGCTCCCTACACGTGTGTGTGTCATGGCGTGATCAATACATGCCTTTTCTTCTTCTCAACAAACCTGCAGATCTAAAGAACAGAATCCACTGTGACTCTCTATTTCACCAAGTGTTCGACTCTTATCTGTTGGGAAAAGATAGACCACTCACTGATAAAGGAAATGAGGCTGAGGGTGTGAAGTGGTACCCAGGAAATGGACAGTGCCCTGGGGTACTCAGACCTTGAATGAAACCAATCACTTCCACTCATTCACAGTTAAAAGCTCAGTCACGGTGCAAGGCTAGCAGTAATGAGGCCTTCTGTCCATCCCGGTGAGGACATAATCTTAATGGTTTTCTGTAAACAGCCATGAGAGCAGGGCTTTAGGGTCTGCAGGGGTGTAATAATGTCTCTGAGAAGCGTTTTCAGAGTGAGACGGGCCGCCCTCCAGACAAGACGCAAGTGAATTAGATGGTGGGACCCTCTTGTTGAAGCTCTGCTTGCTTTTTCTGTCTCCATCTCCTAAAAGAGTTTTAAGGGGTTTCTTATGATTTTGACACTGACGTTGTTTTGCCGTACGTGTATTTTTCCTCTGTGAGTTTCAGTGGTGGAAGTTTAGACTGAAGTTCCCAGATATCTGGAAAGAAGAGAGGATTATATTGACGTGCTCAAATTTGTTGGTTGTTATCTTTTCTAAGGTACCAACAAATGTGTCCAGGCCATTATCTTTGTAAAATGAGCAATATTTCATCTCCTTTCATAGATTCTTTGCTTTATTCTATGACATACCAAAGGCATGCAAGAATACATGATGCAATAGCTTTTAATGTCATCTCTTTTCAGGAGGAATTAAGCATTATTTCAATGACCTGTAATGGTACCACACAATTTGAGAACATCTGTATTTGATGAGTGCAATAAGCCATGTCGCAAGTGATGCATGTTAATGTATACAAACACAGCTAAACAACCCTACATGTTTTCCCAGTAAACTCATTTCTTCACCACCTATAGACTATAGACAAATGTAACTATTTAAATTCCATACTCCACACCAATGATGGCCAGTCAGTTTAGTCTTTCTGTAGAGGACAGTCTTATCCAGAAGAATTTGCATTCCTGGCAGGTTTTACATACAGCAGGATCCATTTAGACTATTGGACTGTTTTAGTGGACAGTGACTGTAACTGACCACACAGATCCAGCTCAAAGCTCAAACAAAATCTTCTCTTCTTCAGTATTCAGTGTCCTCTGTGAGTGTGTGTCTGCTCTCTGGGAGCTTCAGGTATATCTCTTCTGTTGGCAGATTTACATTTTATTTTGATTTTAATCATTTAGCAGATTCTTTTATCCAAAGGGACATACAAATACTTCTTATCTGTATCAAATCGGTGGAACAGTCATGTGTCTTGGAATTTTTCATCCTGCTGTTAACCGATACTAACACAGGTAGTTACTCTGGATAGTAACTATAGAGGGGTTTGTTTTCTCTTCCCAGATCGGCCATGTGCTAAATGAGGAGGAGCAGCAGCCCCACCCCTGCAGGACGCTCCCGCTCTCCCCTGGGTGTGTGTGTCTGAGGGTGGCATGGCCACCTCCCTGCCCTGGACCCTGGCACTGTCCCTTTCAACCTAGGTAGGAGAAAATACATCCAGACGAGTGTTATTTGACAAATTTTACACACACACACACACAGGCACAACTTTACAAGAAAATAAACAATCACACCATAAAATTCGGATTTTGAAACAAACGTTTTACAGACTTTTTTATTTTAATTTTTTTTACGTGAAGACCATTTTTAACCATCCCAAAGGCAACTCGTATGAGGTTATGTGTGTCGGCCAGTGAAGTTGACCTCGCTGGTCTGTCTATGCCAGGTTCTACCGTGCCAGCTCACAGAGAACATCTGTGAGCTCACACCTGACTGGTGCCCTGCTGGAGGCTACTACTGCCCTCGGTGCCCGCTCCGCTCTGCCCTGTGTCCCTGTGGGCTCCACTGGTCAGGCGATGCTCAAAGGTTAGTATGTGTGTGTGTGGCCCACATCTTCAGCTAGATGGGTTCCCTCATCCAGAGAGAGAGAGAGAGATAAAGCCAACCGTGTTCCAGACTGGTAATAGTAATATATTCATCCTCTCAGTTTAAGTGGTGTGACACATGCAGGCTGAGGTGTAAAACCCTCACGCCCCATCGGAAAACAGCCGGAAATTTAAATAAAAAAACAATATGCCTTTGATTAGTTTGAGTGGTTCTTTTTCTTCCCATGTCTCTCTCCCCCCTCCCCTCCACCTCTTCTCTCACTGAGTGTCTTCCCAGTAATCTGACCTTGGCAGGCTCCTTTCTCCCTGGCGGCAGCTCTCTTGCTCCCTCGCTGATGTGTGGCGGTAAGCCGATCCGCCCAGGCTGGACTGAGAGTCCGCTGGGCGCATGCCAGGTGACAGTGCGTCTGCAGACCAAGGCAGGCGTTTTGACACACTGAGTCACGGACAGACCCGCCGTGGCCTTCTGTCCCGGGTTAATTGTTGGAGCATTCCTCCATTAATGAGTCCTGGAAGTGGTTTCATCTGAAGACTGTGCAAAGCGCTGTTGGTTATTCTATCCTTTTGAAGGTCTCGTTGATTGCACGGCTGCTGTTGTGATTGATGGAAGCGTGGTGAAGTGAGAGTGAGACTATTAGTAACCTGCTGTGTTTTCTCGGATGTGCGTTATTCAACCCCTTTACCCTACAGTGTGAGTCAACACAGGCACCTAGCTAGCCTACTCCACACTGCAGGCATTAGTATAGATCGAAAAAAAAAAACTGAACATTGTACATTTTTCTTAAAAAATAGGTAAAGGGATGTTGGGGGAATGTCGTTTTTTAAATCCCTGTTTATCCTTGGTGGAGGGATGGGGAGGTAGGAACTAGGGGTTGTTTGCGAGCAGGGCTTTCTGATGTATGTTACGCTCCAGTTCTTATGCAAGGTATCCTTCCTAATGATCCATCTTAACAGTAAACCAGGGCTGCTTATGCTAGTTTCTGACTTAGTCAGGGTGACTGAGTGAGATGTGGTAGTGCTGGTTGTGTGTGGCTGGGAGACTTGCACATCTCACATGGACAGCGTACGTGCAGCGTCTGAGGAGAGCTGTCAGAGACGGTCACCAGAGGACATGGGTGGACATGGGACATGGGACACCAGAGGACATGGGTGGACATGGGACATGGGACACCAGAGGACATGGGTGACATGTGGGCTTGAACGACTGTCTGTTTGGCCAGACTGTGTGCTGTGCGCAACATCAAAGCCACTCTGCCTTCATGGTGAGGGTGAAATACTGGCACCTGCAAACCCCACATTCTGGCCTGGTCTGGAATAGTACCTGGGTCGAGGTCAGGTCAGGGTGGCCAGAGGGAGGGAAGGGGAGTATGAGGGACTGTTCCCCCTTGGCTTACAGTGGAGATGACTGAGGTGACGTGCTCCTTACTTGTGTGTAATAATAAACATGATTCCGTTCCAGAATTGTGCAAATCTAAACATATTTTTATAATAAAAAAAAAAAAAAAAAAAAAAATATATATATATATATATATATATATAGTTGTGTTTATATATATATATATACACATACACAACTATCCACAGAGAGGGACCCACTGAGGACTGTTCCCATCTTTCCTACACCTCTGTCTTACTGCATCTTTCATCGAGAGCATACAGGAAGGTTCTTTTCAAGTTACACCACCATGAGCAGTGTGAAGACAGTGTTTCCACAGTAGCCAACCTGCTGCTTACAGACACAACATGAACCACAGCTTCTCTTTTTACCTCTAGGAGGTCCAATCTTTAGAGAGCTCTCCAACAGGACAGGCCAATAGGTTCAGGCTGGTGTCAGAAAGCTAGATTGCTTGTTTTTTTGCTCAGGAAGTCTTGGCAGTGGCACTGCTGGAAGCTTGGTCAGCCGGGTTCATTGCAGTATCTCAGGTTGAAATGGAAAGAGGAAAATAGAGGGAGGGAGAGCAAGAAAGTGAAAGATGACAAATTTGATATGAAAGATCACTGTCACCCGGCAGGTTGTCATAAATGAGAAACAGTTGTTTTTGTTTCATGGAAGCTTCCAGAAGCTTTGTGTTGTAACTGTAAGGGGTTGGTAGCGGGGTTGGGAACGCATGCCCAGGTTGTGTCCGCTGTCAGATAGCATTGTTTATTTTGTTTATGTTGAATGTGCAGCCTAGGGCCCAGCTTGCTTGACTTCTGTAAGTAGCTCATTGTCAGACAGCTTTCTACTTCTCTTGGAGAAAGAGCAGGTGCAGAACAACAATGGTTCATTTGCTCTTGTTTGGAACAGTACTGTCAGGCCATTCAGTACTATAAAGTGTGTGTGTGTGTGTGTGTGTGTGTGTGTACTGTCATCCGTCTGGGCCTGGGAGGAAAAGTACATGGCTGGATGAATGAGCGGGAGCCCTGTGTTAAACAGGTCTCCTCTGTATGCTTCATAATGGGGGGAAGGTGAAGGTCTGTTGTTGGAGTTTGTGTATCTGTGTGTTTGTGTTCTGCTGAGGAGGCCATTGTGCTTGGCTTCCTTCCAACATACTGTGGTTATTATATATTGTGTCATTGTCTTAAGCGTATGGTGACATTGAAAGCAGAGGGGGAACTGAATAGTTTTTAAAAGGGAGTCTATTGTTTATGAGCCAGCTTTATTACGTAAGAATATTTAAATCAATTTAAAAACACGAAATACTGTAAACTCATGGTACCAAAATGTCTCCTTTTCTGAATCAAATTTGTGTGTGACTGACTCAGTGATGTGGTCAAGGATCTTCTACACTGACTGTCCATGTGAGGGTAAACTGAGAGAGTGAGGAGGAAGGAAGGGGGGTTGTGGTGATGTAAGGGAGAGGTGGGAGGGCTGGGGGAGTGGGGGGGGCTGGGGGAGTGGGGAGGGCTGGGTGAGTGGGGAGTGGGGAGTGGGGAGGGCTGGGGGAGTGGGGAGGGCTGGGGGAGTGGGGAGGGCTGGGGGAGTGGGGAGGGCTGGGTGAGTGGGGAGGGCTGGGGGAGTGGGGAGGGCTGGGTGAGTGGGGAGTGGGGAGGGCTGGGGGAGTGGGGAGGGCTGGGGGAGTGGGGAGGGCTGGGGGAGTGGGGAGGGCTGGGGGAGTGGGCAGGGCTGGGGGAGTGGGGAGGGCTGGGGGAGTGGGGAGGGCTGGGGGAGTGTGGCAGGGGGAAATGGAGCTAGAGTTGGAGTTGGAGAGCCGTTGATTGTGTGAGGAGGTGCAGAAGCATTATGGAGTGTGTGTGTGCGCGTACGGGTGTGTCTTCCAGCATGTGTAAGGGGAACGGTGGGCTGACCTGTGTTTATATCTTGCTGCCTAATGACTGGCTGGCTGGCTGGACTAGCGCATGGCTGTGAGGTATGATGCGTGTCAGCAGCACGGGGAGTGAGCAGAGCTGAGCAAAGCAAGGAGAGAGAGAGAGAGCAGCTGCAGTCACAGCAGAGACTGAGCATTCAGCAGCTCAGCTGCAGACAAGTGCACCTCGCCGTCGCAGCAGCTGACTGTCAGTGAGACCAACAGGACAAGCTAGCCCGGCTAGGCTAGCTACCAATCATGAAACATTCACACAGGATGGACATCAAGCTCATCAGTAAGTAAACAGCTGCGTGGTTAGTTGAGCTGATTTGTTGGTTTGTTAGTTGCTGCTTTGTTGCTTTTGCTGTTACTGTCAGTGGCTGTCAAGTTGGAAAGTAGAACCTGATGCCTCCAGTGGTTAGAATATGTGCTTTGAACCCAGCAGAACATTCTGTGATGTGTGGCTCCGAGTGGCTCCTGTATGGGCTGTCTTTACTGGGTGTCTTCCAGGACTGGCTGTTCACATTCTGTAGTTTTTTTAAATATAGGACCATGAGATTTTTATTTCTGTCTGCACAGTGCTCCAGACTGTGCAGCTGGGAGGTTTACAAATGAGGTTTTATTGTTATGTGACTATAAATCAGGTTGATTCAGAGACATAAGGGAAGTAGTGGAGTGAAGTGTTTATAATCTAACAATTGTGTTTGTAGTACTTACAAAGATTATTTACTTATAGCCTCATATGTCTCTTACTCTCCACACCATTAGTGTTCAGTTCCACCTCCACTGGACGTTTACTTACATTTACATTTACATTTAGTCATTTAGCAGACGCTCTTACCCAGAGCGACTTACAGTAAGTACAGGGACATTCCCCCCGAAGCAACTAGGGTGAAGTGCCTTGCCCAAGGACACAACGTCAATTGACACGGCCGGGAATCGAACTGGCAACCTTCAGATTACTAGCCCGACTCCCTCACCGCTCAGCCATCTGACTCCCTTTTTACTTACTGCAGCTGGGTCTGAGCTCCTGTTAAGAGTCTTACTGAGCAGTAGGAGTAAGTAACTGCAGTCACCATGTTCAAGGTTCTCTGCCTGGCTAAGCTTGAATAGCTGGTGATTCATCCTTTTATTTGCTAGGAGGAAGGCAGTGCCTCCTACCTTGATTGCTTGTTGTTGACTTGTGATTTTTGCCTGTGTCTATTCAGACTCTTCAGAGCTGAGAATAGTGTAATAACTTTGCTGTTCTGTAGCCCTGAGGACATCCTCCGCAGGGATCCCAGATACACATGAGTCTTAGTTCTGGGTTACAAACACAGAAAAAAACATTCTGAACTCACTGATCCCTGTTTTCACATAGAGGTTGTGAGTTTTGGGGTTCATCTGCCGGTAGAGCAGGTGAGTGTGTGTGTGTGAGAGTGAGTGAGAGTATGAGTGTGATCTAGGAGGAGATTAGATTCACAGCAGGATGTTCGTCCAAACAGCCTGCCCTTGTCTCAAGCAGGATCTTTGCTAACATTAGCTGAAACAAAACCACTGAACCACGCACACACACACACACACATTTTATTAAACTCCAATCTGTTCATTAAACCGCCCGTGCATAAATATTAGGGGGGCACTGCTGGGCGTTATGTTGCTACGCTAATGGAATAAATATCAGTTTGTCATTTCCACTTCAAAAGGAGGCAGCTTGTAAAAAGCCCAGCAGAAATAGTAATCTAGATCCAGACAATAGGATGGAAGATTTACTCTTATCTTCTATCACCAAAGTCAATTTTGTGAGCTTTTTCTAGAGGAGAGGTCAGTTACAGACTGGGGTTACTATGCCACTAGTCCGCTTCACATCCACTATATTTAGAAATGTCCCACAGTCTGGATTCTAGAACATTCTGTATGAATTCTAGAACCTTCTATATGGATTCTGGAACCTTCTGTCTGGATTTGGAACCTTCTGTTGGGAGGTTCTAGAAGCACCTATCCCGAAAAGCCAGTCCTGCTGCAGGATGTGCTGTGTGCTCAGACCTAAATGTGACAAATAGCTTACACCTGCCTCTGTAAACACAACCACCGGCTCTCCCTCCGTCTCACACACACACACGTTTGTGTGTTCATAATGGTGGCTACTGCGTCCGGATGCACAAATCAAGCAGTATAAATAGGCAACTTTTCTCTCATCCGCTGGTTATTGTGGTTGTCATGGCTACCTGTAGCACATCTTGAGGGTGACCCAGGACACCCAGCGCTCCTCGTCGGGGTGTGACGTTTGACAGTGACCAGAGGAGCGGTCTTGTTCCTGGAATCTAGAGGAGTGGGTTTATTCCTGGTATCTGGTGTATTTCTCCATAAATTCCCTTCATTGTATTAACATACAGTAACACACAGCATGGGCACCCCCACACACATGCAGTCATGGTCCCTTAATCCTTATATAAACAGGATCTTACTGGTCTGACACCTCCTCAGTCATCTTCATTTAGCTCTCCTAAACACCTCCTTGTTGATATATAGCTGTTTACTTCTTGGTCAGGCTCCCATGCTCAATAGATCAATATCTCAGTGTGAGACCTGGAGACGGCAATCAATACGATGGAGAAGAGTTTACCCATCCACTGGTGGATGGAGTGGAGTTATTACTTCTTATGAGGAAGATGAAAGAGAGGAGTTACAGTCACACAAACAGAGGTTAATGTCTCATTCAGAAACCCAAACAGGATTATCTGTGTGTGTGTGTGTGTGTGCTCCATCCAGTACTGCCCCGGTATTGACAATGTGGGGTGGCCCATCAGGGTTCTGAACCAGGGTTTCAGGCTGTTTTATGTCAGTGTTTCTTCAACTCTGTGGCTTTTAACTCTCTCTCTCTCTCTCTCTCTCTCTCTCTCTCTCTCTCTCTCTCTCTCTCTCTCTCTCTCTCTCTCTCTCTCTCTCTCTCTCTCTCTCTCTCTCTCTCTCTCTCTCTCTCTCTCTCTCTCTGTGTCTCTCTCTCTATCTCTGTCTCTCTCTCTGTCCTCTCTCTCTCTCTCTCTCTGTCTCTCTCTGTCCTCTCTCTCTCTCTCTCTCTCTCTCTCTCTCTCTCTCTCTCTCTCTCTCTCTCTCTCTCTCTCTCTCTCTGTGTCTCTCTCTCTATCTCTGTCTCTCTCTCTGTCCTCTCTCTCTCTCTCTCTCTCTGTCTCTCTCTGTCTCTCTCTCTCTGTCTCTCTCTCTATCTGTCTCTCTCTTTGTCTCTCTCTGTCTCTCTGTCTCTCTGTCTCTCTCTCTCTCTCTCTCTCTCTCTCTCTCTCTGTCCTCTCTCTCTCTGTCTCTCTCTCTCTCTGTCCTCTCTCTCTCTCTATGTCTCTCTGTCCTCTCTCCAAGAACGCCAGCTGTGCAGCAGCATGGCGAGCTCCGTCAGCAGCCTCCCCCCCAGCGTGACGGGCATCAGTAAGGAGCTGGCCGACCTGCGTCACCTGGTCCAGTTCCCGGAGGAGATCGCCGCCATCCTGACGGACCAGGAGCAGCGGCTGTATCGCCGCGTCTTCCCCCTCGACTACCTCTGCTTCCTGACCCACGACCTGGGCAGCCCCGAGCCCCCCGGGGGGCGACGCCATCCCAACCTGAAGGCCTCGCTCTCCGCCCCCGCCATGCCCACCCAGAATGCCCGGCGCAACGCCGTCGAGGACCTGGTCACCCGCTTCAACGAGGTGATTCCGTGTTTTTGATTCGGTTTGATTGGGTCGACGTGGATTAGGACAGTTCTGATTCCAGTTGATTATGTTAAGTTTGAGATTTAAACCATCCCAAACCTCCCTTAAAGCTGTTAGTCTTGGGGCTTAGCAGTGAATCAGATTCATGTAACAGTCCTGGTCAGGATACGTCTATGACAATCTGCTGGGGCTTATCCTCACCTGCTGATCATCCACCAGCCCTCACGTTAGAGACAACTATCCACAGAAAGACTTCCTTCTAATCTGGGAGGCATCTTAAGCATGGAGAGTTTCTCCCTCCCAGGATTGACCTGTGTGTGTGGCAGGCTGTATTTGGTCTGTCTCTGCCAGCCTGTTTCACAGAGCTCTGTTAGTTAGTGTCGAGTTTCACGCACTGCCAGGACTCTCTGACCGCTCCTACGCTGATTGACTTTGAGGATAAACAATTAAGAAAAAACGTCTTGGCCGGCTGGAGAAAGGGAGGCACGGAGCCATGTGGCCGCAGGGTGGAAATGATGTCATCTTTAAGTCGCATGCCTCCGCATCAGCTGGTTCTCATTTAGTCAGAAGGAGAAAGAGAAAGAGAGCGAAAGGGGGAAAAAAAAGGTTTATTTTTCCAAAATGTGCATCCTAGCCATATTTGGGCATATGAACCCAGAGTTAATGACTGTTCCCTTCAGAGACACAATGATCGCACCCCCCTCAGGATCATAGGTGATGTGGGCTTTTGCTGTGTCCCATTTCACCAAACCTGAGCACAGTTATGCAGTTTATACAGTTTACCTTGAGGCTTTTGGCTTTGAGCCATGAATGAGACCTATAGCTATGGACATGTTCAACAGTTTGATCCCAAATGACTGTCTGAAGCAGTTAGGTCTGACAAACACAACGTGTCCATGTGTTGAGTTTGGAATAACTCTCTGTCAACCTTAATTATGTAACACACACATCAAGGCGAGACTGACCCTCATCGTGCTAGGGAGTGAACGCACACACACACACACACACCCACACACAGACACACACACAGGAGATCAGATGTTCTTTTAAAATGATGTACTTGTTTGATCTGCGGTCATATCAAATATGCCAGCAGGAATTTCTATTACATTCATTTCTCTTCTACAGTATGTAACAACCTTGTAAAGGTATCATGTGTACATATTGTGTTCAATAGACAGGATTACGTCTGGGATTATATAACCTAACCTCCTAACCTGCCGTGTGAGACTCAACATAGACAGGTACTTGGGTGTACTGGACTAGTATAGTACCATAGACATGTACTGGACTAGTATAGTACCATAGACAGGTACTGGGGTGTACTGGACTAGTATAGTACCATAGACAGGTACTGGGGTGTACTGGACTAGTATAGTACCATAGACATGTACTGGACTAGTATAGTACCATAGACAGGTACTGGGGTGTACTGGACTAGTATAGTACCATAGACAGGTACTGGGGTGTACTGGACTAGTATAGTACCATAGACATGTACTGGACTAGTATAGTACCATAGACAGGTACTGGGGTGTACTGGACTAGTATAGTACCATAGACAGGTACTGGGGTGTACTGTATCTGTGGACGCGGTGATCTGTCATTATCAAGTTCACCTAGAGAAAGGCAGCTATCTGGAATATCAAAAGCTGTGCCAAGTATGCGCTGTGCTCTGGTCTGGTCTCTCTGATCTGCGCCGTCTCGCAGGGCTTTAAAGAGGGCCCCGTCGCCAAGCCACAGACCTCCCCAGTCAGAATGGTTAAGATGTTGAGAGACAGACACTAATGTAACACAGGCCCTTGTTCAAATCGGGGGGATTCTGAACGATTATGTCATCCAGGACATGATATTCTAGACACCCCAGAGATAGAAGGCTGTGTTTGGTCGGTTCCTCATCTCCTGGCTGTCTGTCCATCTCTCTCCCATTCCTTCTTAGAAACTGGGGGCTGCGGTCTGATCTCTGATCTTTGTTTCTGTGATTGTCATGTAGTTTTATTTAGTGTCTATGAAGTCGCCCCCAGGCCTTACATAAACCAGCAAATGGATCTGTGGGATGTATGTTTGTCTATGTCTGTGGGGGTTAAGCCTTTGGCCTGCTGGCTTGTCTCTCTGTGTGTAACTGTAGACCTGGAACTGAGAGCGGGAATGTAGCAGAGATGATAGGAGAATGAGGAGATCCTCTCTCCCCCCTGATCCTACCAGAGGCACAGATCAGCCCCCACCAACACACGCACAAATGCGCACACACATACACAGTAGGAACTGATCTATCAACTGCCTGTGGAACTGTTTATTCAACTCCCATTGTTTCAGTCAGGGGAGGTTTAATCGTGACATGACAGTGACATTTTTCTTGGACCTGTGACATCCAGCGTCGAATAAAGTAGTTTGACCTTGGAACTGCCGTTCAGTTGGTGTAAAATAAGAACTGACATCAGTTCTTATTTTCTAGGCAGTTCCATGATGGTGTTAAAGAGTGCCATGACTCATTTAGAGAACTACTAGAGTCAACATTGTTCCAGGGGTATATGTTGAGGTCATTCCATTTCAGTGAGATGCACTGTCTTCTTCATGTCCACACACAGAAAAACGACTCTAACTGGCTCACGATCAATCATGTCCGTGTCCCTAGTGTGTAAAACATTAACTCCTGCCGCCTGGTCCCTGGGCTGCTCACTGTGGCTGAGTCAGAGACAGGTGTGTCCTGACTTCCAATGAATCATGTTACAACTCTGTGAGGTACTACAGCAAATGTTGCAGTGACTTACACTGTACCTTCCTCTGATACTGATCGTGTCGTTGACAGTGTTTGGTAGTGGTGATGCTACGATGATGTAACCCTGTTGTTGATGTAACCCTGTTGGTGATGGGCTCGCAGGTGAGCTCGTGGGTGACATGGCTGGTGCTGACGGCAGGCTCCATGGAGGAGAAGAGGGAGGTGTTTTCCTACCTGGTCCATGTGGCCAAGTGCTGTTGGAACACGGGCAACTACAACGCCGTCATGGAGTTCCTGGCTGGGCTTAGGTAGGGATACGCGCAGACACACATGTGTACACATAACCACAATCACACACAGATGCATCTTAACAATATCAACCTTACAAATTGATTGGAAGTGGATGCAGGATACAATGGTCTAACGTGCTGCGAATGCTCGTCCCTGTCCCCAGGTCTCGTAAGGTTCTGAAGATGTGGCAGTTCATGGACCAGGGGGACATTGAGACCATGCGGAGCCTGAAGGATGCCATGGCGCAGCACGAGTCTTCCTCCGAGTACAAGAAAGTGGTGACCCGCGCACTCAATATCCCAGGGTGCAAAGTAGTGCCGTTCTGCGGCGTCTTCCTGAAGGAGCTGAGCGACGCGCTGGACGGAACCGCCAGCATCATCAGTCTGCGCCCACCCAGCGATCACAACGATGACTCGCTGGAGGTAGAACACATGCGTTCACACACACATACCCTCGCACACGCAATAATGCCTGAATGTGTTTTTGAACCTTGACAACTTTGTGTTTGTAGTTCGTAACAGACTACAGTGGCCAGCAGCACTTCCTGCAGAGGGTGGGGCCAGATGGGCTGCACAGCCAGGAAAAGGAAGCGACGGTCAGCAACATCCTGCAGATCATTCGAAGCTGCAATCGCAGCCTGGAGGCGGAAGAAGGGGAGGACACGCCTCTAAAAGATGGCGTGGCGTCCCGCAAGAACTCTTTTCGGGACAGGAACAAGCACCAGTGAGTACCGCTCCTGTGCCAGTCTGACAGTGTGATAAACTTGATCATTAGTCCGTCACTAAGCGACTTTGTGAGTGTGATTTGTGATGGTTAGAGTTCATCTGTTTGTGTCATTAAATGCCCCTGTCGTGCAAAAATGTACAAATGCATATTTTATTGTTTTTATCAGAAAAATATTGGATAAGCCTTCATCCATTTGAAGGAAATTTCTCTTTCAATCACACAAATCGCACAGTGCCTGAAAACCTTTTCACTGTAAATGCTTTCAAACAGTCTCCACTGAATTGCTGTCATTACGTGCATTAAGTATAAAAGTATGAAACTGAAGTCCTTTCTCTGCCTGTGTGCTGACACTGGGGGAGACTTGGGCACTCAGGAATTCTAAAGGGACATGAGGGCTTTATAACTGCCAGACCTGGGTTAGAGAACTGGGTACACTTTCTATCGCCTTAGCAACGACAGACCCAACCGTGTTACTCTGTCAGAAAGGCAGCAGGGGTTAGCATATAGTTCTAATTCTATCACCATGGCTCTCCTGACTAAACGTTCTGTCCTGCACAAGTGTGGCAGTTGCTGTTGACACCTAAATGATGCTTCCGTTATGAAACGAGCTGAAAGAAATGGCAAGATGACAAAATTGCCCATTTGTTTGGGTATCTACTTGAGAAAAGGTTTTTGTTGCAAATTAATAAGAGATTGTATCGGTATGAAAAATACTGAAACCCGAAACATTTTCCAGACCATCTCATGTTGCGGGTTGTCTAGAGGTGGTATGTGTTTACACTGTGACTTTTCACATCTCTTCTTTCTTGTGTTCCAAATTCCTTCTGGCTCCGGAAAATAGAACGTACTGGATTGGATAATGGGCTCAAATAAACACCTAGCTAGGGTAGCTGATAATAGTACAGGATAACAGATTCCAGTTTCCTGTGCAGACAGGAAGGAAGCTCTGCTACTCCTCACAACATGGACTTTGATGACACATTGTAGAGTTACTGAATCCATTTTGGAGGTTGAAGAGGCCGGAATTACGCCATTTTGGCTCTGTACTTTCTGCTTTCCTGTAGAAGTAGTCATTTGTCAAAGGTTTAGTGGGGAGACATAAGATCTAACGGCACAACTCTCAGAATCTCATTCCTCCCCTTTCTCATCTGTCTTCAATGGTATCCTGACCTTTCTCCTCATTTTTCCTCCCTCATCCCTCTCTTCCTCCTTTAGCTCCCAGTCATTCAGGAGTGCATCAGACTCAAACCGTGTTTTGTAAGTTGCCAGAAGACTGCTGTGTGGAAGCTGACACTAATTGACTTGTCCTTGCATTGCTTTAATTGTAGGTGTTGACTTGCAAATACAATTGCATGGGTGCCTTGCTGTTACAATCTGTTCCAACTCCAATGCTACTGAATTAATCTGTATTTGAAAAGACAATAAAATAATTCTACGGGGGTGCAGATGTTATGTTGTATGCTAACTCGCTAACTTTCAATAGGCAGGTGGTGGTGATGAATACATGCAGCTTGGAAGGGGAAATTCTAACCCTGAAGACCAATTGCTGTCCCGAAACTCATCACCTCTTCTCCATTTCTCCTATTTCATTTCCTCCTTCCTTCCACCCTCCCTCCACCCTCCCTTTCCCTATGTCACCCCCCTTTCTCTTCTTTCTCATTCCCTCCTCTCTCCATCTCCCTCCTTCCACTTCGCTCTGTCACATCCCTTCCTTTCCAAACCAGGTTTGTGGTGGGGGACCTGTCTGACTCGGAGGGGGACCTGACAGATCCTCAGGGGAAGATAGAGGTGGAGTTCCAGGGCACTGAGGAGACCCATCAGGCCTTCAGCCACAGCACGGAGCTCATCCCCTGGTATGTGCTGTCCCTCCAGCCGGACGTGCACCAGTTCCTCCTGCAGGGGGCCACCGTCATCCACTACGACCAGGAGAGCCACCTGACCGCCCGCTGTCTGCTCCGACTACAGCCAGACAATGTCACCCTGACCTGGGCCAAGCCACAGAGTGGAGGCCCTTCCCCCCCGGAGCCCCCAGCCCTGGGACAGCCGGTGGTCAGTGGGCTGGCAGAGGGGCTGCTGGACCTGGGAGTGGTGAAGGTAGTGAAAGACCTTGGGACCTTTGTTACTTACCTTTCTACATATATCCTCTCATAAACTTGCGCTTTCTTGCAACAGTGTAAAACCGTATGATGTAACTCTCCATGCTCCTCCAGGCGGTGTTCCTCGGCCACTCCGGGGTGGACGTTCACGCCGTGTGTCTGCAGAACAAGCTGAGTCACATGACCTGCGAGGAGAACGGCCTGAGCCTGCTGTACGGCCTCTCCACCACCGACAACCGCCTTCTGCACTTCATGGCGCCCAATCACACGGCCCGCATGCTTTACGAGGGCTTGTCTGAGCTAGTCAGTGCCATGAGGAAGCTGAAAAAGTTCCCCGACCAGAGACTGACCTGGCTTAGGAGACAGTACGTCAGCCTGTACCAGGTAGGGCTCTCCGTCTGGGCTAGGGTTAGGACTAAATAGGGTTAGGGGTGGTACCTGCTTGTGCATTCGTACTTGTGACTGTATCAACATTGTGTAACTGTGTCTCTCCAGGAGGAGGGGAGGTTCGAGGGCCCCACCCTGGCCCAGGCCATCGAGCTGTTCGGTGGGCGTCGGTGGAACATGGGCACTGGTGGTTCGGAGAGGGCCGGTGCCCAGAAGAACAGCCCCCTGGGTATGAATACCAACACCAAGAAGAAGAAGAAGGCTCCCATCAGGGTAAGCACCTCTGGTCACGAGGCATACTAGACTTAACAGAACAGCACTATCTTGTGGCCCAGTTATATTTTGTACCATCCTAGAGCAAATGAGTCCAGAAGGCAATCAGAGGGTATTGGTATTGATTTGTGTGTGTGTGTGTGCGTTGGTCCACAGGCAGACAGTGGAGATGCTACTGATGATGAGATGATCTCCAGGAAGACCAGGAGCTGTAAGGAGAGCCTGGGTCGGAACGGACCGGACCTGTCAGACAGCATAGACCAGGAGGAGCCAGGTACTGATCACACACACAGAGGGATGTTTCTCCACTGCCATGGTTTACATTTCAAAGACTTTACTGTAAACTCAATGAGACATCAGGTTGTTAAAATGTATTTTTTGTTTAAAATTCACCATCTTTAGTTTGATCTCAGCTCCTTTATGAATCTGACCCTTGTGTGTGTGTGTGTGTGTGTAGAGGGCTGTTCCCTGGGCTTTCCCGGACCCTTCCCCCTCTCCACCAGTAAGACCCCTACATCCCTGACGTCCTCCGCCTCTTCCTCCTCCTCCTCCTCCTCCTCCTCCAGCATGGGGAGCACCAGTACCTCCCGCCCCCACTCCTCTCCCATCCTGTCGGGCAGCTCCAAGGCCCAGCCAGGGTAAGACTGCAGGCGAGAGATGCTTACCAGGGAAGATGGACTAAACTTAGTACAGCTGGTATTGTTTCACCAAGGGAGTTGTGTGTTTAGCACCAGGTGCACCAGACATATGTACTGCACAAGCATTTTTATGCAAGTTGTATATTTGTTGAGTTTTTTTCTGAAAACGGAACCGCATTTGCCTGAATGTTGAATAGATTTAATAAATTAAGTCAATCAATAAATTATGTGCAGAGCGTGGAGCAGCAAGAGCTGGCACGGCCGGGGGAAAGGCTGCTTCAAGGGCTTCCAGAACCTCATGATCTCGGACAGCACCATGAGCTTCATCGAGTTTGTCGAGCTCTTCAAGTCCTTCAGGTAGAGGGGACATAGTCTCTATATGCATCACTCTTTATGTCAGGACTCCACAATATGAACACCTATTCAGCTGATCAATAGCTCATGTATTGTAACACATGCAGTCTGTAGTACGTGTCAGGCCTGGCAGAATGAAATACACCCTGCATATATCCTATGATGAATCTATTCAGGATCTCTATCAAAGCTTTCAGAAACCACATTATTCTCAAGGTTGCTATGCCACAGCTGCAGACACATGTTAATGACTTCTTTTCACTGTGGGATCTGTGCAGCATTCGGAGCAGGAAGGACCTGAAGGAGTTGTTTGACACCCACGCAGTACCCTGCAGTCGCTCAGGCCCCGACTCTGCTCCTCTCTACACCAGCCTCCACATCGATGACAAGGACACAGGCCTGCAGCCAGACCTGGGTCTGTAGCCAACTCTGCTACTGTTTCTGCCTTCACTTCATCTCTCTGTCTCTCTCTCTCTCTCTCTCTCTCTCTCTCTCTCTCTCTCTCTCTCTCTCTCTCTCCCCCCTTCCTCTCTCTCTCTCTCTACCCCTCTCTCTCTTTCCATAGAATCCCCTTTCCCTCATGTTCATCCTGTTTTGATATCATTCCCTCTTCCTCTCCAGACCTGCTCACTCGTAATGGTTCAGACCTAGGACTGTTTATCAGGACGCGCCAGCAGATGTCCGAAAACCAGAAGCAGATCTCCGACGCCATCGCGGCGGCCAGCATCGTCACCAACGGCACTGGTGTGGAGAACGCCTCGCTAGGTGTGCTGGGATTGGCTATCCCCCAGCTCAACGACTTCCTGGTCAACTGTCAGAGAGAACACCTGACGTATGACGAGATTCTCAGCATCATCCAGGTAGGATGGATGGTAGACTGCAGATAGAAATGTGTAATTGTGCAGTTGATTACATGGATTTGTGACTACCTTGTTGTCTGCTTGTCGACTCCAGAAATTTGAGCCATCCGCAAGCATGCGTCAAATGGGTTGGATGTCCTTTGAGGGATTTGCCAGGTACAGAATTTCACTGCCTTACTTTCCCATTCGGAATGTCCTTTCCTGTGAGGAACTGTTACAAAACGACAACCACGTCAACTTTTTGAGAGGTAAACGTATGTACCGAATGTGAGGAACCTGACCCCTCCTGCTCCCCTTGTCTCCCAGGTTTCTGATGGACAAGGATAACTTTGCCTCAAGGAACGAGGAGTCTCAGGTGAAGGTGGAGGAGCTCCAGTACCCCATGTCATACTACTACATTGAGTCCTCCCACAACACCTACCTGACTGGGCACCAGCTGAAGGGGGAATCCTCTGTGGAGCTCTACAGTCAGGTTAGATCCACAGTCAGACGCGGAAAGAAACACATTTTTCCTTTCCCTGAGAGGATTGTGGTGTGTTTTAACGGGCCTGTCTAACTGTGTGTGTGGTTGCCTAGGTGCTGCTACAAGGCTGCCGGAGTGTGGAGCTGGACTGTTGGGATGGAGACGATGGGATGCCTATCATCTACCATGGACACACCCTCACTACCAAGATCCCCTTCAAAGTTAGTGCACACTGACAATATTCCCTTCAAGGTTATTACACTAGAAAGATTCCCTTAGTTAGTAGGAATAGTTGAGTAGTAGGAATAGTATTTATCCTTCTCATTACTCTGCTACACGACACGACTACTGTTCTTATGTCATCTCAGCTTGGAATAAAAACAAATAACTGCCTGTATTTCATGCTAGTTAGAGTCTGTTATGGAATCTGCATCATAAGGGTGCTATTTCACAGTCAAATGCATCTGACCATAAACATAAACTTCAAAAGTCACATTTTATAAACAACTGCCTTTCTCTGCTGTTGTCTCCCATGATCCTTTAGGATGTGGTTGAGGCTGTGAACCGCGCCGCGTTCCTCTGCTCCGACATGCCCGTTATCCTGTCCATCGAAAACCACTGCTCCCTCCCCCAGCAACGCAAGATGGCCGAAATCTTTAAGGTAGACAATGTTCACAACCATAACTTCCGTTGGTCAGACCGACACGAGTGTCTTGACTAATAGATTTGTTGCAGTTCAATAAGGCTAGCTCAGGCTTCAATCTGAATCACAGGGGAGCTGAAATCTCTGAGAACCTCTCAGAGATGCTGTTCCCTTGACAGATCCACCACTAAGACTGATAAAGATCCTCTGGTCCTCTGCCATCGTGGACATGTTTGTTTGTTTATCCATCCTTCTTTGTTGGTGTTGTTTTGAAGGCGGTCTTCGGGGAGCGTCTGGTGACCAGGTTCCTGTTTGAGAGCGACTTCTCAGATGACCCTCTGCTCCCCTCGCCCCTCCAGCTCCGGGGCAAGATCCTCCTGAAAAACAAGAAGCTGAAGGCCCACCAGGCCCCTGTAGACATCCTCAAGCAGAAGGTCCGGGCTCACACACGCTCTCTCACAAACGCTCAAGCATGCACTGTCTCTCACACACGCAGACGTACACACACACACACACACACACACACAAACTCTCTCGCTCAAGCACAAACACATACACACACTCACAGATCCAGTTAATTGAAAATGTCTGTCAACACTATTCCTCAGGCTCACCAGCTGGCACACATGCAGGCCCAGGCTAGCAACGGGACACCGGGGGGAAGCTCCCCTGGCAACCATGCCAACGAGGAGGAGGAGGAGGAGGAAGACGAGTATGACTACGACTATGAATCTCTGTCTGATGGTGAGCTGAGGAAGATCTACGAGCCTGCACACACACAACACACACTGCCACAGTATGACCAAGGTAGAATGTTCCTCAGTTGTTAAGAGGGTCTGGAGTTTTTTCCAAGTTAAAACTCTTAATGAGGATGGATGGGACTGACCATACCGTTGGTACAGTCTTGGTAGAACTCTTGTTATTCTGGTCTTTCTCCTAACACCTTTCAAAGTTCCTGTCTTTTTAACCCAAGTCAAGCCCTCTGGTACATGTTCCTGTGTACTTCTCCTCTCTTGATCGTACCCATGTCTTGTCTTCCTGCTCCTCTTCTTTTTCTCTCTAGCCGACGTCCTCACGGCCTCCACAGCCTCTTACTCTTACTGCCATGAAGGTAAACCTCCACCACAACTGCCCTGCTACTGCCCCATGCTAAGCCCTCCTCACAATCCCCTCACCCCAGCCCCGACCCTCCTCCACCCCCCTCACCTTAGCTCTGACCCCCTTAGTCCCCCCGCCCCCCCACCATCCAGCATGTGTGTGCTAGCTAGCTATATTCCCTGAGGCAAAAACACATTTAATTAATCAATGACATTGAAGCAAAAGGTAAGATTTGGTCATTGAAGAGTCTGCAGTAAGTATTGAGCTCAAATTCCTACGACATCCTTCAAGCCTGCTTCGTCTGTGCAGTACTGTGCTGGTGGTGTGCTAATTGGTGTGCCTGCTTCCTAGCTAGCATGAGTGAAATGTGTGTTGGGGTGCTCTGAGGAGGATACTGTGTAAAGGGTTCAGGGCTAGTTAGAGGAGCAACACAATGTGTGTTTTGGTTAATGATCCAGTAGGTGTTGTAAGTGTTGTTAGTACACATGCACACAGACACAGGAACCAGTGTACTGTAAACACATCACCCCCTCCCCTCCGCCCATCCAGACTCTGTGTTCTGACAGGCTGCAGTGACCTTGGTGGCGTAGGCTCGGCACAGAACCCAAACAAAACCATCTGGTTTCTCAGGCCCCGTTGTGCCCCTCTCTCTCCACACACACACACACACACACACACACGTTCGGCTGGCTGGCTGACGGGCTCTCGGGGGAAGAGACTCCGAGGTCAAGTTCTTTTCAGTACCCTCAGTTAAGGGAGGGATTTGGAATTTGCGATTCTTTGAGCAGGACACTGAGCAGACATGATTCTAGCACAGTCAAGATAAAAGACTGGCTGAATTGATTGACAACAATCTGTAGCATTCCTAAGTTATTATGATGTGTGTGTGTGCATGTTGTGGTGGGTGTGTGAGTATGTTTGCTTGAATGTGTGTGGGGGAATAGAAACTATTGTTCAATCAAGAAATACTTTCTATGGCCTTGCTAGCTGACATCGATTAGCATTCCACTGCTGATTGATTTGTGCTAGCAGAGACAGAAGAATGATGATGAGCGAGGGATGTGCTTACATAAGTGACTATAAGGTGACCATGGTCTACTCTAAACAAATCTGTTACCCCCCACCTCACTCCGTCTCTCTTCAAATTCCTGTTTACCTTTTGTTTATTTATCCTTCCTTCCTTTATCCCTTACTCTATAAACACATACATAGAAAGTGTGAAAGATATGGAGTAAAATACATATTTCCTTGCCACTGCCCAGCTGGATCCATTAGTGTGTAGTTGACCTCGTGATGAGAGAGTGTAGTGGGAAAGAAATGTTCTAGGAAAAAAGGAAACTCTCTGAGCGTTTCTAAAACTCTTTTTACACTCCCTCAGACAACATCCTTGAGGACAAGCCTGATGGGAAGTCCTCGGGGGACAAGGAGGAGCCCCCCAGTGACGAGATGCCCAAGAGGATGAAGAAAGCAGACAACGCCACCCAGAGCAAAGGAAAGGTACCTGTCTCCTCCGCCCTTTGAACAAAGACCACTGTGCCAAGTAGTATCTTAGTTGGCCGGTGATGGCCAAACCTCAGAGGAAGAGGCCAACTGTCATCTTTTCAAGGCTTAAAACTGGGAGAAGGTTGAGAAGTAGTTGAAACGGGGATTTAAGTATCCATGTGTCTCTGCCCTCCTCTGTCCAGGTGTTTGACATGGAGCTGGGAGAAGAGTTCTACCTCCCTCACAACAAGAAGGAGAGTCGCCAGATTGCCCAGGAGCTCTCTGACCTCATCATCTACTGCCAGGCCGTCAAATTCCCGGGTAACCACAACCACCCCCCTCCCTCAGGCCTCTTCCCCCTGCTTCTCTCCTCTTCAGGAATATTGTGAACTATTCTTGTGGTTTTCCAAACGTGAGAGATAAACATCAAGTTCAGTTTGAATCAAAGTTCACTGGAATAAAGCTGGCCTATAAATTGGTGGTAAATTTGATTCAGGTGTACATCTGCTAGCTAGGAGCATTATTCCCCCAAGCAAAGCCAGAACAAACAGGCAAGAGGAGGAGGGGAGATGAAGAGAAGGGATGTCGCCCCAATTCCCTGGCCTTACAACAGTTCTCTCTCTATGTGTGTGTGGGAAACAGGCCTGTCCACGCTCTCCCCTTCGGGCTCTGGCAGAGGGAAAGACAGAGGGAAGAGCAGGAAGTCCATATTTGGCACAGCTCCTGGTCGCTGCACCCCCGGGGAGGCGGGGTCTCAGGGCCGGACCCAAGGGAAGGGTACGTATGGGTGTATGTGTGTGTGTTAATGGATCTCACGACCTGTCCTGAGAGGACAGGACACCCACATAGACGAGAGGACTCCCCCACAACCCTCTTTCCATGGGAACAAGCCTGTTAACTTTTCCATTCAGAAAATTCCTCTCTCACTTACTGTAAGTGTAGGCTGAATGTTGTATTGGCTGTATTGTTTCGGTCAAATGTAGCTCTAAATGTGCTGTTGTAAAAGGCTGAGAACTGCATTATATGAGACTAGGGGAATTCCCAAACATGATGGAGGATGCAGAGTTTTGGTAAATAGTACTTTGACACACTTGTGTTTTGTGTGGATCATGATGGGTATATATAGGACCTCACATAGCTTCTGACCTCTCCGACTCCAGCCGTAAAGTCGACCCATTTGACTGTAGTTCTCTTCTGCCCCCTGCTGTTGGTCCTCCCTCCCTCCAGGTGGCGCCGAGGGCAAGCGCCTGAGCTGGGAGGAGCAGACGTCGCCCGTCCTCCACCCCAACACCTCCTTGAGTGCCATAATCCGCACTCCAAAGTGCTACCACATCTCCTCCGTCAACGAGAACGCAGCCAAGCGTCTATGCCGCCGTTACTCCCAGAAGCTGATTCAGCACACCACCTGCCAGCTCCTCAGGACCTACCCAGCCGCCACACGCATCGACTCAGCCAACCCCAACCCCCTGCCCTTCTGGCTGCACGGCATCCAGCTGGTGGCGCTCAACTACCAGACAGATGGTGAGACAGGGAGCAGGAGGAGGAGGGGGGTGTTCATTAATATGCAGGGTCCAGGAGTAGGGAGAACAGGTTTGCATCTGAGAATGCGAAAGGGACAACTCTGAGGGCAGACTGGGTTTTGGCAAGTAGAAAGTGCTCCGTTTCACCTCACTTCTCTGCCGTCTGGAAGTCAAGCAGATCCTGTCTCGGCCCAAGGGTGTGTTTGATTTAAACCTCGACCCGCGCTGACCTCTGGCTCCTCCGCATTCAAGATGTGACAGAGGTGCTTCAGGGTTTGTAGAAAGCTCCGGAGCTGTTATGCAAGATGATAGGTTTTTCCATTGGGCCGAGCCAGCCCTTCTTCTGACAAACAGAGAGGAGGAATGTGAGATAAGCCCGTGAAACACAGGACGTTCTTAAGGGGGGGTTCTTCCATGTCTTATAACTCTGTCAGATATCAAATCTTCCCACCTTTCAGGGTTCTGAACCAAGGATTTGGGATGGAGATAATCCAGCTGACTGCTTTTTCTCTCTCTCTTTCTGTCTCCATCCTTCCTTTCTTCCCTTTTTCTTTCTCTCTATTCTCTTTCTTTCTCCCTCCCTCTGTGCAGACCAGTCCATGCATCTGAACACGGCGCTGTTCGAGGCTAACGGGGGCTGTGGCTACGTCCTGAAGCCCCAGGTGCTGTGGGACCGCAGCTGTCCCCTCTACCAGCAGCTCTGCCCCCTCGAGAGGGACATGGAGAGCATGCACCCCACCGTGTACTCTCTCACGGTGAGTACACACACACACACACGCTACACACAAACATAACACACACTCGGACACGTACACTCACACACACACACACTCACACACACACAGGCACTCACCATGTCTCATGTTTAAATCAGTCCCATGTGGCCCCTTTAGAACAGTGTTTTGATATCTTCTTGGTGTTCATGCTGTTCTCTAGCTGGCAGTTGTAAACAGCAGCCAGTAAATCACATAGGCCAGTGAATGAGAGCCGAGCTCATAAAGCAGTACGGCGTAAACAGAGAGCTGCCCTGTCAGCTTTCATCTCCCCTGGGGGGGGAGGCCAGCAGACTTCAGGAGAGGGTCACACTGACCTGGCAGCCAGCCGGACAGGCAGACAGACAGACAGGCAGACAGACAGACAGACAGACAGACAGGCCGACACACAGACACGGACGAATGGACTGATGGGTTCTCCCTCCTTGTGCTCTAGATCATTTCTGGTCAGAACGTGTGCCCGGGGAACAGTGCGGGCAGCCCGTGTGTGGAGGTGGACATCCTGGGCATGCCCGTGGACAGCTGTCACTTCCGCACCAAGCCCATCCACCGCAACACCCTCAACCCCATGTGGAGCGAGCACTTCCTGTTCTCCGTGCACTTCCAGGAGATGTGCTTCGTAAGGATCGCCGTGGTGGAGAACAACAGCTCCCAGACCACCGCGCAGAGGACCCTGCCCCTGCGCGCTCTCAAACCAGGTAGGCTGCCGCTCGCTGGGAGGGTCGGGGTTCAATTCCCGGATTGATCCGACACTGAAAATGCATGACGCCTCGGTGCTATTCGTTCTTACATACAGGCCCAAGTGTACGTGGTACGCGCTAGTAACTGGTGAACCACGGGAGTACGGTGCTATTAGTTCTGATGTGGCTCCTGGCTACAAGTGTTTAACCCTGGTGTTTCTGGGACTGTTCTAGGCTACAGGCACATCCAGCTGAGGACACAACACAACGAGCCTCTGGAGGTGTCCAGCCTGTTCATCTACAGCCGCCGGATCGAGGAGAGTCCATCAGGGGGAGCCCTGTGCTCAGCCATGGTCAGACTAAGACTAGATGGCTCTTGGCTCGCTGTTTATTTGCGTATTCTAACCAGATGTAAATACATTGCGCCTTGTCAGTGATAAAAACTAAATGTAAATGCATCTCTACCCTCTAGTTGTTTAGTTCAGAGGAGCGGAGAGCAGCACAGCAGCACAGGATCACAGTACATGGTGTACCAGGACCCACACCTTTCACTGTGCTGTCTGTGAACGAGCAGACCACTGCCAAACAGCTATTAGATACGGTCAGCCCTCACACACACACACACACACACACCGTTTTCTTCGGTCTCCAATTGATGACTTCTGTCAACCAATGAACACCCTCTCTCTTCTACCTCCTCAGATATCATCATCTACAGGAAGTACCAGTGACTACTTCCTGTGTGAGGAGAAGGTGCCTCTGTGTAAAGGGCGATGTGCTCAGCTGCGCCCCCTAGCTCCCGAGGAGGATGTTGTCAGGCTGGTGAACAGCTGGCCGCCAGAAGAAGGCCACTTGGGAAGGCTTTGCCTCAAGACCAGGGAAGAGGTAGGCTAATCCATACCATTGAACTCCTTCCCAAAAAGCTCTGGCTGAGATATTGTGTATTTTCAGTGGACATTAGCGCTGGAGTGAGATTCTCTTTCAAGGTGTCCTCTTGTGGTCATGAACAACATGTTACCTGGATGGGATTCAATCCTGTGTGTGTTGGGTTGCGTTGACAGAAGCTGAATGAGAAGAACACAGTGATGGAGGGCATGGAGGAGGTGAGTGTGGGAGGAGGAGGAAGAGGAGAGGACGACACCTTCTTCGTCCAGGTGCATGACGTTTCCCCGGAGCAGCCTCACACGGTGATCAAGGCTCCTCGCTACAGCACGGCCCAGGACATCATCCAGCAGGTGGGCAGGGGGGACACAGATCCTGTGATTGGTAGCCAGAGAACACCACTGCATGTGATTGGTTAATTTCTCAGATGCTAGATTGAATTGAATCCAGTGCTTCCAGACAGCTATATAAAAAAGAAAAAACGCTACAGATTCCCTTTGGCAATACAAAAAAAAACAGTTTAATTGAATGTGTCCCCTCTTCCCCTCATATTTTCAGACACTAAGCAAAGCTAAGTACTCATGCAGTATCCTCAACAACCCCAACCCCAGTGACTACGTTCTAATGGAGGAGGTTGCTAAGGAGGTTGGCCCGAAGAAGTCGTCAGCGCCCAAGCCCCTCCAGCGCATCCTATTGGACCACGAGTGTGTCTTTCAGGCCCAGAGTCGTTGGAGGGGGGCGGGCAAGTTCATCCTCAAGCTCAAGGAACAGGTAGTGAACTCAGACAGATACACAAACGCACTTGAAGTGTGCCATATTATATATCGGATGAGTTTCACAAACACGCGCATCTCAAAGCTCATATGCATATATATAGATGTGTATATATATGTGTGTGTGTTTGTGCCTCCTTTCTTAGATGGTGCGTGAGGACAAGAGGAAGGGGATGTCGTTCGCCAGCGAGCTGAAGAAGCTGACCAGTCGCAGCAGGAGCGTGACGAGCGGGGCGGCGGGCAGCCTGACGCTAGCCACGGCGAGCCAGGAGAGCTCCGCCCACAGTAAGGATGAGAGGGCGGCATGCTGTGTGTCACTGACTGAGACCCTCCATGAGTGAGCCTGCCTCGCACTGGCCTGTGTGCATGGAGGCTCCCCCAGGTACGCCGCCACTCACACCCCTAACCCGAACCCTGCTCTCTTTCTCTCTGTGTCTCTTCCTCTCTTTCCGTCTTTCTACCGTTCTACCTGTCTCTCTGTGACTCTGGGGAGTCGCCCATGGGACAAAGAAGGACATGGTGTCCTGTCATTTAAGGTGTCCCGAAGTGTTCTGAGTCTCCATAACATGCATCTATGACTTGTGACACGTGTAACAGCATCTGTTCATTCATTGACTGGTGATGGGCTTGATGAGGTTAGCACTTCCCAGTGTGTGCAGTGGTTAAAACAGCATCTTGGTTGTGATGTACTAACTGGTGTTATTTAGTACCCCCCCTCCCCCTTTGACTGTACCTCCTGTCTCCCTCCTGACTGGGTCTCTCTCCTCTCCCCTCCAGGGTCTCTCTCAGCGGGACTGAAGGCGTGGGTTGCGGAGGGGAGACTCCTTGGGGGTGACCCCACCTCTCTGACCCCTCCCACCTGGTCCCTCCCCCTCCTCAGGAACTGGAAGATCCACAAATGAATCCTGGACTCACGCCCCTTCCTCCTAACCAACCAACCAGAGCACCTCAGAGCACTCCTGAGGATTCGCTCCTCGCCTAACCCCCTCACCTGAGTGGAGGACAGGATTCTGCCCAGGTCTGGATTTCTGCTTGGCTGCCTGTCTGAGAGATGAGCAACTTGGAAGGAGTGGCAAGCCTTTGATTGAGACGGTTGGTCCTGGTGGTGGTTAGCCAGTGGTTCTTACCCCACCTGCAGGATTGGACACCCTGACACAGGCTGCATGAAGGATATGATCTAGAAGCAGCTACCCTAGAGTAGCCCAGCCTGGTTAATTGTTTTTAATGGGATCTCCATAACGGAAGCACCTCCCTTTGGGGTTAGCCTTATTAGCTAGAGTGAGTTTAAAAAAGAGCTTGGAGCTATGAGGTAAAAAAAAAAATGGCCACATCCATGCAGGTCTATGTGACAGCAGGTGGTGTGGTCTGTTGGTAAGCGGCCATATTGAAGCCAGAGAATTTAGTCAAGGGATGAAACAAGAGGAGTAGAGAGGGTGCTTAGCCTCCTACTTCTCTCCATCCCTCTCTTGTCTCGTGGTCAGGACTAGGGCATGGGGAAGTTGGCCAACAAGCTGGCTTGTTTGATTCTTCTACATGTGACCTTGTCTTCGCAGTACTGTAATTTCTTTAAAAAAAAACTAATAGTTGTGTATTGATTAACTGTTTCAGTCAAGTGTTTTGCACTTTGTTGATGTCGTTCATTTTTACTGTTACGGTCCATAAGTATTTTCTATCAGCGTACCTTTTGACTGCAATTATTATTTTTGGGATGGTAATAGTGTTTCAGTGAGATAGATGGGGAATGGAGTTGAGGTGATCTTTAGTTGGAATTCTACTGTCTCCCTACATGAGTTCTGTTTAGAAACGTGCTAATACCAGCCAGCATAACTATTTCTCAGTCCCTACATGTCATGGATTATAATGTAGTCATTGTCTTTGGTTGTAGCAGAAAACTAAAAGCCAGTTCAGGGTTGTTGATTTTGACACTGATATTGTTTCTAGTATCACATTTTTTATGTTATATTAAAAATATTAATATACTGCAGTCTGATCATTAACTTTCAAAGGATTGTTAGTGAATCTTTATTATGGTTTCCCTTCATTATATTTATTAGCGAAACATGTATTTCTTGATGAGCAACATTTAGTTCATATTCTTTTTTGAAAGCACTAAGGTTTGGCATTTCTGATTACTTTACGCTGTACTTCAGTGCTCCCCTTCAGGCTGTTTCTGGTACTGCAAGAGAGGAACACTTCAACCTACTCAGGACATTAGTTTTTCACCCTGTCCAGAGATGAAGGCACCATATGATTATTGTATTTGGCCCAAGACACTACTTTGGATTTGAAATAATAGAAACTATTATTTTATGAAAGGACTGAATTACACCATGTGAGTCCTTGCAATAATGAAGTCACATCTTCCGATCCTTACGAATGGTCCATGTCTTTTTTTCCTTCTCTGTTCCTGAAGCTTGTTTGTAGAGATTTGTGTGTATATATGTGAATGTTATTTATTTCATTGGGTAGCCCTGGTTGGCTGCTTTATCATTGTGTGTATAAAGCCCATATGTGTCTTCTGCCAATAGAAAAGCTGTTTAGGTTTTACTTAATTTATTTTAAAAGGGCAGGAGAGGAAACTATCAACACATACAGTACACAACCTATTATTGTGGTTTTAATAAAACATATTTACTTGTTTTGACAAAAATATGTTAGTATCCAGTAAATGTTTGCTAGTTTATTGATCATGCTGTACACAGTGGCCTTTCAATGCTTGTTATTCCTTGTATTTTTGTGTGTCAACTTTGCTGACAAATTCAACCTTTAGGTTTTTTGTAAAGTTTTAAGAAATTGGTTTATTCATTTTATCCAGTAAATATAGTTCAAGCTATAAGCTAATCTAGTTGAACATGTCTAAGTATTTCTTTACTGGTGATGAATGTACAGTTCTATCCACATCCTGTTTACTACCTGTGACTTCAGTAGACTAGTGTCTATTTATTTGAACTATTTAAATGGGTAATTGTCCTCTCTTATGATCATATTAAATGTTGTAGTTATTAATCTTGATTGTCTTTTATATTTAGGTATACTCTTCATGAAACACTCACCATTGCACAACACAAACAGCTGAACCAATGACAAAGCGTTTTAAGGAGTTCTAGTGTCACTGTTGTTCAGTACATAACATTACCAGGTTCCTCAACTAAAGTCAGTGTCATTACCGAAGAGTACGGGTGGGTATGGAAGCATATAAGCTTGACTCATTAAGACTCATTTGAGCAACCAGAATTTTTGTATTATTATTATGTAAGAATATATTCAATCGAAATTTGATTAAAAATCTAAAATGTATTTCGGTAAGCTGTACATTTAACTGTTTTAACATATTTAACTGTGTTGGAGAAATAAGTCTATTAAATAAAAGTCTACTCATCGTCACCGTATTTCGTGAACGAGTTCTTAGAAATCCTTCAGCAAACTTGCACTTGTTTCGTAAGTATGATTAGAAGGCAGAGTATTCTGTTTTATAACTTGGCATTAGCAGAAACAAAACGTACACTGTCCTTTGTCATTTTGTAGTGTCATAAGGGCAATTAGATTGTCTTGTAGAAAGTAACTCTGCAGGAACCCTCTGTGGCTCAGTGGGTAAGCATGTGTACCATCGAGTCTACTGCCAAACATGGTACCCCTGGTTGAAATTTTGCTCAAACCAATTTATAATTCATTTAACTGATATCAGTTAAGTAATATATATACTTTTAGTTTGTTTTTACTATACAGTTTTTATTTTTTTATGTAAGCATATATTGAATCGAAATTTGATAAAAGTCGTGAATCGATTTGTAATTGAATCGTGACCCCAAAAATCGAATCGTGAGGTACCAAAAAGATTCCCACCCCTACAGAAGAGCTATACCGATAAACTCTCAAGTTTAAATACTTACCAGGTTGACGTGTGTCCAGTCAAAATAGTTGAACACCAGCAGCAACAAGAAAGTGAAGAGCACCAAACTAAAAGGAATTCAAATGTATTTTATTTTACAGTTCATTTGGTTATGAATTACAAGGCATGGTATGTGTGTGTGAGAGGCTTAGGAGTTCTGCCAAGACAGGAAGAGGGTTCTGTCATGTGCAGGTCTGTGAGAGGGCTGAGGAGAAGTCTAAGCAGGAGGGATCCGTCTCTGCTGACAGAGCCAGGTCCACCTGCAGCTTCAGCTGAGAGTCCAGCAGAGCTGCTCCTATCGTGAAGTGTTCCTGGAACACAACGGCACACAGGGTGTCACCCATCAAATCTAGCTTCATCAACATATTTCCTTGACGGAAACATTGTTTCCAGCCAAATTTGATCAACTTTAGAGGGAAGCGAGTCAGTGTGATTGATGGAGAAAGAGTATGAGAGATGAAGGTGTCGTGCCATACCTTCTTTTTGGAGGAGGGGGAATCCACTGGAGGGTTAAAGGTCATGTCCCGAACACTGTAGTCATCAAACAGCTCCGCTGGAGACCTGGAGAACAACAGTTACCATAGGTTATTACCTTCTACTGGTTGTTGATCTGGGTGACCACTGTTGATGACCCAGGAATAAACAAAGTCCGAAGGATACCGGAACTGCCTTGTGCCTCTCTGAACGACTGCCTCCCTTCTACAGGCCCTAACCCCACTGTCACGCACCAGTGCTCCATGTGAAGAGCTAGGTGGGTCTGACCGAGGTGTTGTCTGTCTGGTTCTTACCGTCTGCTGAGCTGGACCTGCAGCGCTCCGGATCCCTCGCTGGGGGCCCCGAGGGCCACGTGAGAGGCAAACCGCCGCACAACCGGGTGGTAGTGTCTCTGGAAACACACACGTGTTCATAAGCACTTGTACATCACACCTACACAACATTTAATTTTCAATAGTGTGTGAGTGTGTTACCTTGAGCGTGTGTAGCTCCCAGAGGGCTGTGCTTTGGGGGTTGCAGTACTCTGGTTCATCCAGCTCAGGCAGGAACACGCCACTCCCCTGGGCCTCGTTATCCAATAGGACGTCACACTTAGGGAAGGTCTGGCCAGAGAGAACACACACACACACACACACACGTTTTTCTCTCCTTCCCAAACACTTCTGTTTCTCTCTGACACCCTCGCTCACACACACACACATCCGCACTTCTATGTATTTCATCGCTCAAACACGCACACACACACACACACACACACACACTCCACTCACGTGTATGATGCTCCTGCTGGACGCCAGGATGCCCACGGCAGCGTTGGGCAGCGTGTGCAGACTGAGCGTGCTCAGCCTCTTGACGAATGCCTGTGCCCGCTGCAGGGTCACCTGTTTCCTGCGCCTGGTCAGCATCACGTCCAGACAGTCCAGCACGATCCTGATGTCATCGTTAGACGCCCCTGGACAGGAAGGGAGAGAGCGCTTTATAGGGGTGTTTGAAACTCCGGAACAACAGGGTTGGGTTCAGGTTTTAGGGAAGGGTTTAGAGTTCAGTGCTTAGAACGGGTTAGTGTAATGCTTGAGAGTATTTGAATGCCGTGGAGCTTCACCTGCATGTAGTTTCAGTAGAGTCTTGTAGAGGCTGGTGTAGAACTTCAAAGGGTCAATGTTGAGGACGTCACCTGTCAGGTTAAGAGAGAAGAGTTTAGAAGACGTATATGAACAAAGGCCTTCCTCTGTTGACTTCACCATCAACCAATCACTGACCTTGTCCAGAGAGGATGTTGAAGGAGGTCTGGATGCAGTGGAGGCTCTCACGATAGGTCAGATCCTGCAGAGGAGAAGCCGTCAGCCATTCATAAAATCAGAGGGAATAAATTCGGCCAATAAGAGTTCGACATAACCCATTAGATGTACTTACTCCTACTTGGATCAGATTTTGGAGAACGTTCAACAGGTCATCAAAGAACTCGAGGTTGATCAGGTGAGCAAACCTGCAGACAGGAGAAGACGTCAAACTTCCAGAACTAAATCCAGGGTTGTGACACAGCTGTTTCCCAGGTGTATGCTTGGTGTAATGTAGGAGCCTGTTCAGAGAACCAGAAATGGCTTCTTACTTGGCCAGCCCTTCTAGAACGGAGGGCAGCAGAATAGACTTCTGGGCTTTCTTCAGTATTCTGAAGTAGATCAGGAACACAATGTTCAGAGTCTCTGTGTGCTGAGCGGAGGGAGAGGAGGAGAGGGAGAGGAGGAAGGGGATACAAAGGGGGAAAGGAGAAAGAAATGTAAGAAAATGGCAAATCCACTGGTATGTCGGAGGAGTGTGAGGGTGTTGGACACTCTCTGCACAGGGCCTTTGTGGGACAGCTTTCACTCACCAGCTTGATCTTCTTTTCTTTACTCTCCGAGGCCTCAGTCTCCAGAAGCTCCTTGTCCAGCTTCTCCTCAGCCTTCTTCCACTGTGGAGGAAGACTTGAGTCATACATCTCTCTCGAACACACAAAAATGGCAACAGTTGAAACACACACACACACAGACAGAGAGACCCAAATACACACACACACACCTTCCTCTGCATCCTGGACAGATGCTTCTGCTTCTCTTTGTACTTCATGAATTTCTTCTTGGGGGCCGTGTCTTCTGTGTCCTTCTTCAAGTCCACCTCCTTTATCCTCAGAGACAGGAGAGACCGCAGCATCTGCAGGCGGCCATAGGAGAACATGTCAACTCACTTGATATCTTGCGTCTTTTAACGGTGTCATTTCACCGTGGGGCCATGGAAAAGACGCCCTGAAGGAGAGATCTTGAAGATGTGGTGAAAACACGTACCTCGGGTCTGACTTCATAGTTCCTGCTCTTGACCAGGCCAGATATGACCTTGACGGCACCGAGTGAGGCCTGGCCCACCTTGTCCTGCTTCAGGAGCTGTCTGACCGCCTCACAGCACATGTCTGATACCTGCACCACAACACAACACAGGTCAGCACAGACACAACACGGCCAGTCAGACACCTGCACCACCACATACCAACACAATGACCTCCGCAGTCCTGAGGACTCACTACCGACCTTCCTGGTGGGGCTGTTCATGAGGGGCACCACCATGACGATGATGTTGTTGTGGAAGTTGAAGTGCGCCATGGCAACCAGAAGCTCACAGATGCAGCGGATGGCCACCTCGGCCAGCCCCTTGTAGGACTGCAGGGACACGGCGTCACTACGCTTCCTCTTCCTCTGCTGCCAGTCTGGTGACACGGCCAGGGACCAACCACAACAACCATGAACCCACCGCACCCTTTTTTCAACACTGACCAGATTCTTGAGAAGAGGATGTCTATGCTTCTTTCAGCTTGCTGGTGTTGGATGTATGTGTGTATATCTCTGTGTGTGTGCCTACCCTTGACAGTCTGCTCCAGGTTCTCTAGGAAGAACTTGTACTGGCTCACCAATCCCTCCTCAAACTCTCTGAGCTGCTGGGTCTCCTTTTTCACCTGCACGTCAGCACAACACACACACACACACAATGAGAAACCCGTGTGTGTGTGTGACGGACGGCATGTGTACACGTGTGTGCATGTACATGTTGAATCTCATTTGTATTGACGGTCTGACATGCAATGTCGTGAAAGTCCCAAGTGTGTGTGGACCTTGGTAGTCTTCTCAGCCTCCGTCAGGGGTCGGATCCTGTAGGAGGGGACTATGTCCTTGAACACCTCCATGAGAGACACCATGACCAGCTTCCTGACTGTCACCGCTACGTACGGGTCCGTCTCCAACAGCATGGTGCGCAGCTCCTTTAGCTTCTTAATCTAGCATGGTACACACACACACAAACACCTTTTAGTACAACTTACAAAGAAGATGGCAAAACACACACACACATATCTTACTTACACTATTGGTGGGATTTGACAGGATAGCTGACCCCAGACCAGCAATGCGTAGCTTCCTGTCTGACAATTTCTGAGCGCGGAGCTTTTCCTGTTCTTGGGGGGTGAGGGCGGGGCCAGTTTCTGTTTCCTCCTCTAAGGGGGGGGGGCATAAGACAACATGCTCATTGGTCACAGAGACAACCAACATGAACAGCTATCACATAAAAGGGAGTTTGTATTTGTTTTTATTCTGGTGTGTGGTGGTGTACCTACCGTTTTCAAACTGTTCCAAACCTGTCTGATCGTCCATTTCTTCCTCCTCCTCCTCTTTCTTTGGGACGACTGCAAGTCAAACAATAACTGTCAAATGTACCAACAACCATGCTTATGTCTCCATGCTACCAAAAGATGTGGCAAAACACAGTTAAGACTGTCCAGTTCAGTTCACTGCTCTGACAAATCCCCCATGCTACCCAGCCTTCTGTCTGCTCTCCTAACCTGGTTTCTCCATGCTCTGGGGAATGAGGCCCGTCTTGTTCTTGAGGGGAAGCAGGTGGATGACCTCTTTCTCCTCCATGACATTCATCTTCCTGGGCATCTTCTCATAGTTCTCCGGCTGCTGCTCAGACTTGCGTTTCTTGGCGTGCACAGGGCCGCTGTGGAGAGGAGGGAAGCAACAGGGAAACGGGAAGGGCAGAGTAGGAGACAATGAATGTTAGTTTGTAGATACACTACTGAAGATTAGTTCTAGACACACTCTCGCATAAAATGTGAGCCATTATGTAGAGACACAGATACACTGTAGTATCAAGTGTGTGCGGATGTCATAGTTTGTCGGTGTGTGCAGATGGCAGCATTGTGTTTATGTTTATCACTTGCTATGTTGGGGGCCTGCAGCAGAGCTAGTTACCAGGAGGACAGGTCTCTGGTGAGGAATGAGGCTTTCTTGGCCATTTCCCTGATCTGCTCCAGGTCATCTTCATCCATCATGTCCACGGGCAGGGACTCCACAAACTCCTCATCTTCCTCTTCCTCTGGAGGGGATAGACGCAAGCACAGGTCAATAACAAGAAACACAGCAGGTGCATGCATTCTATCTTTCATTTTAGGGTAACGATGGAGGGCCCTAATTAAATCGCGCAGGGGAATAGATTTGTATGTGGAGTGAGAGCATTTCAGTTTCCACAAACCAGGTCTCTTCTTGTAGCGCTCCAGCGGCTGTGGCGTCCGCAGGGACGCATCTTTAATAGCCTGGCGGAGCTTCTTCTGTTCTTTACGGTGTTTCTTCTCGGTGTTCTGTTGTTTGAACTGCCTGTTTTTTTGCTTGTTCTCAAGTTTTACGTTGCTGGTCTTCAGCAGCCGACGAAAACTCGGCTTTCTCTTTTTGCTTTTGGGCTAGTAAAGAAAGGGTCGACAATAGCAGTACGTTAAAAATGATTAACTGAACACTGTATCTGGAAGGAATTTGATTCCAGCTTTAGTTATTGAACATTTCTAAACTAGCTGTCACATCATATAACTTGGCAGGCTGTTTCTAGAGTTGCCTACTAATACAAATAACAACTACGTTCGTATCTGAACTACTTACCGGGCCCATGTTCAAAGACGATATCTTACTCCACAAATAAAAACAGTTAAATATATTATCCTTAAATATGTCTCAGAAACACGTACGTATTTAATACAATTCTAAGTAAATGTAATATTATTTGCACACGTGTGTATCTCGGCTTGGAAAGCCTACCCGGAAGTACATGTTTTTCAACGGGATAGGAATACTGATTTATTGCAACAGCAGAAACATACCGCCGCCTAGTGCATGGGAGACACGTGCATGTAGTCTCGTTCGCACAAAATACACATAATCATTAACACGAAAGACTTAGAAAACGCACTTAAAATGTAATACTCATACTTTCGTTTATTCACATAATTCATAACTTCTGGTCAACAGTTTCAGAGTGCTTAATTCCAATAACAATTTATGTACAGTAGGTTTTTGATTCACCATGAAAACTGTACAACACAGAGAGCATAGAAAAATTCAAAGAAAATGATAAAAATTTACAAACCTGAAATCTGATTTTAAATTAGTATGAGCATTTGATAATAAAACGAATTTAAATCAAAAGTGCATAACGGCAAGATATTAAAAGAGATGTTTGGTTAATTATAAAGTAAGCAACAAGAGAACAAGACACAATTCTACATTTTTCAGTGTGTTACATTTCATAAATAAGTAGCCTACTTTAAAATGTCTTTCTTGCTTTCATTTACAACATCAAACCACTGAGCTCCTCAATGATCTGACTTCTAAGGACTGCATCCATAATGGAGTGTTAGAGCTGTCCTGTAACCCAGAAAAGCATGTCAGATCACCACTTATGTATATATATGTGACCAGGCTAAATAATATTAACAAATCACAGTCCTGAAGATGTTCTTTGGTCTGGGGTTACATGAAAAATACACTGCATAAGATCTAAGATTCTCCTTATTTTCAAAGTGAATATTTCATGTTCCAGAAGCAGATAAAAGCAGAAGCTTCAGGTGTCTGTCTCAACATGTATAACCCTCTTTAGATCACTCCTTCTGCAAAATCTCTGAACTTTCCACTTCAAAAGGTTCATTTTGAGATACTTACTGTATCTTTCATTCCTGTGCTCACAGGTATGCTTGAGTGTGCATGACTCGACCTCCTGTGTGAAGTTCTATACTGTGCTTCACGCACAGCGCTGCTTCACATCCACAATGACCAGGTGGAATACAAGGACATGAATCTAGCAACATTGGAATTGTGTGCATTCTATGCACATAGTTGTGTTTCCCTCAATCTTGACCCACAAGTGTTGCAGATACCCTTTGGAAACGATATTAACTTAAATATCTCATCAATATCAAATGTCTGAGGCAAGTTGTTGAACTACTTGCATACCTACCTACTACTAATAGTATGTGAGGCAAATTTCAAGACCACTGCACAGGAAAACAGAGTTGTTACTTAGTTGTAACATCACTGTGGTCCCAAAAGTCAGGTACATCTAAATTTGTAGAAGGCCTTTCCCTCTATGAGGCTTACCACCACACTTGAGTTACAAAGGGCATCAAGTATGCTACTGTATAATATGACCATTCATCTCCAGACTTGAGGATGCTCTCTTCTACAAAGACTCTCCTTCCCATGATACTGCTGAATGACCATGGTGTCACTGGGGCAGAGACGGCCATCTTTAGGCGTGACCTCAGCGTCATCAGGGAAGTAGGGTGCTGTCAAATCGTCTTTGCCTGATCTGGTGTTAGCCAGTTCCAGCCCCAACGGGGGGATCATGGGTTGTCATGGAGTCCAGTCGCTAAATCACCCACTGGCGTTCTTCTCTGTTTCCTTTATCAATGCATTAAAAACCTATCAGAGAAAGAGAAATCAAGAGTGGTTAGAGAGAGAGAGATAAAACCAGGGAGAGACAGACAGAGAGAAAGGAGGGACAACAAACTGCCTGTACAGATGATACATAGCACTGACCATCAGGTGGCAGTGCATTGTGAAAAATGCATCTGATAATTGTGTGCGAGTGTGTGTATATGGGCGTGTGTTTGCATGTGTGTGTGTGTGTACACATGGTGGCCGAGGCCTGGGAACGGACGTAATTACAGTTTATTTTGTGTGGAATTCTGTGTGTCTATATACACATCACAGGTTCTAGAAATGTCCTGCACGTACCCACAAGACATTCCAGAGTTTTATCTTCTTCTCATAAAAGTCTTGGGGTTTTTGTATAAGGAATTATTTCTTCCTTAAACAGCACACTGAGTCAGTTTACTTTTAAATAAACTGTGACAACTCCACTCAATTATCTTTACGCAATAATTCCATTCCAAATGTAATTCAAAGTATATTAAATTATGTCTCTTCATCGACACACCCCAACCTTCTATCTAATCTCCACTCCACTTCCTGCTGTGAAAAACCCACCTGTGTCCACTTCCTGTTCCCGCTGACCATTGGCGTGGCTGCGATGCAGGCGAATAGCCTATCGGAGAGCATGTCGTCGGGGAGGCGTGTCAGGAACTGGGCCACATGGATGAAGTCCATCTGGAGCAGCAGGTCCTCGTACAGACGCAGGATCCCCAGGCCTGTCCGGAACAGGATCTCCTCCCCGTCACGGCAGAACACGTCCCACACGCGGCACGCCACGTCCAGCGGCAACGACTTACTGTACAACGTGAAGATCCTGTGGCGACACAACCACATGCACACACGTTTAAACACTGAGGAATGTAAGAAGTCTTGCGCATCAACGTAAACACATTGTGCTTGAGACATGACAGACACATGCTGAGGCTCACCAGTCGATGAGATAGAGGTCTGGTGTGAGGTTGTAGCTCTGGAAGTGCTGGAAGAGACGGGGGAGGTTCTCTTCAAAGAACACCTCGAATGCAGCAAAGTACTTCAACATCTGGAGAAAAGGAGAGGGGGAGAGAGAGAAATAGGGAAAGAGAGAGGGCGGAAAGAGAGAAAGCTTCACATACTGACTGAACATTAAAAATATATATAATTTCTCAAGGTTTCTTGCTGCTCCCAGAGTTTCTTAATTCTTTTGGTCTTTGATATTTCCAGGGAGTTTTCCTCTTATATGAGGGTTTAGGTTGGTTTTGCTGCAGTTCTATGTGAATCCCTCTGTGACATTGCTTGTAAAAAGGTGTAGTTGGTGTAGATACTGTAAGACTGTTGACAGGACAGTGTGTGCATGTGTGTGGTGTGTGTGTGTGTGTGGCTAAGTACCAACTCATGGTCCACTCTGAAGAAGGCCAGCTGACAGGGCTTGTTGAGCAGGTTGGCAAAGGCTATGAAGGCATCAGCCTCCTCCAGGTTCAAGATCAGGACTGCAGCTATGAAGGACATGCCCTGGACCTGGAACACACACACACAGTCAACGAACACTTCCACAAAACTGTCCAGCTACATAGTGTGTGTCGTGATACAGGTATGTGACACTCACATATCCCACGTCAGGTCTGTAACAGGTGTAAGCCCCCAGCACACTGTGAAGGACATCATGGTAGGGACCCCCCTGAGAGGGAGGGGGAGGGGAAAGATTGTGAGACACAATCACTCACGCAAGCTTTTGCACACACACACACACACACACACACACACAAAACACATACGCAAACATAAGCTGTAGTCCACCTCACCTTCTGGAAAATGAAGAGAGGGGGGAAGGTTCTGGAGATATCCAGCTTGATCAGGTCCAGACTGGACTCCCTGTCGGCCAGCGACGCCCCGTCTGTAAGGCAAACTCAGTCAGACACACTGAAACACACGTCACAATCCCATTCGTTTAGCAGATGCTTTTATCCGGAGCGACCTACAAACAGTGTGCATCGAAAGCACAGCAGAAGATCGAGGATCAGAAAAAGGGAATCATTCTGACAGTATTTAGGCGGTAAGAGTCGGTATTTACGTTGTCTGTGTTATATCCTATAAACACGTATGATATTGTGTAAACACAGTAGAGATATATGAGACAGACATCTCTAAACCAAGCAGGCTGTGGTGCCGCTCTGGGTTTGTGTATGGAGACCGTGGCCCTGTGTGAAATGACAAATGCTGAGGTGCCAGACTAACTCACAGCCAGGGGGATCTGGAGCTATACCAGGCACACTCACACTGTGAATGCTAGCGGAGCATTTTGCTGGAGCCTCTCCTCAGTCTCAAACACGCACGCACGCACGCACACAAACACACACACACACACCTCTGGTCCCAGACCAGCTCTTAACGTAGGCAGCTCTTTGACTGTCGATGTCACATTATAAACCCTGGTCCCAGACCAGCTACGGTTGTCACCTCCCCTGACTGGCACTACCAACTCATAAGGCCTGGTCCCAGATCAGCCAGTGTAGTAGGTCATCTCGCAAATCCTACTGTACCCATCATTCCTTTTCATGCGAAGTTGGAGGACTGACAGCACTGGCTTCTTGCCAGGATTCTCATGATGGTGGAAACAGATGCTTTAAACACAGAGGAAACACAAAAACCTAAACAGTCTTTTTTCGTTTTGTTTATCTTCTCCTTGGAGTCAGCGAATGGCTGGAGAGATAGGGAGGACGTGTGCTGTGTGATGTGGTTCTATCTGCAGCAGACAGCACTGTGCACCAGGAGCCTGTATGGCTGTCTGAAGTGTGACGCAGAGAGGAAACAGCTACGCCTCTCAGAGGAGGTGGAGAGAACAGAAGGAGAGGAAGAAGAAGGGAGTCTGGGGAATGGAGACAGGAGCTGTTTACAATGTTTCCGTGTATGTCGGAAAACTGCACGCGCACGCACGGTCGAACACGCCTTTGTACCTACCATCAACCTCGCTCTCTGAGCCCGTCTCACTGAAGATCCTCCACTTTTCCCTGGCCCTGGAGAGGAAGATCTGATACAGCTCTGAGGAGGAGGGGAGGAGAGGGGGAGCGGAAGGAAAGGCGTTAGCGATGAACGAAGGGGGGAATTGAAAGGATGAAAGAGGATCTCTGTCAGGAGCTCCTAAGGTTCTGACGTCTCCATGGCTTCCAGACAGAACACTACATGGATATGCTATCCTGGGATGATACACATACACACACAAAACATGACAGAGTGAAATCATCTCCTAGCTTTGGTATTTTGATATTCAGGACCCATACTCTCGAATGGATTTGATGTAGTCTGTATTCCTGAGCTACAGAAGTGATTCAGACTCTTCAAGGGACCTCCACAGAGTTGTGGAACTGTGGACCATTAGAGCCACACTTTAGGGTGTTTTTTTATATCAATACCCCCCCCAGCCCAGAATAAGTTCACTTATCCGGGTGAACCGTGCCCACTTGAAAAGGTGGTCTCCAGGTAAGGTTTGTGTGTACTAGTGTTTCATTAGTGACAAACTCAAGTGCCAGTCAGCGAGCTGCAAATCTCAACGCAAGTCTCCTCTGAAAGCTGCGTGACCTGGTACCTGGGGTGATGTTGAGCTCGTTGGAGATGGCCAGGCTCCAGACTCTCCCTCTGACGTTGGGGGGCAGACCCTGCCACCAGAGCTCCCGGGCCCTGCGCGTGTTCTTCCTACACACAGGAAGGGGGGGGGGGGGGGGGGGGTCACAAGGGAAGGTTTGGATTATCAGTAAACGTTACAAAGAATGCAAAGAATATCCAGTGATGCGGTGCATGTCTGTAGTCTTTGTTTATTCCTGATCGTGAAGGGGAGTCAGAATTCAACAACCCCATGAAATCGAACGAGAAGGAAGACACATGTAACCAGCCACGTGTGGACCATCTGATGCACTCATCATCCACTACTTAGACACGAGGCCCCGGAAGTTGATAGCCTAGGGACAAGGCCCAAAAAGTGACTATTTTCTCCAGACATGAAGTGACTCACATGCTGTCCCAATGTGGCAGGATGTCATTGTTCCAGACCAGCATGGCGCTGGCGATGCCCTCTTCCTGTTTGAGCCTCTCCTTCATCATCTTCTGCTTCTTCTGGGCCTCCTTCAGCTCTGAGGGAAGAGGAAGCGGGCAGTCAGTTAGGCAGCTAGACAGACACGTCTGGGGAGACGAAAGTGAGGAAACCAAAGGGGTGACGGAATGGCAGGTGTTGAGATACCTCTCTTTTTGGCCTCCGCCACCATCTCTTCGTACTCCTGCCGGTGTCTCTGGGCCTCCTCTACAGACTTTGCAGGCAGGTTCCTACAGGAAGACACCAGGTGACACCATGCTAGTATCAGTTCGACCCAAAACCAAAACTGAGTCAGGAAGTGATGTCAACACTGAGGACAGGTGGTGAACATTCAGCCTCGGAGGATAAGCCTGTCAGCTGCTTAGGCTACGGTGAACTGAACTGCAAACTTCACGCATGCATGTGGGGTGTGAGAGAGAAAGAGAGAGAGAGTGAGTTCGTTGAGGTGACACTCAGATTTCACCAATCTATACTTAATGAGGCACTAAGGTCCACAATGTGAGAGCAACCCAATTGACCAAGATACCCACACACAGAAACACGACACCATCTTGGCTTTAAGGCCCACGGATCACCGCATCCTGCACTGATCTTGTTGCAGAAGAACGTGTTGTGATCCATTTCTCTGTGAGGGGTTAAGGAGCCATTCTGGCCTTTACCCCTGCATGGACTTCCCAATATTTTAGGTTACGAAAGGGGGTGGGTGACAGAAAGGGAGAAGTGAAAGGGAAACAGAGAGAGAGAGAGAGAGAGAGAGCGAGAGACACTCACGCAGGTCTGTCTTCCAGTATGAGTGCCGTGGTGGATAGAGGCTCAAACTCCAGATTCTTCCTTCGGCCCAGTGCATTCTGGGTGGGCGAGTTCCCCGTCCTCCCCACCTTGGCCTCATACTCCTGCAAGAACATCAAAAACATGAGTCTCAAAACTACATGAAAGACACGGCCAGAACACATGGATAGAGCCTGCAGTCAGCCCTGTAGGCTCATCATGGATCAGCTGACAGACTTGTGGAGGTCAAAAGCACCTAGACGCATGCAGACGGCCAGGGATCAGGCAGACAGACAGGCTGACTTGGAGGCATGGGAAAAGAGGAGGGTGATTGTGTGGAGAGAGCGAACGGTTCAAAGAGAACGTTCTCCTGGGGAGAAGGAGGAAGTGATAACAGGAAGTGGTCGAACGAGTATGTCCTCATAAGGGTGGCCATTATAGCTGTGATTGTATGGTAGACAGAGACCAAGAGAAAGAGAGAAGAAACTGCTAATGACTCTGCTAGAAAGGCATTTTAGTGTCAGAGCACAATGCTTGACCAGCTAGCTACATACATACATCCACAGGCCTGTCAGATAACAATACTATTAATTCCATAACCCCCCCACTCAGACCCCCATCTTGAGTGTAGCACACAGACCCTGTCCTGATCCAGCCGTGGTGCTGAGTGCTCACAGTCAGTGGTGGTCTGTGTAGGGGGCATGCAGCTCCCCAGATCTGCAGCCATACATCTGGGGCCTGCAGAGCAACACAAGGCTAACCCCTGACTGAGCGGAGCACAGCCCGGAGGCGGACGCTAAATGGCCACATTGTCTCAGCGGTGCATCCCTGAAGGCGTTTATGGGCCCAGATACAATAGGGGACTATGTATGGGGATGGAGTACAAGGGGATGGGTATGGGTTGAAGACAAGAAAGTAATGGGTTTAAAAACACCAGATGCCGACAAAACTAAATGTTGACGATCAACAGCCCGCAGCCAAAGAAACTATGGAATACATGCACAACAACACAACTACATGAACAAAAACAGGATGATTCTCCATGGATGAGGTCACTGGGTTGGCCGATGAAGGCAGGCTGATGACATGCATAAAATAAAGAGAGATGAGGTGAAAGGTAGCTCAAAACTGAGACTGAGCAAAAGATAGAGATAAGGCAAGAGAGAGAGACAGAGAGAGAGAGAGACAGAGAGAGAGAGAGTCCGTACCCCAGTGTTTAACAGGTCTGGAGTGGACACAGATGTTAGACAGCCTGGTACACTCTCCTGGAAGAAGAAGGAACACGTTGGAACTTAAATGGTTAAATGGTTTAAGAAAAACCAACACTAACATAAAAAGTCTCTCCCAACACTTTCTTAAAAGGACCGACTTACCAAGTGTGTAAGGTGCTCCCTGACTTTACTAATCTAGGGATGAGGAGAACATAATAGGCTTTGAAGCTTGTCTCTATGATGGTGTGGAGACACAAACTCTAATCACCCAACAGGAGAGTCTGAAAACTGATCTACACCCATGGCAGTGGAGGGGGAGACAAGAGGAGGGAACATAGAAGAGAGGATGAGGTGGGAGGTTGAGAGGGAAGAGGGAAAAGGGAGAGAGTGGGAGGAGGGCATTAGAAGAGAGAGGATAGATAGAGGGAGAGAACAGGGGACACAGTCAGAGGCCAAGCCTCACAACTGGTGACTGGGGGGAGAAAAGGCGGATTCGAGCGCAGCCAAGAACCAGACCATCAGAAAAGTGTGCCACGTTGATTTCCAGTAAGCCAGACAGACCAGTTAACCAGCAAAGCGTCCCCTGCCAGTCACACACACACACCCATGTCCCAGCATGTACATGCATTCTTAAAGAGCGTGATACTATTCACGACACGTCTCTTTATTGTTTCTCTCTCCCTCTCTCACACACACACACACACACACACACACACTTGTATCCCTCACTCTTTCTCTGGCAGGAGTCTAACAGGAAGTTAACAGTAGATACAGTTCCTTTCCTGGTTTGTTGGAGTGAGATGCTATCAGTGTCCTAGCTCCAGCAGTACCTGGTCAGACAGGTATGAGCGTAGTTCAAGGTTTCTGGCTCAAATGGTGCATCACACAATAGTGTAATGTTGACAATGCATCACATGTGAGGGCATGTATGAGAGTGTCTGAGTGAGTGAGAGATAGACGAAAAAATGTTTTGGGAAGTTTGAATGAAGTTTATGCCAAACTGAAGGAGTGTTGGTGGTGTGTGTGTGTGTACAGCAGGTTCATTTGTAGCGGCTAGCAATTGATATGGGTTGTTATCTTACAAGGGAGCTAGGTCAGGTAGGGCTGAAGTTAACGCTAATGCTAACGCAGCCTATTAGAATGGGGATTAAAGCCAGACTAGCACGTGATAGATATTAAGCTCCTGGAATTCATCCCAATGGTATCCCTGGATGACTAGCACACGCTAGCACACTCAGTAGTCTACTAGCACAATCACTGGGCTCACTGCCCTCATGACTGAATGCATTTATTATCTTGAGGAGATCAGACAGGGCATGGTAGTGCTTGGTTTAACATACCATTCAACACTGAAATAGCTTTGTCTCTCGAGGTAAAGGAAAAACTGTCGACTAATGAGTCATTCCGTTTACCAGGAAGTTAGTAAATGATCCACTACACACACAATCAGAAACGAGCTGCATGCTGGTTTCTTGCCTGTCAGCAGACCCATCAAACCACCTATAGTAAAGTTTTACACAGGTCTTCTTCATTGAGGTGTGGTACAACCTCTTGTCAGAAGTATAGGAGATGGGGAGCTAGATACCTGCTGTATGGTCCTGCAGTCTCTGGAGGGGCTCTCTCTGAGAGGAACCTTCCCAAAGAGCTTCCACCCGGGGGCACTATGCTCCTTCTGCTTCCTGGAGAACAAATTTCTAACACACACACGCCGCACACACACATAGGAGAGAAAGACAGGATAACACACAGGATGAGTAAGCAACATTTATGATGACAGTTTTCTTCTTTAAGGCTGGCTATAGTGCTTTCAACTGACCCTTTCCTGTTGAGTCAATTGATTAAGAAACCGAGGCAGTTCCTGACACATCCTTATATGATTCCTGGATAATATCTAAGGTCTGACTTTTCCAGTGAAGTCACAAATACGATAGTGACATTGTGAGTGTGTGTGTGTGTGTGTGTATGTGTGTACAACAGAATGATTACAGTACGGAGGTCATTCTCTGTTTCCAGCAGTCCGGTGCCTCAGCTGTAAATGTTGTATGAGTCGGAGACCTAGTTTTGAGATGGCCGACTAGTCGAGCCCATGGTGTGCTGTTACTGTTAACCTACACCACTATAAGACCTCGGACTGATACCCACTCAGAGCTTTAAATAGTCTACAACTCTATTGTCCAAGAGACAAAGTATCCTTGCTTGTAACGCTGCAAAGAAACACAGGCTGGTGTGACGTGTCGGTGTCAGCCTAGGATAACTGGTTCGACCAAACTAAGAAAGGCAGAGAGATTAGGCCTACCTGACAAAGTAACAGGGGGTTCAAAACAAACTCGTTTACCTGCCCAAATAACTAAGGGCAAACCTTTATACCTGTCAGATTGACAGGATGACAATGTTTATTGTTTTACCTGCCAAAGTACTCTGCTACGCCAGGTCGCTGGGACTGCAGAGCCAGCTCCGAGGAGTCCACCACACTGAGGCCCAGGGGGAGGTGTCCTGGGGCGCTCTGCCGCCGACTCGACTCAAACGTGTTCCTGGAGCTCAGGCTGACGTCCATGAAGCTCGGCCCACACTGCACCTCCTCGCCCACCACTCTGCCCTCTACCTCGTCCTTGGGGTTCAGCGAGGGGCCGGCATAGCTCATACTGCTGGCCAGAGGCCTCTGCTCAGGGGCTGGCTTGTTGGAAAGACCCTGGTCTGAGGCTTGATTGTCCTTTGCCTCTATGGTGGCTGGGGCTGTGTCAGGGTTTGTGGTTTGGGCAGGGTTGGGAGAACAACCATGATAGATTACAGAGGTAGCACCATGAGGCTGTGGTTCCCCCACCATGTTCTCTTGTGTTCTAGATTGGTCTTCAGTTCTACCAGGCTCCTCAGTCTGACCTGAACTTTGACATAAACTACTATTGGCTGTGCAGGAAAAGGGTTTCTCCAAGTGAGTGAGTGACACACAAGTTTCACCTTCAAATGACTGAGGAGGGGAAACTGAGTCTTGGTGAAATGTCACATCTCTGCAGTTCCCTAACATTTGCCCACCGTTTGACATTTTTCTCTCTGGGTCAGCGGTTTTGTACTGCTCACTCCGTGACCGGCGATCTGCATCGAGCACGGGGGTGCTCTGCGGGTAACAGACCGCCTCGCCATTCAGAATTCCTTCGGGACTGCTCCTGTCTGCAAGCTGACCTTTATACGATTTAATCAGTGAATCTTCGGTGTGAGACTTTGTCACAGCGTTTAGGCCACACGGATCTGCAGATGCATCCTTGATTTGATCGCATAGGGAGAGAGCATTAAGGGCTTCCCCGTCCTCATCTATCTCCATGGTGCCAGGAGCAGGGCAGGACTCGTTTCCATTCGTACCCCCTCTTTCTGCCCAGTTTGACTTAGTAAAGCCGTTTGAAGAAGAACCACTAACATTGCATGACTTAGAAATGTCATTGTCCTTCGCAATGCACCCGGGTGGGCTCTCAGTAACTAAATCCAACATTTTCCCATTCCCGTCAATACGCGTGCACTGGCGTAAAGCACTGAACTCTGTTGAGCTCCGGCCGATGTCCCCGTCTCCTTCACCTACCTCCAACGAATCCCTGCGGCCGCTCCAACCGGTTTCGTCCTTGTTGACATTCGATTGGTAAACTGCAAACTCCGTCGTGTCGCCAGACAGTTGACCCAATGATGTGATGGTCGCCCGGTCATTGAGATTGATAGACAAAGCCGGTTGCGAACATCCATCCCCTGACGTTTCCATGTTGTTCACATTCCCCGCACCACCCCACAACTAAACCGCTGTGGTGCTGTTGTCCGCCCAGGTTGAGCGGATCTTGGTGTTCTTACTGTGGTTACCATGATTACGTTATCCCAGTGGGACGCTTTATCCGTAATATCTTAACGCATATTTTGGCGCATTCTGTCAGATTATAAAATTAAATAGACTGACAGTTCACCAACGGTAGTATGGTCACTATATCTTCCTTAATTCTGAAACCGGTAGCCGCCCACTACTTGAACAGTAAGCAGTGGCCATTTTGAGATTTTAGTGACGTAGGAAGGAAGAAGGTGGGAAATTGCAACTGGCCGCAAAAAAAAAGCGGAGGCGGAAAATCTAGGAAAAATAGGACACCTGCTGTCCATTGAAAGCTATTACACTACACGTAATATAAAAGTTTACCAATAAGTAGCTTGTCAATTACAATTTTAGTTGTTTCGTTTTTCATTACAAAAAGGCTATGCTATGTAGCCTACATTTTACTCTCAAGATGCACTTTATGCGTTTTGGGGCTCCAAGCCAAGCGTCTGAGGTGTAGGCCTACTCCTTTTCAGCACCATGGACAGCGAAAGAAAGACGTTGCCACTTGGGCTGCACTGGTTGGTTAGATTGCAAACTCAGAAGGATACGTGCCATGTACAGGACTTTTAATATTTTTTGAGATGATCAACAAAAGGTCTGAAATCTGTCAATAGGTTCTCTTCTATATTTTTGAAAGCGGTACACTGTAAAATAATAGCGTCATATTTAAATGCCCTATTTCGAATCTTTCCACATTTGCCGTTATTTTACATAGGCCTATTTGAGATATTGCTCTTACTTCTGGGCCTACTGTACTTCAAAGTAAATGAAAGGAATTCGCAATTGGCTGGCGACAACCAGCACTAAGCGTCGCTATCCAACCATTACAAAATGACAGAGAAAGACTGTTCAACACTCGTTTACTGTTTCTTCAGCATGGGTGCATGGAGCAGCAAGAGGGGAGGTAATTGGTTAAAACGCAATCTCTAATATGTGTATGAACTGGACTTTACAGTCCGCTGAATAGATGCACGCGAAAGAGACAAGTGCCATATTACATCACTGTCTTGTGGAGAGCGCAACCCTACGTGCGCTTTGGATGATGCTCTGGAAACTGAACATTTTGAACCGTGCACAAGGAAAATTACAAAGTAATGCCAATGGAGAAGTTCTACAACCACAACCAAATTCATCCCTCTGGCGATGCAAGGAATAATACAGGTGGCGGAACCAGCGCCCGTGCGCTTACCGGGTGCGTCCTCTTCATTTTGATTGTTTCCACGCTTTTGGGGAACACACTCGTGTGTGCTGCGGTCATAAAATTTCGACACCTGAGGTCTAAAGTGACTAACTCATTTGTCATCTCCCTTGCGGTGTCTGACCTGTTCGTGGCCGTCCTGGTAATGCCTTGGAAGGCGGTGTCGGAAGTGGCAGGCTACTGGCTTTTTGGTGCCTTCTGTGAAACCTGGATAGCTTTCGACATCATGTGCTCCACCGCCTCCATCCTCAACCTTTGTATCATCAGTATGGACAGATACTGGGCAATCTCCAGTCCATTCAGATACGAGCGTAAAATGACCCAAAGATTCGCTTTCGTGATGATTGGGGTGGCCTGGACGCTGTCTATTTTGATTTCATTCATTCCAGTTCAATTGAACTGGCACAAGGCAGAGGCAGAAAACTCAATGCTGGACAACCGAGATAAGATGGAAGAGTGCAACGCAAGCCTGAACAGGACGTATGCTATATCTTCTTCACTAATAAGTTTTTACATCCCCGTGGTGATCATGGTGGGAACGTACACACGCATTTACAGAATTGCGCAGACCCAGATTCGACGGATATCTTCTTTGGAGAGGGCGGTGGAACACGCGCAGAACCAGCAACACACTAATGACGAAAACTCATTAAAAACGTCGTTCAAAAAAGAAACCAAAGTTTTAAAAACACTTTCTATCATAATGGGAGTGTTTGTGTTTTGTTGGTTGCCGTTTTTTGTTCTGAATTGCATGGTACCTTTCTGTGATATGAACAAACTTGGGGACCCGCTGTGCGTTAGCAACACCACCTTTAACATTTTCGTCTGGTTCGGGTGGGCCAATTCGTCTTTGAACCCAGTGATTTACGCATTCAATGCTGATTTCAGGAAAGCGTTTTCGACGATTCTTGGTTGTAATAGATATTGTTCTACGTCTACGGTCGAGGCTGTTGACTTCAGCAACGAGTTAGTATCGTACCACCATGATACCACGCTCCAGAAAGACCCAACCGTCACCACGGCTCAGCGCCCCATCATTGTTGCTCACAATGGGGAGGATTTGGACATGCCCTTCGACAAAGTCTCAGTCCTCTCCGGTGTTTCACGGAACCAAAGAAACCTTCACCTCCCTGCCATACTTCAATTCGAGTGTGAAGCAGAGATATCCTTAGATATGATGCCCTTCACGTCCAGTCACAACGACGGCTATGCTATCCCAGGTCAAACTGAAGATGTGTGCAATTAAGCAGGGCCATGGCATTGGCGTACAAGTGTAATGGTTTCTTGTAGACACTCCCGACTAAATAAAAAGGTAACAAGTGTCATGCTATATTATTTATTTTGTATCTTGGCAACGTACCTATTGTATAGACTATACATTTGTATTTCATAGATGTGCTTCTAAGCATTCCTAGAAAAGCCATCTACTTTGCAAGCACAGTATTTGTAGAATTACAGTATTAGTCCAAGGACAAAGAAAATGAGTATAAGAACACAACATTTATTTGTTCGGGTTAGATATTGAACCATTTATTGTCCACACAGTGCAATAAAGATTCATCAATATTTGTCAATAAAATTTATTGAGCACCTTATTATGCTTCCACCGTGACATTCAAGAACAATAGTAAGGACAGATCCTCCCTGCATTTGAGGGAGTCTTTGATATATCTAGTAGGTGACTAGTGGTGTAATTATGGATAATTGCCTGATAAATGGCCCCATAGGCAATTATGTGCCATTGTTTAAGAACCCGCACATGGTTCTCATGATTGAAGATCACTGGTTTGCAAAATAATACTAAAAGCAGAGCATTTGCCAAAATGACACCCGTAGGCACATAGGAGGCACAATTAGGATAATATTATCCATTTTACAGTGGGCCTAAATGTTTGTAGGACAAAAATCTTTAACCTCGGGAACAGGTACTTACATTTTGCATTCAATAATGATAAATGGTACAAGCTCGTACCCTGTAACAAAGTGTTCTGTTTGAAAATACATTACTTTCTAATGGGCCTATAATTCATAGGTTTATAATAGGTCTGAAAGCTACTTTTGCGTCTCGAAAATGCTAATTATCTGGTTCCTGGCAAGGGAAAGTGTTATGTGTATTAATACGCTGTACAGGTCTTACCTATGCTGTGACGTTGTGGTAGGATGACACACAACAGATGGAAGGTCACTACACAGCTACCAGGTCCTTTTCATTATGCTGTCCATGTGTTGCCTTGTAATTCCACTCTGCGGTCACTGAGCCAGAACACAGACCCAATGACAGGTGCACAGCTTGCACAAGCAAGGAGCTGATGGACCCACCACACCACAGACAGAGTCATATTGACGGTGGCACTTCAGCATTCAGCATTGCCCTCACGCATCCCACATAACTGGATATCTATCATGAATTAAAATGTTTCCAGTTTCATATTCAAGGCGGAAAGAATGGCATTAGCTTGAAGGTGACATTGCTGAAATTAATGCCCATATCTTTGGCTCTGTAGGGTTCTAAGTTTTGGACCAGAACATGAACATGGAACTCTGCAGAGTCCAACATTTAAATTGGTTGCATCTATCATTGTTGGTCTGTAGTGAGCATTCGTGGCTGTTGGTTACGGTGTTCTTCCTCCTCCTATCAGATTAGCACCCAGCTGGAATATAAAATATGAACAAGTGGAAATCTTCAAATGGCATATTAAATGGAAGGGCAAATCCCATTACCTCAGGCATGAGAGGGACCACTCACTGGTTGGATACTTTTCTTTGATATTAAACCTTGTTAGTTTCTAGTAGTGGATCCACATACCTTTGATGCTGTTTCCAGCAGTCCAGGTAATACTAAGAAACTTGTCCAGTTATGTGTACAATTAGACATGTGGCCGTCAATTTAATTTGCTTTCTTCATATACAGTATGGCAAAGTTTTGAGTCACAGGGTTACATCGCATGAGTTCAAGCCTGGACGAGAAGCCTGGATTTTTTTAATTAGCGGTTGGTGGAGCCTTGAGAGTGCTTGGCATAACTTTGACATTCCACTGTCATGTTTCAGATAAATGAAGCATATTTCCTGGTGTGAAGGTACTTCTTTGAGTAAATTTCTTACTCTGAAATGTATGATAAAAAATTGCTTAAAAACTTTGTTGAGGCAGTCAACATGTGAGTAATGCTCTTCATCTTCCATCTTCCAACACAGTCAGATGCAGAAAACGCAGCATGCCAGAGAGTAGGTCTATATACAACCATACATGAATTATGCGACACAAAAATGATTGAATAAGCATTCCAGGTGTTCTTTAAATTGTAACCCATGCATACCTAACTGTTATGTGAACTGTTTTCTTCTCATCTTTAATACAACAGTCAGGGAAACAACAAAATGATATTTTACATGGAGGAACTGTAACTAATTTAGCTGGAGGGTATTCTCAGCCGCTAAGTTTGAGAGGCTGGCGAGGAAGCAGGTTCATGTACTGGCCCTTTCATGTCGTTCCAGAGAGATGGCACCTTGTGGGAGATGCTATAGATGCTGATGAGTGGGAGACAGACGAAGAAAGCAGGTTGGGAATCTGGCTGTGTTGCTGGTGGTAATATGGAGCTCTGACAATCCTGCTTAACAGCCTCTGTTGTCCAGACAACTATACCATACCCACACTCCAGGCAGCTAGGTGGTTGGACATGAATGATGGCCAATTGGTTTATTGATTTATACATTATTTTGATTTGTTGTCAAAAAACGAACAAACTGGTAATCAGTAGGATTCCTGAATGATAACCACATATTAGTCCTTCAGTTCTCCCGGTCATACTGACAGAACAATTGGAAGATGTACTATACCTGGCTGCCCAGGGCTCTTTAAATACAAACACTCACTTAACGCCAGGCATTACATGGAGAGTTTCTAGCTAATCTGGCACCCTAGGCGAGATCGCTAAATGATCTCAAAATATAATCTCACTGATAAAAAAATAAAATAAGAAATGACTTAATGTGTTGTTGATTTTATTTTCACAATAATTAAAACGACATACAGAATAACAGATTTTTACACTTTTTTATGGTGGGCCAAATCGGCGCTCCCTGCAGCCTGGTGCCCTATACTTAAAAACACTCCTGGGCATAACCATTGTAAACGTTTTAACCAGGCAGATCCAGCCAAGTGTAGAGCAGCTTGATATTCCAGGATAGGGAAGGCAGTGTTTCATTTAAAAACATGAGCATTGTGACTCCCATCAGCTACATCAATCATTACAGAGAAACAAGGAGTGGAATCAACAAAGACTGAATAAAAGACCCACCCCACGCATCAACAGGAAGCATGACGCGGGAGAGGAGATGGAAACAGTGAAGGTGGGAGTGTGGAGTAGGGTGAGAGGGAGGAAGAGAGGAGGGTGAGAGGGAGGAAGAGAGGAGGGTGCGAGGGAGGAAGAGAGGAGGGTGAGAGGGAGGAAGAGAGGAGGGTGAGAGGGAGGAAGAGAGGAGGGTGCGAGGTAGGAAGAGAGGAGGGTGAAAGGGAGGAAGAGAGGAGGGTGAGAGGGAGGAAGAGAGGAGGGTGAGAGGGAGGAAGAGAGGAGGGTGCGAGGGAGGAAGAGACGAGGGTGAAAGGGAGGAAGAGAGGAGGGTGAGAGGGAGGAAGAGAGGAGGGTGCGAGGGAGGAAGAGAGGAGGGTGAGAGGGAGGAAGAGAGGAGGGTGAGAGGACAGACAGTCAGAGAACAGAGAAAAAAGAATAGAGCGCAGAGATCCCCTCTTGGCAACAGTGATGAAACCTGTTTGACTGACAGCTACACCCCACGGGTAGCCCCAATAGGCAGTCATTCCTCTCTGTACTCTGTGCTCTACAGTCCAATTAGCTCCCCAATACACACACGTACACACACACACAGACACACACACAGACACACACACAGACACACACTCACACACTGCGAGAACATGTATCCATGGATATCTGTCTATTAACAGCACAAAATGACATCATGATGCAAATGTAATGAGGAAAGCAAAACAGAAGGTGGGACTTAAAGTTATTTTGGAAACTGAAATACTGACAGAATGCAGATGAGGGTAAACAGAAGTGAGGACAGAGAGCAATGAGCTGATTCCAAAAATGTGACAACCATTGTTAGTACCGGGTACTTGTCACTTTTCCAAACAGGCTTCCAATTTAAATCTGTTGTATTCTCATTTATTTATTTATTAGCTCTATACACTTACAAAACACCATCTTTTTTTCTGTCTAACGCCAGTGTTTCAACATAATGACTGAACACTTTGTTAGGTAGAATTACTTCTACTAGGTGGAAGATGCCAATCTTAAAAGATTCTCTGGAAGACAATGAGACCTTTCAAATGTCCAACCGGCAATTGAGGATAATATTATCTTGTTGCTGAAAGACAGGCCTTCAGAGGAACGAAGACAAAGAAGAGAGAGATAAATTGAAAAAGGGAAAACAAACGCAGTTAATGGCACCACAAAAACAATTGTTGCCAGAAAATAATCCACAACCACTATTTCTCAAAGACTAGACGATCACACTTGGAGAGTGAGGGTGAGCGAGAGATGGTAAGAGAGGGAGACAGACTGGGAGAGCGAGAGAGAGACAGAGTACATACAATGTGGGGAGTAACAGGTTTGAGAGGAGACAGCTGTGTGTTTGCAAATTGGTAAGAAGACAGTCCTGATTAGCTTGGAGATGGTTGTTAATAAATCTCATCAATGAAGGCACACCTGGGCTTTAGGCAAGCCAGCAAGACAATTCGAATTAAACAAATATACATGTATAATGATACATCAACGCACACACACACTCTTGATCACTCACAAAGACACGCACACATATGTCGTTTTCACAAGTGCCCACAGCCACACTCTTAGAAGACACTGAGGGACACCAGTTATTCAGGCAAACACGAAGAGTACACGCAACATTCCCTCCGTTCTCTCTATCTTTCCTTTCTCTCTCTCTCTCTCTCTCTGGTGTATTTCGGTATTTCAACCCCACTTCTCCTTGAGGTCATATGTGAATTCAGCAGAGGAGAGTTGGGGAAAGCTTTTAGTGCTCCTCTTTTTCAATCACTGTCTATGGAGCCTAAAACGTAGGCTGAGATTATAGAACAAGTAGCACATGTATCATAACTGTCTGGGGGGTTTGCTGTTAGAGAGGGACTTTAAAACTGCAGTAACAGTTAGATAATTGCCCTTCTCCTCACAATGGGTGGGAAAGCTGGGTAGGACACAGTACACTTTAAATGTAAAATGTTGAATTGAGGCTGTCAATTATTGAGAGAACCAGCCAGGCATTTGTTCATTTGTTGACAATGTGTCAGTCAGCCACATGTCAAGACAGCAAAAAAAGTCATTTCATTCGATTCAAATCTCAATCACCAGTCTGCAGAGTAGAGGACACAGTTACACTTCAGTACAATCGCCTAATCAGGTAGTAGTAAGCCATTGGATATAGGGTTCCCGGCGCTATTTTAGACTGAGGTCTGCATGAAACTATCAAACTGCTGCTGACTTTTTACAATGATTTGATATACAAATGGAAATGGATGAAGCTGGAGGGAAAAAATAATCTCCTCTAATCACTGCATGGAATTTGTAAAGGTCAACATGAAAAGATAGAAGTCATATTTTGTCAAAAAATAATACATAAACATTTAAAATAACCACCGAATGGGTGACAAATCTACAATTATTTTTAAGTGTATACTGTAATTATAGTATCAACAAATGACGGACACTAAAGACGGTCGACTGTGTTAGGGTGTGTTGATTGTTGCAGTTCAAATTTATTCTGCCATTTTGCAATGATTTATTGAAAAACCTTGTAAGTTGTAAATTTGAATTAAGGTAGTTGATTTTGTGTCATGTATAGTTTGTTTTCAGAGTCTTTGCTCTTTGCTGCTTGTTAACTGTTGAAAAAAGTGACTTCTGTTTCAAACAATAGCAATCAAGAAAAACTGTAATTGGAAAACAGTGACATCTACTGGTACTGACACCTCTAATCCAATATCTACTAAAGTCTTAACTGAAATAGACAGTAATCTACTGTATGTATGTTAGTATAGTTTTAGATATTATTTGTTAACAATTTACAGTTCCATAATTACCCAACTAGACAGGCTAAGAATATTGATCTTCCTTGCATTAAAAACCACATGGACAGTTTTCTCTCAAATACCGTGGAGTTATCTTTAATCTTTAATATAAATGTATATTTCATGGATTTGTCAAGTCTTCGTACAGAAAGAGACTAAGAAATGCCCTGCTGTCAAACACATTGGATTGGGAGTAATAATGATCCCTCTTAGGAACAATTGTTCAGTCTATGAATATTGCAATTACTCCTGCTTCTCAGAATTTTTTTAACCACGTATTTTAAACATTTTACATATAACAGTACTATTTAATACCATCTATTTGTGGTTTTGTACATGTAGACTTTCTACATGTACTACATGTAGACTTTCTACATGTACAACAACATTTTACAGTCATTATTTGAATTAATAAATACAACCAGACAACTGACAAAAAGAGATAATTCACAAAGATTGTTGTTTATTTTCTATGTGGCTGATGGCGTGGGATAGATTACCTCCACCCACAGTTCTGCCATCCATGATGAAGTTGTACTGTACATCCAAGCTGCAATAGAAGCAGACACCTCTTAAATATGACACAATAACCACACAGTATACCATGCAGGAAGAACAGGCATTTCAGAGAACATGACATGATGCAATGCCAATGTACAGCTTTACATTTTATATAAATGGTGCCGTCAAAACTAAATAGTTCTCTCTTCATTCTGCCCACATTCTAGTCTTTCTACAGGCATGTATATTAAATGAAACCATGTTGAGATAGTGTAACCTACCATATATCTGGACTCTCAGGCCTAGTGCATAGAGAGATTGAGCTGTACTGGACCTTATCTACGTACAGCCATAACAAATACCATACGTAGAGGAAGATAGGAAGATTCCACCATTGAACCAAATCAGCAAACAACGAGACATTCATGACCCTATTGCACTTAGTCTCACCAAATCCTCTGTACTCAATGAACAGGTGTTGTATGAAAGTCAGAATTTTTGGATCCTGCTACATTATGGTGACTTTTAAACAAACAATATTCCCATGATTGGATAATGACCCCTGCACTAACAATGGAGGACAATCCGGAACAAGCAGAAATTTAATGAGAATGTAGATATCAGTAGCTGCTTCAGTAGAAAACATTAAAACACGACCCTTAGGCAGTGTCCTCAATGTCCAGACCAAAAAAAAACAATAAATGACCATGCTTGAAAAAAGAAAAGAAAAAGATGTATACATTTAATTATGTAGACTAAAAAATACACTGTACTGTGCGGTACCACATAAAGAACACCGTTTGGGAAAGTAGTATTACAGCGTGTTAGATTGTTAACAGACCCCTGAATAGAGATGCTACAATTGTACATTGTAAAAATTATATTAAATAAAAGACTAAATAAACATTCACACCATGACACAACTCCACACAATTAATTAATAAAGTGCTTACATGAATAAAACAAACAAACATTTACAAATCATACAAACATTTGACAGTATACACTGTTTAAATATGTTATGTTTGCATGCAGGTAATAGTACAGAATGCCTGTTAGCCAATGCAGAGGCTCATTACTGATAACCAGACTTACCTCAATCAGTCTTTGCAATCTCTTCATATTGATCTGTGCTTGACTGAGTTTGACTGACTCAGCTGAACCAATAGAAAAATCGCACAAACCTTCTAGCTGTCCAGGCAGACTCCAGCAAATGCTCATCATGAGTAATGATCTCAAAAGCAAATAAAGGGATCTCCCAAGCCGGCAGGCGTGGTAACAACTCAACAGCTTCTTCTTCTTCTGTACAGTGGTTCTCTGGTAATGTTGGTCTCCTCCTCTCTCACGCCTCACCCATCTGTAGAGGAGTCTGGTTGCATGATCTGGTAGGTGATCAGGTACTCTGGGTAAGCCTGAGGAGGCAGAGAGCACTGCATGAGGATCAGCTCAAACCTTTATGCCCATATTAGAGACGGGAGAGGAGACAACCGGACAGGAATGGAAAGGAGAGGGAGAAGTAGAAAGGACAGTAGAAGAGAGGAAAGGTAGAAGTGGAAAGGAGAGGAGAAGAGAGGAGAGGAATGGTCCATTACCTGCTCTCCCCTGTAGATGACGTACTCTGCGAGGGCCAGGCCATTGACGCTGGGTCTCCCCGTGACCGAGTGGTGTCCAGGGGGGGAGTGGGCCATCTTCATGGCGCTGAACTGAAGGAAGGACTTCCCAAGAGTCACCCTGCAGAACAATAGGTGCCTGGACACAACCCCCCCCCCCAACAAATCAGCAATGCTATGGTGATCTAAACACCTCAACAACAAAAACACAACGACATGAACGGCAACGACATCGAAAGTCTCGGTTGGTTGTTTACCTCTGGCAGATGTGGCAGGATCGGTCCTTGTGCAGCGGACACCCCGTCCCGCCTCCTATCCCGTACACGTACTGGTTACTCTTGGACGAGTTCTCCGCAAAGTAGATCCCTGCCCCGAACATGCCTCCGATGTACGCGTGCCTCTCGTCGAAGCCCTTGTGGATGATGGCGTTAACGAATGGCGAACCTGCGTCGGGGCAGAGAGAACAAGGATTTGAAGAAGAAATGGAACAAGGTTCTCCGGGAGGGAACTTTCCTTCAGGATCAGGCTCTGGGGGGTCTCACCGTGGAACAGCATGCGCTCGTTGGAGTGGTTGTGGTTCTCCTCCGACACCTCCCTGCGCCGGTGGGTGTACCTCTCCCATAGCTTCTTGTTACACACCTTCTGGATCTGAACAGCCAACGTGAAAGAGTGAGACTACTGAAGGAGAGAGCAGCCATAGCTTGAGAGTTTTGCCATTTTACGCCTTTGTGCTTTCCAATTATAGCATTGTCACTGAAAGCTACTTCAGTAACAAACCTCTCTTGGCATAGAGAACACGGCTAACGAGCGTTTCACCAGAAATCTGTCCACACTTAAAGGAAGTACAAGAATTCAAAACAGAAATGGAGAATGCCTCGTTAGATGCCACAACGAAGTGGTGCCAATAAGGCAGAGCCTAAATGGCTATGGGTACATCACTGGCATGTACCTTGACAATGTTGTATCTGCTGAAGACCCCTCCTGCATGGCCCCCATCCCTGTGTTCCCTCACTGTACTCTGCATCTGTTTACACACAGACAAACAATCAACCATGTGACACTCATGTGGCTAATCACACCATTAACATGCCAGAACTGTGTTGACAGTCCATGTATGTTGGTGGTATTCAGCTATGTGACCCATCTTACCTCCTGCTCCACGGACTGGAATTCCTTGTCGTCCGTCGCTAGGTCGATAAGGATGGTCCCACTGTTGGCTGTGTTCAAGGTCAGGTATGGGTTCAAACCTAATGCACACACACTCACGTTAATATTCCTCTGAAACACACACACTCTGTAACTTACTATCCTTCTCTTTCTTGCCATCTCTCTCGTTCTTTCACTATGTCTCTCTCAGAAGCATGAAAGGCACAGAGCTATCCTATCAAAACCAAAGCACGTCTGAGCCCGTTTGATCTGAGATGGGAACAGGCATCTGTTACTGAGCTGTAGTGTCGGATGATTGTCCTCCAACACTCAGCCTGCTCCTTTAAATCTTAATACGATAACCACAACAAATGAATAAGGAATGAATGAGAGCTGAATAGATAAGACGGGAATGAAGCGTACTCTGAGGACCGCTGATGAGCCTCTCCACTCCTTTAATGATCTTGTGCCTGTGGCCATAGGCGATGATGCCAATATCCTTCAGCTCCTTGTGGCCCATGTCAATAAGCACGTCCAGGGTTATCTACACACCGGAAAAGAGAGCCGACTCTTAACCAAGGTTATCAACAATAAGAACTAAGGAGTAGGAACTCTTGACATCTGTACATGTGAGGGAAAGGTTTCTTTGCTTTGTGAGATGTAAAAATAGGAAAACACATGATGGCTGATCTGTAGCTACCCACCTACCTTAGAAAAAAACACTTACCAATTCGTTTTTTTAAAGGAGTGGCATGCTGACTGTTTGAGTGCTTGTATATCAACTATTGAATGAAGGCCCTCAGTGAGAAGTGTTGACAGAAGTGGTGCATTATGGGAAAGGGCTATGGGGTTTATGACCATAGATATATAAAAAGGGTAGATGTCTGAGTCGAACGTCCGCACATGGCGGTCATCTTGCTACAGTCAACTCGCTCACCCATAACATTGTGTTGATGCTACATGTACTTTTTAAATGGCCATAACTTGCTAAATTTTCAACCGATTTTTAAACGGTTTGGTTTGTTATCAACGTCAGAGATGTCGGTATGCATACTTATGAATAATAATGTATTTTTTTTTTTTTTATAGAATAGAAGTATGCAGTGGCATACCGACATCTTTGACGTTGATAACAAACCAAACCGTTTAAAAATCGGTTGAAAATTGAGTTTAAAAAGTACATGTAGCATCAACACAATGTTATGGGTGAGCGAGTTGACTGTAGCAAGATTGCCGCCATGTGCGGACATTCTAGACTCCGCCGTAAGACATCTAGTCTTTATATATATCTATGTTTATGACTACCTGCTCTTTGTGGAAGGTCTCCAGCAGGTGGTCCAAGCCCAGGTTGCTGAGGAACTGGGTGATGCACAACTCCAGGCCTGAAACTGCAAGAGGGTCAGGTGAGTGCCCACGTAGCACTTACGGAGAAACGTCGGGAGTATGTCGACCGTCTGTCAGTTCATTCTAGGTAGCTATCACTGTGATGCCCTAAGAACATTTGAATGGGTTTTGCAGCATGCTACTGTGCAGGACATCAGGGTCCTGGTGTGATCAGTCGTTAAGAACATACAGTAGCTGGTGGCAGTCAGCCAGCTGGCTGTGATGTCAGGTCACACAGCTGAAATGGAACAACCTTACATACCACATCACCAATGCATAATGACTCCTGTATCTAAATGTCAAAGGGGTGGACAGGGGAACAGGTCAACCATGGTAACAGCTCCCACAGGGGCGACGTCTGACTCACCCTTATACTTCTTGTCCGAGCACACGACCCCCTCCGCTCCCAGCAGGGCTGAGAGCTCCGGGAAGGCCACAGAGCCTGGGGTCAAAGTATCCCCGAGGCTGGCGGACGAGGTGGAGGGGATGGGGTTGGGGCTGGAGGACAGGCCGGGTGGCACATCGGCTGTGGGTGGAGCTGCCGTGCGGGTGATCTGGGGCTTGTAGCAGCCAGGCAGGGTGGACGGAGGCATGGCGGCAGTCAGTAAGGCACGCACGTCATCCGCCTGAGAAGAGGGAAGGAGGGACAGAGGGAGGAAAGGAGACAGAGCGGAGATGGGACAGAGAAGGAAAAGGAGAGAGATATAAATGACCATGCTGTGTATGACACATCTATCAAGATCACAACACAAACACAGCAGACTCCATCACAGTGTAGTACAGATGCACACAGACAGCAGAGACAGAGGCTGGTGCCAACACACATACATACACAATTGTAGGTGACATGCATGTACAGATCGGTCAGCCAGGCAGCCATGTCATGTGATGAGCTAGCTATCCAGGCGGGTGTAAGACAGGGACAGACCACCTCCAATCAGGCAGAGTTTCTGGCTAGGGTGAGAATGAATGTCAAAGGTCAAGGAGGGTGACAGCAGCAGTCAGATACATTGAATCCCCTCAACGACTGGGGGATGGCACTCAAGATGCTGATTAGATCAATCAAACCGCTTTTTTTTTCTTTCAGTTGAGGGATTGAATGTATACTTTGCGAGCCAGTGGCAAAACACATGGCAGTCAGTTGGGCTCTCGAGAGGTGCAACAAGACCTAGGGCTCTTTTCTGATAGGTGGATGGAGAGATGGGGGTGGGTGGATACCGTGATGAGGTCCAGCGGTGATTGGCCTTCCTGGTTTCGAAGGGAGGGGTCAGCCCCGTGGGCCAATAGGAGAGCGCAGAGTTGGGTCCGGCCTTTCTGGGCGGCCTCGTGGAGTGGCGTGAAGGCCCACTTGTCTGTGGCGTTGACACATGCTTCGTACTTGATGAGCAAAGCAGCCACATCCACATGCTGCGAACGAGACACACGCAACTTCCTCTGGCTATGGCTTCCACTTCCTGTTTGGTTTGTTTGTGAGTAGCAACATTTAAGCCGATGTACATGCTCCAAAACTTCCAATGTGTGTATTTAGGCAACATGAATTAGTTATGTTTCAGGTAACCTGAATGAGGTGCTTTGACACCACAATGAGGTGCTTTGGCCAACAATTGAGTGAAGAACATATTTCTTGGAAGGGAAAGTTATGCTATGTTGTTTCACTGAATATCTGAATGTCAAACAGCAGTTTGAACCAGCCCAGTTTCTTACCCAATCCTGTAATCTATTCTCTTCCTTTTGAAATCTGAATATAATTATGAATTGCTAGAATGACACCCTTCTATTTGAGAGAAACCAATTGCTATGTGCAGACAGCAGGAGCCAGAGAAAAAAAAATTCTTATGATGAGCTACTCAGGCTCTCGGAGTGAAGAGACAGCGAGAGAGTGAGATAATAAGAAAGAGGGAAAATGACAAAGAAAAAGAGCGAGAATGAGTCAGAGAGAGAGAATGAGAGAGAAAGAGAGAGAAAGCGTGACCCTGATCAAAGTTTTCTGGTGGTCCTTCAGTCTCTGACCATCTGTGTCTGTCTGGCAGACGGGCAGACAAGTGGCCATCATTACACCAGACACACACGTCATGCTGCAGCTCATCACAGGGTCTACTCGGGCTCCTCAGAGGCTCTCACAGCTGAATGGGGGGGACGGGGTCGAGTTACATTTACATTTAGTCATTTATCAGACGCTCTTATCCAGAGCGACATACAGTAAGTACAGGGACATTCACCATGATGTGAGAGTGCCCAAAACTGGTTTAATGTTTGAGTGTCTGTGTGCGTTTGTCTGTGTAGCTGCATGTTTTGTATACCTGATTTATTTGTGGCTAAACTGGTACAGTCTTCTGTATGTGTCAAGGACAAGGCTTTTGCATTTGGCAATTCATGAAGCATTGCTTTGGAGGGGGAGAAGCATGTGTTAACAGTATAGAGACTCACCCCACAGGAAGCAGCGTTGTGGAGGGGGAGGAGCCTGCGTTAACACTATAGAGACTCACCCCATAGGAGGCAGCGTTGTGGAGGGGGAGGAGCCTGCGTTAGAGACTCACCCCATAGGAGGCAGCGTTGTGGAGGGGGAGGAGCCTGCGTTAACAGTATAGAGACTCACCCCATAGGAGGCAGCGTTGTGGAGGGGGATGAGGCCGCCCTTGTCTTGGGAGTTGACCTCAGCTCCATGCTGCAGCAGATACTCTGCTACCTCCAGATTGTTGTAGCCAGCTGACACAGGACATGGAGAGGCAGGACAGAGAGACAGACAGGTCAGACAGAGAGACAGGACAGAGAGACAGACAGGTCAAACAGAGAGACAATACAGCAAGATATAGGACAGCCACAACAGAGAGAGAGAGAGACACACACAAAACACAACAGATACATTGTCAACTGTAACTGTCAGTAATGAATGATTACTGTGTTCAGATTCCTGTAGCCAGGTTTGGGGTGTAGTCGTGTGCGGTCTACCTGCCGTATGGGTGTAAGTGTTGGGCTCAGGGTTAGGATTACCCTCCAGGTGGGGGGTGGCGGGTTTGGGGTAATACCTGCCAGGTGGAGAGGCGTGGAGTGACGTCCCTGGGTGTCTCTACAGTTGACGTTGTCGGGGCTGCAGAGTTTCTGGACGCGGGCCAGACAGCCCTTCTTAGCGGCATCCAGCAGGGCGGCGTCGCCCCTCAGCAGGTCCTGGATGTCCCCCTCCCCATCCATCACCAGGTCCAGGGGGGTGTTCCCATCCCGGTTCTTCTTGGTGGGGTCCGCTCCGTGCTGAGGGAGCGGGGAAAGGAGGCAGGGGGGGACAGGACCACATGAAATATACTTGAAAAGAATCATGTTAATGATACAAGTACAAGCACAAGTACAAGCAGCATGCTGACAGAGGATAAGAGAGGGTGAGCCAGCCCCATCATCACCCCCAGCCCCAGCATCACCCCCAGCCCCAGCATCACCCCCAGCCCCAGCATCACCCCCAGCCCCATCATCACCCCCAGCCCCAGCATCACCCCCAGCCCCATCATCACCCCCAGCCCCATCATCACCCCCAGCATCACCCCCAGCCCCAGCATCACCCCCAGCATCACCCCCAGCCCCAGCATCACCCCCAGCCCCAGCATATCCCCCAGCCCCAGCATCACCCCCAGCCCCATCATCACCTCCAGCCCCAGCATCACCAACCCGAGTCTACCTGCAGCAGCAGTTTGCAGATCTCGTATTTGCCCTTGGCGGCAGCCTCGTGGAGGGGAGTGAACTTCCACAGGTCTGCCACATTGACCACAGCACCGTGGATCACCAGCAGCTCAGCCACCTCGTAGTGCCCGTAGGAACAGGCATTGTGGAGAGGCACCAGACCCCTGGGGCGGTGTGAGTGAGAAAGAGAGAGAGAGAGAGAGAGAGAGAGAGAGAGAGAGAGAGAGAGAGAGAGAGAGAGAGAGAGAGAGAGAGAGAGAGAGTGGAAGTGAGACTGCTGCACAGTGGTGTCTCTCATGAGCGTTGCTGGGCTCAGCTCAGAGGAAGCACAGGAGGAGGTCTCACCCTTTGTCTTTGGCGTGAACGTCAGCTCCGTGCTGCAGCAGGTAGTCCACCACAGACACACGGTTGTAACCAGCAGCAAAGTGCAGCGGCGTGGACTGACGGCCCTCCACGTCCCTGCAGTTCACATTCTGCAGAGTACACAGCATCTACACACCACATACACAATCAACACATATACACATCCCAACAAACAGAACAGGAACACTTAAGATGCAGGTGTTTTCGATTTAGGTTATGAAACATGCAGCACTACATAGACTGAGGGCAAATACAGATTGGCAAGGGCCCAACTTAGAGTGCACTTGTTTTTAGGTAACCAGGGAGGGACTGTGGTTACCTTGACAGTCTCCAGATCTCCTGACTTGGAGGCCTCCAGCATCTGACAATCCACATCCAAGTTCCCAGACAGCACCCCCTCTGGAGAGACCAGAACCAGCCAGAAGGATTCACACACAGGTTGGAAGGAGTGTTCAGCAACAGCGTGTGGAAACCAACATCAAATGCGTACTCTAGACACCCCCTCCTACGGTACCCTGCAGTGCCTGGTCCCTGTGCCCCCTACCTTGCAGTATCTCCTGGATGCTCTCCTTGGCCAGCTGGGAGGGGGAGAACCCCTGGAGGGAGGTGAGGAGGGGGTCACACCTGGAGCTGAGCAGCAGGCGGCAGGTCTGGTGGTGGCCACAGAGGGCGGCCCTGTGGAGGCCCTGGCTATCTACAGCATTAACCTGGGGGGCACACATGCACACACACGGAGAGAGAGAGAGAGAGAGAGAGAGAGAGAGAGAGAGAGAGAGAGAGAGAGAGAGAGAGAAGTAATCTACTGTAAGTACACCCAGCAAGAACAGGAAACAAAACGCCTCCAGCTCATTTGCACGCACGTGCACCGCCCCTCACCTTCGCCTCGTGCCTCACCAGCATGTCCACGACGTCGCCGTGGTTCTTCTCCGAGGCCAGGTGCAGGGGCGTCTGGAAGCTGGGGACACAACGACATCACACGTTCAGACTGGAGAGCCACACGGACGACGGCACCTCGACACACCATATGGTCTCACTCTTTAGTCTCGCCGTTGACGTCGGCGCCTCTCCTCAGCAGCAGGTCACACACCTGCTTCCTCTTGGGGGAGGGAGAGGAGGACGCACAGTGCTGCAAGACACACAACCAAAACTTCAGCACTGACATCACGCAGATCAGGAGTTCAAATAGACACGCTAGGCTATGCTACGTTTGACAGCACTAGGAAAACCCCACCAGATGCTTGGGGTGAGATGTGCACTTGTGACGGCTGTTTGATATATTGCTATATATGTGATAAGAATAATCCTATAGGTTTGAAATGATAGCCACAACATTAAATAGGTCATTTCACCAGGTATATTTTTGGCACGTGAATGAAGCTGGAAGATTAAAGTGGTATTGGAAGATTGTGATTGTGATCCACATGAGGGGTTGATGTGCTGCCTCACCAGTGCGGTCTCATGAGTGAGGGGGTGTTTGAAGCTGAGCGTCTCCTGGGTCAAGTGCTTCTTCACACGGGCCACATCTGCCTCACGAGCAGCCTGCAGCAGGGCATGACCTCTGAACTCATCTATCACACACACACACACGCACACGCGCACACACACACACACACACACACAAACCAGGGTAAACTTGTTTTCTGTCTGTTACTTTGCTGCATTCCCAAGACTTACAGCACAGGGAGTTCCCTGCACATCCCATTTATGATCAACCGAACGTTCAAAGCCTTTCAGACTTCTAAGAAGAACTTTGAGTCAGAAGCCATAACCTTGAGGCCATTTACAGAATCTTATAAAAGTGAGGCTAGGTCAAGGAAGTAGATGAGTCTTGAAGGTGGGGAGAGAGACAGTCCTTACAAGCCAGGCGTTCTTTGAGCTGGGGGGTGGGGGCCAGGTCGATGGCACTCTTGTTGTGGCAGTTGAGAACGGTGGGGTCGGCTCCGTAGCTAAGCAGCAGAGAGCAAACCTCCACCCTGTTCTTGGAAGCAGCCTCATGGAGAGGTGTGAACTGCCACAGGTCCATGGCGTTCACACATGCTCCGTGCTACAGAGAGAGAGAGAGAGAGAGAGAGAGAGAGAGAGAGAGAGAGAGAGAGAGAGAGAGAGAGAGAGAGAGAGAATGAGAGGATAGAGAAAGAAAGACAGAGAGAGAGAGAGCATGCAATGAACCAAAGCTAAATAAGAGTGTTTGCTAAATGACTAAATGTAAATGAGTTTTATATTTAGGGTTATGAGTGTGAGAATGCTGATGCGGTTGGTTTAGACACATTGTAGGCTGCTGCTCATACCTTGACCAGGAGCTCAGTGACTTCATAGTGTCCATAAGAGCAGGCGTTGTGCAGTGGAACCAGATCACTGGAACACCAGAGACAAGCCCAGGTTACTTCACAGGTGGAGAGGAGGCGTTTCACAGTTTGGCTTGTGGATTGTGTGTTAAGGCATTGGAACACACACGCACAGACACAAACAGTGCTATCACTGTACTCCAGTATCAGGGGTGAGGTAATGCTGTCCAAACAGAGCCACCATACATATGGCCTCTGGCCTGTACCAACCTCCAGCTCTATCTCACCCCCAGTCCGTCTCACCCCCAGTCCCTGTCTCACCCCCAGTCCCTGTCTCACCCCCAGTCCCTGTCTCACCGCCAGCCCGTCTCACCGTCAGCCCGTCTCACCCTTTGTCTTTGGCCTGGACATCTGCTCCATGCCGCAGCAGCAACTGAACTGACTTCACACGGTTGTAGCCTGCTGCCAGATGAAGGGGTGTGGACTGAAGAGCAAACACACAAGCACACACACAGACAGTCCCGTAATATACACAACAGAAACACAAACAATAACACAGAGGATCCGTTAACGTATAAAGTGTTCTGGCCCAAACTGTTAGACATTAGCAAGACATAAAGAGAGAGTTACCTTGCGTCCATCGCTGGCATGACAATTGACATTCAGTGGTGTCAGCAGAGCCATCAGCTTGTCCTCATTCCCACTCCTATGGTGACACCACACAGACATTAGTGCAAATCTTTGATACTATAGTGAATTTCAATACTAAAGGCAGTGGGGAACTACAGATGGACTGTTGATATTCTGTACCTTGCACTCTCAAGAAGGTCGTCTTTTCTGTATTCACCTGTGTTGGGGGAAGGGGAACATACATACATACAAATACATATCAGACTTCAGGCCAAGTAGGGTTAACTGATAAAGCAGATTTGAGTAGGATTCCACTGAGTGGTACAGAAACAGCCAGAGGAGTAGTCGGCTTTGTTATTCCAAAACCAAGATGGAGGCAGTGTTGATGTTTGTTAGGTACAGTACGTCCTTAAGTGTGTCAGATAACAGTTCTTGTTGTTGTCCTCCTACTCACCGTTAAGAACTGCTTTTGTGGCGGGTTCTGCCAGGTCCAAGGCTGTTCTCCCATCAGTATTCCGGATAGTTGATTCTGCCCCATGCTGGAGTAGAACTGAGAATAACAAAGAACAAGCCAATGACGTCATCAGGCACACAACAGGGCACATTATTGTGTGTGCATGCGTGTCAACGCATTTTTTGACAACATCAATTTGGTCTGTGCGGAGACGCCCTGGGTGGTACAGTCTAGCCATACGGGTATGTTGACCTGAGGCCCTACCTATGCAAACATCTATCTTGCCCTTGATGGCAGCCTCGTGCAGGGGGGTGTAGTTCCACTTGTCCCTGGCGTTGGCCTCTGCTCCGTGGTGCAACAGCAAGTTGACCACCTCGGCATGGCCGAACGAGCAGGCGTTATGGAGCGAGATCAAGCCGCCATCATCCCGGGCGTGAACATTGGCGCCGTTTTGGAGTAAGAAGGCCACTACGTCCTTACGGCCAAAACCTGGGATGATGGAGAGAGGCAGGAGTGCATAAGGAGATCTGGACTATTCAAATGATTACAGCACCATAATGATAAGACCAATCTGTAATGTTATTATAGGGGATGTAGACATAGTTCACAATAAATGAATACACACACACAACAACTTGGATACATTGAAGGCTGATGATATGTGATCTTTCCATATGGAAGACTATAGTCTAAGACTAGAATTGTTACGAGTGTGTGGAGGCACATAGACGCCTTTGTGTCTGAGATGATCTCTGACAGTGAATTATTTAATTGGGACCATGAACATGTTAGTTGCCAGAACTTGGACGAGCTGGTACCTGGACTGCAAAGTATGCAGTTTACACAGCGGTACGAAAGCAGTACCAAAATATAAACACAGTGCGGCTGTCTGGACCGACTCACCAGCGGCGAAATGCAGCGGGGTGGATTTCCTCCCAGCTGTGTCCCTACTGTTGACATTTTCAGGGTTGACGAGCTTCCTCACGCGCTCCAGATCCCCGTTTCTGCAGGCCTCGAAAAGCGCCCTGTTGGGTTCACCTGTCCCCGGTGTGCGTAATCCCGAAGGCACAGCACCACCCAAGACCGACACCCCGGAAAACCGTCGGGCGGACATCAGCGCTGTGGTGTTTTCAAGTCTGGAATGTGCGTATCCCCAAAGCCGCACCGATGCCATACAATGAGTGTGATTCACTGCAGCCCACAGTAATTTAAAAACATAATCAGACGCCCACACAGTATTTTCCTCTTACACTGACCAACAGTCATCGTTCCAATCGATGAGGACGTTTACATCTTATTTTAATGTCTCATCATCCGCAGAAAGATGTAGGCTTTAGAAATGCGCTTTTCCGAAATTCGCAAGGTGGCAAAATGTTGATTGTGTACTAGGTTATAGACCCGTATCTCTCCTACGCCCAAATTAGACCAAGTATTTTAGAGAATTACAGTAGAGTAAGCGAAGCGGCAGATAGAGCGCGAGCGCCCTCTAGACGTGGTTTCTAAATGCCTTCCCAGGTATTCCTTGCGCTGATCTTTAGCTAGACAGGAAGAGCTTTTGCCACTCATGAAACCTATCAAAATGGCTGAACATCTGATCATTTGAGCAGGCTTAAGATTTGTTGATCACTAACGCACCCGCTAGTAGGAAGACCACGACACCAGGCACTGTGTACACTTTGTTTCAGGTGATCCGATTCTGTAGACTATAGTCTGTAAAACTTTAACCGACATGGACGAATGATGAGCGTGTCTGCATTTTGTAAGCCTACATAAGTTGACAAGCTTTAGACGACAGCAGTTACGAAACAACCTCCAATTCACTTCAACCCTAAGAGGTGGAGGTTGACCACAGCATGTTCCTGTAAAATACGAAGGTTTATGATCGGTGTGTTGGAATAATATCCAGAGCCAGCTAATATTATTTCGGATGAATGCCGCTGTGAATGCCATGTCCAGACTGCAATTTTGCTGCAGACCGTAAATGCTGCACTCACAGACCGTAAATTAACCTAATAGATTTCGGGGACAGTTTGTTCCCTGCATGTGATTTAACAGAATGTTCTTCTTTAGAATCTAATCCAAGTGTTTGCATGCCAGACATTGACAAGGTGCAGCTACCAGGGTTTAATGGATATTAAATACAAATAAATGTGTTAATTGCATTCCGTATTCTGTCATTATGGTCTTATCTACATGAGGCACTTCAGTACATAAACAGCTGGAATCAACTGACACGTGACTGGATGTTGTGTGCATAGAGTGGCCAGGTCTGTGAGGAGCTTGAGTCATGCTCCAGCCACTGAGGATCCTTAGCAGATCCTCATGGACACTGTCCCGATCTTGCTCCAGCTATGTGGCCAGAATGAGGTCTGTATAGTTGACTCTGTCACGCACACACTTTCTTTCTCTCTGCTTCTCTCTCTTTCTGTATTTGTTTGTATCACTTGTGGATCTAGAGGGGAGACCTTCCATACAGTATGTTAGAAATGCTACAATTACGTAATTAGCTTCCTGGTCTAGGCATCTGAACAAGCTGAAAGAGGACGACAATGCGTGTCGGGTTGCACTGCAGTCTGGGAACATCTTTCTCTACCACAAACTAGCTCCACTGCTGCAGCGTACCAAGAGTGGAATATTCCAGCTACAAATCCTCCAGACCAGTGGTTGGTTTCCATCATTCTGTAAAAAGATCTATGTAGACAAATACCAGCAGTGAACAGTGGTTCTTTAAATGAGACCAAACCTGTGTAATATACCATTATGAACATGGGTGTTATGGGTATGTTATGGGTGTGCTTGTTTGGTTTGTTTTCAGAGGTGGATGCGATCCTGGAGAAGCTTGGGGGAGATAAGGAGATGGTGAAGGAATCCATACTGATCACCTGCAATGAACAGAACCAGGCACAGTTCTCTTTGGATGTTGGTAAGAAGAACACAGTGTTCGACATGACTGTCTTACAGTTAGGCTTAAGATGACTCTTATTCTTTAGAATTAGAATAACTCGTGTCATCATAGACTTTCTATTTATCATACTCTCCCTCTCTATTAAACTATATCTCTGTCACTACATGTCAGTATACTGTCTGTGTGCCTGTTGGTCTGAGCTATGGTCACTTCATTGACCTGACTGCCTCCCTGTCTTTGTTGTAGGAGAGCTGGAGCAGGGTGCAGTAGAGGAGCTGTGTGGAGGAAACTTCATCGATCTGAGGAAGGCCTTCTTCCTCCTGCATGGCCCTGAGGCTCCACTGGTGGCTAGAGTAGGTGCTGACAGTCTAATGGATCTGTAGAGTTGTCAGGGTTTTATGTTTATCCATGCCGATGCACACTTGAGTTGTTCATGTGTGTTTTTGGCACCCAGGGGCAGGCTTTGCTTCGGTGGCACCAGTCCAATGGCTTCTGCAGTGCCACGGGGCAGCCCACCCAGAGAAACCAGTCGGGCAGTCAGAGAGTGTGTCACAGGAGTGGCATCACCTACTATCCCAAGGTAGGACACCACACCACGGCAGGAAAGGGTAAGAAGTGACCTTTTTTATTTTCATCAGTGGACTGGATTTTTTAAGACTGCTCCGATTGTCTGTTGTGTCATCAGATGGCCCCTGTGGCGATTGTACTAGTGTCTGATGGGAAACGGTGTTTGTTGGGGAGGCAGTCTTCCTTCCCACGGGGGATGTACAGCGCCCTAGCTGGGTTCTGTGACATGGGTGAGTCTCCACACACACATAAACACACACACACACACAAACATGATATACACACCTACAGTTTCAAATGCATCCCTCCCCAGGTGAGAACCTGGAGGAGACTCTGAGGAGGGAGGTAGCTGAGGAGGTGGGGCTGGAGGTGGAGTCTATCCAGTACTCAGGGTCTCAGCACTGGCCCTTCCCACAGAGCTCCTTCATGGTGGCCTGTCACGCCTTCGTCAACCCTGACAAAACACAGGTCGGCAGGAGAGATTGTGTAAAATGTTCACATTCAGACATGACCTCTAAAGTTACTTGTAAGAAACCTTGTAATTTATTTCGTAATTGACTAACTTACCAACTTTGTGGCCAGCTGAGTGTAGATGAGCTGGAGCTGGAAGACGTTCGCTGGTTCACTTTGGATGAGGTCACCGCTGCGCTCAAGATCAAGACTCCGCCTCGGAACCCTAAAGGAGAACCACCCACGTTTTGGGTCCCGCCCAGCTACGCAATAGCCAATCGACTGATTCGGGAATGGGCAGCAAATCAACAACTCAAATCCTAGCGGGATGAGAGGGGAGTTTGTAACCAACACAAGAGTGACAAAGCTGTGGGACTGCATTGCCTTTTTTTAACAGTTACGTCTCTCTAGAAACCTGGCTTTTAATTAGCTTGGGATCTATTGAACTAACTAGATAGGTTAGTAACCGTTGGGTCAATTATGTTTGGTCCTGGTCAGAACTGCACTGTGATTCGGACGCATGTCCGATGTGGAGGAGGCTACAGTGTTTGACCTGATGCCATGGCTACTGAATTTCATCAGTTATTTTACTGATGTACTGTACTGTTATAATGTGAGGGCTCAACAAAAATCTCATGTACAATCAGGAAGCCACAAGTGCCCTGAAATGTCAGATGGCTTTCTTTGTAAGTGTTGAAAAAAGTGGCCTTTGCTGACAGATATTAACCATTTTTAATTTTCATTAAACTGATCAATGACTACCTTTTCATTTTGTTCAACGATCCTTGTCTTTACAGGAAAATGGTGAAGATGATTGTGATATATTATATTGTAAGTAAATGGACATCCACAATGTGAATGAAAGTGTTTGAGGTTTTATCCAAAAGTAGTCACTCTAATCAAAACATACACAACACGGAGGTGCAAACAAAAGAAATACATACAATTTTACAACATTACGTCCCAATATCTAGCCTATACAGTCTACTTAGTTGTGGGACCACTTGGACATTAAGATAGGGTGACAAGGTACACATGAGGGTGACACGGTACACATCAAAGTAACAAAATGCTCATTTTCATTTTACCTTTTAGAACATCTTATTTCAGTGTTACAACTGTACATCTCTGTATACAGCCCACCAAAGAGGAATTCTGGTTTCTACAAACACTGCATGAAAAGCAGAATCTTTATGGTACTCGTTGCTCAATATCAAACATCTAGACCTAAACAGATCAGATCAACATGGGGGTTATCAATCCCTCACATTTCACACTGACCTATCCATTCCTTTACACACTCATCCAGATCAAATATTTTTGTGACGAACGTTTTAATGTTAACATATTTAATCAAAAACTGCAAGGGGCAACGAGGCCGTGCTGGTCAGAGTCTCTACGCAGGGAGGACTCACTTCTTTCCCTTCTTCGCTGTGGAGGCACGGGGCATCTTCTTACAGTACTTATCCTCCAGGTTGGCTATCAAATAGTTGAACTCTGTCTGGTTGGCCTGTTGTTTCCTCTGTGGAAGATGAGAAAAGGAGAGAGGGACATAATCCATGGGTAGCTTGGATAAGATCTGCTGGAAGAGTTTGGCTTCTGATGGACCCCTGTTTACATGATTCCATATCGTTCTTCCCTCACCTCACGGGAGTCTGGTGGACAAGGCACTTCACCTTACTTGCCTCGGGGGGAATGTCCCTGTACTTACTGTAAGTCGCTCTGGATAAGAGCGTCTGCTAAATGACTAAATGTAAATGTCACCTGTATCATGGCAACCAGACTGCTTTCACTGGTCATCCCCATCTCCTTCTGCATCTGCTCTGCCTCCTTCTCTTCCTTCTGAGCCTGGGGGGGTGGGGTGGCAAAACCACAGTACGATCAACAGATCACAACCTGTATAAGGCTGTTGTACATACAGACCAAGATGCCTGCTCCGATTCTGGTAAGATAACTAGCAGGTGTTCTGGGCTACCTGGCAGCTAGAGTACTGTAGGCTTGTGCTCTGGTTAAGGTAGCTCACCTTGCGTTTGCGGCTCTTCTTCTTTGTGGCACTCTCGTGTGTGAAGCCCTTGTAGGCGGTTAGCTCTCCTGCGTCTATGGCACCCTGCAGGATGTCTCGGAAACGTCCCTCGTCCTCCTGTGTGGCACAGAGCACTGACTCCATGATCTTGTTCATGTCTCCCTGGCTCTCCTCGTACACACGCTTCAGATCCTGCTTCTCTTCGTCTGTGTATTTGTAGGACTTCTCAAAGTCCAGGATGTCCTGCAGTGTGATCTGGTACCAAAAAAAAGAAAGACATGGTCAACCTGGCCTTTTGAATCTCATGTCATTTAGTACATGACATATTAAAGGGTGCAGGATAACATAAGTATTTTTTTTTTACCTTTGGGAACATTGTTCTCCAGTATTCTTCCCAGTTACGGTTTTGGTCAATTGAATCTGACTCTTCATCAACGATGCCCTGCTCGTCGTAAATAGCTCTTTGGTCTTTATCACTCAGCACAGCGTAGACCTTCCCAAGAGCCTGTGTCAAGACACCCCCAAAACAATACGACATCAATGTAGATCATGTCAGAACGGTAGAAATATTGCTACACATAAAAATGAACTTTTTCTAAATGTAAATATCCGGGAGTCCTACCTGGAATTTTACAGTGGCTTGTTCGTCTTCAGGTGCTCTGTCTGGATGGACCGTGAGCGAAATTTTATAGTAGCCGCGTCTTACCTCGGCCTCAGACGCATCCTTTGTGACACCAATAACCTCATAGAGATTTGACGTCTTAAAGAGCTCCTGGCACTGTTTCAGCAATCCCATGTTTGATTTGTAAGTGAATAACCTGGCAGAAAATGTGGGGACCGATGCATGAATATGAGAATTTGATCATTCTCGCAAAACCCACTGAATGTATCCAACCGTATCATGTTTTATCAAACAGGATAATAGCCAAACAATTCACGAACAACATATGAACATGCAATTAACCCAAGCCGTTTTGCTTTGATGTAGTAGGCTTAACTAGCTAATTTTAGTCAGCCACCCATCTACAACAGTAGTGATGGGAGACAGCAGGCAGATATATCATATGCGTAGCTTGTAGCAAAGTCGTCTCATTAATTCACAAGTGTAACAAAACATCTTTGATAATAACTTACTGTACACGATTGGACAAAGCAAGAGGTTCTTGTTTCCCTTTTATACGTTGCTATAACCAACTAGTCACACTCCAAGCCTTCTCTTTCACACTTACGGCTGCGAGTATACACATCCGTTCTCCAAAGTTTAGCGCGTAAATGTCGTCATTGACAGCGACTCTGGTTTTCATAATAAGAGCCGGGAAGACTAGAGGGCAACCGGCTGAGGTTATAATGCAATGAACGGGACACAGCGCACCGCGGGATGGTTCAAGAAAGCCAAACGAAATACATTTACTACTTCCTTCCAAACCGGAACTAGTATTACGTGTGTTTAGTCAAACGCTTCCGTCTAAGCTTAGTCACTATTTACGTTAAGTATTTTGAATGTATTTTCCATTCGAGACATTGATGCATTATGATTTTATGGATATAATCGTAGCTCTAATCGATGAGACTGACATTTTTTTTTGCATTCGTGAAGTAGCTAGTGAGAAGAACTAGAAGAATGTCCAATTTCATCGCGCTGCAGACACAGTTGGCTTCGGTCATGGAGACACTGGTTCACGCGGCCGTGGCAGAATTGGGTAAACTTGTTGAAGACACCTCGGTCTTCGTGTTCAATCTAGAGTTAACACCGAAGCACAACGAAGATGACGAGATGACGACAAAATTGCAGACCGAGAGTCAGATGAAGATGGTGAGTGAATCTACTCCAGCGAGGCCTTGCTCTGCCTAACTCTATAGAATATTGCCCTAAATTAGCTACCCCCTGATCAGTTTATTTTGGTCCGTCCATGACTTGGTCAGGGCTTTTCAGTAGATTTGTTTTTGTTTGAAGAGACTTCATGTAATATGGGTTGACTCGTGCTCCTAAATGTGGTCACTCTAGATTTATCGAAGTGCCCTGGACAATGCAAAAGCTTATCCGTACACTTTACCCATGTTAATGTATCACCACCACGTGTCTAAATCTCTTCTCCAGACGCACTTTGCTTCAGTCATGGAAACTCTTGGCAATGAAGCACTTGGTAAAATCATGAAGATCGTGGATGACACCAAATTTCTGATGGAGTTTGAGCAGAAGTCCTTCAAAGCAGTTCGCGGGAGGAAGAGTAAACCACAAGCCAGCATATTGAACATCCTGTCAGAGGGAGGAATGGGTAAGGGATTGCCTCAGGTTCAAGATATCAGACAGATGACCAGTGGCCACTCCTGGCCAGATCCACTGTGGTTAGGTTCAGCCTTATAAATGTCTCATCTGTTCTCTTTGCTGCAGCAGAGGAGCATTCGTATGGCGGTAGTGGAAAAAATATGGAGGAGACCGTTTCTACTCAAGTAAGCAAATGAACATTCATGTCACTATCATGCATACGTTATAGCCCTCTTGGGGTTTCCACAGCTAAGCGCATATTAACCAATCCTGGTGTTGTGGTCTGGCAGCCCACAGAGCCTCAGGATACGGATGAGCCAGAGGCTCCCTTCGTCCTGGCTGTCAGTGTGAAGGACGAGCTGGGCAACATTGACCTGGGAGCCATAGCTGAGAGTAAGTATGAGGATCGGTTAGATCCCGACCTCAGACAGTGACACACCCGTCTCACGCTGAATAGGGGGATGAGAGGCAAATGTTCTTAATGGTATACTCCATGTACATGCAGCCCGTTCTTCACAGTTGGGTGAACACATGGCTCTTTTGCTGACATAGGTGTTTCCTGTTGCCCTTTTAGGAGCTGCTGCAGATGCGTATGTGGTCGACGGGACACCTTCCTCGGACCACCAGTATGAAACGGTGCCCATCGTATCCCAGCCCAGCCAAGCGGACCTCCTCCTCGAGAAGCTGGTCCGGCAGAGGAAGCTCTTCATCTGCACCGAGTGTGGCAAGAGCTTCTCCACTCAGAGCAACCTGAAAGCCCACCAGAGGATCCACACGGGAGAGAAACCCTTCACGTGCGTCATCTGCAACAAAGGCTTCGCCCACAAACAGAGCCTGCAGGACCATATCCGCACACACACGGGGGAGAAGCCCTTCGAGTGCCTGCAGTGTGGGAAGTGCTTTGGTAAGCAGGCTCATCTTAAGACTCACTCCATCATACACACGGGGGAGAAGCCCTACAGCTGCGACCTCTGCGGGAAGAGCTTTAACCTGGCCCAGAACTTGGCCCGCCACCAGCAGATCCACACAGGGGAGAAGATCTTCACCTGTCCCATCTGCGGCAAGGGCTTCACCCGGGCGGTCACGCTGAAGACCCACGAGCTCATCCACACAGGGCAGAAGCCGTTCAAGTGCGCCCAGTGCGGAAAGAGCTTCCGTCACGCCGTCAACCTGAAGAACCACCAGCGGATCCATACAGGCGTCCGGCCGTTCAGCTGCGACCTATGCGGCAAAACCTTCCGCCAGTCGGTGAACCTGAAGATCCACCGGCGCATCCACACAGGCGAGAGGCCATTCGTGTGCAAGGACTGCGGGAAGAGCTTCAGCCAGCAGAGCAGCCTCATCTCCCACGGACGCACCCACTCAGAGGACCGGCCGTTCCCCTGCAGCTACTGCGAGAAGAAGTTCAACAACGCCAACAGTCTGAAGCTGCACCTGAGGATCCACACAGGGGAGAAGCCGTACGGGTGCGAGATCTGCGGGAAGACCTTCAGCCAGGGAAGCCACCTGCGGACACACAAGAGACACGTCCACGCAGGGGGCAAACAGTACATCTGTGACAAGTGTGGAAAGAGGTACTCAGACCAGCGCAATTTGAAGATGCACAAGTGTGTGTATGCCTGACATGTGATCCCAAAAGACATTTGATCATTGTTATGCAGTTGTTGTGTTCTGTAATTTGTATTACGAGGATGTTGGCATCACTGGTCCTGTTGCCCAGGTTTACAGTATGTCTGAGGGGCACTTTACACCATAAGAGCCTTGACTTGAAGCCCATCATTTTATAAGTAAAACAGGCTGTTTGTGTGCAAGGACTGTGGGAAGAGCTTCCGCCAGCAGAGCAGCCTCATCTTGCATTGACGCACCCACTCAAAGGACCAGACGTTCCTCTGCAGCTACTGTGAGAAGAATAATCTGGACTTGTCACACAAATAGTCCCTTTCATACAGTCTCTGTACTGGCTGGTATTTTAGATAGTTTACTTTATAGATATAGATTGAGATTTGATTTGAGATTTTGTATGGAGCAGAAGTTTGTTTTCATGAGTTGTGTAGGCTATTTATTTTGATCCAACCTTAGACTTTGAAACGCTAACTGAGAAACTAAATTAGTGTGTATCACAGGAACCAAAAATGCCTGATGTCTCATACGAAGAGAATGAACTGTGTGTGCTACTGTACAGTCATGCATTTTTTGTAAATGTGTCAAAGGACACGTGATTGATTTAGCATTTCATAACTATAGCTAATATTTTGCTGTGTAATATATTTGTAAAAAGAAAGAAAATAGCACTGTTAGTTGAGACCATCAATGCAGATTTTAGTTTTTTTCTTCTGTCAAACAAATCATCAATCCCCAGTAATTCATAACCCATCTGTTCTCTTAGGGGTGAATTTTTCAGTGATTACTTCTCCATGGAGTCGTTAATTATGACACAACACGCATCCACTATTCTCATGTCAGAGCATTGTTACAAACACTGATAGATGCTGCTGCCAGGTATAGCTATGTATCATTGATGGTTGTGTGAGAGAGAATTAACTGGGTAAAACAAAGATCATGGCAACAATTTATGAGCAGAAATAAAAGCATTGTAACATGCATCCGGGATTTTATGGTAGATCTGGTTCTAGTGGAAATTATACAGCTTTTGAGCTAACACTATTGACACAATTATGAAGAATACATATTTTTACGTGATGTAGAACAACTTAAAAACGGTTGAAACAAAATTAATAATCAAGAAAGGAACTATATTGCCACCTGCTGGCAAAGTAATAAACGGCTGCAATGTGAATATGATAATTGTATAATATTGGCAATGGTAATCGTGCAATCATTACTCAAATACAATCATATACCAATACATCATGCGTAGTCGCTTCCATTACATTTTACACCAACCCTGTATTTTCGAGAATAGCAAGGCAGGGGTAGGAAGGGTATGTTTATATATCTGACGTCAGTGTCAGCTGTGTACAGTGTCGGTATACAGTGAGCGTGTGTATGGATGATTCAGCGAGACTCGATTGAGCAACAGAAAGCACTTGACACCGACCAGGTTAGCAACAATGAACACCTTCCCGGCTTTGCAATAGCTAGCTACCTCCAAGAGACAGTTTTAATAATAGTTAGGCTAGCTAGCTAGCTCGCTGGCTATCACGCTATTGTAGTTGCCCAGTGACGAGAAAGGGCAGTACGGACGACTGGAAAAGCTGGATGATTTGGTGGACCTGACGCTGGGCCGATTACATTTGCTTGGAACGAGACGTTGACTGCCAGTTGGAAGCTAGCTAAAATGCTAGATCATTACTATATATGATCTAATCTTCTTATTTTCATAATATGTAGTCTAGCTAAGCTAGAGTAATTATCAGACAAACAGTACTGTAGAAGGAGATTTTAGAAATCTGTTAGTCTAACTAAACAGAATTCGGGTGATTTCAATCGGTTGTTTGCAAAGCCTTCTACAATAGCTGGCTTTAACATTAATTAACCTTAAACGCAACCACTATACGCTAATTACATTCAACCATTCAGTTCACTTTTGAATTCAGGAAGTTTGCGGTAACGCAGTCGGATGCTGCCACATCTACTTGTATAGGTAAGTAGCTAGTCTTGGATCTTCCGTCTAGTGCCTAGTGTCATTTACATGAAGAAGCGAGTTTTGTCTGTACACTAGTGAACATTGGAAGAAATGTGGCTTATTCGTCATGAGCAACCAACAACAAAGTCGGCCTAGTAGGCTACTTATTGCATGAGTACAGGACTAACTAGTGTGCGGGACAAGTGTGTACGCCACCACTACCAACATTCCTCTGCAGCTAACAGCGTTCCATCCATACTTCCCTGACTTGGAAGTGTGTCCAACTGCCAGTAGTAAAACAATCCTGCATGGTGGTGACACGTATCTTGACTGTCATTGTGTGTATGTATTCGTTAGGGGAGGCCCCTTCAGAGTCTTAACAGAATGTCTGTCTGTCTGTCTGTCTGTCTGTCTGTCAGTGATTGATTTAACAGGGTTTTCTCCTCCCCTCCCAACATGCCATTTCTAGAGTAGGGAACACATCAGGGATATCTGCACTGCTGCTGCTGCCGTCGCAGATTGACTGCAGGAAAGCTAGCTAACTTCTGGTAACATAAGACCTATCTTAAACCCTATATGCACTGACTCACTTTATCCTAAGTATATGACTATATTGCTATGAGTCACATAGCAAACAACCCAACATAATCTTTTGTTTGTTGAAGATTCCAACACAATCCACTGACAGAAATCACTATGTTGGTTAGAATGAGGTCTGTCTATCAGTATGACTGGTGTGTATTTAATCACAAGAAAGCATGGAGGGATTATGGCTCTCACTGTGCTTGTTAACTAGATTGATCATTAGCCAGGGCTTAGTTTAATGCTTCTGGGGATGGACGGACGACTGGACTCTGATAGCTCTCAAATCTAATGGGCACAGTTAGCCTTAATAGTAGAGAGCTTAATGATGCAACCTTTGGTATTAAGTTGTTGTAGTCCACAAGGGCTCTGTCATAGTCTCTAAAATGACAATGTTCAGTGTATTGCCTATGAATGTGGCACAGTGGCAAAGGTTTTCCCCCTGCTCACATGGGTTCTCCACCAAGAGAACCCCCCCCCCCCCCCAAAGAACAGAACAGCTTCCCCACCCATGTCTCCAGCCAGGACATGGGATCTGTGTGTGTTTCCCTCCACTCCCTGCATGAGTGTGTCTATGTGTTCACATTTTGTGTGAGATTAATAAAGGGTTGTTGTTGCTGTTCTGTACCTAGTCATAGGGGCTCTCCTGGTTTGTGCCCTGAGCCACGTTCATGTGGTATTTAGATAAAGGAAAGCGTGTCACATGTCTTGGGTCTAGAATGCTCACATCCTCTGGCTCCCCCTGCTGCCCTGACCCCCCCCCCCCCCTTCCCTTTACCTCCAGGCCTATCTGATATCAATAGATAATTCATGGCCTTGGCCTCTGTACCTCTGTCTCTGGGGTGTTTGTGTTTGGTGGTGTGTTAATGTGAAGCTCTGGACTGAGATATTCAACTCTAGCCTGAGTTACCGCACATACTGTGGAAACTTTTCCCCCCAGAGTAGAGACATATTTCATCCTATTGAATTGTGCAATAAAGCTATGTGTTCCTTCTGTTTGCCTATTTCTGTCTCTCTGTTTGCCTTCTTGGTGTACGGAGTATCCTGGCAGTTGGCTGACAGGAAGTATACTTAGGAACACAGACCTTTTAGGTGCTACAGAGTCTCAGAGAAAGAAGACACTTTTGGTTTTTGTTTGCTCTTGTGGTAAACAACGTCAGCCTCTGGAGAGATGATTCTAACTGTCTCAATTCTGCCAGTCACGAGAAACGTTATAGTGTCCGGAATCATTTCCCCCCCCCCATTGTAATCATTAGCCTGGAAGCTAATTCAGAATGTCTCTGCCAGAACTTGGCTCCATACTAGAAATAACATGTCTGTTATTGATGTTATCGTCTCTATAGTATGGTTTTGGCTGTGCCAGACAGTAGGACACCTAGCCTACCTGCATCTCCTCACAGCCTGTTCCCCAGGGTGTGCCCTCAGTCTGGTAGTGGACCATCTGATAAGGCAGGAAGACAGAAACACCCCATAATAAGACACACATTCCCTTCTTATTTAGATGGCAAAGCAGATGAAGTCATTTTTAAAGGTTTTTCTTTATCTTCTTTGGCTCTTTCTTTGTCTGCCTCTAGCCTGCAACTTTCTCTCATCTGAACTTCTGTGTGTCTGTGTGGTCTCAGCTGGTTTCTTGAAGCTTTTGTGTACTGTGTGTGTGTGTGTGTGTGTAGGGCCTTGGTGGTGTAGGCCTACCTATTGTAATGTATTTGCCCAGAGCACTGACAGCTGTGCCTTTGTTGCCTGACTGTTGGACTGCTTGGGTATGTGTGTGCGTTTTCTGGACAGCATTATATTGTTGTGCAAAGAGGCTGGCTTTGTACAGATGGCGGAAAGACAGTTTAAGCTGGGCTCATTGTAGTGTACTGCCCATCACATCTCTGGCCCTGCCTTGACCCTGAAGATATCCCCACTGCTCACTTCAGAAGTTTTCACATACCTAGAAGCTACCATGTCGATTTTGTAAATGACAACTTCAAGTTATGAGACCCGACCCTGTCTCCCAGGACCTTTCCCTTCTGCTCTGACGAGTGGACTCATTCTCTGTGGCATAACATCCTGTTCCACGCTGTCCTCTTTTAGCACCACAAAGGGATCAAGTGAACAAGGGCCCAGTTGAAGGAGGGGAAGAAAGGAGGGTCCAGCTCTAGGAAGCGAGCTCACTCTAGGAGACTGCAGAGAGAGAGAGAAAGACAGTCTTTGTGCATGCCCAGTGAAGGAGAGGTTATGTGTTGCTTGGAGAGCAGTGTGTAAAGCAACACAGATGCGCGCGCACACACACACACACACACACACAGTAACAAGTATAGAGTGAGGTTGTGGTGTTGCCAGTCTACATGGGAGTGGGGGATGGAGAGTGCAGAGGTGAGGGTCTTTGCGGGGGTCTGAGGCTACTGACATAGGAAGGAGTAGTCCCCTTTTCCTTAGCGTGGGGTACAGTAGAAATGAAGGACTGTGTGTGTACGTGTTAAGGAGTTTGTGAGGTGTATAGGTTTTTTAAGGAAGCCAAAATGTTGTTAGTGTGTGGCAGGATAGGCCTAACATTGTAAGTTGCGTGTCATGATCCCGGGTCGTGATCAGGTTGCAGGAGGCTCTCAGGCACTACATAATTGAATGAACAAAGCCATGCTCCTCATCCTCAGAGGTGGGAGTGTGTGAGCAGCTGCCAGACACAGACAGATGATGGACAGACAGAGAGGGAGAGAGGGAGAGAGGGAGAGAGGGAGAGAGGGAGAGAGGGAGAGGGGGAGAGGGGGAGAGGGGGAGACCATCTGGAGCTGGGAGAGCGTTATTGTAACTGATGAAGTATGAATGAGACTGTTGATTGACCTACTCATAACCAACATACAGCTTAGTAAGAGATGGAACTGACCTCTGGAACTAAGCCCATGTAAATTCATTCAGAGATTACTGACTGTAATCTTTCAATCTTTGATCCTGCCTAGTTTTCCTGCCCCCCCCCCCCCCCCCCCCCCCCTCCCTGGTTAACATTTGCTAGATCAATGCATGTTCCTTTTTCTGTCTCGCTGGCTATTTAGGCTAAACACCATCAGTACGGTATTATTAGCCAGCTTGTTGCTGCTCTTCTCCTATCCTCTGCTTCCTGTTGCCTCTTTGGTGAGGCTGAAATAAGAGACGGAAACAGCAGGGTTGAGTTCATTGACTAAAGGATGTACGGTTCAGAACATTCTAGAGCTGCATTACTTAGGAGGGTCAGTCCTAGCCTGAGCTCTTTACTTTCTACTTATTTCACAGTCAACGTCTCAAAAGGGACGGTAGAACAAGCTTCCTGTCCCCTATAACTGACACTGCCCCATAACTAACACTTATGGATGGAACATAAAGAATTGGATTATTTTTGGATATCTTCCATATTTCTGTCATGTTGCCATGTCTCCAGATTAGCGTGCCAAGTAGGGAATAGGAGAATTGGAATGAAGGAAGAACATAAGAGCATGAGGCATTAAGGAAGGAAGGAAATAAGGAAACGCATTAGCAGTGTGAGGGGAAGTCGTTTTTTGAAAGTATTGAGACACAGCCTTAGTTTCTGTTACCTCAGTGTCCTCTGCTAAGAATAGCCGTGTCCCCCCCGCCTGCATGTCGCCATGGCATGTTGGAGCGAGGGACGGAAGAGGAGAGGGATGAGAGTGCAGACAGGACAGGGGAAGATGGATGAGGGCCATATGCTACGCTATGAAGTAAGGAAGGATTCTCCCTCTTTCTCTCTCCTCTCAGCATCCTTACTGCACCATGACTCTGCACATATTCTAGAGTTTGTAGCCCGTGTGTGTATGTGAGTATAAGCCTCACAAAACGACCATAACAAGAGTGACACAGTAGGCCTGCACAGTGGCTTGGAACCTTGAGTTAGGCCTACATTACCGCTGGTGCTTTCGCTGGAGGTCACCACAATGATTCCTTCGCTGCAGCATGTAGAACATTCTCTTCTCTCAGAAACAATAAACAAATGCCTGATGTTACGTAACAGGCTCGGGCCGCAGCCCACAGGCGTTTCTTGTGTCCTATTTTCATCTGTGTATTGACGTTGAGAAAACACCATGGTGTGACTGCAGGAGAGACAACAGCCAGCAGGTCAAAAGATCGATCCATCCATCCTCTTGCTGTGTCAAGTTGCTTTTGGGTCAATAGGGCTCTGTGTAATCTGATCCTAATAATAGTTTATTCACTGATTTGTAGACCAGGCCTATGATGATGTTGAGCTTTGTGGACATTGGAAATAGACCTTCACAGGGGCTGGACGGCAGGATGGTGAAACTGATCTACCACCTGTGAGCTTTTTAGATCCCGTAAGTTCACAGCACAGGGAACTGGGGTAGAAGTTGGACCATATGTTGATGTGTGGAGATCGAGACAGTGATATGGTGTGTGCATGGACCTGGTGTGTGTGTGTGTGTATCGACCTCTGCTTTAGGGTCTCCAGTTTTCCGGACACACCCTGGGGTTCTGACCATCTGTTCTGTGGTCCACTCTCCCTTCTGTGCTCTCTTTACATGCAGTTCAGCTCTGCTCTGAAGTGCACAGATTATACAAAATCATCTATCATGCTGTCGCAGGCTGTTTAGTAACCCAAGTACGAGTCTGTGGGCTGAATGTGGGGTATTTTGGACGAAGCCAAACCTGCAATCAGTATGATTCTGAAAAATCGAGTTAGCTATACAAAACACTTCCAAGTGCAGTTTTTATTGAATGAACTTCCAATCTCCCCTAGTTCAGAGTAAACATGGCCTAGGGTTGCATGTGGCTGTTCTCGGGGACTGGTGTAGGGTTATCATGTAACTGAACCCTGTCACCTTCTTGCTCACTGGCTCCAGTGATTGATGTGGTCTCTGGGCTAGCTGGACTGGGAGCTGACCAGGCTAACTAGCTCACAAGCAACCAGGCCTCTGTTTACTACAGTGTTGGGTTCATTGAGTCCATTTTGGAGGTGATATGAAAATCTGACTTGACTGAACATGAACTGACCTTAACTCAGTAATAACAACATGAACCTAGACTTATCAGGTCAGATAGTCTAGGCTGCATTAGACATTTCCAGGTCCTGTCCAATTAATGTAGTCAAGCAACAAATCCTGTCCATATTGTTGTGCTTATCTCGTTAATATGGTGAAGACGATGATCATATCTGAACATGGCCGCCCAAGGGGATTCCTGTTACCTTCACCCCAGTGCCCTAAGAACTAGAGCGTGAGCATGATCACATTAGCAGTACGACTGAGTCTGGTGGAATGCTGTTCTCCCCGACATACGTATGAAACTACGTCTCTGTCTGCTCGCGCTGAGCTTTTAGAAATGGAATAAGGCAGGCTATTCCTCTCCCAGCTAGCTAGCCAGCCAGTTAGCCATTCAGCCAGCCAGACATCCTCCATCAAATATTGAAGCACCTGTTTTCCTGAGTGTCCCGCTGGTCTCCCTGCCTCCCAGACAGCCACGTGAAGGCCAGTGTGTGGAAGGAGACAAGCAGATTGCAGCACCTCCAGAACAACCTCACATGACCAGACCTGGTGCTAGACGCCAGGCTAGCCTCTGTAGCAGGAGAGGGGATATCAGGTAATCATTTCTATTTAACTAGGCCAGCTATCATTGTCTGGTTTTGCTATTTGGGGATGCAGGGCTGCTTTTGATATTACTGGTTAATATGTCGATTTTCAAGACTTTCAGAAAAGCACTTATTGTGTTTTCCATTGTAAGCTGACTCTTAACCTGCCAGTTATCTGTAAAGCTGGGCAGGGCATCTTGTCCTTATTTGATTAGAGATAAGGAGCTGTTCATTCTTAGTTCCCGGCTTCAGCAGTTCTCTGCCTAGCCCAGCAGCACATCGGTAAATCTCTGAGATAGAATGTGTGTGTGTGTGTGTGTGTTTAGAAAGATGCAGAGCACTGGGGTCATAGAATGAGGCTGAGTTTGGCAGTGAAGGTGTGGAGGTACACTGGGATGAACTAAAGCATAGAGGGATAGGCTTGCCGCTAGGCCTACGTAGGTCACAGTAGGAAATACAGCTATCGGCTTCGACCTCTAAACGCTAAGGATTTTTACAGCTCGCCTCATTCATTTAAATGCACTTGCTGGCTCCGAGCCCAAGCAGGGAGGCTACAGTAAGTGTTCATGTAGCAGACCTTCCCTGTGTTTCTCAGCAGAGAGGTGACTCAGCATTGTAAGTCGTGGCTATCAGGATGGGGGGTGTCAGAGTGTGTGTGTGTGTGTGTGTGTGTGTGTGTGTGTGTGTGCACTGGTGCAAAGGTTTGGGAACAGTTTGCTGTGGATGATTAGACACACACCCACATCTATGGCTTGGACACAGAGTTCCTCTCAGTCTTGCCTCTTCTCTGTTATTGATTTCTCATTCTGCTTGGAATTTGTGCTTTATGTACTGTTGCGTTAGGTTGTAGACCTGCCGAGTACCTTGTGACCCTTTTATCTCTTCTCTCTTTGTTTCCGTCTCTCTCTCTTTCACTTTCTCTCTTTCTAACTTGTCCTGGACTAGAGGCCTCTCTATCCTGGGAACAGGAAGCACGTATGGAGAGATTTAGGGTAATGGCTGTTCATGCTTGAGCTAAATATTTCTAGATGAGTGGATATATGGACAGAGAGACCTATGCTGCCAGAGCATGAAAGGCATCCGGTGACATCTTTGTTTACGTGATCCTGGTCAAACCTCATCCATAACGGCCATATCAGAGGTCTGCTCCTGACCGCCAAAGCTGTATTGCCTCCGTCTTTATGGAGAGACATGGCGATGACTGTCACCCAGGGGGTCTATAAAGTGTTCTGATTCCAGGTCGATGAGGGGCTGTCTCCAGCCTGTCTGCTCTGCTGTAGCTGTTCTCAGCCTCACCCTCTGAGCTGGTTCATGTCTAAACGTGACCACGTAGACACGGAGACCGCTGATGAAAGATATTTCAATAAGGAATTATATCTCCTTTCACCTCTCATCACTAACCAACGTCTCTCTCGTGGCGGATGACTACCGTCAGTGTGTCGTGGTTGGCTGCCGGTCCACCTTGTTGCCTTGTGACTGGTCATGCAGCAGAGCTGGAGCGAGGCTACAGGGTACCGTAGGAAGCAAACAGTGAACTAGCTCCTAGGGTTGGCTGTGGAGCGCTCTGTGGACCCACATGGTTTTTGAGTGCCCCGTGATTCCCCATGACCTGGTTCATAGAGGGAAACGTAAGCTAAGACCGGCTTTGGCCAAGTATATTTGTTGTTTTGAACGTGGTTTTGGCCCCTCTAGTCTTATTGATTTACTAAGATGGTTAGTCATCACTGAGGCACTGTTTCACAGAACAAGCCCATCCGTGCACACACACACACACAAGCGCATTTATGGCCATTACATGTACAGCTTTAATTCCACTGTTGTAATAGATCACATGATCAATATTTGCTCTGCCCGCTCACTTGTACAGGGATAATTGGGTTTGTGCTTGTGTGTGTGTGTGTGTGCTCGCACATGCTTCCTGTGTGCAACTCTTAAGTACGCATGGGTGAGGCTGCGGTTGTGTTCTAGTCCTGCAGGCTAGACATGGCAGTGATTCCTTTGGCAGGGTGAATGGATCTCATTGCCCTAGCAGGGTAAGTGTTATGAGTCTGCATGTGTGCCTGTCTGGCTGACCTGGATGACTGCGATGCAGCAGTATTATCCTGATCGTAGCCAGAGGGGGGTGGAAGGGTGTACAGGGAGTGTGACCTGCTTTCATCTGACCCCAGCCTCAGGGCTGAAACATGCTCTCTGTTAGGAAGGTCAGCACACTGGAATATGGGTCAGCGTGCACGCGCGCGTGTGTGTGAGAGAGACAGGTTATAGATGGTACCACTTACAAACCGTAGTAATCCACGGCCACAGTGTAGGATAGATTTTGCCGCACGGCAGAGAAGGAGGGAAAAGACGAGTGGAGAAGAGGAGCACGTTGGCGTAGCCTCGGTCACACGGCCCTGCTAAGTGCTGTTGCAGATGCTGGCTGCTACCACAGCTTCGCGTGTCGTCCCAGAGGTCACACTATGAGGCGAGACAGGAATAGACCTGAGTCACTCACTCAGGGCCCCTCACACACACACACACATATACAGAAAATCACACGCACTCACACACTTGCACACACGCAGCAAGACCACAGCTTAGTGTGCACCGGGTTTGGACACAGTCCAGGAGAGTGGACGAGAGTTAGGAGAGAGATGGAGAGAGGGAGCGCTAGCTGCAGGTGCCCAGAATGAGGCTAAAGCTCATTAGCATGCTTTTCAACCCCATTTATCTGCTAGCATTACCCGTCCTTGGCTAACCTAGCATAACCACACTGCAGCACAGCCCTTTGCAGTGTGCAACAGAGCATTACTGGCATGCTTCTAGGACACACTTTCCCTCTCTCTACTTCTCTCTGTCTTTTTCTTGCTCTCTCTCTCTCTCTCTCTCTCTCTCTCTCTCTCTCTCTCTCTCTCTCTCTCTCTCTCTCTCTCTCTCTCTCTCTCTCTCTCTCTCTCTCTCTCTCTCACTATATGTCTCAATCTCTCTCTGTCTCTTCCACCCTCTCTCCACTTCTGCCTCGTCTCCCTCATGTCTCTATGTTCCCAGTCATTACTTCTGATGGCCGGGGGCCAGAGATTCATTGATTGGCTGAGTGGTCCCTCATAGACACTCCATTATAGATCTACCCAGTCAGCTCCCCCCTCCTCCTCTCCTCTCCTCTCCTCTCCTCTCCTCTCCTCTCCTCTCCTCTCCTCTCCTCTCCTCTCCTCTCCTCTCCTCTCCTCTCCTCTCCTCTCCTCTCCTCTCCTCTCCTCTCCTCTCCCCTCCCCTCCCCTCCCCTCCCCTCCCCTCCCCTCCCCTCCCCTCCCCTCCCCTCCCCTCCCCTCCCCTCCCCTCCCCTCCCCTCTCCTCTCCTCTCCTCTCCTCTCCTCTCCTCCTCTCCTTTTTTTTAATATCTTCTATTCTTTGTTATATATTCTATTGTGGTTGTGGTGTGAGTGAGACTGTCTCCCAGGCAGTTCCAGCCCCGTGTGGGACCCTCTTCCTGGTCACGCTCTCGTCTCTGGAAGCTTCCACCTCCACACAGTCATGTCTCGTGGTTGGACCCCGTGTTCCCTCCCGGCACCCTCACACCACGCCGTGAAATCTGCCTCCAAAAAAAGAGCAGACCCCTGTCTTGTACCTCGGCGGTGAACTCAAACCTATTTGGGGGGGCATCTTTGTGTGATTCAGGCTAATCTCCACATCACAAGGACTTCTGAGGAGCAGTCCCAGGAGCGTGAAATCAGAGAGAGATCAAACATCCCTCTTAACAGACCTACATGGAGATATGATGGAGCCTGATGTGCTTGCCGGCTGGCCTGAGGGCAGTGACACTGGGTCCGCTCCCTGCTGTTCTCTCATGGGAACATCAGAATTGGAGATAGCACTCCTGTTTAACCACATTGAAGGCGTATCCCCTCTAGGACATGCAGCATGGAACACTGACACTGTCTCCGTTCTGATGGCATCTCTGTGAACATGACTTTTGCATGAGAGAGAACGCTTATTGAAAGACAAGATGATCTCCCGGGTGTGGCTTTAGATGTGGTTGGGCAGTGCTAACAGGTGTGGTCAGGATTGAGAGGTTTTGGCTGTGCTGTGTACATATTGTGTGTTTGTGTGTGAGAGAGGGAGAGGGAGAGGGAGAGGGAGAGGGAGAGAGGGAGAGGGAGAGAGAGAGAGGGAGAGAGGGAGAGAGAGAGGGAGAGGGGGAGAGGGGGAGAGAGAGGGAGAGAGATGGAGAGAGGGAGAGAGGGAGAGGGGGAGAGAGAGGGAGGGAGGGAGAGGGAGGGAGAGGGAGAGAGAGGGGGGGGAAGAGATACATTATTTGACCTTCTCTGTGTTCTGTGGTTATGCTCTGACAAGCCTTTACTCTCAGACTCCTGCCCCACCCAGTTAACCACTATAAACACTCGTATTCCATAAGCATACTCTCACACACACCCTAATCGTTTGAAGTAATCTGTTACTGGCACGTCATGCTCTGTTCAGCCTTAACAATTACACTACACACCTCAGAAATGTCACCGCTGTCACAGGGATGTCTCTGTGTCTTATGTGACCATGCCTTACAAACTGACATAGAAACACAGTGTCTGTAGAAAGACTCGTTTGTTACTAATGAGAGTCCTTTTGCAGAAACTAGCAAGTTCTGGCAAGAATTACAGTATGTCAAACATTCCCCTCAAGCAAAGATTTTCTTAACCTTTTTGTATCCCTCTTCTTCCCCTCTCCACCCACCCTCCCTCTCTCTCTTTTTCTCACTCTTTCCCTCTCTCTCTTCCCCTCTCTCTTTCTCTCTCTCTTCCCCTCTCTCTCTCTTTCCCTCTCTGTCTCTCCGCAGCCCTTCCCCGCCCATCCATGGTGGAGCAGGTAGCAGATGGCAGAGCCGCTCATCAACGCCCCTGTGCCCACCATGCCCACCATGGTCTCCAGGCTGCCCAAGTTCGGCTCCCGGCCCGCAGGTGGCGCCACCACCACCGCCACTCCTCTTACAAACGGCTTCCACCACCACCCACTGTCCGCTACTGGGGCTACCGCCACAACCGGGGGGAAGGGTTTACAGATACCTCCCCCCCTCCGTCAGAACGGGCTGGCTCGCACGGTGCCCTCCCAGTCTGTGAAGTGGCGGAACGGTAGAGGGGGCGGGGCCATAGATAAAGAGGCGGGGCAAAATGATGGCGACTGGGCTGAACCTCAGCAGCACCACCCTCGGCAACGGCAGCCGCTGCAGCGCTCACCGATGGCGCCACGGGGGATCAAGAAGCCTGCCGGGAAGACGAAGGGGTGTGGCGTTTCCTCCGCGATGACCAGCAGCGCCAGGACTATCCCCCAGTCTGCCAGAACCGGACCTCGGAGTGCCGGTGTGGCAGCCAGACAAGCCCAGAGTGGACCCAGTCTCTGCAAAGGCAGTAAACAGAGTCTGAACGGCAGGACAAGCGGACAGCTGAGGTCAGGTTTGCTCAAACTGGGACTGAACCCCGGTTCTAGATTCGGTTCTGGGTCCAGGTCCGGTTCCCCCAACAGCAACCTCCCTAGTAGCAGGTCCCAGTCCAGCGAAAGCCTCAAGTCCAGCCCCTCCCTGTGTGAGGATAGCATGGTGCGCTCTCAGAGCCTGACCCAGGTCCGCTCCGGCCTGCCCTCTCCCACCCTCCCCCAGTCCCCTGTCACCCGCTCCTACTCCGTCTCCAGAGCCACGGAGCTGCCCCCCCAGGCCCGCTCCCCCACGATCCGGTCCCCCCTGGCCAGGCCTGCCCCGGCCCTGGGCGGGGGAGGAAGAGGAGAAGGAAGAGGTGGTGGAGGAAACGAAAGCTTCCTCTTACATCCCAGTAAGGCTTCACCTGCCACAGGCTTGACCAGGCCTGGAACGGGGTCAAGCTCCCTCATCCCTCCCACTGCTCTAAAGAAACCCCTCCTCTCCAACCCCACCTCCACAAAGCTCTCTGGCTCTGCTCTATTCTACAGGCTCACACGCCCATCACTCATGAAGCAGCCCCGCCCCTTCCTGGCGACTACAAAGGTTCCTGGTAACCAGGAAGTGGTGGAGGGGCGAAGGAACTCATTAGAAACACCCCCAGAGACCCCTGACCCCTCCAGCTCCACTGAGAGCCCAGGGAGCACCCCGGAGGAAGAGAGGTTGTCTGAGGAGCCAGAGGCCCACGGAGAGGTGCCTCTGCTCGGGGAAACCCTGGAGGACATGTCCCTCTCCTCCACCTCCTCTCTGGAACGCAACGACAACAGCGAGGAGTACATGGATGACTTTGATAACCTTGGTAACGGGGGAGAGGGCATCCTGCTGCTCGGCTCCCATGACGATGGGCTAGACCAATCCCCTCCTGGCGAGGAGGATGACAACGCAGGTGTGAGCAGCGCGGCAGGGCTCCACAGCTTCCTGTCTGAGAGTGTGGATTGGGAGGGCATGGGCCTCACTGGTGAGGGTCAACTGCACATCCTACCATCTGAAGCAGCTATATATACATATATCGCATTGATCTCACAACTCTCTCTGAGGAACACTTCCCATCTCTGTGTCGTGAGAGTTTGAAGATGTTTAGGGTCTCTCCTCTCCCCCTCTTCCTCCAGGTTGTAAAAGAGACTTCCTCATGCCCTCACGGCGCCTCAGCCAGGTGCTGTCAGGGGGGGCCTCCCTGGACCTGTCCCCCTCCGACAGCTCCGGGGGCACCTACATGTGGGACGAGGAGGGTCTGGAGCCCCTGGGCAGCGCCACCTCACACCCCTGTGGGAGCTACGACTCCGACCTCAACAGCCTGGTGAGTCGGTCTTATACACGCTCATGCTACCTGCTTTAAAGGGGACATGAGGAGCACTCTTTTTGCATTAGGGAGCAGTGTACTGTGCCAATGAGCCTTAGCCTCTTACAAAAAGAACATGTGGCGTGACACTGGGAAATGCAAAGCAAGACAAATCCTTTCCACAGCGGACGTCTGCTCTGTATGACAGAGCAGGTTGCAGGCAGCAGCTTGGCTGTACTTTGATCTGCTCCACTGCAGGCCTCGTGTCTTTGTGAGAACATCCAGTCCACATGTTTCATCCACATTACAACATCCTGGCTGTAACTGCCGTACACATGAACTTTGTCCAATCGACAGCTTCTCCACGTTGTGTGTAATGAGTCAGCATGCTCTCCTCTCATTGGGAGAAGTTTAACCTTGCCTCCGCTTCGATTCTATCAGACGGGCTAGTAGCCACAGGCAGGAACAGAACTGGGCCTAGCTCTCCGTCCGGCCCTGAATTAGTTAACTGAACACAGCGTAGGCCTAGCTCCCTGAGAACTGCTGAGTCATGAGGATTTACTGAGATCAGCAGCGATAGGCTAGCTGCAGTTGGCTACTTTTCTGTTCCCGTTATTTCTAGGTCATCACGCCACAAATGCCTGAAAATGTTTGCTTTGTCATGTCCTCTATTGAAAATAGCATGTTAACTGACCAGCACCTCTCAATCCTATTGTTTCTTCTCTACTTGTTCTAAAGGGATCTGGATTGTGATTTGACTCATTAGTAGGGGTTTACTGGACCATGGGAAAGTACCTTTTGGATGCCTTTTTGATAGGCAGCATTGGACGTATTTAGGCCTAATGGGTTGACATTTTAATCCATCTAATCCACTTCCTTGATTATTAATCAGGATTTAGGATTTTATCAGATCATGTGTAACCCTATTTCACATAGCACTGCAGATGTGTGCTTGAAGATTTTTCTTTAGCCTTCTAAAGATATCCTTTGGCGGTATCTAGTGGAAAATACTGTGTACTGCAGGTCATCGGTCCCCAGCTAGACCTCACTGCAGTCAGAGAAACACAGGCTAAGGTGAGACATAGCTTGTATTCAGACATGCCAGATCATTATCTGGCATTGCTTAAGATGATTGGGTGCTGCACATCTGTTGAGGGAGAGACAGAGACAGGGAGAGACAGAGACAGGGAGAGACAGACAGGGAGAGACAGACAGGGAGAGACAGACAGGGAGAGACGGACAGAGACGGACAGAGACGGACAGAGACGGACAGAGACGGACAGAGACGGACAGAGACGGACAGAGACGGACAGAGACGGACAGAGACGGACAGAAAGAGGTAGAGCAAGAGAGGGGTGGAGGGAGAAAGGTTTCAAGTGGGATCAGAGCCAAAATGTTGGCTCATCGGAGAGAAGCTTAATGAGGAGTGTGATGTTGACATGAGGAGGCCCAGACACCCTTCTCTTGTGTTGCAATATCTCCCTGATCCTGCAGGACTGTCAAGTGGTTCGCTTTGAACAGTAAAGCCCCTCTTCATCTCTCTGTCTCTCTCTCTCTCATCCTCTCTCTTTTTCTCTCTCACTCTCTCTATCTCTTATTCTCTCTCTATTGCAATTTCTTGATTTTCTTGAGAGGGACTAGAATAGATAAAGTAGAGAGGGATGAAGGAAAAAGAGAAGACGAGTAAGGGAGCAAGACCGGGCGCTGGGGAGGTTGATGTGTTTGCCTCTACAACCCTTCACCCCTCCAAAGCTCTCTGTATACCACGCCAAACATAACAAGCTCAACGTGTAAACAGTTTAGAATAGTCTAGAATACATTTATATTCATCTACTTGTGCTATTCTGCTCTTATTATTTACTCCTTCTTGTCTCTCTTATTAGTATCCTCTACCAACACTACTAATCTACATTTCCACTGTGTAATTTTAATTAACAAAGTTCAGGCTGCTCAAATTCGAATGGTGAAATTCAGAATAAAAAAATTTGAACCCCAAAAAATGGAGCCGAAAATAATCTGATTGCAACATCCAGGATACCAAGGTATTGCTTCCCTCAGACTGGACCTCTCTCCTCAGACCCCAGGCTGTGATTGAAGGACTGATCTGCATGTATGACTGCCTGCAGCTACACCTGGATGAGAGGGGCTTGAGAAGAGAGGTCTGCAGTTGGACCCTTCTCGGAGAAGTGAGATGGTTCGATAGCATTCGGGCTCGATTGCCTTACCTATCCTAAACACCCCGGATGTTGCAGTAAGAATTTTTTTGACTAAAATGTTTTTGAATTTCTGAAGTTAGAAAGAAAAAAAACATTTTTGGGATCCGAATTTTACTGTTCGAATTTGAGCAACTTGAATTTTGGGTGTGAATGTGTGAATCCCAGACACTAGGGGGCAGTATTGCTCCAGCGGTGTACAGTGTGGGCTGGTGTGGGTGCTCCAGGTCTCTAGGCTGAGTGGTATAGCAGAGAGACAGGGCGTTTGCAGGCCTCGCACTAGGCTTCAGTCAGCCCTCTGTCCTCACCCTCCACGGGACTGAGACCTGTCTGCTTCACCAATCATCTGCGGAGTGGGGAGCTATGCTGTCTGCTTCCTGTTAATGAATAGACAGCGGAACAGAACCCCACTCTGGGCGGCATCGGTAAGAGGCCCTGCAGAGGAAAACATAGTGATTTGTGACAAGGTGTGTAGGGAATAAGGGTTCCTCTGCCGTATGGGGTTCAATTGAGCAGAGCGGAACTGAGCAGAAACAACAGAACAGAGCAGAGCAGAGGTGCCATTCATTCATCCCCTCTGCTGCCCTCTCTCTCACGCCACTGCAGAAGGCTTTGTTTAGTGTGGTACAGTAGTCTGAACATCTTGCTTATTTGGGAAGTAAGTTAAGTAACACCCTCCATTGGCAAGGCCACCAGCCTGAAATAGTCAAGGGTGAGAAGGCTTTCTCTGTGAATGTGTGTGAGAGAGAAATCCTTTGTGTGTGTGTGCGTGTGTGTGTGTGTGTGTGGTGCACTCAGACACCTGGGTGGCATTTTCTTGAGTGCTATGCTTGTCAAGCATAAGATGAAAACAGCTTTCACAGCTTGCTGGTAAATGAAGTCCAGATTGGGGAGCCATGAAATAGATTTAAAGCAGGCATGGACTTCAGCTCCCAGCAGCATCTGGGTGCCTAGCTCCATTGGGATTTCACCCTGGCTGAGTCCAAATGGACTGGCACAAAATTAGATGGAGGAATAGGGTAATGGTGGACAATTAATTTGACTAATTTCTCTCGAATCTTTCTTTGTATACTTACTGTAAAATAAACGTTAATTCTTGGCCCATAAATAAATCTTTTTAATTTTTTGGGGTGATTAAAAGCTCATTGTAAATGTAATATTTAAAATAGAACGGCCTTGCATTCATTCAAAATATTAGCAAACAGACACATCCTGGTTTCCAAATAAGGTATATTACTATACTGTGTGTTCTGCCTTGTGCACTGTAATCCCCCCCCCCCCCCCCTGATCTTTCAAGTTTATTGCATTTCCGATCCAGTTGGTACGGTTTAGTGCCCAATCTCACTGAACCTCACTTCAGCATTATAGTTAATGTAACTTTTAAAAGCTCCAATGATGTCTGTAATGAAAACTTTTGTTCTGTCTCCAATGCATTCTATACAGGAGAAAGATGTGAAGCCAGCTTGTTTGTGTGGCTGTTGTGGTCAGAAAAAGGATGGTTTTGTCCTTCCCCTTCAGGTTCTCCCTGAAGTGTGGCCCAGTTTCTCTTTAAACGTTTGATTGACGGCCACACAAGATACAAGCTTTTGTTGTGGTCACATTGAACTCAGCAGGATGAAAACATATGTTGGAACAAGGCCAACACCACACACACTGAAAGTAGCTTGCCTCTCAAAGGATAAGATGATAATGCTTTTGATAAGAACATCAAAATGACACAATTCCTATGGTTGTCTTTTGAATAGAATGCAGGGCTAAAGATAAACCAGTGGGTATGGTTGAGAAGGCACTGTTGCCATGTTAACAGGGTTAATAGTATGATGCCTATCATTCTCACATCACAGCTGCTATGCTGCAGTGATGAATACCCCACCCAAGAACAGTTCTGTAAAACCTACTGATACAGTTTAAAATTCCAAGGCAATTTTAGAGTTGGAAGCTTTTCAGGGGATTATTCAGGTATTTTTAGGAATAACTGGGGAATTCATGGGGACATTTGTAAATTCACTAGAAATAATGGTTAATTTAGGGATTTTATGCACATACTGTATTTCCCATGTCATATGCAGACTCCTGAATTCATTCCATATTCATGTGTTTTCACCAAAACGTGTCACACTCGAATGAACTTTTCATGTCTGAAAATCCAAGTTCACTGTATAATCTCTCTCTCTCCCCCACTCTCTTCTTCTTTACCTCTTCACCTTTACCTCTCCTACCATCTCTTTAGGATATCTTAAACAACCTGGACAACCTTGAGTCAGGTGACCTGGATGATGATGACCTCATGCTGGATGCTGACCTTCCTGAGGATGGTTCTTTGCAGAGTGGTGAGAGAGTGTGTGTGTGTGTGTGTGTAAGCAGGGGTGTGTGTGTTGGTAGGTGTTTGTGTGTGTTTGCAAATGTGTGATGTAGCCAACAATAGGAAATAGAATAGTCTTGTAGAAAAGCCTTTTATCGGTACCAGACCAGATCCGGACAAGACAGGAAAATGCTGTCACCGCAGCCTCTATCCTCTTTCCATCAGCCTCTCTCTAGCTTCTGTCCAGCCTTTTTCCATCAGCCTTACTCCAGCCTCTCTAGTCTCCAGTGCTTACTACCTGGGCCCTACATGGGAGGTCACACTCTGCCACTCTCCCCTCCCACCTTGAGGGCCCATAGATCTTCATGGATCTGATCTCTGCCTTTTAGTGAAGGACTGGAGGAGGAAACTGTTAGTATCTGCTCTTCTATATCTGGTCACTGTGTGAATGTGTGTGTCTGTGTGTGCTTCTGTAGACAGTAGCGTGGGCGGGCAGAGTTGTAGTATCTCCACCAGCAGATCCTTACAGAGTGTCTCACCGCACGTCCTTCCCACTCACATCTGCCAACAGGAGAGACGAGAAGAGTGTGTTTGTCAGTGTTTAAACACGGCTGTGTGTGTGTGTTACGCAATATCTGTGCTTCTGTGAACATTCACATGGAGATCTTAGGAGCCTAAGACCGCCCCCACCCCACCCCTCCGCCCTGTCCTTTCTCTGTCTGTGTTTCGATCCGGATTTGGTAGATGCCGATGGATTGTCCCAACTCACACATTGGAGGGGGAGACAGCTTTGCTGGGGAACACAGGACCTTCTCCACAATGACAACAGGTATGTGTGTGTGTGTGTGTGTGACAGAAAGAGAGAGTGTCGACAAGCTGGAGACATACAGTTGTGCACTAGGGCTAAGTGGGTAACCTGCCCATGTCACCCTTCCTGGCACTCAGCTGTCTTAAGAGTTGATCCTCCGGGGATACAGTTATACACACACACACACACACACACATACCTGTGTCTCTGTGTCTCCTTGCAGCAGTGATGGGTTGCAGCAATATGCAGTGAGCCAAGAGGCGGGACTGGACCCGCTGACACTTACACACATGGCTGAAGAATGTTCCTCTGTCCGCGAACAGCTCCAACAGCTCCAGATGATGTTGCAGGTCAGACACACGCGCACACACACACACGCACAGCTGAGTACTCCTGCCTCTGAGTGATGCTTTTGAGTTCCGCCCAACGCGGAGAGATGACAAGGGTGCTCTGACAGGATGAGGGGATAAGGAGGAGGAAAAAGGGATCAGAGGGAGAGCTGCTGACAAGCCCCCCCGGACTCTCCTACACGGATCCCTGTCATCATCCCTCCCATCATCCCTCCCATCATCCCTCCCATGGCTCCCTGGCGGGGGGGCATTCAGCACACACACAAACCCACCCACTAACTTACTCTCACACACACACTCACACAGATATACAGACACACACACACTCACTAATACACAGACACACACACACCCATCACATACTAACATATACAAATACACACACACCCCCATCACACACTCACACATATAAACACGCATCAAATCAAATCAAATTTATTTGTATAGCCCTTTTTACACGCAAGCATGTCACAGAGGGCTTCACATATGCACATAGAACTGCCCCTCAACCAACCTAAACCCTAAAGGAAGACAAGGAAAAACTCCCCAAAAACTCTCAACAGGAGAAAAAAAACGCATACCATCACACCTCATGGTGGGCTGAGACCACATAACTCCAGCTGTTCTTGTGTTGATGTGTGTGTGGGATAGGGAGTCAGGTGCCTGAGCGGTGAGGGAATCGGGCTAGTAATCCGAAGGTTGCCAGTTCGATTCCCGGTCATGCCAACTGACGTTGTGTCCTTGGGCAAGGCACTTCACCCTACTTGCCTCGGGGGAATGTCCCTGTACTTACTGTAAGTCGCTCTGGATAAGAGCGTCTGCTAAATGACTAAATGTAAATGTAAATACAACAGTGTTGTAGTGTGAAAGGATACAAAGCAATGTTGTACATGTGTGTTTGACTGGCTGGATCGGGGAACTGACAGAGACTAAAGCTGTTCCATGGAGCGTAGAACAGAATGTCCTCCTGCTGACTGGAAACCATCCTTTATAGTATTTGTTCTGTATTGTTCTTTAGAATGTGTTTCTCATGACAGAGCACAGCGTAGTCTGTGTCCTGTAGGTGAAAACTCGGCTCATATGAAGAAGCACATTTCTCTTTGAATTGGATTATTGTTCACTGTCAGCCAAGGAGAGAGGTTTTGCTCTGTTTGAACTGCCGTTAAAAACATGAATAGGCCATGAGGACACTATGTCTTCACCTCTCGGAATAGTCTTCTGGGATGTTGACATTGATTTCCTTAAAATGCTTATGAATTGGTGTGTGCGTGCGTGCGTTGGTGTGTGTGTGTGTGTGTGCGCAGCTGGAAGATGATGATGGTGACCAGGAGAACACTCTGACCTTGGAGGACCTGACACCCGAAGACCCCAGAGCAGGGAAGGTCAGAAACACACACACACACACACAAACACTTTCTGTCTCTCTTTCTGTCTCTCTTTCTGTCTCTCTTTCTGTCTCTCTTTCTGTCTCTCTTTCTGTCTCTCTTTCTGTCTCTCTCTCTCTCTCTCTCTCTCTCTCTCTCTCTCTCTCTCTCTCTCTCTCTCTCTCTCTCTCTCGGATCATTCCAGTGATGCAGCTCTTATCCAGGATCAGATCTTTGTCCGTCTCTCTTATCTCACTGTAAATACTCAGCTGGCCCCAAATCAGCTTTGTCTAGCCCTTAGTCTCTGGGTAAACCCTGGTGGCTCAGCCTCTCCACAGCAGGTGTCAGATATGACCTAGGTGTACATCCCGCCGCCTTATCTGACTGCTTGTTTGTGTACGTGTGCCCTGGGTGTGATGTTGGCCATTCGTGTTCACCTCACTTGTTTACCTATACATGCCCTGTTGTTTGCCGATCAGAGGGCAACCCAACTGAAGCTTCTCCAACCCTGTTTGCCTGCCTGTCTCTCTCTTTCTCTACCACCCCAGCACTGGCTCTGTGTACCTGCCCTGCATTTACATCCATCACCCTCTGTCTGGCATGGGAGTCTGGTTGAGTGCCTGGTGATAATACCTGAGAGGTGTGTGTATGTGTGTGTGTCTGGCCTGGGGGCTATGCTGTGAGTTCGACTTCTGTGTCTTTAAAAATGCATGCTCCCCTTCTTCACTCCTCCTCTCCCTCACCTCCCCTGCCTCTCTACATTCTCTTTCCCTCCCTATCCTCCCTTCCATTCTTTCGCCTCAGTATGGGGTCCAGGCTTTGTGGCTGCGAGTGCTTGATCAAACCTCTTACTTATTTTGACCCCGCTGCGTGGAAGTGCCTGACCAGACCAGACCAGGCCAGAGTAGACCAGAGCAGGCCAGGCTTGGTTCCCTGCTGGCTTCTAGAAGCAGCAGATTGTATTTGAGGCTGGGCAGCTAATGTCTAGTATTGTCTAGAGGCTGGAGATGGAGGACTTGTCAGCTAGGATCTGGCCTGTAGAGCTAGGTCCCCTGTTAAACAGGACCAGAGAGAACGCAGAGATGGGTTAGTGAGGACCATGGTGCCATGTTGCAGAGACTGGACCCACACAAAGGGTTATGACTGGAGGCTCACATATTCCACTTCACCAACCAACCCTGGCTAAAACACTCACACAAATTTGTTTAAATTGTTTTTAAAATGCAGACATACACTGTATCTTGCAGTGCCTTATTGGTAGCGCATTCTAAAATTGCTAGAGTTAGAGCACTATGCTGTAATAGTCATACAGTTTTACTGTATTCCTGCTTTATGGCAACACTTTGTGGTTCACAGTCTTTGCGCTGTGAATTCTACAGTGCACACACATTCTACATGAATATGCTCTGTGCAAAACACTCTACATACTGTGTGTGTGTGTTCCAGTTGGAAGAGCTGCTGAAGGAGGTTCAGGAACTCAGGGAGGAGTTGCAGAGAAAAGACAGCACCATTGCTCATCTCAACCAGCAACTGGTAGGTTCTACTCTACTCCACTCTACAGACCTATTGCGACGAGACAACACGGCTGATTTCCCCATTCTTTCCTAACTTTATGGATCCTCTCTCCCTCCCGTTCTCTTCCTCTCCTTCCCCTCCATCCCTCCCCTCTCTCACCCCCACCTCCTTTGATCGTGCCTTCTTCCCTGGTCTCTCGTGGTCGGTCAGCCTGATCTGAGATGCTGTAAATGTGTTATTGATCCAGGCTGGGCGCTCCGCTGCTCTAAGCCACAACAGCTCCCAGAGCCCAGACGCAGCAGCAGCAGAGTCCGACAGCGTGTCACACAACGTCTGCCTGTTCTGAATTACGCAACTCCCGTCACTAACTAACGTTTGTTAGTTTCCTCTGCAGTTGCACTCAATTTCCTCGCTGTGTGCTGCTGTTTGTGTTCTAGTCGCGGGTTCTCGGAGGTCCTGTTGGCGGGCGGAGGATGTTTGTTTTTATGCTGCTCTCCCGGGAAGGAACTCTAACATCACCCCCAAGTGGGGGGCCGCAACTCTTGTTTTCTATGTCAGCCATTATTAAGAGAGACAGGCCCGCAGAAACGTTGACAAACAGACAGCGTCAGAGAGACAAACAGACTGACAGAGACAGACTGACAAAGAGAGAGACAGAATCAGAGACAGACAGATATAGAGAAAGTAAAAGGCTGACTGACAGTCACAGGGATAGACAAAGTTGGACAGACAGGCAGAGAGACAGAGAGACAGGCAGACAGGCAGAGAGACAGACAGACAGGCAGAGAGACAGACAGACAGACAGGCAGAGAGACAGACAGGCAGAGAGACAGACAGACAAGCAGAGAGACAGACAGACAGACAGGCAGAGAGACAGACAGACAGACAGGCAGAGAGACAGACAAACAGACAGGCAGAGAGACAGACAGACAGGCAAAGAGACAGACAGACAAGCAGACAGAGAGACAGACAGGCAGAGAGAGGCAGAGAGACAGACAGAGAGACAGACAGGCAGAGAGAGGCAGAGAGACAGACAGGCAGAGAGAGGCAGAGAGACAGACAGAGAGAGGCAGAGAGACAGAGAGGCAGAGAGACAGAGAGGCAGAGAGACAGACAGGCAGAGAGAGAGAGAAAGACAGACAGGCAGGCAGAGAGAGAAAGGCAGACAGGCAGGCAGATAGGCAGACAGACAGAGAGACAGACAGAGAGACAGAAAGACAGACAGACAGAGAGACAGACAGACAGAGAGACAGACAGAGAGACAGACAGAGAGAGAGACAGACAGAGAGACAGACAGACAGAGAGACAGACAGACACAGAGAGAGAGAGACACACAGAGAGAGAGACACACAGAGAGAGAGACACACAGAGAGAGAGACACACAGAGAGAGGCAGAGAGAGAGAGAAAGACAGACAGACAGGCAGAGAGAGAAAGACAGACAGACAGGCAGCGGCAGAGACAGACGGAGAAAGAGAAACAGAAAGACTGAGATATAGGGAGAGCTTGTCAGGGTCCGTGACTCAAAGCAACAATAATCTGTATGGAAGGTCTCAACCAGAATATCTGATAATGCCCAGAATAGAGGAGGTTAGCCAAGGGAGCCATTACTGCTTGCTCTCTCCCTCTCTCTCTCTCCCTCTGTCTTTCTTTCTCTTTGTCTCTGTCTCTTTCACTCACTTTTTCTCTTTGTCTCTCTCTCTGTCTGTCTGTCTGTCTCTCCCTCATTCCCCCCTTCTAGCCTTCAAGCCATACCACAGCTAGCCTTCCCCCAGACAGGTTACTGGAGGTGCATGGAATCAACATCTACAATATCATCTTGTTGAATCAACCATTTCACCTTCACTTTCATCTACTCCATCAGATGCTTGAAGGCATAACAGGGAGTTGGAGTGGTTCTCTGGGGTTGAAGGGGGCCTGGTTACCATGGATGGCTCAACCTCTACTCAAGTGTGTTTGTGTGTGTGTGTGTGCCCGTTTGTGTGTCTGTGTGTGTCTTTGCTGTTTTAGTTTGTTACTTCACAGGAAAGTCCAGCTTAGTTTTCCTCTCCTCCTTTCTTCGTCCTCCTCTCACCTCTCCTCCTCACCTCACCTCCTCCTCACCTCCTCCTCACCTCCTCACCTTTCCTCCTCCTCTACTCTCCTTCTCTCCTCCTTCTGCCCTCTCCTCCTTCTAAAGTAGTGCAATGTGGGATGGAGTGCTTTTTTCCTCTGTGTTTTTCTCCGGGAAATAAACACCCGGTGTTCGGGCTGACTGACTGAATCGGGGCTGGAGGCCATTACAGAGGCTTTTCACGCAGTCTGTCATCTCGCCCGGCCCACACAGAAATATACACAGCTAGCGAACACCGCTAGTTCTCAGCTTGGTTGTAGGCCACAGTAGAATGTATCTGTGCAGCATGGGTTGAGAGTAAGCTGGCCGGCAGTTTCTATTGTAATGTGTTAAGCTATAAAGGGTGTTTATGCTAGTTGGAAGCTAGGACATGTCTGCTGTGGGCTGTCTTTCTCTCTCTTTCTTCTCTTTCTCTCTTTCTCTCTTTCTCTCTTTCTCTCTTTCTCTCTTTCTCTCTCTCTCTCTCTCTCTCTCTCTCTCTCTCTCTCTCTCTCTCTCTCTCTCTCTCTCTCTCTCTCTCTCTCTCTCGCTCTCGCTCGCTCTTTTTTCCTTTCTCCTTTGTTTACTCTCCAACTGTTGGGCAGATTTTCTGTGTACTTGAAGCTTGAGTCTCTGTGAGGTCAAAAGGTCAGGCAGCGAGGCCCCTCGCTGAGCAGAATATAGACACGGCCCAGACACTCAGGAGACAACGACCAGAACATGTACGAATAGGGACTTACATACGAGTAACAGCTTCACCTGTTGTACGTTCTAATGTATCAGTGCACTGACCACTAAGACCCTTTAAGGAAACGATTCTGTACATTCTATGTCTGAACCTGTCCAACTACTGTATTTAAGCACTCTTGTGAGAGAGAGTCTTCACTCATGCTAGCCACTCTGTTGTGGATTGGTGTCATGATCCGACATCGAGCTAATAAAACCAAGTCAACACTTTTATATTGTTGTGCATCCTTGGAGATCTCTGGAGACTCATACTTTCTGTTTCTCGGCATCCCTGCTGTGCCCAGGCTGTTCCTGTGGTGCCCACCTGGTGCCAGTGCCAGCTGGGCCCAGCTGAGCGCGGGGCAGAGCCGGCCGGAGAGACCGCTCACCAGGAGAGGCTGAGCCTGGACGCTGAGCCGGACTCGGAGAGGGCGACCCGTCTAGACAAGACCACACAGACGCCCTGGAGACCACACGGAGTGAGTGCTGCTTCCCCGCTCTTCTGCTCCTGCTCTGGAATCAAACACGCTCTCATTCACACGCAGTGGTCACGGTCATGTGATCAGTGTCCATCCGTCTGTCCTTTTATCAGTGTCCATCCGACTGTCCTGTGATCAGTGTCCATCAAACAGTCGTTCGATCAGTGTTCATTGCCATCATGTGAGCAATGTCCAATCGCCCGTTCCAACTGGCTCAGTGAATGTGGTGATTTCCTCTGGCTTCTGGTCAGTGGAGGGAGCTGACTAGTATTGTGTGTGTGTGTGTGTGTGGGGGGGGGGGGGTTCCGGTGGATACTGGATACCCAATCTACCCCCCACCCTCCCTTTCTTCTCTGTGACAGGCTGCTCTTGGTGGCATGGCTTCCCAGCTTTATGGCAGCCTGTCCCCAACTGGGGTGCTCAGTACTCTCTCTCACACGCACACACCCTCAGGCAGTGACTTCAATGACAACCAGCTCTCCATCTAAGAAAGCGAGACAGGAGCCCATTGTTTAACTGGCCCAGATAATACAGAGCAGCACCCAAAACACACCACCCTCAATAACATGAAAATTGCATTGGCAGTAGGACAGTCACACAAACACACACACACACACACACCTTACCCCAATATGATGGACAGTGTGTTCCCTGGGAGGCAAGTGAAAAACTTGATTAGGTTTGAAAAAGAGGTGCCCTGTTTGAAATATGTCCTGCAATAAGGCAGTCAGGTTCTCCTTGTACACCGGCTCTATGGAGCCCAGCCACCAGAAGGCACCTGCGGGGGTTAGTGCCTTACTGACTGGGTGTGGAGGTGTGATGTGACTGTGCGCTGGCAGAGAGCATAACCGCTCCACTCAATTAGAACCGCAAGTGCACTTTTGGACACTTTTGTGTCCCGTCGTGATTGGATTTCTTCGCCCCCCCCCCATGACGCGGATCAGAGGGACGGAGGGATGATAACGAGGGGAAGAGGAGAAGGGACTGGGGCAGAAGAGGGATGGGGGGGGGGCGGGGAGAGGTGGAGGGGGGGTGGGAGGTGGGAGGTGGAGGGGAAAGAGAAATTGCTTCCTCTCTGATTTACTGCTGGGTTCCCATCTCACCTGTAGAACACTGTAATGGAGGTTGTTTCACAGCAGGTGTGTGTGTGTGTGTGTGTGTGTGTGGCAACCCACACCCCACACCGCAGCCCCCTAATTGAATTCTCCTTCATTCAGACGCACAAGTGCCCAGGAGCCGCCTAAAGATAAGTCAGGTGTGCAGGGGTGTCAGCCATCTTTGTGTTTTCACACCTCCCTCCGTGTCTCTCCTCCGCTCTGCAGCAGCCCGGTTTGAAGGCAAACGTAGCATGTGATAGCTCTGACATTTCCATTTTGTCGCCTCTTTGAAAGGTTAGAAAGGAAGCTCAGACAGCACTGTTTCTTTATCTCTCTCTCTCTCTCTCTCTTCTCTCTCTCTCTCTCTCTCTCTCTCTCTCTCTCTCTCTCTCTCTCTCTCTCTCTCTGTCTCTCTCTCTCTGTCTCTCTCTCTGTCTCTCTCTCTCTCTCTGTCTCTCTCTGCTCTCTCTCTCTCTGTCTCTCTCTCTCTGTCTCTCTCTCTCTCCCCTCCATTAACTAGTTCTCTTCTTTCTGCAGATAAGAGAAGAAAGAGTACACAAACACAAAATAGAGAGAGGTAGTGGGAGAGCGAGTTAGCAAGAGCAGATGACAAACAAGGCAGGGTGACAATAGCACTGGAGGGGACTGGCTCAAAGGCTGCTCGGAACACAAACACACACAGAGAGACACACGCGCAGACACACACACACAGAGAGACACACGCGCGCAGACACACACACACACAGAGAGACACGCGCGCAGACACACACACACACAGAGAGACACACGCGCAGACACACACACACACACAGAGAGACACGCGCGCAGACACACACACACACAGAGAGACACACGCACGCAGACACACACACACACACAGAGACACACACGCGCAGACACACACACAGACACACACACAGAGAGACACACAGCGCAGACACACTCACATACTCTTTCATGCTGCGGCGGGGCTGAGTTCCACACTTCCTGGTGTCATTGTGCGTGTGTGAAGCCGTCTTCCTGCGTCAGGTCTGAGACGGCTTGAAATGAAGGCTTCCGGAAGGAGACTTTAATCTGTGTGATGTCTCGCCCTCCACACGCCTCTCTCCACCTCGGTTTATAGGCCTACAACACACACACACACACACATACTGGATAGAGGCAATAGACTGTGATGTCTCTGCATCACTTCCTTTTATCTCCACTACTTATTTGTATTCATGTTGATTTGTGTGTGTGTTATGAAGTCGACCAAAGCCATGAGAGGCTCAAGGGGAACAGAAGCAAATCTTGTTTACCATGGTCAAGGGAGCGAAAAGAAAAATGGTGCCTTGTTTTTGTCTCTTTCCTTAGCCTAGCATAAACCAGCTCGATGAGTCAGCCTACACTGGTCAATACCAGCTGTAATTAGAACAAGCTACGGAGAGGGAAGGGAGTGTGTGTGCGTGTGTGCGTTGTCCACTGGAAAAAAACAGACATCACTACCTAATACTAGGAGCCCTGTTATGGTGTTTATCTCTGTCTTCCCCTCTCTGTCTCTCTGGTCGTCCTCCCTCCTCTCTGGTGTGTCAGCTCCTGTATCAGGTGTGTTTCTCTCCTCTGTGTTCAGGCCGCCCTTCCTGCCCCCTCTCTCTGCCCTCCCTGGCTGCGCCGGCGCCCGCACCAGGGACGCCTGCGGGCACGCGCGCCCCACCACGCCAGACAGAGTGAGTCTGAGCCCCTGACTGGAGTCGTACCCTCCCACCCCACCCTCCCACCGCCATCCCCATGCTGTCCCAGCACCCCCCTGCTTCACGCCCATAGGCTCTTAGAAACATCCTGCTATGCCCGCCGCCATCACCCTCACGGCCCCCGGCCCTCTCTCGGCTAAACCCCTGAGAGCGCTGAGAGCTCAGACATCGGGGGGAGGGAAGGGAGAGAGAGAGAGAGGGAGGAATACAAAAATAAAAAAAATACGTTGCTGGAGGAAGAAAAATTCAGCGGAAGGGAGTGACAGAGAGGGGGGGGAAAAAGGAGCGAAACAGACAGAGAGAGGAAGAAAGATGAAGGTAGAAAGAGACAGAAAACGAGAGGAGATTGTGCGTGTCTCTCCTAACTCGCCCAGTCCAACAGGGAGCTAGAAAGAGAGCGATGGAGAAAGGGTGTCAGCTCGTCTTCCTCCTCGTGTGCCCTCTGATCTCTCCAGCTGTAGCAGCAACCCTCAACCTCCGTTTGCCTTTCCTGCTCTCTCCCTCCATCCCTCCATCCCTACGCTCGCTCAGCACTTTATTCTGGCCTTGGATCCGCCTGCTCCGACCGACTGAATCTGTGCTGCTCATTTCCGCTGCAACCTGAACATCCTGCCATCTCAGTTGTTCACTGTACTGTTCTGCCATTGGTCTGATGTTAGGAATGTCTATTAGGCTCCTGTCAGTATTTTCTGTTGTGCATAATGCGTATCTACTTTAAGGCTGATGTTAGAGCAAATGTATTGTGTTGCAGGTTGTCTGCCTTTGTGTTGTATAAGGATCTGTCATGTTCCAGGTTGGACTTGGATATCTCTTTATTATTATTTCATCCCGCCTCCTCTTCCTCAGTGACCGTCTCTCTCTCTCTCCTCTCCTTTCTCTCCCTCTGCCTCTCCTGTACTGCCCCTGGCAAGGAGTGGAGCAGCTAGTGCACTACTTCACTGATAAAGCGTGGTACGGTACCTTTAACATTCCTCTCTCTCCCTGCCCTCTCTCCCTCCCTCCCTCCCTCCATCACTTGACCTCCTGCATGGTCCAGACAGAGTGATGGAAACACTGTCCAGTGTCTGTGCGCGCCGTCCTGGACCTCTCCCTCATGCTCCTTGGCAGGGGGTGTGTCCTGTTGCCCCCCCCCCCCCCTCCCATCACCCCATGTCTGTAAGCTCCGCCCACCCTGCATGTCTGCCCTCCAACCCTGCCCCCTCGTTTGTCTGCCCCCTCCCTCCCTCCCATCACCCCTTCTTGCATCTGTCTCCGTCGCCCTATGCAAGTAAAGTTTCAAGTTCAGATTCTGGTCCTGCTCCTGATTCTGGTCCACACCCCCCGCCCCATAATCTCTGCTTACGGTTGAATGAGTCCCCCGAACCCTTTGTTATTACTCAAACTTTAATTAGCAGCAGAGTGCTACCGTACGTGCCACCGGATAAAAGTGCTTGTTGTGGAGTATCTATTGTGGCTATTCTAATGAGTGCGGAGTCAATGGGGAGCTGAGTGGCTCACAATGACATTAGAGGGAGGGAGAGGAAGAGGAAGGCGTTGTGGAACGTCAGCACTTTGGAAGCTGAGGTGCAGACAAGACACACATAGGGAAGCTCAAGGTCACACTGCTGGAGGTGGACCTGAGGGGGGGGGGGGGGGGGGGGGGGGGAGGGGGGGGGGGCTTTGACCACTATACAGGGTTCAACTCATTGAACTTTTCCATAACATAACTTGAGTGATGTCCACTTAAGGACCTATGTTTGTGCATTTGAAGAGCACCTCCATCACTGTTTTGGCATTGGAGCTGTAAGCTGTGGGGAACAGGAACGTCCCAGGACTTGGCAGAGGAGTGGTCCCCCCTCTCCCAATCCCTCCCTCCTTCTCTCCCTCACACATGGCCCTCCTCCTGCTGTCTGGAGAGAGTGGGATGGAGGGATGGAGAAAACAAGGTGAATCCCTCCTTGAAACACCTGCAGCGGGTTTACAAGGATCCTCTCTCCCCTCTCTCTCTCCTTTCTCTCTCTCTCTCTCTTTTACTCGATCTCTCTCACTGTCTTGCTCTCTCTTTCTTGCTGTCTCAGTCCCTTCTGTTCTCTCACCCTCTTCCCTCCCTCCCTCCCTCCCTCCCTCCCTCCCTCCCTCCCTCCCTCCCTCCCTCCCTCCCTCCCTCCCTCCCTCCCTCCCTCCCTCCCTCCCTCCCTCCCTCCCTCCCTCCCTCCCTCCCTCCCTCCCTCCCTCCCTCAGTACGGCGTGGCTCCAGCAAGTCGTGTCACCTTTTGTTAGCCGCCGCTCACTAATCCCCCGTCGCCTGTCATCCATTATTTATGGAATCTCTTCCCTGGGCCGGCGCCCCATCCTCGGGCGCGTACACACAACCGCCCACACACACCACAAACCCACGCCGCACACACAGTCCCCCTTCACAACCCCCAGACTTTGAAAAGTTCCATGAAGGAGTTCCAGTCTGCAGAGTAGAGGACTGACTAGCTACTCAGGAAGGGCTACAACAGCCTCCCCTCCGCCTCCGTGACCCCCCCCCTCTTCTGTCTGACCCCAGCCTCTGTGTTTCAGAAATAAAGAGGAGAGAGAGACGAGGACAAGGAGAGATCCAGGCTCCACAGGCAGTGTGAAGATGCTGCTTAGTGCCTGGGGCTGGAGGGGAGGAGCTGGGGGTCCATGGTGACCAGTAGGGGGCGGTGTGCACCAGTGAAATCTGTTCTGTGTAGGGGACTGAGAAACGTTATCAGGGTAAACTAATTGGGCTTTGTCTTTGACTGTTAAAAGGCATCTACTTGAGAGGGGTGGAGGGGAGAGGAGATTAGGTGAGGGGAGAGGAGGAGAGGAGATGAGGGGAGAAGAGGAGAGGAGGAGAGGAGGAGAGGAGGAGATGAGGGGAGAGGAGAAGGGGAGGAAGGGGCAGGGAGGGAGGGGAGAGGAGGGAGGGAGTGAGTGGAGGGAGGGGCGGGGAGGGAACTCTACATTTGACTATAAAGATTCAGCCCCTGGGGAAGCTTTGAGGTTTGTGATGTGCAGAGAGAGATGGCATGGCTCAGGTTTGTACACACACACACACCTTTGCAACACAGATCAAAGGGGATAACGAGCCACTGCAGCTGTGTGATGCAGCTTGTGTAGAAGTGTATACTGAGCTGAAAAAGGCATACAATACCGCAGGTTGACTGCTGCTTGTGAGTCTGATATCTTATCATGAATCTGAAACTGCTTGAGAAGATGGTGAGCAGTCCTGACCTAACCTGGAGGTGAATTGAATGGGTGTGCAACTTGGACACACTCACACACACTCCTTCACACACGCATACACATCAAAGATAGACTTCACGATAGCTGAGCTTCCTGCTCCTGGTCTGCCAGGCTCCTTCTACAGACCAATCATCTGACAGAATTATTCTCTTTGAGAGCCTGGTTTGTCTTACCTGCTGTGTCTCTCGCTCTCTCGCTCTCTCTCTCTCTCTCTCTCTCTCTCTCTCTCTCTCTCTCTCTCTCTCTCTCTCTCTCTCTCTCTCTCTCTCTCTCTCTCTCTCTCTCTCTCTCCTCTTAGCTCTCTCTCTCTCCCCTCTCCCCTCTCTCTCTCAATCATATTTGAGTTGCTTACGACAGAACACTTCTTTTCATGCTCAAAGGGTATTTTTGTACCTGAAGTATTATATTTGGGCACAGAAACATGAAGCACCAATGTTTTTCCACTCTGTCTCTCTCTCTCTCCCTCATTGACTGACTGACCACTCTCTTATGTGGAAGCAGCCATGTTTTCTACCTTAACAAGCAGCCGAAATGTTAATGAGGGACGATAGACAGGTCTAGACCAACCACGCACACGCGCGCTTGACACACACACGCCCGCGCACACACACTAACCTTTCCCTAATTGATGAAGGGGTTATGGCGGACTCCTTGTTATGACGGCTCCTGGCAGAGACAGGTGCTCCCTCGGAGGACCCTGTCGTGGAACACACACACATACACACTCACACACACACATACACACTCACACACACGCATACACACTCACACACACAGCACTGTTGCTCCATGCTGGCGATACCATGAGGTGGGGGAGTGAAGAGGCAAGACAAGGTGAAGGGCGGGGTGTGGAAGGGGGGGAAGGGGGGGGGTATGTAGGGTTTGACGACTGGTAAAAAAGTAGAGATGGAGACAGACACACACACATATACACGTACTGTGACCACCCACACACTCCACTAGAAGTCCTCAGAATGAAAGCTCGTCTCCAGCAGAGTTTTTTGTTCAGCTTGGTGTGTTGCCTTTATGTTCTAGAGTCTAAACGAAGCAAAGAGACGGAACACTGTTCACCGGGGGAACGTTCTAGGCACTTTGTGTAAATGTATACCGTGCCAAGGCTGCAGAGATGTGAGAGACTGCATTTGATCTTCTCTTGTTTAGCCTCCAGAGAGTTAGGGGCCCTGTGATAATTTTTTGTTACAATGGACTTTTTGTTGAGTTAGAAAATGCAGGCCCATGCGACGTGATTCATGCACATTTTTGAAGGATTTTGAAGAGTGAAATGAGTGTCTTTCAGAGATGTATTTCATGTTCTGTGAATGATGTGAGGTGGATACAGTTGTTGTTAATGAAGAAACAGGCCTACCGTTAATCTGTACAGTAGCAGCTGTCTAATATGTTTACATCTCTCTGCTCCCCCCCCTTCCAGCCTCAGATACTGCTGCCCCCCCAGCCCAGCTTCAGAGAGCTGCTGCCCCAGGGAAGACTAGCCCAGCCATCCTGCTCCTCCGAAGGCCCCGCTGAGTCCTGCAGAGACCCTGGTGGGGGCCACAGGCCTCAGGAGAGAACCCCACCCTGCACTGAGGGGGTCCACACCAACCCCCACGCTTCTAGTGACCAGGTTTCATCCAGACCCCGGCACTCTGCTGACCACGTCCAGACCAGCCTCCTGCCCTCTGCTGTCTCACAACCTGCTCTCTCCCTGACTCAGCCTCAGACACTGCTATCTCTGCTTTAGATCCAGCCCCAGCCTCAGCCCCAGCCTCTTCTCCAGCCTCCATGGTCACTGATGCGGACAAGCTTAGTCTCCTCCTCACCACTCAGCTCGTAATTAGCGACCTAGAAGATTCCACAATCCAGAGCAATCTCCGCCCCCCTGGACCCCACCCCAGAGCTGATCACACCCACAGCAGCCCTGCCCAATCGGAGAGCCCCGCCCCTCATCAGCCCCAGTCCCCCGGCTCCCTGAAGATGAACTCCCTGCTGAGGAAGCCACAGGAAGCCTCCTCCTCCCCCCCAGAAAGGGGCGGCCTGGCCAGGGCTGGTTCCAGCCTGGGGCCCCCGGTCCTCCCAGCCCTCCAGCTCTTGAGGCTCAGACCGCTCCCCTCTCCCTTCAGAAGTCTGCCCTGCCCCAGCTCCAACACCCAGACCCCTGCACCCCTCTCACTGAGTCCCCCCAGCATGTCAACCGCCCTCCTCCTCCCCTCCTCCTTCCCTCCACAGACCAGGGGTCTTAGACCACCACTCCGACCCAGGGACACTGAGGGCAGTGGTGGGGGGAGACCCCGAGTTCTGGTCCCTCACAGCCTATCACGCCTCCCCAAGCCAAAAAGCAACTGACTGACTTTGCGGATGACATTCGCCTAACTGACCAATCAGCTGACTGACAAAATCACTGGATATGTTGTTGACTGACAGGCTAGCTGGTTTATTGTTGCTCCAAGACCCAGACACGTACAAACCACTACCCTGACTTGCACAGGCACCTCTGGCGTCTCTAGTAGCAAGGTCATCCTGTCTGTCTGTCTGTCCCATTTCACACGTACCGAAAACACAGAAGAAAGAGAGACAGAAAGAATACAAGAGAGAGAAGATGAAGACTGGCTAGCTGTTGATTATTTATGGACCACATGACCCAGCAGAGCATTCTATCCACCTCTCTCACCTCTCACATAACCCTCGGAAAAGGTTGAACAATAAACAATTCATCTGTCAGTGTTTATGTCGGGATTTTAATCAGTCCTTCTCCCCTCATCCTGTCTCGCTGCTGACCAGGTCAGGTCAGATGTATTCGACGTGGGGCGTTTGTGGGTCTGAGACTCGTTCGGTGTTCTCCCTGGGACTGTGCACTGCCACGGGCCGCTGCTGTGCTGTGCTGTGCCTGGGACTGTGCACTGCCACGGGCCGCTGCTGTGCTGTGCCGTCCCCTGCGCTCTCTCGATATGCAGCTTCAGTCTTTGTAACTCTGCCTCTCTTCCCGGGGGCCACTGGCTTCGGACGCCCCGCATCCTCACTTTTGTAAGTCCCACGTGTGGAAGTGAACCCCCTCTCCCCCAGGACGCATCCCAGCAGCTGCTGCTGATCCTGAAGCCTGTGATTCCGCTCCGCTCGGCTGTCTGTCTCGTCTGACTGTCTTTGTCTTCCTGCCTGTCTTGTCGTGGCGGCTGTGTGTTTGTCTGTACAGTGTGGCTCTGTCGTTGAATAGGGGGCAGCCTGACAAAGGGAAATGAGAGCAAGCCAGCTCGCAGGATTGGTCCTTTTTTCGAAAAAGAAAGGGATGTCTTTGTTCTCCCCTCCTCTCTCCTGCCATCAAACCCACTCTGGGAGAGATGGCTGCTACATAGTCGCCTAGTAAACCTGTAATACACACCACACACACACACACATAACCATCTCACCCCTGCGGTCGTCGGAGATGTTGGTTCTATTTGGCACCATGATTGTGGTTGGCATGGTGATGACTGCTGAGTGGGGAAGTGGGGCATGTCAAGAGGCTGATGCACATGCTCAGTGTCTCCCACGCGCTTTTTGCACTTCCTGGAAGTGGCTTAGTCTATATCACGCCCGAGCCTACCCTCTAACACACACTCCCACTCAAACCCAATCACACAGACCATTAGTATTTTTCTCTGTCCCTCTTAAGGAGAATAAAGGGTTTCCTCCTGCGTCATACGACAGATCAAGAGGGACAGTGTGGGTGGATGAGAACCGTGTGAGGGGACTGATTTGAAGAAGCCCCACGCCGTCGAGTCTTGCGCTCAGAGAATCTTCCCATCTTTGGAGTCGGTGTGCTGTTCTCTCTCTATATCAAAACTGACCTCTAACTTATTCCCTATTGGTCAAAATTGCTGCATGCCCTTTGAACCATTTCATACCTGCTTTACGTTTTTTTTTTTTTTTTTTTTTTTCTGTACCTTCCAGACATTGCCACCTACCTTAACAGTATTCTATGTGGTTAGCATGGTGATTATGACCATTAGAACTGTTGTCTCACCTGAAAGATACCTCAACGTGCGCTCGTGTCCCTTCCGGCTTCTGTGGTGGCGTAAAGCTAACTCACGCTGAAGTAGCTCTCAGATCAGAAGCAGAGTTTGAGGAGTATTGAGATGTACTCAGAGCTGCTTCTTAAACTCCTGGAGGTCGCCCCTCATCCAGGGCCCTAAGATCTCTACACACTTTGCTATTTGTATAGAAAATTTACCTGAAGTGCACTCAGACCCCACTCTAGTTAGCATGCGTAGCAGATCGGTGTCCCATGCAAAGTGAAACAGTATTTAAATTACTCGAGGTGTGTTTGATTTAATCTCTGGGCTCGGCCTAAATCAACTGTATGTTTCTGAATGCCAGTGTGCCCTTCCTAGCAGATAAGAGCAAAAGCTTCACCAGTAATCTCTGTTATGATGAACAAACAAACACTATTTGAGGTTCCTATGGGAAGGAGTAAGGGGAATTGAATCTAGCCTGTTGGACAGAGAAAATGAATGAGAGAGAGAGTGAGGGGGAGTCCTTGACTTAAAGGATTTAAAGAGTCAGCCCCTGCATATTTTCAGATTAATAAGATCTTAACTGAAGATCAACTTAGTTGTTTGGAAGGAAGTCTTCCCTTGGAACAGAAGTTTTTTGACAAAGTTTCGAAGGAAAGGTTTCCTTTGTTGTTTCTCACTGGCTGGCATCTTCTTGAGTGCCCCTCCCCCCCCCCCCCCCCCCCCCACACACACACATGTGCAAACACACTTCATCTCTTCTCCTTCACAGATGCATCCTTCTGTCTACGGAGCTACTTTGATTCGATACGTTTTACATTTCAGCTGTTTAATTGCCTCACTGCCCGGCTGCTCTCTCACACACAAGCCCCTGAGGACTGTAGAGGGGATAAACAGGCCTGACTAACTCTGAGATTCCCCTCAGTTCCAGTCACATCTAACAGACTTCTTTAGGTGTGTTTACGTGTGTTGAGCTGGGAGGACTGAGGGCGGGCTGAATGATGAACTGATGAGGTGTCAGACTGAGTTGTTCTGCACCAGAGGGGTGGTACAGAACACTCCTCTGCATCTTCATCTTCACCAGGACATGTAGGGTGAGACCCCTCCCGCCTCCTCTCCCCCCTCCTGCCTCCTCTCCCCCTCCTGCCTCCTCTCCTCTATCTGCCTCCTCTCCCCCTCCTGCCTCCTCTCCCCCTCCTGCCTCCTCTCCCCCTCTTGCCTCCTCTCCCCCTCTTGCCTCCTCTCCCCCTCCTGCCTCCTCTCCCCCTCCCGCCTCCTCTCCCCCTCCCGCCTCCTCTCCCCCTCCAGCCTTCTCTCCCCCTCCCGCCTCCTCTCCCCCTCCAGCCTCCTCTCCTCTATCTGCCTCTTCTCCCCCTCCCGCCTCCTCTCCCCCTCCTGCCTCTTCTCCCCCTCCCGCCTCCTCTCCCCCTCCTGCCTCCTCTCTGCCTCCTCTCCCCCTCCTGCCTCTCCTCTATCTGCCTCTTCTCCCCCTCCTGCCTCCTCTCCCCCTCCCGCCTCCCCTCTCCTCTCCCCCTCCCGCCTCCTCTCCCTCTCCCGCCTCCTCTCCCCCTCCCGCCTCCTCTCCTGCCTCCTCTCCCCCTCCCACATTCCCTCCCCTCCCTCCACCACTCATGTCTTAAAGTGTCCCTCTTAGGCATGGTCAGTTGAGGACCTCACCCTACCACATGCAGGTCACCACTGTTCTGTAGCTTCACACTCTGTGACCTTTATCTTTCCATCTTTGTAACTCCACGGTTGTAACAGCTCCAATCCCTGGAATTGACCTGCTTGTTGCAAACTGTTAGTATACTACACTGTAAAGTTGGCTAAGAACACAAAATAGGGCAGTAGTGTACTGTAATCGGTAGTTTACAGGGCACGCTATCTACATGTGTTTGAGGCAGATCTACTCCAAAATAATGTCTGTGTTGACTGTAAAGATCTGTTGTGTAACTTATTGTCCTCCACAGGGATCTAAGATGAGACATTCTGTGGCGGGAGGGGGGGGGGTTGGTCTCTTGTGTGCTTTTATCCAACCTCTTGCCAATTCTGTTTTAATCCCATGTTTGCCGCTGTTATTTAATTTGTGCAATACGATAAACTGAGAACACAACTGGTTATACACAATGCTCTAATTATTTATATTCTGTATGTGTACATGATATACAATATCTTTGTCTGTGTGGAATTGTCACCGAATTGTGAGCTTGTGAAGAAAAAACATATATAATTAAGGAAATATGTCAATCTGAAAAATGCACTTTAAATGAATGTGTAGCGTTGAGAAGTGGAGGATGAATGAACTTGAAAGGTGTTGGCTTGCTGTTGGACATCTCTGACACTTCTCAGAACGCTGTTGGCTTCAAACTCGGAGGCTTCAACTGTGTGACTGAGCGCTCCAATAAACACGGCGCCAAACCTATTCACTCATCTGTCGTACTTTGTCTTTTGTGTGTGTGTGTGCGCGCACGTGTGTGTGCCTGCTGCTGGCGTTGCCGGTGTGATTATTAGGCTCTTATCTAGCTGTGCCTGGTGTGTGTGAGGCACCGGCTATTTTTCAAAGCAAAGCCCTGCAGGACACACACTCATAACAAGTCATCGGTCAATTCCTGCACGGCTAGCCCTGCCCTGCCCTGGCCCAGACTGCCCTGCCCTGGCCCAGACTGCCCTGCCCTGGCCCAGACTGCCCTGCCCTGGCCCAGACTGCCCTGCCCTGCCCTGGCCCAGACTGCCCTGCCCTGGCCCAGACTGCCCTGCCCTGGCCCAGACTGCCCTGGTCCAGACTGCCCTGCTCTGGCCCAGACTGCCCTGCCCTGGCCCAGACTGCCCTGGCCCAGACTGCCCTGCCCTGGCCCAGACTGCCCTGCCCTGGCCCAGACTGCCCTGGCCCAGACTGCCCTGCTCTGGCCCAGACTGCCCTGCCCTGGCCCAGACTGCCCTGCCTGGCCCAGACTGCCCTGCCCTGGCCCAGCCTGCCTAGCACAGCATTGTCTGCTGACATCAGACTCTCACAGTCAGTCTAGTCTGTATTGTCTACAGACACACTTCCTCTAAGCGCCTTTCTGTTGTGGGGCTCGGTCTGACATCAGTGCATCTTTACTTTGTCTTATCCTTTTCTTTCTCCCTCATCCGCCCCCTTATTCTTCTCCCTCCATCCCCTCCTTCCCTCCCCTCCTCCTCCCTCTCCCTCCTCCTCTCCATCTCCTCCATTGTTTTAGTAGCATACATAGCCTCCAGACTTGGTTCTCTAACCAGTTGACACCAGAGGTGATTTATCCTTCACATTGTGTGTTGAGAGCTGTCCTGTCTTTCCCAGGGTGACGAGGCATTTGATTGGCAGGTTTGTTGCTCTGAACATCAGGACTGTTCCCTGCCACCTTCACAGTATCACTGCACTCTCACTGCTCTGACTGGCGGCTTCATTTCATACAGTTTCTCAGTTCTTCACTCTGTGCCCTGGACATCTGTCTACTGGGGTTTATGTGTGTGTGTGTGTGTGTGTGTGTGTGTGTGTGTGTGTGTGTGTGTGTGTGTGTGTGTGTGTGTGTGTGTGTGTGTGTGTGTGTGTGTGTGTGTGTGTGTGTGTGTACATGCCCTGTGTGGCAGGTAACAAGCACGCACACTGTTTGTCAGTGCAGGGACAAATGTACGAGTCCAGTCTAAATGGAGACCCCAGTGCAATAAACTCACCTCAGATTCCTATTACTCACTCTTACTATGGTACTTACTGGGTGGGTTGGTCAGCAGGACACACACACCAGATTCACGGCAGGTCTGCTGGCTGATCGTCTACTCCTCAGATTCATCAGACAGATTGCTGAGAAGCAGCCTGCTATCTCCCACTGTAAACAACCGAGAGACCTGGACTGCATGACAGCTTGTGCTTTTTAAGTTTCCCTGAACTGTAGCTGGTCTAGCAGCACTCAGCAGTATCTTGATAGGAGAGGTCAGTGTTGATGGTTTAGTGCTTGGTTCCACTCGCTCTCCACTTTTAATAGCTGCAGTCGGTGCAGAACTTTACACCGACTGAAGATTGTTTGTGAGGTGATATCTCTGAATTCTGTTCCCTTCTGTAAACGTGGCGATCCCGAAAAACTTGTGTTTTAATTTGTGTCCAAGGTAGAACACAAATATCCTTCAAATCGCTCAGGGAGCAGAGCCTCAAAGCCTGTAGGTGAGCAATTACATCAACTTGTGCATGATTGCACTCAATCAATAAATCATCAATTCATGAGCTTCGTAAATCATGTTTCCTCGTGTTACAGCACGGAGAGCGAGACCGGAACCAAACTCACATCCCATAATAAGCATTACTTCATTCTGGTCTTGATGACACATTTACATGGTTACACAGGGTTTGAACTAGCTAAAAGTAGATCTGGTTATGTGGGGACAGACTGGCTCTGCAAATGAGGACTCCAGGGATTTGTTTGGCTTCATGTGTTTCAACCTGAAGATTTGAACCCTAAAATGTATTTTTCCCCAAAGGGCTTGAGCACTGCTGCCTCCATGAAGGTTCCGTCATGTTCTCCAGAAGTCATAACCCTCGAGGATAGATAGTCAGGTGATCTTCATCCTGCACCAGTCCGACCTGACCAGTTGTATGAGCTTCATCAGCTGTCTAGCGCCTCTTCTTATTCACCACACTCTGAACCTCTCCCTTATTCTCTTCCATCCTCCCCCCCTTCCAACCATTCCACCAGGCTCTGGGCTTGTATGAAGAAGAGAATGGGTCTTTCATAAAATAGCAATTATCATGTTAGCTAACACAGACGAGTGCCCTGCAGGTTAGTAGGTAGCTCAGCTGAGAGGATGAGAGATAATGGGCCTATTGTTAACGGGAAAGTGACTCGACGGGCCAGATAGGAGATATTATCATTCAGTCATTCAATCGTTGTTTCTATTCACACGGTATATGGCTATTGTTTGCCTAATTACTCTAGATGCTAATCTGTAGTTATGATCATGCTCAGCTGAACAAGAAGAGGTGAGAGCAGGGATGGTGGTGGGGTGACAGAGAAGTGTCTAGACAGTCTGATGGTGGAACAGCAGACAGCTGACGTCCCTCGGTCGCTGTAATATCTCACCTGGTTTGTAGATGCACCTATTTGTCAGTTTGAAGGGGTCCAAAATAACAACTGTGTCCTGACGCTGCTGTTATTGTGTCTCTGGAGCTCTGCCGGAGAGAAATGACCAACAGCAGACAGCAAACTCGCTCCGGTAGAATCAAACTTCCTATCCAAACTGCACCTATCAATACATCCAGCAGCAATACACCAGTATACCGTATACACAAAAGCTTCAACAAGAACAGTACAGAAAGCTTGACACACACATTCAGACACAGGCACGGGGCTTGGCACGTACACTTACACACACACACACACACACACACACACACACACACACACACACACACACACACACACACACACACACACACACACACATACACATACACATACACATACACATACATCCACACACACACACACAAACCTCAGCTAACTTTGTTGTGAATACTGCTGTTCATCACTGGCGGGGTGTGCAGAGCAGAGAGGCAGAGGAGAACTAGAGAGGTATACCCCCCCCAATCTCCCCCTCTTCTCCTTCCAGCTCCCCTTTCAAATATTCAGCTGGGCTGCAGGCAAATGGGTTCTCTCAGGGCCCCAAGCAAAATAACGTGTGTGCGTTCGTGTGTGTGTGTGTGTGTGTGTGTGTATGGGCGTGTATGTTTGAGTCGACTGCTAAAAATCACAGCTGTAATCATCTCCCAAGTTGCTATAGGCAGCTCTCTCTCTCCCTCTTTCCATCCTCCCATTTCTCACTCAACCTTTCTCTTCTCATTTCCCCCTTCATCATCCTCGTGGTGCACCATTCAGCCTAGTTCCTCAGTCCCCTGCATCCCCCCTCCCTTCCTCCCGCTTCTCTTATCCCTCGTTAAACTGAGCTTTCCCCTCGTGCATTTTTCTGCATGTTTGGCAAATTCATCAGTTTATTCTGTGAAGGGAAGGAAAAAGGAGAGGAGAGAAGAAGAAAGAGGGCAGAAGGGGAGGAGGAGGGCATGGGTGGGGAGGGGATGGGTGGGTGGGTGGGAGGGTGGATGGGTTGGTGGAATAGAGAGGAGCAAACGATGGGAGTGGAAGGACAGGGAGAAGGGAAAATGTTGGAAACGAGGGAAGTGGATGAGTGAGGAGATGGAGGGGGTGAGGAGAGGGTAGGTGGAGGGGGTGAGGAGAGGGGAGGTGGAGGGGGTGAGGAGACGGGGGTGGAGGGGGGGAGGTGGAGGGGGTGAGGAGAGGGGGAGGGGGTGAGGAGACGGGGGTGGAGGGGTGGGAGGTGGAGGTGGTGAGGAGAGGTGGAGGGGGTGAGGAGACGGGGGGTGGAGGGGGGGGAGGTGGAGGGGGTGAGGAGAGGGGAGGGGGTGAGGAGACGGGGGTGGAGGGGTGGGAGGTGGAGGGGGTGAGGAGAGGTGGAGGGGGTGAGGAGACGGGGGGTGGAGGGGGGGGTTGAGGGGGTGAGGAGAGGGGAGGTGGAGGGGGTGAGGAGAGGAGAGGAGAGGGGAGGTGGAGGGCGTGAGGAGACGGGGGGTGGAGACGGGGGGGTGGAGGGGGTGAGGAGAGGGGAGGTGGAGGGGTTGAGGAGAGGGGAGGTGGAGGGGGTGAGGAGAGGGGAGGTGGAGGGGTTGAGGAGAGGGGAGGTGGAGGGGGTGAGGAGAGGGGAGGTGGAGGGGGGTGAGGAGACAGGGGTGGAGGGGGGGGGGAGGTGGAGGGGTGAGGAGAGGGGAGATGGAGGGGGTGAGGAGAGGAGAGGAGAGGGGAGGTGGAGGGGGGTGAGGAGAAGGGAGGTGGAGGGGGTGAGGAGAGGGGAAATAACACTAGGCCTGCAATCGAGCAGAGTAACTTCCCATCAAATTACCCCATTGTTGAGAAACAGCAGCACCATTTTACTTTAAATGGTGCCGCGCCTAATCCTTACTCCGCCATTTTGTCTCCTTCATGTATGATGATGATTGCAATTGTTACAGTTGTTGTGATGGGAGAATACTATTGGGACACAGTCGCCACCAGCAGCAGGAGACACAGGCCAGGGTGTGTTGATAAGATGAGCGAGTGGATTCTAATAAGGTCTGTTCTGCCTGGTCGCAAGATAACATAATGTGTAAAACATAATGTCAAGCCCCACCTCCAGGAAAGCTAACTCAGTGGTTTCGGATGCTCATTATAAGGTGGAAAGCAGACCACAGTGTGATATATCTGAGACCAGGACAAGATGTTAGCGACTCAACAGTCTTAATCAACCTATGTTAAGACACCGCATGACAAAATAATAGTGATGCACAAGTCCCTCCCTGACTCCCTCTCTTTAACCTCTCCAGCTTTCTATTTCCATCTCTCATGGAGTCTCCCTCAGTCTCTTTCCCCCCCGTTCTCTCTCTTCAGCACTTATGCTGTATTTCTTTTTCTCTCCATCCTACTTCTACCCCCTCTTCACCCTGCCTTTGTCACTCTCCCCCCCCCCCCCTGCTCATCATCTTAATTGCTCATAATGGGATATGCTTGAGCGAGGGAAAGAGAGCAATATGATGACCTACTGGCAATAAAAACAAATATGGCATGGAAGTACAGTATTAAAAAATAAGATTATGTTACATAATAATACTACTTAATAAATAATAATAATGGTATTGATATGAATCCTATGTTAATATGAATAACCAGATAAAACCAGAATTCTAAAAGTAGTAATATTATATATATGACATTGATCTGGTTATTCATATTAACATAGGATTCATATTTTCTCAGCTGTGTGTCTTCCTCCAACTTCTAAAGGGTCTTTAGAAACCCCCCAGCCCATGTTTCAAAGTGTGAGAGGACCCTTCCTTCCTGCCCCCCCTCTCTACACAATACCTCACCATCTTCCCCCCTGCAGTAGTTCTCTGTGAGCAGTAATCTAACTAATTCTATTAACTGTTCTCAGTAGGTAATTATTGGTTGTGGCCGATGGCTTTATCTAGCTGGTGGATTCCAAATGATGAATCGCCTACAGACAGTGCAGTAGTCTTTTCCCCGGGGACAGTCGGGGTGAAAGTGTGGCATTTTGTGCAGTACGGGATGATCATCACTGTCATCCCAGCCTCCATGCCTTGAGTGTGTGGGAGCATCTGACAGCCGAGGCAGAGCAGGCGAGGAGAGAGCCACTCTCACTCTGCTGGATCGTCCCCCGGGGAGCCCGGGGGGGAGCGGCTCTTCCTCTCCTAATCGAACAGATAATCATGCTGTTTATCCGGTTCTTTGCTCATGTGTTTGTTTGTGTGTAATGCTCTGGTATTAGAAATGGTCTGGTTTTACATAAATGCGAATAGTTCAAATGACAGGTGTCACAATGCGTGCCTTCCATTATAATGTCCATCAGAAAACTGAGGAGAAATAGCCAGGTAGAGAGAGACGTGAATAGAAAAGGAGGTCAGACAGTTTCAGAGAACAAGAGTGCTCTCTGAAGAAACCCAGTACTGCAGTTGCACACCACACCACACCACACTCATGATATATGTGCTACCGGCTGTGAGTCTGCTCACACATACATACGCCTCAAGAGAGCAGACTACAGCTAAACTCCCCGCTCCTCTTAGATAACACCTTGTTCTTTAGTTCGGCAGGCTGCCACCGTCATGTGGTGAGCACTGCAGTGAGACCTGGCCTCAATGAGACTAAGAGCAGTGTGTGAGCTCGGTGTGGGATGCATCGTACAGGTGGACTTGCCCAGGCATGATGGAAGATAATTAGGGGATGTAATTACACAGCCGGCACTTCTGTTATAGAATCAGATAAACGATCGCTACTGTAGCTGATCCAGCCAGCCAGCTAGAAAAGCAGTCAGCCGGTTTGTTAGAACACCAGCCAGCCAACTAGAACACCAGCCTGGCAGCCAGCTTGCCCATCAGCTAGAAAACAAGCCAACCAGCCAGCTAGAACACCAGCCTGGCAGCCAGCTTGCCCATCAGCTAGAAAAACAAGCCAGCCAGCCAGCCAGGAAACTAGCGAGGCACAGAGTGTTAACCAGAGGGGTATTGAGACAGAGGGAACCAAGCTGTAAGGAATCAAAGGAATGCTAAGGGGCTGGAGACACAGTGGCGCTTGGTGCTGTGCATGTAATCACTACTCAGACTGGAGGGTTTGGGGAGGGGAATTGTTTCAGAGGGAGAGTAAAGGGAACGAGTTCCTGTTTGCTGCCTGGACAGATGTTGAGGCAGGGTGGCTCCTCCTCACCTGAGCTCCCCTGCTCTACGCTGGGGGGGAGGGATGGAGGGTTAGAGGCCGCAAGAGTATGGGGAGGAGGGCTGCTTTAGAAGTCAACATCAATACCACCTGTCTCTTGCCTCAGGACACTTCCATTCACTCTAGCTCTCTCATTCCAAACATCTTTATGTAACATCCTTAGTCAGCCAGCGAGCCATGGCACAGCCACACTTCCCATCTTTCAGTGGTGCGAATCCACCACAAACAACCTGTGACAGCAAAGTCACTGAGCATCACACCGAAAGTTACATGATGAAAGCATTCTCTAATTTTCCCTACGTCACAAAGCTAGTATTTTGTCCATCCCTATTTCCTGAAAAATTGCACAGTAATCACGTCAAAGCACTCTGCTGATTTCGGGGTTGGGATCTCTTTTGCTGCCAGCAGCAGAACTTCAGCCACCACGTTTGGTGTTGACGTCCCATCGGAATATTTTGACATTTGTCATCGCTATGGAAACATTTCCATGTTCCATTTTTTCCAAGTCCAGAAGTAGAATTGGTAAAGTTATTGGATGGTGCTGCCTGCCAACACCATTCTCTATGGGTTTAAAGCATAAAGTGAAGAACAGCATGAAATCAAAAATCTGGATGGTTCGCCTGGCTCATTTTGATGCACGTATCTCCATGCTTATGCATGCAGGTAGTACCATTGTCTTCATATCTAATAAGTGGCCACAGTTAGAGTTTGAAAGGAAAGTTCAGCCCGGCTTTCTGTCCAGTGTCTATATTGACTTTTAAGAAAAGAAGAAGGAAGAGAAACTCTGTTTGATTTAGGGGGCCGGAAACTGAAAGCTTTATTTTAGTTTGAACTGTGTTATTGCCTTTCGTATCCGAAGCAACACGTGCCACAAGTCTAACAGAGATGTGATCTCCCCTCCCTCTATCTCTGTCATCTCTGACAGGTCCTGCAAACCATCACGAAGAGAGGCGGAGGAGCCTTGTTCTCCTCTGGATCTCTCCGTCCTTCTGAGAACCATAAACAGAGCCAGATAGCTCATCAGAGAATGTGGTAAAGAGGCGGGAGGGGATCAGAGAGGGGATAGGACACAGGGAGGGGGGGGTTTGGTGTGAACGTGGAGGCAGAGGAGAGGAACATGAGGGGAAACGGAGGTTGGCTGATGTTGGTTTTGATTAAATAGATGAAGATACTATAACGGAACAGACACACACACACACACACACACACACACAGCTAACAGACTGAAATAGTTTGAGGGGGTTTTATGTGAAGTGCTCATGTGCCCCTCCTGCCTCCTCAACACCTTTCTGTTTCCCGTCTATTCACTAAACCAGTCATGATCTAGTGAGGGCTATGACATCCCTATCATTAGCCAATCAACTTGGGCAGAGGACAAGGGGCTCTGAAAGATACTGTCGTTGGCCAGAGTGCCCCAGGCAGAGGTAATAGTAGGGGGAGTGTCAACGGCAGCTGGTTCAATCAGCAAAGACCACAGATGACTGTAGGAACCGCTTTCCTCTGCATTGCATATCTCAGTTTCTCCCTCCCTCATTATTTCTCTCTTTCTTGTTCTTCCATCTCCCTCCAACTCTTTGAGGGGCCCGTGTTGGTGCCAGGTAGGGTCCAGGTGTTGGACTCTCCCAGCTTTCACATTGGCACACCAGCAGTCTGGCTTCCGAGGGCTCTACACCAGACATCTGGTGCTCCACCTTGGCTCGGGTTTAAGAGAGAGAGAGAGAGAGAGAGACAGAGAGATTAACAGAAAGACAAAGAATAGCTTGTTAGGTGCCCTAATCATCTCTGGCCAGTTCCCCAAATCATTTTCTAATCTTCAACCTAAATCAACATCCACTCCCCCCCCCCCCCCCCCCCCCCCACCCCCACACACACACACACAAGCCTACTTCCTGCATTTCTTTGGGGTTCATGAATAATGGTATTTTTAAAAAGTACCTACTTAATGGAACTTTTCTGAGCTGAGTGTGTACCAAGGTTTTAAATGTGTGTTGTCTGTGTCTGCCTTTGCTTAAGTGTTTGTGTGTCTGTATGTCTGTGTGTCTGTGTGTCTGTGTGTCTGTGTGGTGTGTGTGTGTTTATAAGCAGAAGCTAGAAACCTTAAATGTTGTTCCATCTGGAGACATCCATCTCCAGCAGCTTCCAGAGTAATTACACAACCTTGTATGTGTTTATCCTCCCAACAATCTGCCACACTGCGAATCCCCAACAGTAATTGCGCAGTCAAGATGGGTGGGGTGTTGCCCCTTCAGGGCCTCCATACTTCAGAAATGTCTGTGGATAACCCATACTGTGTCTACTTTAAATAAACTGAAGTCAGTAAACAGGCTGTTTCTTCTGCTTCTTGTTCTTGTCAAACCTTTGACTGCACTCTAAACTGTGGATGGCAGAGTGTCTGGCCTGGTACCAGTTTACCTCTCTCCAGCCTGCCTAGTTGCAGGGGAGCTCTCTCTGCCATCAGCATGCTAATAAACAGCTTTCCCTCTGTCTGTGGGGGGTGATGGAGGGACACACACACACACACCAGGGCCAGAGACAGATTAGCTTGGAGAAGACTGGCCATCTGTATCAGTGGGCAGAGAGGAGAGAGAGAGAGAGAGAGAGAGAGAGAGAGAGAGGAGAGAGAGACAGAGAGAGAGAGAGAGAGAGAGAGAGAGAGAGAGAGAGAGACAGAGAGAGAGACAGAGAGAGAGACAGAGAGAGAGACAGAGAGAGAGACAGAGAGAGAGACAGAGAGAGACAGAGAGAGACAGAGTGGAGGATGGTAAGGAGAAAGGAGGGAACAGAGAGAGAGTGGGGGTGAAGGGAAAGAAGGAGATAGTTTCTGGCTGGTGGTCTGGGAATCCACAACGCTAACAATCACTAGCATTGGAGATCAATACAGTTTTATGTATTAATTTATGTGATCCACTTGACCACCAAAGTTCTGGAGGGATGCCTAGAGATGATTCTAGAAGGACAGGGAGACATAAAATCTTAAAATCAAATAAAACAGGACAGGGCAGGGAATTGTACAATACTTGTGTGAGAACATTGTTTTGTATCTAGGGGCAACCACTTCCTCCCCCACACTGTCCCAGGTAATCCCAGTCCCTCTGCGGCTAATTGGAGAGGCTCGAAAAGGATTTTCTCATCTTAGTGATCTGTGCTCCTGCAGGGGTGAGACACACAGTCAGTTCCATCAGAACCTCATTCCAGAGCATGTAACACTGCATGTGTGTTTTTCTATGTGTGTGTGCCCAAGAGGGCTTGCGGCAGAGAGAAAAGGTGTGTATGTGCCTGTGCCAGTGAAAGTGTGTGTGTGTGTGTCTTTCTCTCTGAGGTGATTTCCTTGCCCCCATACATCAGAGAGGTAGTGTGTGAGGGGTCCTGTTAGTTGTAGGGGGTTTGACCTAGCTGGGGAGTTGTGTATGAGGGGGGGGGGGGGGGGGGGGGGGGGGGGGGGGTCAGTGTTCAGGAGAATAGGAGAGAAAAGAAGAGAGTATAAACTGCATGCAAGAAAGGAACTGCATCCTTCATGGCAGACGTGTGTCTGTTAGTCTGAGTGTGTGTGTGTGTTTGTCTGCACATGTGCATATTTATCTGATTCTATGCTTCTGTCTGGATGTATTTGAGCTCAGTCTGGTTAATTCTGCCTCTCCGCCTTGCGGAACATTCACACACAACTTGTATGATCGGCACTGTGTGCTGTTGCCTGGCAACCGTGGCGGCTACATTTGTGAGGGGTCTGTAGGTGTGTGTGTATAGTGAGGATGAGGTATGCGATGGGGTGAGGAGTAGGACTTTGTACAAGCTTTGGATTTAAGAGAGATCCCAAATTAGTGCTGATGCATTATGGGTACACCTCTGCTCCCCAGTGAACTCATTCTTAGTCTGTGATGTAGGTACGTGAGAAGCTTTCTTCCGAACAATCTTCATCTCGGATAGTCCTTATAACCTGCATTGACCTTAATGTACTATATGGTTTTTCACCTCACAATCAGAGAGACAAGTCTGTAGCTACTGAAATGTATACACGACACAGTATGCAATTGATATTTTCTGAGTGTGTGGTGTGGTGTGATGGGTGTAATTGTGTGTATGTCTGTGTACGTGTTTAGATGTGCGTGTGAAATAAAATATTCATGACTGTGTCTAATGCCTAAGTATTTGCCGAGAAACTCTCTGTTGAAGCCTCAGGGAACCTGTATCAGTACAGCAGGCTCGTGGAGGTGTACCTTCTATGAATACATCCTGTTCTGACCTATGCTCCACCTGTCATCTCTCACTTCAACTAATGGCTAATGACTACAGTTCCACTGCAATTAAATATTCTTTGAAAATTAGCTCTGCTGCAGAAGGTTGAGCTTCTCAGCTGCTGTTGCACCATTGACACAGCAGTGGGGAGATGGAGAGTTGACATTCTCGAAACAGCGAGTGGGGTGTAAGATAGGTCTGAGTACTGAAGAAGTGAGCTGGAGGAAGAAGGGTAGGTGTTTTGACATTTGCAACCATATGTTTTGTCAAAGACGAGTACAAGTGTGAAACACAGGACTTCAAAGCAGACAGGATCACAAACGGTATAAAAGCCTCCTGTTGGTAATTTGCCTTTTCAAAAGCAAGGCAGATACAGCCAGGCTACCTAGTACATCCTTTCTAAAAACAACCATGTTTTATTGCAGCACTGTGGTTGAATAGGACAAAGGATATGATTCCAGTCATAGGATTACAAAATAGGTTTCCTAATGAACTCAAAAGAGCTGGCCTGAGTGAGGAAGTTCTTTTAGGACCTAAACATTAGTGGTGTTTAATTATTTAGAAATAGTTCTGCTCATTTTATGCATAACAAAAGGATCCCTCCACAATCATAGTCAAACTACAAAAGCCACAATAATAAAATACATTGTAATTTAAGAGTAAATACTAAAGCATTAAAACTGACAGCAACACTCTAAATGTGAATCCACACTGAAGTGATTACTTTTCCTTTGTCTGTCATAGATCTGCCAAATGTCAACTTGGTTCTCCTCTGTATTTATCTATCTCTCTGATTGGAGGAAACATTTAATCAACCCAGCAACACGCTACGCTCAAATTGGTGGACAATGTAGGATAGTATTGTGATTGGAGAAAATGAGTTTTTACATGAGTTTGCCAGGCATTTTATCAGTGGGAGCCTCACCCCCTCTGTAGCTGGGGTGGGTCTTTCCTTTCACTCTTTTCTCCATTTTCTGTCTTGTTCTATCTTTAAGTCCCTCTCTTTCCTTATCTCCTTCTGTCAACCGCTACTTCTCTCACCCCCCTGCCCCCCTGCCTCCCTCCCTCCCTCCCCCCTGCTTCCATGCCCCCGGGTAGTGGAGGGATTAGCAGCCTAGTATGCGAGTGTGTCAGGGGGTGATAAGTGTGGGTGCCTGGGTCTCTGTGCTTCCATCGTCTTGAGCCTGTCTCCCAGGTTCCCATTGATCTCAGGTCTAACAGGCAGGCCCCACGGCGGAGCTGCATGGCTGAGACACGGCTGAGACAGTACATTTGGAGGGCCTGAGCATAGAGCTCTCCCAGGAGGCCTGGTCACAAGAAGGAACTCCATTTGTCCACAAGGAATGAATGGCTGTGTTCAGAGAAAAGGGAACAAGAAACAATTACTGCAGTATGTGACTCTGTATGTGTCGAATAGTGTTTTAATATTTTCTGAATGTGGGCATGTTTACAAGGTAGTTGATTCGAACACAAGTTTAGTAGAACAAAAACATGTCCATAATTTACCATAGAAAAATACAGTACATATTTTGATTTTCTCCACTGGCAATACACATCCCCCACTGCACACACAAACTGTGCTGGGGTGTTAATTTAGAGCCCAAAACAAAGGTAATCAACCATGGCAGGAGATAAAAGACAACTGCATCGATTCTGCCTGGCTGGATCAGCCACACACACACACACACACACACACACAGGTCGATCCCCAGCGGGCCTCCCAGTGTCAGCTTGTTGGAAAAGGGAAGGCTGTGAATGTCTCAGGGGTGTTTGATAGCATGATGAGGACTGTCAGAAGGGTGTGTGTGGGAGAGAGGGTGTGTGGGAGAGAGGGTGTGTGGGAGAGAGGGTGTGTGTGAGAGAGGGTGTGTGTGCGTCAGCATGTGAATCATGTCGTCTGGGGAATCTCAATCCGCCTGTGCTGTCATCATCGGCGTCATAAAAGTTGTCAGGGACATAAAAGACCGTGACATGTTTAAGAGGCTAGCACTGTTCACCGTTTTACGGCCCTCCCTTTTGTCTCCTCCAAGTGCTCCGAGCAGCCGCCGTTCCCATATGTAACCTGCCCCCCCCCCACCCCCCTGTCCCGTCCCCTTAGTGACTCCCTGGGACTGTGAAGTGGGAAGACAGCAGGGTTTGAGATTCTGACCTCAGGCTTCCTTGTGACCAGCCCCAGGTTTCCTTGCAGCCCTGAGTCCTACAAAGGCTGGCCCTGGTGAGTGGCTGGGGCTAGAGACAATGCATGTCTGATTATGGGACGGCTGTTCCTCCAAGGCCAACCATTTTAACTCACTGTGAACCCCATAAAGTCATGGTTAGAGATGATGCTCAAGCTACAAGCCATAGTAAGCTCACTTAATTACCAGTTATGATTCCAGTATCTCATCATTAGCAGCAACAAGTCATTTTGTGTTCTACTTTAAGATAGACCTATAATCTGGAGCTTTCCATTTCTTTACATAAATCTTCTCTCCTCTCCTCTCTCTGTCTCTCTCACTCTGTCTTCATTTTCAAAGATAGGTCCTTGAGTGTCAGAATAAAGCGGGATAACTTTATCCCTGTTTAGCCCTGGATACAAAGCAGTAGATCAAATGTGCCACTCCCTTCTCCTACCCTAGCCAGATATCAAACTCTCAATACTTCCAGAGATTAAACCTTCTTAAGCATATCCTTACCTTCACCTCCCGTGCAGGACACACTGATTATCATAAACGAGAAGTTCCAGGGAGAGAGAGAATAGAGAGAGAGAAGGGGGAGAAAAGGGAGAAGGGAAGAGAGGAAGAGAAAGAACGAGGAAAAGGGAGAGAGAAAGAGGGGGTGAAAGGACTGTGAGAGGGAGAGAGAGCTTAGGAAAGAGAGAGAGTTGAAAGCAGAAAGAGACAGAGAGGATAGTAGCCAGGTACTTAAAACACCTTCAACCTGCTACTTTCAGCTCTTGCAAAAAGCTACCCACAGTGATGACAGTCATTCAGTTGCAAAAAGTGCACTTTAAAAATATCCCTCTGTTTGGAAAGAGACTAAATAACATAAACTTGCTTTGGAGGTTTGAAGTATTCATATTACATGAAATAATCATCATTGTTGGTGAGGAAATTACTAAGCTATGAAAGGTTGGGTAATATTTGAATCTGAGACAGGAAGGACAATAAAAGGAAGTGGCTGTGAAGGATCTCCAGGAGGGAAGAGGACCCCTCCTTGTGGATCCCATTACATGTATTAGATGCAGAGGAAGTGGTGATTTCCTGGGGGCAGATATGCATTGTTTGAGTATAACTATCACATGATGTACAGTAGCACAAGCCCTGCTTTCCTCTGTTTCCAGGACTACCTGGTCTATTTAGCTATGCACAAAGGTGCAGAAACACCAAAACGCTGCCAGAAATGTAACTTTTAGACATGGAAGCTGACTCAAGCTAAATTATGTGTGTATACCGTAGGATTTGAGAAATATTAAACAAAATACACTGGCAAACATGCACGAAGCTATTCATCTTGGGCAAGTGCTGTAGAACTTCCTTCATAAATAATGTTCAAACGGGCGAAATGAGGCAGAATTTGACAAGACACTCATGACTGTGATCACTGTTCTTATACTGCAGCGTTCATAAACAAGATTATGTATGTTCGATGTCAATGCACAACTCATGCTATCTCCCTTATCATTTGTTCATCTCTGTACATCTAGTTCTCTCTCTCTCTCTCTCTCTCTCTCTCTCTCTCTCTCTCTCTCTCTCCTCTCTCTCTCTCTCTCTCTCTCTCTCTCTCTCTCTCTCTCTCTCTCTCTCTCTCTCTCTCTCTCTCTCTCTCTCTCACACACACACACACACACACACACATGATTTTATATAAAAATTCTGTGGCTTCTATAGCACATGACAGGAGTCCCGTTTAAGAGGAAATGCTTCAGGGTGATTCTGACAGTGTTTCAAAAACCCAGTAAACTCCTCTATGGCAAGATCAGCCTGTCAACTTCTAGCTGTTCCCCTCCACTGAGACAGTGGACTTGGCTGAACCCCTTCTCTCACTGACCGTGTCTTCTGTTAGGACCAGACCTGATGAATTAGTAGTAAGTTACTGTGTTTTGTCTTTGTCACATTTTCAATTAGTGTCAGCCACTGTGACAACTCATTATGTGTGGTGATGGAAGATGGACCACGAGGCGTCTGTCAGAGTCTTGGACTGTCTCCAGCGTGTTCTGTAGATCTGTCCATCATCAAGACTTCCTCTTAGTGTCAGTCCTGCTCCTTCCACAGCACTAGGGATCCCCAGATGTCCCCACCTGGGGATCATAAAGGGTTTCTGTCTATCAATCTATTTGAACATGGCATATAGAAAATTTCATATGGCAAGTAAACTTGAAACTTGAAACCAGAAAGTTGTATCACCCTGTTAAGCTAAAGCCTAGATGAAGACATGGGGAACAAGTACTGCAGGATTTCAGGTCACATGCATGTAGTTGATTATGGTTATCAAACACTTCCACTACTGTACAAAAAACTGCGTAGCCTGTTTAAATGTTAGTCACATAGAGGGAGATGTACTGTGAAGAGAGGTGGAGAGGGAAGGATGGTAATGCAACAGAGAGAGGGAGGGAGGGAGAGAAATAATGGAGTAATGAGCACAAGACCGAAAAGTAGCATCAGGATAGGAGTGCTGCTATGGAAACGGAGCCTGGTGAGGACAGATAAAGCAACTCTCGCTCGCTGGACCAGCAATCCAGCAGAGCACCTTGGGAGAGAAGAGTGGCCTGTCACCAGCCAGACCGCACATGACACCGGAACCCGAGAACGACTGCGTTTCATCCTCTGATCTCTTTCTATCTCACCTTTCCCTCACAGTTCAGCCCCTCTCTAGTTGAGGGCAAATTTTAAAAGTCGTTTCTATGCCTGCTTGGTCTCTTGACAGGTCTTTATCAAATATTCTGCTTTGACTCAACACTCCAGGGCAAAGTAAAGATAATCATCAGCTTGCGCTATCAATTCTTTCTTCAATTGTCATGCTCAGGACAAACTAGCTTGCCGAGATACATGCAATTGAAAGAAATCTTTGGTTTTTACATTAAGGGTGTTGTTATATACTCGGGAGAACATGACCAGCGATTCTGAGTGTGATAGCTGCCCCCCCCTCCCCTCCAGTTCTTTCCACCACTATACAGGCTGACAGGACCATTGGCAAGGGTTAGTAGCTGGGCATGTTTTTTACTCTGGTCTACCTAGGGCCGAGCTGTCTAATCTGGTTAGCCAGGTATGGAGAGCATGACACATGACACATGCACAAACGCAGGTATGCACTCACACATATGCACGATGCACACACGTACACACAAGCAGGGACACATGCACGCTCTGACACATGCACACACACGAAGGAATAGAGCTTGAAAGAAAAACACACACACACACACACAAGGGCTGTATCTTCATTAGCCAGGCCTGTCTGTGCTGTTTACTGCAGACAGGGGTCAGGACCTGCACCTGTGATGCCTGTCACAACCTACTGACCTGCTGGAGCCACAGAACACCACTGAACATTCTGGGACCTTCTAGAACCTGCAGACACATCCCTCTTACCTTCCTGACACGATGCCAAATCCCAGGTTGTGCCAGCTCTGCCCTGCTGTCGGCTCTGATCAGGTGGCGACGCCATAAGGGGCTAGATTGTGCTCGTCCAATGACACGCCACGTCAGGATGAAAGAAATGAGGCGATTATGTGCAGAAACACGTCTGATCTAGGTCACACCTCACGTCCTCCCACCTTCACAAGCACCGCCACGCTTCTGACTTGAGGAACATGCCAGGAACCTTCCAGAAACTCAGCCGTGATACAGACCAGTGGGAACGTCCTGCTGAGAAGGTGTTTGGCTGCAATCTGCCTACCCTCGAGGACCTGCATACCTCGAGGACCCTGAGGCGAGCGAGGAAGATTGTGTCCGACTCCTCCCACCCTGGACACTCCCTGTTTCAGTCACTCCCCTCCGGCAGAAGGCTGCGGTCCATCAGGACCAATACCTCACGCCACAAAAACAGTTTCTTCCCTTCCGCTGTTGGCCTCTTCAACAAGGCCAAGGGACCACACTGACTCTAATGACTTCTTGCTTAAAACACACTGCTTTTTGCACTGCATTACAATAATGGTATCTTGTACATTTGTATTTTTTGTAATATTTGTATTTTTTATATTGTAATTTACGGCAACTTATATTTTATTTTATTGTATATTTAATTCTATTCTAATCCCACTTAGTACTGCTAGTTTATGTACCCTTAGTATAGATAGTCCACATATTTAAATTTTAGGTATATGTTTATTGTATGCACCTTCCTGCCAAAGCAAATTCCTTGTCTGTGCAAACTTTCATGGCGAATAAATCCCATTCTGATTCTGATTCTGATTTACTGGTTTTAAAGCCAGAGGCTTCGAATTGTTGGCACAGTGACTGGCTGGAAAGGACTCTGTACTTCACTTAATCTTCACTCTTTGAGATCGTTTACAATGAAGTCCTAGAATGCAGAAGCGTCCGGACAGACTGTCTCTCCTCCTTTTCATATATTATGTGGTAAGGTGGCCTGTTGCTTTCTACCTGGATAAATACAGGTAAACAATCAATATTACATGAGCTCCATCCGCCTAGCTGGAGCGCTCAGCAGTCAGAGAGTGTAAGGATAGCGAGATGCTCCCGTCTGCTCCAATCAGAGCACGGCTGCCAGCTGGACTGACGGCTCCCGCTATTAAAGCCTGATTCCAAGGCTTCTCAACCCACCTCCCCACCTCCCCCCCCCACTCCCGTCCGCAGACACACACACACACACACACACACACACACATCCACACCACCCCTCTGAGACATGGAAAAAGACATAACACCCTTTACCAAACCAAGACAGACAGAGTCAATACCTCGAATGAGCTCTGTGTTTCCATCTTTTTGCAGCAGAATAGAAATATGGAGAAACCATGGCTGCAAGTTTGATACCCTGAAGAAGAAGTGATTGCAATACTACGGAACATACTGTGTATTTCCTGAGGGTAAATTAATTGGGAATATTTGAGTTCATAACGAGGTATCTGTTTAAATAATTATTAATATTTTGCTAAATACTTATATTTTAGAACTTAGGCGAATCTTAAGAGATTTCCGGAAAGGAGCGCAGGGACCTTCAGCTCAACAAGTTAGTTAATTATTAAACAGACATCCATGATTCAACGCCTATAGCTCCTCATATTGCTGGATGTCTGCCATGTGTCTGGGGACATGACTCGGGGAGTTATATTACATCATTGTCTCTATGCCACGTCTTTAATAAAACAAAAAAAGACAGCCTCAATGTAAACAGAAACTGTCCATCACAGCAAACTCACAAAAACAATGCGTCACAACACAGACCCACACAATCAATCAGAATACAAGAGAGTCACCTTGCACTTTACGTGTATGGAGAGGAAGCTAAAGTCATCAGTCATTCATTATGAGAAATGCCATCAGGTGTGTAGACCTGCTTACGTCGCTTCATTAAAGGACAAAAAGCTTCAGCAGCAATGTCCCTTTTGTTCTTCTGATTAAAATATTGTTAAATGAACAGCTTTGTGTGTTGTGGTGGGCATAAACATCTTTTGTTTAGTTTTTGTATCACAGGAAAAAAAAATCTCTGGTAACATATGAGCTTTCATAATTGTCTTTAACTGACAGTATGTTCGAGTATCTTTCTTCCTGAGGATGCCAGTGTAAACAGGCATCCTCATCCTTGATGTTGTTGTTTATTTTGTCAAAAAATCCTGTGAATCGATTTTTAATCGAATCGTGACCCCAAGAATCGATTCTAACCGAATCTTGAGGTACCAAAAGATTCCCACCCCTAGTAAACAGCTGGCTATGAGCTGTTGTACACATCCCTGTAGTCCCCCTATGCACCCCTGTCATTATAACTGTGACTGATCTGTAGGTCCAGGTTTAATGACCCCTGAAACAGCCGCTCTCTCTGGCACCTCGCCTCCCCTGGTGGGGGGTGGTGGTGGGGGGTGGTGGTGGGGGTACACAATCACTCCCCTTGTGCGTCTGCCAGAAAGCCTGGTTGAGACACGCTCATTCCTTCGTCTGCATCACTGTGTTTTACCTTTTTGTCTATCCCCTTGATTCCCAAAACCCACTGTTGTTTCCTGTGTGTCAATTACCGGCAGTAGTTTACTGAGTGCTGTTGGGCCAGCTGTTGATAAGACACCGAGATCTCTATCACTTTAGAGGTTGATCCAGCAGCGAGGCTGAGGTGTAGGACATCGTGACTCCAAGGTCCTTGAGGACAGGGTCTGAGGTGGGCCACAGATGAACAGTAAAACATGGCCATCTGCCAGACACAGAGGCTTCTTTAGTATGCAGACAAAGCGTCATCGCCGTTGTCGTAAAAAATGTTTTGTCCTTGCGCCTTTTCCTCAGCTCGTCGCCCCCTACCCCTCCTTTTCTGTTTACCTCTGTCCCCCCTCACCCGCTCTTTACTGCTTCAGTACCACACCACCCACCTCTGCACCACCCCCACACATACAGTACACACAGACGCAGACACACACAGACACACACACAGCCCAAACTGCTTTTTCAGAAGTTATACTTGTTTTCCTCTTTCCGTCCTTTATCCTGAACTTTAAAACTTTGTTCATCAAGACTTTACCTACAGCACATCTGTACTCCCCCCGTCCCACAAACACACGCACGCACACACACACACACACACACACACACACACACACACACACACACCTCTCGCCTAAGTCCCGCACCTCTCCAGAGTTGCACCTCTCTCAGTGTAGGTGGCCTAGGGAGATAAACAGGAACAGATGGCGTGAGGTGCTGAACAAGCGAAGGCATAACTCAGACTGGGGATGTTGTCTGACATCTCACGAAGACTCGAAGCATCACTGCAGGGGGTTTCAGCGTGTCGTGGGGGTGTAGTTTCATGGGCAAATGTTGTTTTCATTTTTATAGTTCTTTCAGGTTTTGTGTTACTCATGAATTTGTCAAAATGCTTGTTGGTCGTTTTAAATTTAAAGTCTTGATGAGGCTTGGACTCAATGTATACTCATGCAATGTTTTGTAATAACACCTGTTGCAAAAAAAGAAAACATTTTTCTGAACTGACAGAATGACAGCAGAGGAGTCTGGGAATGGACTTTTACATGACAGATTCCCCCAGGAGGTGCAGGCAGATTTGGAGAGTCCTGTTGTCATTATGCTACAAATTGAGACGCCAGCAGTCAATTCAGAGTCACACGGCTCAGGCGAGGAGAATGGTAGGCCATTCATTTGGGCCTGATGGAAGGAAAGAAATAGCAGTGCTTGAAAAGTGATTGATTGGGCTCCTTATGTAGCCCCTTGAGGGAGGGGAAAGGAGGAGGAGAGAAAGAGAGAGGGAGAGAGATAGAGAGAGAGAGAGAGAGAGAGAGAGAGAGAGAGAGAGAGAGAGAGAGAGAGAGAGAAAGCGAGAGAGAGAGAGAAAAAAAACAAAATGCCAAATCAGTTTGAAGCTGAGAAGAGGCTTGCTTTGAGTTCTCAACAGTGTAAAAAGAAAGTTCTAACTATGCTGTAAGTGAACAAACTACAGAGGCAGAGTTACGGAAATGAATAAAAACCGAGTTGAATGCATTATTACAATCCCATGAGGGGGTAAAGCAGCCTGAATGTGGCATCTGAAATCAGATTTCCACCGATTTGCTGCATCCAACAGTAAAGACCATTATCACGTTGAAGTTAGTCAGTGCCAAAGTAAGCTGCCATCAAAAATCCGTGTAGTTAGATCACAAGGATTGTAAAAATAACAAGAAAGCAGCATTTGTATGTTTCCCTGTGATTGAACAAACTCAGCTTTTCTTTCTGGCCCCCTAGGCTGCTGTGGAATGCCCAAAAGTCTATCTTCTGCTCTCCCCATCCTTATCCTTGTCTTTTTGTCTGGGCCTCGCTGGGATGATTTGGTACAGTTAAGGAACTATCGTTGTCATCAAAGGTAATCACTGCTGCCCTGCAGGCCTGAACAGAACCACACTGGAGGAAGCTAGATACATAAAACATATAAGAACATGAAACATTCATGGTTCACTTTCCATATTCGTGCTGCCAACATCAGAGGAGAGTTGAGGAGACCAGGGCTGGAGTAAAGGCATGCCGTGTCGGCAGACGTTCAAATCAACACACTTCCACCTGTTAGCTCACTATGGGCTCTGACAGAACGGTCTGGAAGGCCACTCAAGTTATGGTCCACGTTTGTTTTGTCACCGGAGTGGGATTCTCTATATCCAACTTTGAGAGTGTGTGGATGGACCTCCATGCCATCACCTCACAATCAACCTGTTGACAGTTGCTCTGCCTGCACTAAGCAGAATCTCCTTACCAGCAAGCAGTACACAGACACATTGGACACAAATGATTTACTTGAATTGAATTTGGAGGGAGACAGACGTGAAATTGAAAATAAAGTTTTGTAAAACTAGTCGTGACTGATGCTCAGAGACAGAGGTAAACGGATAGACTGCACAGCCCTGCAGGAAGAGGAAATGAAGCCAGGAAGCAGAGCGGAGGGATAGGAGGAGGGTAACGAGAGAGGCATGGCAGGGGGCATAGTGATGCCACTAGTGGGTCTGGAAGCCTGCTGGAATCTAAAGGGGGTGAGCAGTTTGTGTTCCTGCTCCTTTACATGTCTTTCTGTTGAATTTTAGACTTTCCAATTCCAAGGAAAAACACCCTGTGTATCGGAGTACAGATCTCAGAACAGCGGGAAGACTCTTTATCTGTCTCTCTCTGTCCGTCTCTCTGTCCCTCTCTCTGTCTTTACCTGTCTCTCTCTGTCCGTCTCTCTGTCCCTCTCTCTGTCTTTACCTGTCTCTCTCTGTCCGTCTCTCTGTCCCTCTCTCTGTCTTTACCTGTCTCTCTCTGTCCGTCTCTCTGTCCCTCTCTCTGTCTTTACCTGTCTCTCTCTGTCCCTCTCTCTGTCTTTATCTGTCTCTCTCTGTCCCTCTCTCTGTCTTTATCTGTCTCTCTCTGTCCCTCACTCTGTCTTTATCTGTCTTTCTCTGTCCCTCTCTCTGTCTTTATCTGTCTCTCTCTGTCCCTCTCTCTGTCTTTACCTGTCTCTCTCTGTCCCTCTCTCTGTCTTTATCTGTCTTTCTCTGTCCCTCTCTCTGTCTTTATCTGTCTCTCTCTGTCCCTCTCTCTGTCTTTACCTGTCTCTCTCTGTCCCTCTCTCTGTCCCTCTCTCTGTCTCTCTCTCTCTCTCTCTCTCTCTCTCTCTCTCTCTCTCTCTCTCTCTCTCTCTCTCTCTCTCTCTCTCTCTCCCTATCTCTCCCTGAGTTAGCATAGACCAGAGAGCCCAAGACAGAAAGGGCAGAGGCCACAGTCTATGGTTAGGGTAAAATGCTAAATGGATTCCATTTATATAACACATTTACAGCACGCAACGGCACAGTCCAAAGTACTTTACAGTTGCCTCTCATCCACCCATTCACACACACACACACACACACACACGCACACACACACACACACACTCATGACGACAGTAGGTCGTCATGAGTGTAGGTCTGTGCATCGAGAGAAATTTGGGGTTCATTGTCTTGCTCAAGGACACTTTGAGATATGCAAATGTCCTAGTTCACAGGGTTTTTTTTTATTTATCAGAAAATGTATAGAGATTAGCAAATGCCCTTAACCCTTGTGTTATCTTCGGGTCATTCTGACCCATCAGTCATTGTGACCCACCGTCGTATTGCGACAAATTTACCTCGTACAAAAACAAAGTGAAGCATTTTCTTTTAACTGTCGGGCTGTCTCAGACCCCCCACATTGGAATGGTTAAAAGAAAATTATTTTTATTTGTTTTTGTATTGGGTAAAATTGGGTAAACACAACGATGGTTCGTTATGAACCTTTGGGTCATGTGACCCGAAGGCAGCACGAGGATTAAGAAGAGTGTGTTCTCTGCCTGGTCTCATTCACCTCTGCAATGGAAAGAAACAGATCGTACTGTAGGCTGAGACCCAATACACAAAACATGAAAACACTGTCAAAGATTACGAAATTCCAATATCAAAATGGCCCCAGTCTGACACCGGGCCTTGTTCTGTGGCTCATTAAAACTCCAGCACCAGGGAGCGTTCACTAAGCCAGACACTGGGAGGAGTCTTCAGGGCTGGCTCTGACTGCAACACCTCCTCATGCTTCCATGTCTCTGACAGAAACTGTTTAATTCACTTTTCAGAATTCAGTTGACCTTCAAACCCTCAGCGCACCATTCAATCTTACTAGTTTCCTTCAGGCGGTAAACAAGCTGTTAATGTTTCATAGGACCTGAGCACTCACCAGATGCCACCTCACAAATGATGGAGTGAGACACAATGAGAGAGTGACTGAAGATGGAAACCATTAGAAGGTTAACGTTCAACATTATGAGTGCTGTGGTGTTGGTTTTTTACATGAAACTGGAATTTAACTGACCTATTTCAACTTGGTAAAAAGTATGTGCTCATACATTTTAATCTTTAATCTTTAGTATTGAGGAACCTAAACCTATAATACACAGGTCATGACTGCATACCACTGCAGTGTGTCACTAGATCTATACAAATACTTCAAAGAAATATTCAGACATTTTCATCAACACATAATACCGTGTCACAATAGATAAATACAGTTAAGCTACTCGTGATCTTAACTTATGAAATGTTCCTTACGCGACAAAAAAGCTTTTTTTGTTCGTAACAGCAGCGTGCCACTGTTTATCCAGAGGAGTAATGAGAATAGTGAGCTGAATGTACAGCAGGAGCGCTCATCCTCCTCCATGGGAGTTCATGAACTGGTCATTGCAAATATAGGAAACCAAAACATATTGTTATCAGTCCTTGCATAATCTTCCAATTGCTACTCTCATAGACACACAACTACTGGACTCGGCCACACACACACATGTGCGTGGCCACACACATGAACACATACAAGAACATACACACACACACACATGCGGACACACATACGCAAATACACGCACATAAACTCCCTCCAGCCAGGGTTTCCTTCCTGTGAGCAGCAGTGTTAGTGTGCTAATCCTAATGAGCTTAGATTGTTTGATCTCCATAAGAAAGACTGAGAGCTCAGGGGGACGGGATGATATTGTCAATCTGTGCGTTAAAACTGCTTCAGCATCTCGCTGGGAATGCCTGCCTCACCAACAAAGCTGCTAAACTGTATTAATCACTGATGAAAGACGAACACCCTTTGGGAAGAATTACGTCTTGACGAATGTTCCTCCTTTTTTCCCCCCGTGATGAGATTTGGGTTTAATTAGTGATGGAATTAGAAATGGGCAGTCGCAGTCTTTGATGATGTAAGACAATACGGAGGTCTTCCACGATTGGAGTTGTGGAAGTTCTAATCTGTGGACGGGCTCTACATCCCCTCTCATGGCTGCCCTCCTAATCTGTGGACGGGCTCTACATCCCCTCTCATGGCTGCTCTCCTAATCTGTGGACGGGCTCTACATCCCCTCTCATGGCTGCTCTCCTAATCTGTGGACGGGTTCTACATCACCTCTCATGGCTGCCCTCCTAATCTGTGGATGGGCTCTACATCCCCTCTCATGGCTGCCCTCCTAATCTGTGGACGGGCTCTACATCACCCCTCATGGCTGCTCCCCTCAACAATCTCCACCGCATCCTGGCATTAGGATCCTGGGAAAGCAGTGCTGCTAAAAGCAAGCCATCAGGGTTTTGACACCTGTCATAATATTTCACCAGCACCTTGTCTGACTAATGATGAGCATGTGCTGTGGACGTGAATCTGGTAACCACTATGGTTAGATTCATTTTGAAGATGTTAGTGGTTGACATAAGCAGTCAGAAAAATACATGTTCATCTACATTTAGTCATTTAGCAGACGCTCTTATCCATCTAAACATTGTGACGTGAATTGGATGCACTTGCTTGCTGCAGTGAGACATTTTAGTTTCTTGTCATACTTTGTGTTAGTTCTGCAAACACTTAATCGATGAGAGAATCATCCCGGCCAACTCTAAAATAAATGGTTTGAACACGTTGCAGGGGCAGAATACCGTAGACATATTAATTTGCCAATATGTTGTCTCTCTAATGGATGGCGGGTGTATAATCTTTATTGTAGCTAATATGTGGCATTACAGGTGGGCATTATTCAGGAGGCACCATATGGGAAGGTTTAATGATTAAAACAGCAGGTTATAAATGGCTGGCTGTTCCTTTTGAGGTAAACAAACACCCACTCAGGATGACCAGTGCTGCTGTATACATCGCTGAATTCTGTCTCTCTTTTATGGCTGTCCCTCTCTCTTTTTCTCTGTGTCTCTACCTTGCCCGCCCTCTCCTTTCTGTTTCTCTCTTCCCCTTTAGTGGTCCGAAGCTAAAGAGAAATCGGCAAGAATTGCAGACACTGACGTATCTCTATGTCCCCCACAAAGTATGGAAACTGATTGAACAACTTCTCTCCAGCACTCATTTCTGCCTTTTATTGAAACCTTCTGAAGCAAGAACCAGTATCTAAACCACATTCCATGTCTGCCGTGAAAAGATTACAAGGAGTTCATTTGTCAGCCTTATCATCTATCTCTATTCCCTGAGGGAGAGGAAACTGTGGGAGTCCTTCAACCCAAAACACATATTAGTCATACATCTCTCAACGCAGATTTTGCTGACATCAATTACCGATAAGAAGTAAAATAATAGTATTTGCAAGTGAAAGGTTACCATGAAAGTACTCTGATCTGCACTACTGAATACATCTATCTTATTCACGTTCACCTATTTAAGGATCCAGATGTTGTAGACATTCCAGATAAACTCTTTATCTATGTTATTGATGCTCCCTATGGAACATTTCCAACACAAATTACATCACGTAGGAGAAGATCGAACCCAACTTCCTCCACCCCTACAGCTGAGCAGGTCTGCTGCCTGGCCTGGTTCAGGTCTGCTGCCTGGCCTGGTTCAGGTCTGCTGCCTGGCCTGGTTCAGGTCTGCTGCCTGGCCTGGTTCAGCCTTACTGCCACTTGAACATTGTCGCCCTCTTCTGGCACAGCATATCATAACTTCCTGTACAAACTCATTCTCATTCCTTCCTCACATTATGGTCCTTTTAAAAGTTTTCACCACTTCACGGCAACTTATTTTTATATGATGTATATTCCATGATGTATGCAGCATATGTTGTCAAACTGTTAACTTTATCGAGGTGTGGGATCAACATCGTGTTTGACATCTTAAAATTACATTCCTATTGCTTTGTAGATCATATCAGGCCTTGGAAACTCAGGTAATTGAAACAGGGCTGTGGTGTCTGTACCCTAGTCACTCTAGCCCCAGGATGTGTGTGTATGACTGCAGGTATCTGCTTAGCACACCATCCAAGAATGATTCAATTATCTGATACAAATGAATTTACCACTGTCCAAAAGTCAACCATTTAAAACCACTAATATTAGTCATCATGTAGTGTGCACATCCATCCAGAATCACTTTATAATACAAGTTATGAATACTGATCACATAAGATCAAATGAGTGAGAAATATGACGTTTTATCAGGTCCATGTAGAAACAGCCCAGGTATCCATCCCTATCCCCATCGAGTAATTACCCACAATGCACTGCTCAGAGTGGCCAGCTTGCCCCCCAAAGACTGCTCATCACCATGGAGACGTGAATATCCCTGCCAAGGTTCCGAATAAACACGTCCCCTGACGTCAGCCCTGAGAGCCCCTGCCGTACAGCTGCTCAGCACCCCAGCAGAGTTACCGCTAGAAGGCTATGCTGGGTGAAAATACGTTTGAAATGCTTCAGAGATTGGAAATTCCTGTTTCTGAGTGAACCAATCAAACTGTCAGAAACTGCTCTCCCTTAGAGTAACATTGTGAAGTAAGTTATCAGTTTCCCTTTGACGCGTGAGGCATTTTGGAATTCTCAAATGTGTGTGTGTGTGTGTATGTCTGTGTGTGTGTATGTCTGTGTGTGTTGCTGACTGAATAGTTCATATGTTTTACATTGAACAATGTTTAGTTTCAAATCACATACTGTGTTTCTTGTATTATTTAACTAACTGCAATCCATTTCCTCTCCTCAATATGAAAGAAAATGTATGAACTGTTTCTGACTATTTTATATCCAAGAAAGCCTAGTATTTGAATACAACCTTTTTACATGTATGTCATCAAAATATGCATTGATATATTTGACTAAATACATTTATTTTCCGTGGTCTAGGTTTGCATGCTAACAAAGCCATAATTTTGTCGGAATCTCCATGGTTCTCTGAAGGAAAAAGGCCCTTGATTTAATATGGATGGCTTGTCCAGATGGCTCCGTTGCTATAGTCACGGCAAGCTTTTCCACAGCTACCTCAATTATGGTCTGGAGTTATATATGGACTTTCTCTGAAACGATGAGATAACATTTCCTTGGACAAGCTTATTCACGTGTTCGCTCCTTCCTGTCCTGGCCTCAAAAGAGTGAAATGATGTGTGGGCGTTGTGTGAACCTCACCTTGTACCTCATGTCCCTCTGGGGCCGCACAAAGACAAGCCCGCCATATCTGGTCACCCTGAATTACCACTTCTTTGAAGAGGAGAGGGACCGATAAATGAGGATGGACAGAAAAAGAAAGGGGAGGGTGGGAGAAAAAGAGATAGAGCGAGGGAGCGGGAGAAAGAAAAAAAGAATGAGTTCATCTAGTTTTTACTGTGACGTCCATGACGTGAATTGGAAGCCAAACTGATTTGATGAAGTAAAAGGTGTCTGTTTGAGTTAACACTGCATTAGTCTCCACTGAGGGATCACAAGGTCAACTGATGGCTTCAGTACTGGCAAATGAACAAAACATGACAAGTACAGCACATTACATTTGACATTGTATTCATGAGCAGATTCCAAAGCGACAATACTGCATGTAGTAAGTACACCAGATAGATCTTAAGGTGTATAGGTTGAAGTTAATTTTACTTGGCTAGATTGTAGTAATCTAGCAGTATCAAAAAAAAGTACAACACAATCCGTGTCATGGTTGTTGTATGTTTTTGTACAACTGTCACCAGACAGTCCCTGGTCCCATGGCAACCAGGGTGGTTCTAGTCAGGGCCGGCCCGACCCAATAAACAAACTTAACATTTGTGTACGGCCCCCGAATAAAAAAAACCCTTGGGCCGGCCCTGGTTCTAGTAGCCTGTTTTTAGTGGGGAGGTGTACGTTTCAGGCTAATTTCCAAGCTAATTTAATGCACGATGAACAACGTAGATGATTCAGACAACGTTTCCTGAGCTGGAGCTGCATGTGGTCATGAGAATGCAGAAGAAATCTGATTGAATACAGTCTCTCACTGGGAGAGCAAACTGCAGGGCAGTTACCTTCTGTGTTCCAGCAGGGAGTAACATTTCTTACATGTGTTTAATTGCAACTTTCCCTTCAGACTTACTTTCCTTCACAACTCTGGAGCATGACTGGAAAATGGATACCCAGTCTAAAGTGAGAGCTAAGCTAATAGACCTGTCACCCAGGCCACATATTAAAATAGAGCCTAATTAGTTCTTGGGAATTATAATTGTGTAACTTTGTTCTGAGTGATTTGCTCACACAATTCCTCTATGCCTAATTATGTGAGACTGGGAGGCCAGGGGTGGGTTGATGGCAGGGGGAGGGGGGGGGGTCCATACACCAGCCAGTGGTTCTTGTCGAAGAGGAGATGAGGAGGAGTGCTGAGAGGAACCCTGAGGATCTTTCAGACACGTCACAGACCAGTAGAGAGAGTTGGTCTAAAGTTCGTTCCACAAAGTGAAAGTTGACCTGTAGATTAACATTAATGTGAATGCTGCGCAACAGTGTTTATTTTCTTGTGAGTTTGTGTTAATGGGAGATTATCAGCCATGTCTCTTTCCATCAGCCATGCTGATGCAGCCATTTCTCAACACTAGCGGCGCTCAAACCTCTTACAACAACCATAAAAATGTTTCATTATAGATCGTGAAATACCAATGGAAATTTTCGGTCTCTAACGACGTCCTTGGCAGTGAACACAGTTATTTTAGAGAGCCTTGTCGTTTGTTATCCTAATGGCAGCATCCTCCAATCCATCCGTCTCGTCCTCCATCCTTCCATCCCTCCCCTCCCTGCACAGGACGGAATGAATCTTCCATGAATCCTCTGGGACTTTACCTCGATCACAACTGCCCATTAAAACCCCATCTGACTGTGGAGCGTTCTCTGCATAGCACAACAGATACTTCCAGAAGGGCCTGCAGGCTTACTTACTGGCTTACTCACCGGCCTCATATAGGACTACTTTGCATGAGAAAAACACCTGGAATTAATCATCTGGAATGACTGGGCACAGAGAGAGAGATTCCCACCACCATCTACAGTGGCAGCAATATAGTGATTAGAAACAAGACATTTCATTTTCTTCGGAAGAGGAAATGAACTATTGACAGAGACTCCTGCTAGCCAAACCCGTTTAGCACTCCAGCACTGTTAATGTACTCTGTCACATAAACGACTGCAGTCCTGCTCGTCATAGATTGACCAACGCCTCAGTTTGAGTCATAATATTCGTATTACGTTGTCGGTGTCTCTGCCGGACTGGTGTAATTAGATTCCCTCCCGTTGCAGTGTTACAGTAACACAGTCACTAGTCCCCCAGGGAAGCTTAACAGGGTAGAGCACACACACGCACGCACAGGGTGCTGCATGCTCCTTGTATATTTGCTAGACCACCCTTGCTTTGGAAAATAACTGAGAGACTATTTGCTTATGTCTTCCAGATCATTAGGTAAGAAATTATGGTGTGTGTGTGTGTGTGTGTACGTGTGCTTCACGATTGTCTCTCTGTGTTTGTGTGTGCATGTGAGTGTGTGTGTGTGTGTGCTTCATGATTGTCTCTCTGTGTTTGTGTGTATGTGTGTGCATGTGAGTGTGTGTGTGGATGTTTTCTCCAGCTGGCTTTGCTCAAAGCTCCTTGATGATCAAGTTACGTTCTGTAGAAGAACTCTGCCATGGAGAGCATTACTCACTGTTGTCTGCGAGTCCAACCCCTGCTACGCCCCTGTCTTACACCGGCACATGACACCACAACAACAACAATTAACCCTGTTCAAAGCACTGTATCTTTGTCTTGTGCATTTTTACAGTTTTCTTAAAACTTTTTGTGTTTATATGTTTAAGTATATATTTTTTTATATTGCCTGCTGTAATGGCGCAATTTCCCATCGGAGAAGGATAAAGCATCTACTACTATTACTACGACCACAACTAACCAGGGCCACGTCTGTGCCCCTGTTTCCTTGTTCCTGGTTCCTTCCTCATCCTGCTCCTAGTGTCTCCCTGAGTGTATGCTTCAGTCCTGGTGTTCTCTCTCTCCTGCTTCCCTGCTCTCTTGTCTCTCGTTCCAATCCCCCAGCTGTTGTATATTGTGTGATCACCCGGAACTGGGATGTTGGCTCCCTTTGTCAGTCCTTGTCGCTTTGTTGTGGTTTACCTGCATGTGAATCCTCCCTTGTGTACCTTGAGTTTTTGTTGGAATAAATATATTTGTTTTTTGGGGACATCCTGCCTTGCCTCTCTCCTTGTGTCTGGGTCCTCTTCCTGCACACAGCTACTGTGACAGGGTGGCTCAGCCCCTGTCCATGCTACACACATTTCTCTTAGTATAATAGTATTTTTACAGTTTTATTCTAACATTTTAATTATTTTTTTTGTCTTGCCTGCTGTAATGGCCCAATTTTCCATTGGGGATGAATAAACTACTATTGCGTCTACCACTACTACCAACAACACATTGACACTTACTGCTACTGTGATTGGGTGGCTCAGCCGTGTACATTGCGTGTTGTACTAATTACAAGATTACAGCTGCCTGGAGAGGACTAGTCTTGTCAAGACAGGAGCAGGGAATGCAAGGCTTGTTATTACCTCAGGTCAACACTGCTGTAACACAGACTCACACAAACCCAGAGCGCTGAGGCACAGAGGAGTGTGTTTGTGTATAGTATAGGACTGATTAATGACTCTAACTCTGTATTTAAAATGGCACCACCTTGTAGGTGAGAAGTGGACCAAAGCTTAACTGCTCCAGTATTGAATTTATCATTAGAAATCCCTGAGGGCGTTAGAGCCAATCTTTTACTTTAACTGGCTCCATCTTGGCTGTGAGAGATCCAGGGATGATCAGACTGCAGTCTACAGAAAGCTGACCTGTTCATAGTAGAATCCTTAACTCACATCTCATGTGAATTATTGGATTTTCGCCAGGTAGTTACCAACATTGACATGCTGCAGTGCCTGTTCAACGCAGGGTCGATAAGACATAAATGGAAACAGCCTACAACGATATATAGCTTCATATAACGTGTTTTTTTTACTGTAACAAATAAGTGTGCATGTACACGCATGTGTGCACACTCACATAGATACACACAGCATCAGGACAGGTGTTAGGCAAAGTGTTTTCATGCAAGTGGACGAGTTGCTGGCCTTGAGGATGAACGGGACACGGCTGCACTCGAGAGTGTGTGTGTGTGTGAGTGTGTGTGCGTGAGTGTGTGTGTGTGTGTGTGTGTGAGTGTGTGTGTGTGTGTGTGTGTGTGAGTGTGAGTGTGTGTGTGTCTGTGTGTGTGTGTGAGTGCGTGCGTGCGTGTGCGTGGGTATGTCAGAGTAAAAATGACGGTAATCCACAAAATATCTACAAAAGATCCTCAGAACATCTTCAACCAGAACAACAGAGAAACTGTTTACACAGTCAATACAGCTAGCATGAATAGATTCTGCCAGTTCTCTGTAAGTGTGGAAAATAATACCAGAAGAACTGCTGCTTCTCTCTCCGCTCACATTCTTCCTTTCCTCCCTCCCATCTCTTCTTTTGTAATGTTTCATTATACTTTCTATCTGTAGTGCTGAGATGGGTTCATCAGTGAACAATGGCATCTCACAGGAGCCTCAGTTTTGGTAAATAGCACTTTGATTTAGCCATCTTCTGTCCTTTATTTTCCTTGTGTTGCAAAAGCACCGTGAAAATAAGTGCACTTGTTCGGCTGACAAAAGATATTTGTGAAGTCTTCCTGTCGACTGCTGTTCTGGAGTCTTCCAGAAAAGGGGGAACGATACACTCGTCTGAAGAGATAACTATAAAACCAAAACCCATTCACTTTCTGATGACTTTTTGGTTTGCATTGAACGCTTCAGAAAACCAATTTGAGAGTCGATGTCACACAGATGCTGCCTAAATGTCTTTACCATGCAGTCCTTTACTGTCTGCATACAGGGACATGGGCGAGATTAGTTTACTCGTCTGATGGGTCCAAGTGTCCATTATAAGATTGGCTACTCAGTGTTACAACTAGCGCTGTGACCTGGAGAGACTGACAGAGGTGAAGGGAAAGAAAGGGAGAGGTAGGGAGAGAGGGAAGGTTAAGGAGATGGTGACACAGGGAAAGTTGATGGGAGACTGTAGAGGAGATGAGTAAAGCAGCGATGGGATTTGGGAACATGGTGTTGACTCTCCTTGTATTTATCCTGATCATATTATTGGTTACACACGGACACAACACTGTGACAGCACCAGTGATGGCCATCTGCTTCTTACCTTTCCATCACTTCATCACACTTTCCTCCTAAGCCTCATCCTTCCTGTACTCCCTTTATCTCTCTCTCTCCGTCTACACCTCCCCACTGCCCCCTCCTTCTGCGTACTCATCGGCCTCCCCCCCCCCCCCCCTCTTCTGTCTTAATCAGTCTGCCCATACGTGTGTGTGGCTGGCGTGATAAGATCGGAGTCTTGTCGCAGCCTCTGGCAGGCCTCAGATCAGATCTGGCAGCGAGGACACTAGCTGTCTCCGCTGGAGACCTCGTTCCTTTACATGGTCGAGGGACAGCAGGATGGAGCCACACAAGTTCACATTAAAGTAGGCTGAGGAGATGACTGGGACACAACCTTTTGTACTCTGCTTCTCCTTTCAACAGGCCATGTTTCATGTCCTTCCTGTTTGCGTTTGGAGCCTTGTCACACACAGGGTTCATGAGAGAGTTTGAAAACGGGTTGCCATTCATGACCTGTGGTCTTAGAACATTTTCGGCAATTATTATTGATGTGATGCAAACATCCACATGACGTTCCCAGACTGTCTTTTCCCAGGAAGTGGACAGCCATCTTCCTGCTCCTCCGACTCCTCTTCAAAGCCTCCCAGATGCCCAGCAGGACAGGACCTCAGGCAGTAATAACTTCCCGGCACTATCAGTGAGGGAGGTGAGGGGCAGGGTTAAAAGCCTCCTGGAGCACTGTGTTGCACGCGGCATATCACTGTTCATATCGCTGTTCATATCGCTGTTCATATCACTGTTCATATGACTGTTCATATCACTGTTCATATGACTGTTCATATGACTGTTCATATCACTGTTCATATCACTGTTCATATGACTGTTCATATGACTGTTCATATCACTGTTCATATCACTGTTCATATCACTGTTCACCGAGACCTGCGCTGAGCTCACGTTCACATGGCTACGGGCTGCGGTGGAAAAGACGTTTGAAATGACTTACTTTGAAAAATACTAACATTACATCATCATCCCTTCTCACAGGGCAAGTGAGAGGGTGGGGGTGTGTGTGTGAGCAGACTCGCAGCCGGTAGCACACATATCATGAGTGTGGTGTGGTGTGCAACTGCAGTACTGTGTTTATTCAGAGAGCACTCTTGTTCTCTGAAACTGTCTGACCCTTTTTCATTCACATCTCTCTCTACCTGGCCAATTTTCTGATGGACATTATAATGGCAGGCACGCATTGGGACACCTGTCTTGCAAATCCATTCGAACTGTTCGCATTTATGTGAAACCTAAATCCATGCTACTTTATCCAAGGTACGGAAAAAGGTCTGTCTGGAGGTGATTGACTAATACCCAATGGGCTGGGGACATACACACACACACACACACACACTCATATAGAGACACACACACACACACACATACATACACACACACACACACACACATACACACACACACACACACACACACATACACACACACACACACATACACACACACACACACATACACACAAACACACACACACACTCATATAGAGACACACACACACACACACACACACACACACACACACACACACACACACACACACACACACATACACACATAGCCAGTCACCCGGCCAGCCAGAAAATGCAAAGTGTGCAACGTGCAGCCTCCAGCCTCCCCTGAGGCCTGAGTGATCTCCTGTTGGAGGTTAACAAGAGAACAAGCAGACGCTCCACATCTACACTTCATTACCTGCTCCCATGCTCTCTCCCTCCCACACTCCTCCTCTCCATCCTCTGGCACTACCTCGCCCTACCGCACCCCTCCCTCCCTCATCCCTGTTTGTCTTCCCAGAGCTAAATGGAACAAACACCCTTGTGTTTTCCTCCCAGCTGTTCTGGTGAGCAGTTCAGAGATATAGTCCTGTAGTGGAAAGACATGAAATGGAAGTCTGCACGATAAAGAATACATTGGCAATGTGGACATTTTTCCTTTTTGCATATTGTTCTGTTTTGATCCCCCAGGAAGGTGTATATAACTCCCAATCAATGCATGCACAGAAGTTGGATCAACATAAGCATATGCTCTACTCATGACCAATCAGCTTTCTGGATCCAGCCAAGAACCCACCATGGTAACACTTTGATTTCAGATCCACATGCATGATGCAATATACAGCATTATACATGTACTCGTAATGAATTACAATACAGCAATAATGCAGTATAAGCATACTTAGATCCTCGTAAAGACTCATGAAGACCTGTGATGTTGTATGCCAATGCTCATTATGCATTATATTTATATTTTTTGTGACCTATAATGTACAGAAATACAGTCACACAGCGTTATAATGATCAACTCTGTGATTCATTTAAAAGGTGGTGTCAGTGAGTAACAAATCACTACGGTTACCCCAACGACTTTCAGCATTAGGAGAGAGGACATTTTCCTCATGCAGATAAAAGCAAGTGTACAAAGAACCGTATACAATTTCCAGCAAGGTCGAACCCCAACAAGTCAGTTTAGGCATTGTACACATCTCTCAACAGACAGAAACGTTTTGCAGTGAAAAAAGGGAGGCCATACATTTCTCTAGGGTTTGTGTGTGTGTGTGTGTGTGTCAGTGTGTGTGTGTGTGTGTACTTCCTCCGCCAGTGACATTCATTTTTACGGTACTTAATTGCAAGGTCATCTCATGCTGGATACAAGCATTACATCATAATCTATGAGAGGTCATCAGGTCTGTTCCTGACAGAGAGAGAGACTGAGAGAGAGAAAGAGAGAGAGAGAGAGACACGGTAGGTAGACAGGGAGTGATTGTCAGGCGTGATGAATGGTCATCCATCACCTGGGACACCAGTGTTTGGCTAGGCAGACAGGAGAAAGCCAGTCTGGTCCTCCTACTTAGCTGCCTGATGACTCTGACTAATGACCACTCCTCCCCCTGAGAAGACAAGTGTGCTGGGTCCCGCTGGGTGCTGTGAGACGCCCCATTAAAGTTCATCTCCACCATGGTGCTGATGGACCCATAGTTATGAATTCTCCACTCTCTATAGGTGTGTCTGTTTCTATGACAGCATGCATCAGCAGGTTGGGCTGGATAAGCACTGACAACACCACACAGCTGCCTCACAGTATCAGGGGTTCTGTTCTGTCAGTTCAGTATTGTTTATTGGTGACACTATACCAATATTCAGTTCACAACCGTTTATGACTCCAGTGTGATGTAAGCTTTATTGTGTTAGCGAAAGAGAATGAGAGAGAGACACACAGATGAATGAGAATAATAAAGAGAGAGAGATAAATGATTATACTCTATCCACTTTTACTAATTAGACGAAGCATACTCTGAACCCCATTGGGCCCCACTAATGACTGATGGTATTCAGTCTTATTACACACACACACTTCAACCAACTTAAGTTAATCAACAATGCATTGCCATTGGACTAGGGGAAGTAATTGCTTAGCACAACTCTAATTTTCTCCAACATACTTTTCAAAGGGGAGAATGTAGCTTGGAATCCACACTCCTGGACCTCCAATTCTGCTGCCCCATAAGCAAGACTACACACTACAAATCTATTAGTTGAGATTGAGATTGAACAGGACTGAATACTGATTACAGTAAGATTACTGGGTAGAAAAAAAGGAAAACCAACTGAGAAAAACCATGCATTGTGGTGTGGGGGGTTTGAGTTGTCAGCACCTGCCTGTTCGTCGGTCGGCCAACGCTGGACCTGGTTGCGCGTCTCCCGGTCCTGTCCTACATCTATAAAGTTGAACAATGGATGTTGGTGTTTCAAAACTCATTGACACTGTATGACTATGTTTAGCCTGTGTTCTGCTCCTCTCTCTCACCAACCGTCTCTGGAGGAGGGAATCCCTCACTGAATTGCTACTCCCAAGGTTTCTTCAATTTTTTCTCCTGATGGGAGTTTTCTGGGAGTTTTTTCTCGTCTTCCTTGAGGGTTTAGGTTGGTTGAGGGGCAGTTCTATGTGACATGTAAAGTCCTATGTAAAGCCCTCTGTGACATGCTTGCGTGTAAAAAGGGCTATACAAATACATTTGATTTGATTTTGATTTGATCTGTGATAAGTGGAGAGTGACCTGAACATGTGCTTTTAATTTAATAAAATATTTTGATTATTTAATTTATTTAATTTCGGCCTCCTTGCAATCAACTACAATGAAAGCTCGAGTCGGTGTTAAGTGGTGTTACTGAAATAGACACAATGTTTTTTGGTTTCCAACAGCGTTTCTGTCAGTACTGAGCTACGTGGATGGTGACATGGTGTGCAGTATATTCACAACCACACATTTACCCTGTGATTTTCATTAGGACCTCGCAGAACAAGGCTATGTTTGCATTTGGACATCCAGGTAAGTTCACTTGCTCCATATGGCTTCATACTCCACCTGGCTAGAACGACAGACCAACGCTATCTAGCTTTGATTCAGACAGAATTAGCAGCTTTCAGAGACAGCAAGAGAATTATAATGTTGAACATTGACTGGAGCTTTGTATCTGAGAGAGAGAGAGAGAGAGAGAGTGAGAGAGAAGAGAGAGAGAGAGAGAGAGAGAGAGAGAGAGAGAGAGAGAGAGAGAGAGAGAGAGAGAGAGAGAGAGAGAGAGAGAGAGAGAGAGAGAGAGAGCGAGAGACTGAAAGAAAAGCACTGTGGAATATAGAGTATACAATACATACATGTTCTTCTCTATCTCCCTCCCTCTTTCTCTTGATAAAAAATCCACACCATGTCAGTAATAATTTAATCAGGTAGTTGGATTGCAGAGAAAAGGCCTAAGGACAAGGTCAGGTGTAGAGTGGTGATCATCTTCAAACTAAATATCACCATTTCCTTTTCATCATCCCCCGTTCTCCCAGACTCACTTCTTTCTCTTCACCAGGCATTGATCTATTTGTCTCCCTCTTCTCTCGGTCCTCCTACAATCACCCCATTCCCAGAGGTCAGCATGCTCATTTTACTCTGTCAGTCATAGGCAGAGTAGACACCAGTGGGAAGTGACTTGTTTTATGCCATCTTATACAGCTATCCTGCACCATTGTGTTTGTTAATGTCTGAGAAAATGGAATCTGGAATTGTATTGTGAAAAGAAAATGAGTGACGGTATTCAAACCAACCCTTTTTTTATGAAAATGCAAATCAAATGCTAGAAGATCATATGATAAAACGTTTTTGATCATATTTAAAACATTTTTTGCTCCAGAAATGAACAATGAAGTTTCTTGAACTTGGAATAAAAATAGAGCTGCTTTATTCACTAATGTCTTGATTCACTGTCTTCTCTGACATTAAAACCTTATACTACCGTAGTTCTAGGTTCCAATCAGACGCCACATCATGACAAACTAGGTATGGCAGTTTAGTAGGAGGGGCAGAGCAATCGTTGGTGGTGATCCACGGGCTCATCTTCCGATTGATGGCGTAGATCGATCAATACACTGGCCCTTTCGTCTTTCTCTCCCGCTCTGACATATTGATTGATCTACTCCACCATATCTCATTTGAGCACAGAGGTAATGAATGGGCGTGTGCACCAGGAGCTTTGATCTTCAGCTATGCACTGAGGCTTCTGGGTAATTACTACACCTTAGTCACACCCCCCTGGGCGGTACCTAAGAAATGATCAATGATCACACCACAACAACTTCCCGTAACCGTGTCAACAAAACTCTAGCTGCACGCTTGGTTAATTATGCATAAAACAGCTGATTAGACAATGAATGTGTAAGAAGATTTGCATTTCTGACATCTGAAATGCACACAAAGCATGTAGACTCACAGAGTGATGAACAGGGTTAAACTACATGACAGTGTAATACTGTACATATAATATTGCCTCGCACACAAAGCAGGTTAGTTTGACTTTGCATGTGCACAACACCAGGGTATCTGCTGTGGAAGATGAATTGGCCTGATCAGGTAATCTTAGAGGGAAACCCCCTCTACCAGCTCAATGAGCCTGCCCTGCTGAAACCATCAATCAGGGGTTTCTCCCATGATAAATCTCCACCCTCCATGTTTAAATGGAATCTATTAACCATAGAGCATTGACTTCCTGAATCAAGTAACCAATCCAACCAATTTAAATTGCATGTGGTGAAGAGGTTTGTTTTGTTAATAATATAGAGAGGTTGAAATGCATAATTTAAAAATGAATATAGTGAGTGATGATTTGTATATTCGGGTTACATGTCTTCTGTTAGGATATATATTTTGTGGTGTTCCACACAAAAACTGCCAGAGGTATTTTGCTCAAATGATGATGACGTATCCGCATTAACGAATGTCAAATATGAAATTATTCATGACCTGTGGCAGCACTGGTAAGCTCTTATAGCTTTATTGTGACTATTAATTGGCTGATGAGGTGAAAAGCTAATTTCACTTCACTGCCTGAGCTAAGTATTCCAGTGGATTGGCTGCTTCAATTTACATGTCGCCTCTGGGCCCTACATAGGAACATAGCCTGGTGCTATTTTTATGCTTCCTGGAGGTAAACCTCTTTAACGTTTTACTGCATTTTAAACTCGATGAAAATCGCTTATTGTTCCATAGAATTTGCATATGAAGTCAAATAAAGTAGCATATACTATATTACTCTGGGAGATGCTAAGAAACATTTGCAACAGCCTGTTTTATATTGTGTTTTCGCAGGACACATAGTAAAGTCCTGCAAAATGTAATGAAGATAATACAGTCTGAACAGAACAGCACACAGCCCTATGCAGTCTAAGAACATGTGATTAACAGTCACATTACCGTAAAACCATGCCATGCTTTGAACCCCTGCAATCACCTGAGACCATCGACATCAACTGTGTGCTGAACCAGTTAACTAAACCAGCAACACAGAACCATCACATCCCTGTGTACCATTAACAGTGGAGTCATTCCAACCTTCCTCTCTCCCTCCCTCTCTCCTTCCTATGACTGCTAAAGAGATGCAGGCGGGGGGGGGGGGCTCCAGCCTTCCCTTCTTCTCATGGCCCCTTTCCTCCCTCCCAATCATAACACATCCCTCTCTTCTCCCTGTGATATCCTCACACCCAGTCAGGAGTTCCTGTGTGGCAGATGTAGGGGACCTCTCCATCACGCCCGGAGCCCAGCAGAACGCCAGCCTGCCCGGAGTCACTGCACAGCTTCTATAAAGAGGTGCTAAATGAATCCGCCTCGCTGACACCTCAATGAGATTCCCATTGCGGTTCCAGATTGTGCCGTAAAAAGGGTGTCCGGAACGTGCTGTTTCCCTGCTTCTGGACACCTCAGTGGAGAGAGTAGGAGGAAGGTGTAGAAGGGTGAAGTGATGGTGGGAGGGGAAGGAGGAGAGGGGAATAACTATTACTTATCTTTAAAATATATCTTTGAAAGAAAAGAAAAGGAGTAAGGTAAACTGACCTTATTACCGTAAAAATGCACTTGGTGTTCAATGCATTTTATCTTTAACTGACTCTATTTCAATATTCCAATAGGAATGATCATGTAATTATTTTCAAGGTGAAAGTTTTTTTATAAACAAGTTCCTTTTTTCTTCAAAGGAACTCTATCTCCCTTCATGCTCATCTTCTCTTTGGCTCCTCTTACCCTTGTGCCGAAGCTCTTACACAATGTTATTCTCCTCAAAAAGCTTTAAATGGTACACAGTATGTTCTGTTTTATGTTTGTATGAACAGGATATATATAGAATATTTTTTTACAGCATGATTTATATGTCAGGATCCTTCATTTTTCTGTGAACTATCCATTTAGTTGGTCAGTGGCTAAATGCTTGATGAATGCTGGGGGTTGTGATATGGAGATTTACATTACATTTACATTTATTCATTTAGCAGACGCTCTTATCCAGAGCGACTTACAGTAAGTACAGGGACATTCCCCCCGAGGCAAGTAGGGTGAAGTGCCTTGCCCAAGGACACAATGTCATTTTGCACGGCCGGGAATCGAACCAACAACCTTCTGATTAATAGCCTGACTCCCTAACCGCTCAGCCATCTGACCCCCGATTTACCTTCCAATGTTTTTAAAAGCTAGTGTTAAAAGCTAGAGCAGCGAGACAGAAAGAGATATACTGAACGAGAGAGGGGAAGTGATGATAATTCCTCACCTACAGCCTAAGCAGCCAGACTTGTAGAACGAGACAAAGGGACGGAGTGAGTTAAGTGAGGCAAAAAGAAGATGAGACACAAGTTTAATGCTTTGTCAGGATTCTGAACATCTCCGGAGTAATTAACCTAGTGGTTGTTTATTCCGTGGTATGATATTCAGTGTAATCATCAGACCTGACCTGGTAAAACCTTCCAGATGAGGCCAAGGTAGGCCAGCCAGCCAGCCCATGCCAGTCCAAGGCAGACATAACTCGTGTAATTGGCAGCTTGAAACTCTATACTCTTTTTTTTTTTCAACAACGATCTTCTCTGTTGTAATTAACTGGTTATTGATATCTTCCGTGAACTCTCTTCACCGCTCTGCTGAAACTACTGTCAATTGACGTGTTCAAGAATAACTAACGCTCCACAACCCACCCGAGATTACGATAATTTGAATGTCCTAAATGGTAACATATCCATCTCTTAGTCAAACAGTTATCCTTAACAATGGTAATTCCTCTCTCTCCCCCCCCCCCCCCCCCCCCCCCCCTTCGCAAAGATTACGTAATATAGAGGTTTTACTGCAGTCTGTGTGAAATGAGGGAGATGGGGTTTGGCTTGATACACAGTCCTCAGTAGACTTTAGTAAAACGACCGTTCTTAAATATCTTAATTGCGGGCTTTCTAATCTGAAAAGTCATTTTCATTTGAAGGTTGACCCTGCATGCTGCGAGGGCAGGCAGCTGACGCAGAGGTGATTGTGCTATTTGCATTAGATTAGCGGTGTGGCCGGGTCATTGATAAAGCCTTAATAGGGAACAGTCACAGGTTAAGGTGCGCGGTTCCAGGCAAGGCCCCAATCATGGTTTCATTTAATTAAGACCTGGATTCACTGGCTGAGTCTGTCCGTTCTTAGTCATAGGGCTTTCAAAGGAAAAGGACTAATTAACGAGGATAATGACAATTTTACTGTGGAAGAAAAGAAAAGAGTGGGTTCAGGGCTCCTTGAGGAGGGACAATACGCTAACTGACTTGTGTTGGATCAAAAGTGATAATGCCAGAGAAATTGTCTTCAAAAAAGCTTTTTTAATTAGTGTTGAGCTGTTAGGTTGTCAGACTTGTATGGGGATTGATTTAGAAAGCTGCATTGAACTGTACATCCATTGTTGTTTTGCAGTCAGTAGAAATGAGAAGTAACAAAATAGACGACAAATACTTGCAATGTAGAGATTTACCATTTATTTTCTGACAACTTTTTACTTTCACTTGTATATCTTCTTTCACTTACGTATATATTCACCTGTCATTGTATATATAGCGGGACAAGATGCCCCTTAACTCTCAGCGTGAGAAATGGTTTAAATGCATGAAAAATAAAAGGTGTTGCGTTGTGTGAGAGCATGAGAAATGGCTGAGACTTAAGAGCCCTATGGCAACTTTTTACTTGCATAAGTAGGCTATATGTCAGAGACCATATTTCTTTGCTTTACAGTTTTTCTCAATTGCTAAAACACTAAAACCTATTGACTGAAAAAGGTTCTCAGTTGCCTGAACTCATGTAGCTAATTGTGCCTGTCTGTTGTCAATACCTAAACCATTTCACATGGTAAAACACAATTTGCAGATCTCACTTACACTTTTCAGCAAAACTCTAAACACATTCTCATTTTTAAAACACATTCTGCACTCTAATGCACATGTCATCCATACTGGTAAACACAAATGGCAACAATCAAATACAAATAGAGAAAACATGTCATTGACTAAGCTGTCGGAGAAATAAACACAACCACTCAAAATAGATTTCACTTGTTTCTAATGATGTGACACAACCAATATAAGCCAGTTCAGAGAGCAAACAGGTTGTTGAAGGTGGGAAAATATTGCTTGTCATATCGACGAAGTGCTCTGGCCTGACCCAGCCCAAAGACAAGAAGAAGCACATTGATCACATGTTTACTCCTTTGATTTTTGTCCCTTTTAGTATTGTATATTGTAGTACAGTGCATTGTAGGCTGTATACTGTACAATGAACAAATTGTATGGCCCTGAACATTGTGCTTTCTATTTGTTACAGTAACAGTACTGACTGCTCAATAGATTTTGACTGGTTGCAGGTTCATATCAACAAAGAACAAGAGTGAGTTGTGAGTAGTGAGATGCAGGGTACAGTACTGTATAGGGGTACCAGGAGGAGAAAGAACAAAACAAATTGCAAAGAGCAAAGCAGAGTAGTAATTTCTGATCAATTTTGAGCTACTATGATAGAACATGTTTTTTTTCATCAAAAGACAATGACGGATAAATATGACATTTGTTTTGAGATAACGTAAAAACGTAAAAACATATAGTTCTCCCTGAGAACTATATGTTTTGAACAATGTGTTTTCTATTTTTTTGGTTTATTGTTTACTGACTGCTTGATAGTGTATATAATTGTGATCACTTTGTTTATGATTTGAGAGCAGTGTTTGATTTTGAGCACAGGTAAATCTGTTTTGAGGCGAAAGTTTCATTTTGCAAGAAGGATTCAGAGATTTTGTAAATAGTGCTTGAAGATGAGGTTTTGTGTTTACAGTTTTGAGAAAATGGGTGACTGTTTCAAGAAATGTGTTTTAGCAATTGTAAAAAACTGTAACTGCAACAACACTAATGTGCATGCTAACTTGCATTTTTAGTTCTACATCCTAACACCTCACACATAGGAAAATGCAACGAGATCATGTTTTATTACAATTACATTATTGGACTATTGGACAGTAAGAGAGCGAAAGAAATAATTGTTATTGTAAAAATATTCTACTGGCCAGCCAAGGCGTGCAAGCGAGACAGAGGAGAGAGAGAGAGAGAGAGAGAGAGAGAGAGAGAGAGAGAGAGAGAGAGAGAGAGAGAGAGAGAGAGAGAGAGAGAGAGAGAGAGAGAGAGAGAGAAGCACACAAGGACTGGTCTTGTCTTCAACAGTATACCTATAGGTGCTACAGTGAATGATAATTAATGGAACATTTTCCTGGGATAGCTCTGCAGCCGTGCATCCTGGGAAGGCTGCGAGGAGCTCCATTCATCATTGTAGACAGGTCCATTTATCTCGGAAGCAAGAGAGGAGGTCCTGTCTCTCACTGTGACACTATCAGAGGAGGGGGCAGACACAAGCAGGGTGGTCATGGCTGGGGGGCAGAGGTTAAAACCTGAGGTCTCTCTCAGGTGGGTTCAGATATTAACCTCTGTGGCCTGATACATGTGCACACTGCCTGTCATGGGTTGGTGGCAGAAGACAACGTATAAGAAGAACCAGGGAATATGCAGGAGTTTGCTTTGGCTCCTCTATCAGGCAAGTGCAGCTGTTCGCCTCCCATCACAGGTTTGATAAGAACAAGTACACACTTGAGGGAGGAGAGAAAGGACACACTTCAGGGAACAGACGGGAGCCCACCTGAGATAGAAAGGTTAGGTATTAAGGGCATGGCAGACAGTGTAAGCAGAATGATTGTTCTCAGGCCTGTGCATGTGGACCGAAGCACAGTACAGTACACAGCAGCTTTTGATGGAAAACCTAAGCCTACGAGCCACACAGTTGAAGCTAAAGAAGAACAGTCCATCTTATTGTGAACCTTCAGGGCCACCATCCATCACCTACTACTAGACTAACCTACATCACATTAAAATCATCCATAAAAAAAATATTATACAGTATATATATATGGAAAAAAGCTATTCCCACAAGGTTAGAGGCAATGGGAACTTGCGGGGTTAGGATACACCCTTTAGGCATAACAAGTTAATGATATGCATGGTTACAACAGACTTCTGGTGGGCCCCATCAGCTAGCCTGCTGTGTACATAGACGAGGTCCTGTAGTCAGGCAAATGAAATTCATAATAAATGTGGCATGCAAATCAAGCCAAAGCTAGCTAGAGAGAAAGAGGGAAAGGGAGACAGTATTTCCACAGACCAATCTGCATAGAGAATACGTGAGAAAAATGATCATTGTGTGGAGCGAGAGCTTACTTGACATCCTTAACTTAATATTCATCCTTGTGCAGGGCGCAATATTTTAATAAACCTCCCATTGAATTCAGTGTAAGATTTATGAGCCGTTCTCCTCTCCTATACATTGTACAGCACTGGTGTTGATAGCAAACAAAGGATATACTATATGTCACAGTTAGACAGTTTGACCATTCATAATCTACTCTCTATCACACATCACCTTGTTTCAAGAAACACATTTATAAACAAATACGTTTTTTTTGTTTTTAGGGTACATTTTCTGTCTTCTATAACTTCCTTTTAGGCTATTGAAACAATAAAATCTGAACTTCTCAGGCCCCCAAATCCCCCCCCCCCAGCTTCTCCTCCATCCTCCATCTTCCATCGCAGCAAATATTGATCCACCAAATGAGTTCTCAAGGTCAGCTCTCTGGCTGGAGTTTTCTGTCAGAGATAAGACAGCTGAGTCTGAGCCACTGTTGCTGCATCTTCACAGACCGATGATGGCAGCAGACAAAACTCACATTCTGACAGGGGTGTTCACCTAGAAAATACCAACCCTACCCCTAATAAATAGTCAACCTTAACCCAGTGACAACCCTAGCCTCAACACCAACCCCAACTCTCACCCAACACCAACTCAAGCCCCAAATGTACATATAACATTAACCTAACAAAAGGTATCAACAAAAATACAAACTTTAGTTATAAAAACACAGAGGAAAGAATACAGGACAAATAACCTACAGAAACATGTTGTTTAACTGTATATCGCACCAGCTTGTTGCTGTAAAAGATTCAGTGATGAGGGTGGTTTTTTCCCCTCTGTTGATATACAACACTCTGAGCCTCTAACCCCGAGCCCTGATCTCTGATGTGCAGCTGCTTCACCCTCTGTCTGACCCCGTCTAGTCCTGTTTGCTGTACACACAGTGATGAGGTCCCTCCTGATTTCTGCTATCGATCTAAGACCATGGGTTTACCACACACAATATTCAAACGTAAACGTATATTCAAACGTGTTGTGTGTTAATCTTTACATGCAGCCTCATGCATCGCACTTCACTATGCACTAATGAGTATGCCATGAGGTAACCTAACATTTAAGTTGGACGATTATATTACACGAGCCAGCTAGGCCTCACTACAGGTGTCATAAAAAATAATTGAAAGCACAGCAACAGTGACCATTATAGAACGACTCAAACATTGAATACTGTGCTCATACAACCCTTTCCATGCAGTGCAATGTCACGATCGAAAGAGAAGAGACGTTTACAGGCATACATCCAAGAGAATTGTTACCCATTTTTTCACTGTCCATTTACTATGCTCCAGGTCTAGACTTGCCATGTCAGTTATGAAATCCCTTTTCACCTCAGCCTTGTTTAATGATTAGATTAGATCTTCTGCAGCAAATTGGTTTACATGAAATCACTCTCTACTCTGTTTGTATTCTATTGTATTCCACAGGCCTGTGTGACTCATTAGGACTGTAAGCCAATGACTCTGAAGTACCCTGACACATATTTATCCAGATGTGTCATCCTGCATCAGCATTCAGATCACTCTGTCTCTCCTAAAGGCTCAGCCAGACAGAGATGTCCCACACTGAGGCTTACTGTACAAAGACACTAAGGAGATCGGACTGCGCCTGGAAACTGAATGGAGATTCTACAGAGATCGTACTAGTACGCGTACCACAGCTCTCTCAGACCTGTAACTACACAGTAACCTAAATCTTCACAATAATGTGTTTATCATTTTCCAGTCACAAATTGGCCGATATTTTTCACTGGTTTTAAAGTGACAGAGACTAAGAGCTGATATATGGTGGCGAGAGAGCAGAGAGATGATAGAAGACAGAGGAGCAGAGAGAAAATCGAGAGAGTAGAAATATACATAAAGAGAGAGCAGAGAGAGGACAGACAGCAGTAAACCTTGGTCCTCTGATCCCAATTACTCGTCGGAAAAAAAACACGGCACACAGCATTAGGCCTACATGAAATTCAGGGCTGCCAATGGAAATAAGTCTTTCATTGAATTACTATGAATCGGCCCTCTGTAAATTCATAGCTGAACCACCAATCACAGTGCTGCATAGCATTTTCCTCCCATGCAGACAAATTCTGATAGGGTGACATTTAACTCTTCACATTCCAACACAAACTCAACAGGCAGGACTTAAGGGTTTGTTTCAGAAACATTGTCTTTAGATTGCCAAATTATGAATTGATAAAATAAAATGAGAAGAGATTACTTTTAAAATATATATTTCGAATATATTAGGCCCTCTCTGAGGGCTTAGAGGGCCCTGACAGTTCCCCATAGAGAGAGCAGAGAGAGAGAGAGAGTAGAGAGAGAGTAGATAGAGAGTAGAGAGAGAATAGAGAGAGAGTAGAGAGTGGGTAGAGAGAGAGTAGAGAGAGAGTAGAGAGTGGGGAGAGGAGCAGAGAGTGCGCAAAGAGAGGACAGAGAGAGAGAGCAGAGAAAGAGGAGCGAGATAGAGTAGAAGACAGCAAAAACATAGCACAGAGTGAGGGCAGAAAGAGGGCACAGTAAGAGAAAAGTAATAGGAGAAAGATAGAGTAGAGGAGGTTTGAAGTCAGAATGGGGCCCCAACACTCAGTGTGTGTCTATCAACCAAGACAACACAGAGGAGTGTCAGCTGGCACCAGTATCAAAGACACAGATGACGTCTCAGCGCTAAGAAGCTTATCTTAGAGAGGCGAGCAGGAATACAACACACATCACGTCCCGTTGAGACAGCCTGTTGCTCTGCACAAGCTGTTGCCGGGCGACCAGAGGTTCTAGAACGCCTGACTGACAGTTCTCTGTCGGTGTCGGGGCGCAGCGTTCGAAAGCTGCTATTGTGATATCGCAATCTGCATTGAGTTATCTTAATCACATACATTCACTGGCTGTCTGTCGTATCGCCGTGGGTGACACGGATGTCATTCTGTCTTTGGTGGCATGAGAGTTCTTGTCATCTTTTGTCAAAGCAGCTGAGCTCTGTCAGGTCAGCCATGATTGGTGGAGTGGGGAGGATTGGGGGCTCACAGGTGCACGCCAACTGAAGAACCGTGTTGAGAATCTGTCTGAGGTCGCTGCCCCTCCAATGATTGTTCACCAGCAGAGCACATCGGTGTCTCCGCCGGAGGTGTAAAGAGGGCTTGAGAGCAGAGGGGATTTGTCAGTCAGTGGGAGAGGTTGTAGGACGTGGGACTGTAATGGTTGCAGTTTGTGTTTTATGTGCATGTGAGTTTTGTGTGTGTGTAAGTGCACATATGATTTGTTTTTGGGAGCCCTCCTTTAGAGTCATACACTTTGTTACTTACCCCCGGAGAGAGCAGAATGTCTTTGAACGCTTCTCGTTTTGGATTCTTGTCCCCCATTGGCTGGGTCTAATGGCTCCCCTGTCAGCTGACGAGGAAGCAGACAGGATGAGGCCATATCATGTAATGGTCCATAGCAGTTCCTCCCCACACTTCCAGGGGAGATTCATTTAGCATTTATTCCCCACAGCTGTTTGGTATAAATCTGTAATGAGGTACTTCATCTCATGTAGACTCTGAGGGCACTGCTGGAGGCCGAGGGAGAATCTGTCAAATAAAACTACTAATATGCCCAAATGGGGAGATATTAGGGGTATAACAAGCAAAAAAAGCTATGTGGACATGTATTATAGCGGAGTGGTTAAAGCAAGGTCAAAACCCAAAGGTAACTTGTGTGACTCCTCTCCTCTCTATCCTTATCTTTTTTTCTCTTTTCCTCACCTCCTTTTCCTCTCCTCCTCATTTTCCTCTCATATTTCCCTGCAGGTGTTAGCTGCCGCCAGTCTGTCGATGGGGGAGATGTTTCAACTGAGTTTAAATGCAGAGGACTGCTGACATCCTGCTCTTCTTGGATCTTTCCCTAATTGACACTCCGCCACAGCAACCCAAGGCAGATTCAGAGACACAGAGAGAGGGAAGGAGGGAGGGAGGAGCGACAGACAGAGACAGTGGTTGGGGTGAAGAATTGTCTATCAGTGGCGTTGCCGAGTCACACTTTTACTGAGGTGGACAATAACCTCCATAATCATCACTTCCGACTGAACATCGTACTAAGCCTCTGTGTGTCAGTGACAACCTCTGAGATATCTGCTTTAGATTACATCATCGTCCCTTTATCTAGCGGACATCTGATGTCACAGGACTTCATCAGCATGCACCATGTAACAGCCAATAACAAAAGGCTATTAGCTACAGAAGAAATGGAGGCCATGAAATGACAAATGAAGGGATGAATGAAGTGATCAAACGTTTCAGTTTTACTGGTCTTACCTTTTCACACCAGTCTGGAGGGTAGGAGCCTCGGAGGTTCCTTCCCTCCACACAGCTTTGGAGGTTGTTTTGAGCCATCCCCTCATCATACAGTAGCCTAGTCTAAAACTTAATGTAGTCCTTGGTGAGCAATGCCCTGTTCAGTTGTAGATGTTAGTAAAGGCACACTTTGTCAGTCACACAGACCTGATGTATGGGAAAAATGTTTTGAGACCTTGAGCAGGAAAAAAACATCCACAATCTGTAAACCATATTTCTTTATTAAAGATTAAGAAACTCCAAGCAGCATATTCATAAATAAAATAAGATTCTCCCTTAGATGTACTGTTACAGACTATATGCTATGATAGCTTTTTAATATCTTCTTTATCTCACTGAGTAGGGGCCTTCATTAAGAAAAAGAGATATACATGGAGTTGGTGGAACGTCATAGCACAATAACAAAGGAACTTCCTGTTCATTATTCAAACAGAGCCACAGGGATGCCACACTCAACCAATCAAAGCCTTGGGGTAACTGCTGCTGGCCAATTGTAGCCATAGGTTGCAGAACACAGTGTAGTAATGATATCACTTTGGTTCACATTAGTAACTACTGGTACGTGTACAAAATATACAGGTTTACAACCTCTCTCCTGTGTTGTGTGTGAAGAAAGAGAGGGGTGGCATACAGAATGATTCTCACTCTCCCTCTGAGGTATGGTAGATATGTTCAATCCTATCACATCACGGTCTTCTATATCTCTGTCTTTTGGCCAAAGACCTGACAGGAATACTGCCATCATTTTCAAGAGATAAGGACCATAATATACACCAAGACCCTTTAACAATAATATAATGTATATGATTTGTCACCGAATTCCACAGGTAGTTTTGGGTTACACCATAACATTGTGCATATGATGGGATCAATGACAACACAACAAAATGCCCATTGAGGTTCACTATTTAAAACCCTTTGGATTGGCTGGCTCGAGAGACCAGAAAACAGAGTTTAAAGTTTGCCTTCTGCAGACACAATTGCATTTTGATTGCTGATATGCAGATTTTCTGTGGGAGACACTCTTCTCTCTGTACAAGGTCAGCAGGTCACTTGGTGAACTTCACACAAGGTCCATATATAACTTGGGGCCTCTCTTGCTTGAGTCAGATAGGAGCCAGCAAGTATACAGTAGAATTGCAAGACGTTGATGAGTTCCAATATTGTCAGGTAAAACCTTTCAAGAAAATGAATATGCTGACCACATGATGTGACCAAGAAGGAAATATTCTATAGACACTATCTTTGTATGTGTACTCCACTGTATATATAAGCCGCCCTGTAACCAACCCACTTCATTAATTTGACCACCAAGTGCTAGATGGTGATGGATTAATGATTTGCGGATGGCTACTAATACATCTGGTCAACCCTTCTCTGACTTCGCTCAATGTTCCACAGTCACCGATTAAAAACATCACAACAATTACACATGAAACTCGTGTAAAGATTTGATCGAACATCTGATCCTTTGTTTGACATCTTACACTGACTGGCATGAGTAATTTGTGTACATGGGTCATTCTGCAGTGGGATTCACGTTCAAATGAATAGATGTGACCTTGAGTAATCTGTATTAAACAGTACCCTTACGAATGGTAAATGTGATTTACGGTAACAATACAACATCCACTTGATTTTGTCTGTAGTTAAAGTGACTGGACTGCTTAGAGAAAAGACAAACCTGTATATAACTTTTCAGCAATAAACCTTTCAGTATAAAAAGGAATACATATCTATATAACATATGTTTTTCTTTTCTTTAGAATGATCTTTACTCTTAACTAGGTGTAAAAATATCATTTAGCTTTCATTTCTGTTTTGAACACGTCCTACAGCCTATTCCACAAAACAAGAGAACTTAACCTCATAAATTCATGGACACTTTAGGGACTTCTTTCTGAGACCAGGACAGTCATCTTACTGTAGAACATTACAAACACTCCAAGACCAGCATTCCAAGACCAATCTTTCCTTCCTTAACATTTTTCTTTGTAATATCAAGACTTTAATGCTCACTGACTGACAGTCAAATTGGACACAACACCATGTAATGGCCAACTCCCTGCACTGCATACACAGGGTGTCCAGACCACATACACCTCCATTTTTAACAAAGAGAATAAATCAAACTTCAACTGAAACAATATAATTTCATGAAATGTAGAAACAATGAGACACAATTATCACTTCAGTTTCAGTCTTAACATAATTACATAATGCACCAAGACTCAAAGAAAATGAATGAAGACTTAAAAAAAGAGAGAATTATACTGTACATGTCTTTCAAACTAAATGTATCCTTCTATTGGGATTATTTTCCTCCAATGCTGAAGTATAGATATGGTTGTTATAGAGGTGTGTACTGTGACAGTGTTCCACACTATGTCCTTGTGGTGCTGGATGGTCATCTACGATAATGATGAACTGTGGAGGGACATCTTTTATTTCGGCACTTAGAAAACAATCACAATGAATCTGCGTCATTATTCATATTGAACAAAATTTACAAAGCCATTCAAACAGTCGTTTTTTTTATAGAACTTTTTATCTTGTTTTGTTTGTTTTTTATAACTCAACTTCAAAAATTGAGAATATTCAAAATACACTTTTACCTCACTTCGTTCTCTCAGTATTTAACAATATATACAACAAAAATTAGCAATTTCTCTTGACGACATTGTGGTTTCTGAAGAAGTAATAAAAATTGTATTTTTTTTTTTATACACATTTTTCTCTTTTTTTTCAATTACACTTTTCCCCCCCATCATCCCTTCCTCAAAAATCAAGTGGCAGGGGTGGGGGGGGGGATGGGGGTTCTCATCTCAGCTGAGATGAGGTGACTGACGCCTCCCTTATATGGACGTACTGTGAGTTGGCTCAATGGCTTCTGGTATGGGTCCTGCGGACACCCCCTGGTAGGACATGGGCATGGGCGTCTTGCCGGGGCTCTGCCTGAACAGACCCCCGTTGGGGGCCCTGTGTTTGCACTGAATGGAGGGGATGGTGGAGCTGCTGAGAGGGTGGGGGAGGGGGGTGCTGCCAGGACCCTGGGGGGCTAGTGTCCGACCCAGGCCCCCTGGACCCCCATGATGCCCCCCCTCCCCCGGGAGAAAGGTGGTCACAGACAGGCCCGAGGCCGGGTAGTCCCGCCGAGACTCCAGCTGCTGGCTGGGCTGCATGCTGCCGATGTCCAGCGCAGAGATCTCGATAGACGGGCCGGGGATCTGCTTGTGAGCCATGTCCTCGTCCATAAGACTGTTCATACGCCGGTGCACCTGTTCCAGATTCACCTCCTTGTCCTATAGGGACGAGAGAGAGAGGGGGGAGGGAGGGAGGGACACAGAGGCTGAGACTGGCAGTTCACCCGACCAAGGGGGTGGTTCTCAGGCCTTTCAGGCTCCATGCACTTTTGAAGTCTCACTCTTTTTTTTCTTCCTTTTATTTCTTTGAGGTGATCTGGTTTTTGCCAATTAAGTTATTTACCAACCTCGACATGCTGAATTATCAGCTGTCGTTTTCAAATTCTAAAATATCCAATTAGAATCAAAGGAATAATAACTTGTTTTAGATTACAGACGTATTGCATGTGCACCTTGAAATCAAACTTGGCCTGTGAAGGTTGATAACTTGATGTTTAGTAAAGGGGTGTCGACACCATTACTGGAGCCAAACTAATGCTGTATTCTCCCATGGTGACCATGACAGAACCTATTGACAACACCTAACACATTAAAAGATTGCTACAGATGATTGCTAACACTACATTAAATTCAGCAGAGATTAAAGAGATGTTCATAGATAGTAATGGTGAAATGAAAAGCTAAAGAGCGTTAGCTCTAAAAAGCTATGTTTGACCTTGTACAGACAGTGATTAGCTATCAAATAAATAACAAATGAGTGTCAACACAGACATATTTGGTATCTTTGGATGACCTTGATAATTTTTCAACTGATATATGTGGAACTTCCATGATAAAATACATTCACTGTCTCCAGCCAAACACAGCACTGGTACATACAGTACATGCTTGTATGTATTTGGCTGTTAGGATGAGGTGAAGAGTTTAAGACACCACACATATATGCTACCTGATGCTTCATTATGCATTATACACATTATAATAGATTTCCCTTGACTCTAGTTTGGCTCCAGCATTGGTTACTTTTCAATGAATGGGTACAATCAAATTAGTCAAAGCACTGAATGTCATCAACATGATTTCAATAACTATGCACAGTACAAACACCACACACATTTTGCAATATTTGGATGTCACTTGATGGAACACAGAACCAAACAATGAAAAGACAACATTTTGGAAACGGGTTAAAATAATTGGAAATTTGTTTATAGTAAAAGATGGTTACTGGTTTAATTCGATGTAAAATGTAAAAATAAGCTTTAAATTAAGTATTCTACAAGGAAAATCAATAACTGTCCTTCATCCAGTTTCCTGTTTCTGATATAAAGGCAGCTATGGGACTTTCAACATGGCAGCATGTCAGTAATTGCGACTCTCAGCTAACTATCCCACATCTGGCTTCAGCTACAAGGCACTGTTTTATGAATTCAGTACCAATTTCAATGTATCACATACCAAGATTATAGCATAGTTATGAACAATGCTGGCTCCACTGAATGATGGATTTGCGTGTTAGGTGACAGCATGCCACTTCACTAAAACACGTCACACAATAGGTCTTTGATACTCTATTATTTAAATACACTTCACCTATATTGTTAGATCACTGTCAAGGACCTATGTATGCACAACTTCTTATTCCCTTTGAGCTTTGAGGAATGTTATGAATATGCGTTGAGACGTGGTTTTTATGTAGTATTTATCAATAGAGGAATTCATCTGATATGAATTAATCCACTACAGTATCAATACAAATTATCCAAGATAATTAAACCATCTCAAGGCAAGCTATTGTTTTAGCAGACGGGCACCTCATTAAAATATGTTTTTAATCTCCTGCCATTGGCAGCAAGCCTAAACAAATAACTGTCTCAAATCAAAGTCTGGCAGAGTTTTTTAATATAGAGTGTTGATTTAAATTGACAGCAAAAAAATGAGAAATAACCCTACTCCATCTGTAACATTACAGCCTTAGCGGTTTAGAAAACAGCTCCTGAACTTCCTATAAATCCAGGATAAATCCACTCTCCACCCATCCTTTCAGTCTGACATTTAAATAGTCTTCACAAGGCTTGCTTTGGCCTTGTTACACCTAAGATTATCAGGCGTGAAGGTCCTGTAAAATGCCTGATATAGCAGAAATAAACTGAGACGTCCTACAACCCGCCTGCATAATGCATAATATGCTTTGATGTGAATGTTACAAGTAGTTCCGGCAACTTCGTATAATGAAAAAATGATCATAAAAGAAGGCACTACGGATGCCTTCCTACGCTGATTAGACTCACTGATTCATAGGGAGTGCTACTTTGTGTCCTGTAACCTCCCTACCTGTACAATGCTGCATTATGAACATGAGACAAGACCATCATGCATCTAGACACTAGAAAACAACTCAGTTACACAACAAAGGGAGGAGAAAAATAACATAAAACTAAGAGTGTTGTCTAAGGATGGGAGATGGGAGGTTAGTATAGATTTAACATGCCCCCCCCCCCCCCCCCCCCCCCCCCAAAGCCAGTTCTCTTATACAGCATCCAGGGCAGTGACCAATCACCATTCAATTCCAACATACCATACATACCAATCGCGAGAACTGAATTAAGATTCAAGTCGTGTATTGAAAAACCCTGGTGGGCAAAAAACATCTACAGTCAATTTTCAATACATGAGGTGAATTTTAATTATTTTAGTATTGATCGAATAATAGTAAATACAAAGTAATATTACTTTTTGAATGTGAATGGACCCTGACTCTGTCAGCAGCACAGATCAGATCTTGTACAGGAGTTCTAGTCTGACCTGTGTCAATAGCCTCTGCTTCATCCCAGTCTCTCTCTCTCTCTGTCCAAATGTCTCTCCTCCCTTCCGATGAAGCACTTGTTATGTCATTATATGTCAATGGACCAGACCCCCTTGCCAGTCTGTAATCCTTAGTAACCTGCACGAGATCATAAACAATCAAGAATAAAATTAAAGAAAAGATAGAGAGAGAAAGTAAAAATAGAGAAGAAAGGGATGTCTACATTGACATATAATTTGCAATAAGATGTCAAACAGTGATATAACTAGGGAGTATGGACTGGGTGTTTTTGCTGTTGTTCTGGACAGATCTTATTGCCATGGTGACAGACCCAAGTATTTTTGTCTGCTCACACTTTAGTTTAGGGATCCATGTCAAGCCTACTTCCTGTTCCTGATCATATGACTTGGCCGGGCAGTATCTCTTGGTCTGTTGTGTGGCTTGTATCTGGTACAGGTTCAGCACCCGATCAACTTTCAGTTAAATCCAACCAGTTAATGGGAGACATTTGTGAAACCCAACCCATCTAGGATCAGTATCTACGATGAGAGGAACATCGTGCTGCTTTTAAGAGAATTGCCTGGTGTAGGAGGGACTCTTAGGCTTATAGAAACCACAACAAGTTCTAATGACAGACTGACAGAATCAATCTGGCAGGCACTTTTTGCTCTCACTGCATGTTTTTTAAAGTATGTTTTCAGTTTAAACTTTTGAAATGGTCACTGTCTATTCTGTTGCTGTCTTTGCATACAGAATATTTTACTGCTTCCACCGTTCTAATAATAGGTGTTTAGTCAGCTGTAGGTGTTTAGTATACTGTTTATCTGTGTTTAGTTGGCTTGGTAATATAATTAAAAACTGACGGAGGGATACATGGTTGTACTAAACACAACACTTCACACAAAAAGGTCACAGAGCTGCCGGTATTTGCGTGAATCCACCAATATCTTTAGAGTTTATTTAACCATGTGAGTGTAAGATCAATAGAAAACCTACAGTACAGTGGGGCTTGCTAACAACAAAAAACTTGGGGAAGCGGTTTGCAATTCAGAGGGTTGCAAAAAAGGGTTGGATAATGTAACAGAAATATCAATGAATATCAAAAAAGACCCATAATCCATCAGAGGTATATTAGTAGTCTGGGTGTGGGGATACGGTATGCAATACAAAACAGATGGATCAGGTTTAGGTGGGTTGAGAGGGAGCTGGTGGTAAGGAAAGGTGGGGGTGGTGTGGGGGGGGAGGGGGGGGGGACCAAATTTGATTTCAAATAGACCATGGCTCACATCCGTCTGCCGTGTAGCTACAGCTGAGTGTACTGGAGATGTATCCATACTCCTCAGTGTACTCAGACTAGTACACTTCAGCTGAGTACGTGGGGGCCATAATCAATAAACCCCTGAGTGTACTCCAGATAAGCGTACTCCACTGAGTATACTGATGCTGCCATCAACAGCTTTGTGTGTTCTGGAGCTGTATCTCCACTCCTAAGTATGCTAAAGCTGTGTACACTGGAGTTACATATGTACTGTGAAATACACCTTAGTGTAATCCAGATTGTTTTCTAAACGTTGTGTTTTGACACTTTCATCTACCCTCTGGAGGAATACTGGAGCTGTGTCCCCTCTCCCGAGTGGACTCAAGCTGCAGGCCCACTCCTGAGTAGACTTGGCTGGGCGTACTAGAGGTGCGGTCTAGCTACAGCTGGGTGTACTGGAGTTCGACTAGATCAGGGCTTGCGTCTGCGGCTGGATCCTTAAAGTAGAGTGTGGCAGTGTCCTCCCCCCGCGGCCCCGGCCTCCGTGCCCTGTGCTCGGTCACCTCTTTGGGCTGCTCTTGCCGGCAGCGGTTGCTGTTCCACCAGGCCTCCAAGCCGGCCACCAGGCAGGCCAGCAGCAGCCCCGCGGCCAGGACGCAGAAGACCCCCGCGAAGCTGTGCAGCTTGAGGGAGCGTCCGTCTGGCTGGGCACTGGAGTGGCTGTTGAGGTCGCAGCGGCCCGTGCGAGGCCACCACTTCTGTTTAAGGATGTCCAGGTCACCCTTCTCCTGCAGCTCTAGGATCCTGCATCGGGAGAGATGTTTGTTAGAATGCTTACGGCGGTGTAAAGGTTAGATTTGGAGGTTGAGTGGCTTGGTGAACCATGCTTACAACAACAAGTTTTAGGTTTGATACCTGCAAGGGACAAGTAACCTGTAAGGGGTGGTCTTCTTTGGAATAAAAGGTCTAGTAAAACATACTGTAATGCTGTTATTTTTTCCTTCCAGGCCTCTCTACCTCTGTTAAAGAGGAACAGCTTTATAGTTTTTTTTTCTCCCTCCTGTTTACTTTAGAAGACCAACGTCCTGGGAATGTTTGTCAAAATGCCACATTAAAGATTAAAGTGCCGTTCTGTCTAAACAGAATATAATCCTAGTTAAAGGATTGTCTTATGTGACCGTACACAGACACAAACAAATCCTCAGAACAGAAGGAAAGATCAAATGAAATGTAAAATCTGTGCGGAGGCCATTATCAACACATAGTCAAACAAGCCAGAAGTAACAGCATCTATCTCCCGGACAAAGAGTTAAGTTATGGACAAAAAGAAAGTCAGGAGAGGAGTACAAAAACAGGGTTGAAGGAAACAGGCGATGATTATTGAACTCCTAGGAAAGAGATGGGGATAGAAGATGAGAGGACGAGAAAGTTAATATGTCATTATGATTCTTAAAGTTTATGCTGTGATTCACGAGATGGATCAATTTAAGATGTGTGGGAATGATTTGAAGACAGAAGACAAAAGTCTACATTTTGGGGAGAAAAACCTTGGTTTCCATAATAAGGCACTTTTAATTGGCTGTATGCAATCATTAAGAGATTTAGACAATCTGGCTCCATACGTTTAGCTTCGCAATGGGATCAATTTGAATTGAAGGAGAACAAAACAAGAACAACAGACTGCGGCTAATAGTTCAAGACTGGCAGATGAACTTCATCTGAAAAGTTGGCCAAATGTTAGGTTTCTGTCTTTAATAATCTTTATCATTTAGAACATGGCCTGATTCTCAATATGCTTGTTTATTGCCACATTAACAGGATCCACATGGTGAATAATTCCTCTTCAGTGCTTAACAAGAGTGTGTCTTATGAACGCTTGATACAATGATTGTTTGAATCTACTTAGATGTTGCGGTTTCGTTGATTACAACCTCTTGTTGATATTGCAAAACCACAAGAATTATTATTTGCTAGTAGAGCTTTACTAATGAACTTTGATGAGAATTTTAAGACGCTTGCCTTTTCATAATCAAAGATTCTTCTTTTCATTCACAGAATGTGATTATGTAACATAATATTAAGAATGGCACAAAACACAAAACTGTTTAAATAAGCCGTACTCTTCATCAAGTCTAGACCTAAAGACTTATAATAATAATAATAACTACAGCCAATTAAACTATTTATTTTGGATGTTGTGTATTTTTGTGCATGTACAATGCAGATTGAGTTGCTGATGGACCGTTTGTCCCTCAAAGACTTGATATGGCTGAGCACGAGCACTGAATGACCTCTTAGTCAATTACAGAAGACAGAACCCCTCAGGCCTCGTCAAACACCAGAGATTATGTTTATGGCTTTTATGAAGCAGAAAAAGCAATTAGGAGGCAAAGGTGGTGTGCGGTAAACCATATGCACTTAGAATATTTTCTAAAGGTGATGGAGGGGAAGGAAACAGGAGAGAGAAAGAGAGAGAGAGAGAGAGAGAGAGAGAGAGAGAGAGAGAGAGAGAGAGAGAGAGAGAGAGAGAGAGAGAGAGAGAGAGAGAGAGAGAGAGAGAGAGAGATGAAAAGAGAGAAAGTTAGAGGGAAAAAGAAGGAGAGAACAAGTTGAACATTAGTTAAAATACTGCATGTACTTCCAAGTACGTGCAGTAGAAGAAGACTGTGAGCCCGGAACACATTCAAATCCACATCATTCTATTATACCAGGAGTTCCTATTGTGTTATGCAAAGCTACGCAGCTGTTCTCCGTGTGCTCACTTCTGGGAGAAGAGGTCTCTGTAGGGGCTTCCATGCTGCATGGCAATGCCGTAGCCCTTGCTACTCATACGGCTGCCTGCCACCGTGATGGTACACTCGTCGTCCGTCAAGGCAGCGTATTCCACCACCGCCATGTCCCACAGGAAGGCATACGGAGTCTTCTTGGCCTGCATCACACGAACAGAAAACAGTGGAGGACGCTTTCATTCAGCAGTCTCATAGGATGTATTTCAGTAGCAACGTTTTCCTTATGTTATCTTATGGAGTTCTTTGACATGGTGCATTTTTCTTATGCGGATGGATTCGACTGCTAACTGACTTTCTGACTAATACCTCAGCAGACGCAGATGTTGCCTTAATTGGCTCATGTTGTCCCTGCCAAACTGATACCACTGTCCTAGCACCTGGGTTTCCTCTTAACATAATGACAGAACAAGACAGAGCAATTGCTTCCCTTTCTGTTGTCGTAAGCTACATGTCTTTTCTTCCTCTCATGATGATCTCCCAGGTATTGTTGTAGAAGGTATATGGTGGCTAACACAAAAAGCAGGTAGTGGGTGTTGACAATCTCTGCTGAGATGCTAAAAGCCTCTGCCCATTGACTACAACAAAAGCTTGTTTCTCAATCAGCAAGACAAAAGCTCTGGATAAGAGCGCCTGCTAAATGACTAAATGCAGAAAAGAAACAGCATCCCTGACTCACTCTACCATAATGTAAGCACGCTGGCAGCTAATTGAAAATTACTGTATTGGAAAAAACAATAGACGTTGCAATTCGGCTAATTAAAGTGTGTATGTAGTTGTTTGGATGGGAGGGGGAATGGGGTTTGTGTGAAGAAGTGGCTGTTCAAAATTAAATCCAAAGACGTTTGTCATGCAAATCACTTTTTGACTGTATAGGCTAAGCTCTGTTATTTCATACCGATTTATCAGTGGGTGTCTGTTTACCAGCGTCATTTAGAGCTCTATCAAAACACACTTGTGTTCCCTTCATACAGTTAGACTTTGCCTGACTAATTGGTTTGTAATGCTGTGAAACTACATTTACACTTGCATTGAAGAGAGGCCTGTAGGTTAAGACACCGTTGTTGAGTGAATGTAAACAAGTCATAAGAAGCTTTTTCAATTAGTCATTGTCAGTCTTATACTACAGTGTAGGATACAATTCCACACTCAGGACCTGGTCTGAGCTGGTTGTGGCATAAGCTTTTTAAGTATGCCTGAAATAATAATTGTCTTCAGGATTTTGAAGTGCAATTATTCTGACCCGTACATGGCTCAACCCTGAGCTATAACCCCACCTTGCGAATGCCCTCTGAAGGACTAGAAACTGAATAGTCTTGTCCGTTGTTCTTGCTGATGGTTCTCCAGAGCTCTGCATACGTGCTGTCCTGTTCCAGTGGATTGGTTCCCTTGTTCCTGAAGTAGTCGTAGACTGCAGAGTCCCTCACTGTCCCGTAAGACACATCCATCTGTCTTGACAGGTCCTGGAACGTTCTGGAGAACCAAACAGGAAACAGTATATAATGGAACACTGCCATACAGGAAGTAGCAGTATGTTGAAGAGAAGGGGAGTTAGGCACGAACAACAAACCATTTACACACAATTAATTATTTTGATGATGAGGATTAAACACACTGTACAGTGTATGATTCGAAAGAAGAAACGAATAGTTCAGGGATAATAAACAACATTAAAGTTCTAAAATAGACAGTAAGATTTGTGAAAAACAAACTGTAGTTCTCTACTCTTCTACTCATCCATTAAACAATATTTACATATTTTTTATACAAACTCCCCAATTGCAAATGATTATGAAAAGAAGAGGGTTTATTGACCACACAAAACATAATTCTTAGCATCTCCATATAGAGAATGATGTTTGCTTCAAGTGTGCTAGTTAATTAAGCTATTCATTATCAGTGACTGCTTTAGATTATATACTTTGTTACGGGGTTAGCGAAGGATGTCTGATTAATCAAAAGATGGTGTGCATTGAGGAAGCTGAAGGCATCCATTAAACATTGTATAGAGCTTTGGTAACAGTTTTATGGCCTCACTGGCCCACGATAAAGTATTTAGCAGCTCGTACACTAATATTTTCTGTGGCTTGGTTAAGAAGTGTTTGTTGCTTCCTAAATCTCAACGATGTGTGTTCATATTAGACAAGTATTTCTTCGAAACCTGACGGCATATACGTGCTTGAAAGAAAATGCAGGGACACTGTTGCTTTGACACTTCTGTGGCAGGGTGTGCGTTTCACACAACAGTCTGTAGTTGTCAACAGTGTATGACAAGTTCCCGGCCACAAGTGCACACAATCGTCAGCTGACAGTTCAGCCAGCTAGCTGTCAGTCTGGGGTAATGTAATATCTACCTGTGACACTTAATACACCAGTATTTAAGCTCTGCTGTAACCTTCAACTGTCATTGAAACTGCATTCGGGGATACCTTGACATTGAAAAAGTTGGGAATTTTTCCCAATTTCTGATTGTGTACATGTTTGTCATAAGGTAGATAATGTCACTGGGTCTCCCAGTGGCATTCCCATCTGAGATGCTCCCTGCCTAAACAGCAGTAATTGGTTTGTATGATGACTGACAGACAGGCAGGCATATGGGCTTTCCCACTCGGGTACTTAGTATGGTAATACCTTCACATTCAATGATGCTGGTAGGGGTATGATGATGATGAGAACGGCTGGACATGTGGCATTAAGCACCAGATGCTTACTTGTTTGGGGTGAATGCATTCAGGATAGGTTCATATTAAGAGTTCATAGAATCATGTCTATATCATCCTCAGCCAAGCTAACCACGCATGCCAGGTGTCTATTGAATTAAGGGGATTGACTACAAGTGTCAGTCAGTGTCTGTCAGAGGACTTTGTGCAGTGGGCGTGGATGATTCCAGTATGGCATGGTGAAATGTAATATACACTGCTAGCTGTATACTTAAGTGTTTCTATGGCAAGAAATCTAACATTTGACTGTAGTCTTTCCAAGAACCTAATACTGAAAGTATAATCTCTATGGACTTCCACTGTAATATAAATGAAATTCAACAATATTATTTGCAGCTGTGTAAATTACGGATTTGTAACTATCTACTGGATTGATACAGTTCACCTCTATGGTGAGAATCTGAATAAAGACACATTTTATCATCCAAGCTTGAGCAGATTGATTTTATAAATCAGTCATGAGGTGCAAATGCATTAAATATCTTTTCACCCACTCTAATTTAACTGAGGATAATTGTGTCCAGGCAGAGTTAACCCCAAACTCAAAGCAAGCATACACAGTAAAACCTTTACTAAAAGTTGAATCAAACATTTATGTTTAAGTAAATGCTCATTTGTATTATACTGCGTGCACATGCACACACGTGCAACTGCACACGTGTGCAAAGACACACACATACACAACATCTACAGCTGTGCCTCCTTGCTTTCTCTCAGACTGCACCACGCCATTCATTACACAAAGATAGTTAGTTCAAAATAGCGGCAAATAAAAGCTATCATTTGTGACTAAGGCAAACCCTTATATAACAGCATAACTACTCTGTGTATCAAGGATCGGCCCTCTTCTCCATCACAGATTGCACTCATTTGGGGACATCAATACAGCCTTTCATGCTGTGTTCGATGCTGGAGAGCTTGGGTGTCTCTGAGGGTTCAGCATATAAACAACAGCTCTTACTTTTCACAAAGGAAGTACAATACAAAATAACACATGATTACATCAAACGAATACAAAGTACAGTACTATCACTGCAAGTACATTTGTTTTGTTGACTTCTTGGTTTACCAAGAAGCACACAAGCAGACCTTTGTTTAGATTCTTTCTTTCTCTTAAACTCCAGTCCTGTATATCGGAGCAGCCATAGTAACATAAGATGTGCAAACGTCTGTGGAAAGTGTATTTTACTCTGTGTTGATACTGGAGGAGTAACTGTGTGGCGTAAGGCAATGGTGGTCGGTGCGGAGTTGATAGTTACTGGTCTAAAACATGTAAAACTGCACTTCAACATTCATGAATACATTTGTTGGTATTGCAGGCGATCTTTTGCATTTATTTTCATAATAACCGCATTATCTATATGTCATATGTCAGTGTTCGTTTAAAGGAAAATGCAAATAAGCTTTTCATACAAAAATGCATTTGCTCTCTAATGCTATTGTGTGATGCTTTTGACAATCTACTGTAGTTGCCTACTGATCAACAACATCACAGTTTAAAATCCATTTTAGCGTTCTCTTGAAAATGGAATCCCGTTTTTAATCATTCTGTGATTTGATTTTTGAAAGGGTTTCTCTTTATGTGGACTTGTTTTCAAGACATGAAAAGGCGAAACGCGGCAAGCATCCAAACAAATTACCAGTGGACATTGCAAACGTCTTTGTGAGTTCTGTCTGTCTGGACAGAGGGGTATGGAGACAGGGTTTTCTCCAAATCTACATAATCCTCTGATCAAGCTTAAATGGAACTAACACACAGAAAAAAAAAATATTTTACCAAATCAGGATGAAAAGATAATTGTGACTTTGATGCTTTGCCAGCTTGGATGTGAAGCCCTGAAACATCCATGTTTAATCTTGTGCTAGCGCCACTTGACACCCCTTCAAATGGTTGTAACCACTTCACACCACTTACAGACTCTTGTCTCATGCATTTCAATTGAATGGTAAACAGTGAATAATGACACAAGCAGAGACATCACTGTGATAATTAGACAATAGATGGCAACAGCCTTCACAACAGTCACCGTTGTACATGTACAGCAGTTCTTAAGGAGCGAGAAGTTAGATGAGGGACATGTATATCTACAGAAGCTGCACTGAATTCTAACTATTATTTAATTAGTCCTTTTCAGTTCATACGTGATATGTCCCTGATTCATGCTCTCCCTCATCTGCCTTTATCTCAGAGGACAGGAAGTTGACAACACAGAATGTCCTCCACAACCTGTCAAGTAGTATCAGTGCAGATAAGAGTAGAGGAAGCTACTTTGTATTAGCTACCCGAACTAGATCCTGTTTCTCAGAGGTAATTAGGAGTTTCCATAAGCAGAAAGCAGCAGGTGAGAGATTTCAGCCTTCTGCATTCTAACGTTGTATTCATGAACCTGACAGGACTGAGTCATTCGAATGGTCACTCGCATCTGTGTCTGTTTTCCCCTAAAAAACAAAGACATATTTATGTCTAGCTCTTGATGTACCAAAGGGAGCAGATGTAGACAATTACACACCAACAGATTGGCCTAGTACTTGTACAGTATGTACTCCGAACAACATTGAGTTATTATATATATAATAATCTGTTGTCGAAGCAGTGTTGATAAATAGAGCTGTCAGAGATAGCTTAGCTGGGGCTGCTGGCACTGTTTCACTCACCCCTGTTCAAACCTCTGAAAGGTCTGAAAACCCTGTTCTGTAAACAGGACAAATATTGCCACTGCTTCTATACTGTTCTCTGAATATGACTTTATAAACATCATAGGTGCAGCAGAGACTGAGTGGGAGTTGGTGAAAGTTGTCCCTGCCCTGCCAGGTAAACGGACCACCCAGGTCTTCTCTTCTCTTACATTCTATTGCTCCACCCGGGGGAAGTGGCGGGGGGCCCTCGTTTGCACATCATCAGCATAACCAAATGCACCCAGGCATCAAAGCAGCACTGCCTGAGCAAATAAGCATCAAGCAGGGATGAGCGCTGGATAACATTTGCTGATCTGATAGCAAACATGGCGAGGGAACAGTAATCTGGAACGATGCAGCCAAACTCCTGTTTCTGTCTGCCCTGCACTGACGGTCGACTGTGGACGGTCGAGTGTTGGTAAAATGTAGGTGAACGGGTATGGGCCCTACAGGAACCAGAGAGCTGGGGTATTTATACACACCAGGTTTGCGAAAACCCTGTTAGCGTAGGGAATGATTTGGTGTGTTACATGGTATGCGTTTCCTCCATTTCATTGATTTCAAAATCATTGAGTTTTCATAATCATCATAATTGGTTTGTGTCGAGATGTAATGGCCATTCATATCATGTTCATCTTGATATTCATGTATCGACTATATGTCACTATTATCGAGAAGATCTTGAGATGGACATGAGATATTCAGATTATTACATTAATTAGTTCATTGTATTATTTGATTCAATAGATTATTAACCTCCAATTCTAAATTCTAATTAATCACTGTGCCAAATGAGTAAAACATATGAGTTGAATTTCAAATTAACACGGTATTGTAGAATTCGCGGACGCCATTTTGAGTAATGGTCCGTCATTTGTCATCAGAGGAGAGCAGGGGAACGAGCAGCGATTACTCAACGTGTGTGTGTCACCTCCTCGACCGTTTACCACGCCTGAACCCTATAAAACGTGAAGATGTTTGTGTGGGTGTTGTGAAAACCTCGTTCTGCGGTTTGGAGGAAATAAAAACAAATGAGCTGTTGTCTCCATAGGATTGTCTTTAGTCCTCTTAGTGAAGGAGAGAACATTAGAGACCATGCCAAGGGAGTCATGGTCATCAGTCACGGTTTGATCGCCCGTGTTAACAATGCAGAGACACTTTTATGCAGGCAGGATGAAGTGGGCCAATCTGGACTGGAGAGCAGCGACAGGGCACCGTTTCAACAGTATTCACATTCACATTCATTACAATGGCTGATATGTGTGCGGGTGTGTGTCTGTGTATGTATGAGTGAATGGAAATAAGTGTGTGGAAGGGTGTGTGTGTTTATATATACGTGTGTGCACATGTGTAAGTGCGTGTGAATGAGTGTGCTTCAATGTGAATGTTTGTGTGTGTGTCTTTGAGTGACCTACCGGACAGTGTTATCCATCCTGGACACGGTGAGGTAGGCTGCCAGGTTGGCTGTGTAGGAGGAACACACGATGAGTGTGAAGAGCCACCAGCTGCCCATGACAATCCTCAGTGCCACTGAGCTCACCACGTTGTCGCCCCCTACAGGGAGAGAGAGGAAGGACGGGATAGCTGCCAGTCTGTAAGTGCTTGGAGGTGAGAAGTCATACTAAAAGTAGTGTTGAGAAAGAAGTCATACTAAAAATCCACACAAGTCGTCTGTGAAGTGAAAAAACAAATCTGGACTGTTGAACCTCATTTACAGAAAGTTTCAATGTCTTAACAGTGTTTTGAATGCAAATCAGACTGTTCAAATGAAGCAGGGAATACTATGTTAATACATCAAAACATCGTCATTATAAATTAGTTACCACCAGACCTGCGACTGAAAAACAGATACAACCAGTCCCAGGATACCTCCTCTATACTGTACCCACCATTCAGTATTAATGGTGTCTGCTGCAGAGGGCCAATAGGACAGTCAGTGACTGCCTGGCCAGATTTAATCACTCTCTGCTGGGCCTAAAAGGGTTCACTGGCCCCCAGCCAGACGCTAATAGATGCGATTGGGGGAGGTTGGGGTGGTGCTAGCTACTTGCTGAGCTAGCCATTTCTTCCTGTTTGCCAGTCTTGGCTCCGGACCAGCACATCCTATCTTTCTTCATTCAAAGGCACCTTTACGGGGATCTTGTAAGCTTAACAAGCCAGAAATGCAATCACTTTGTTACGATAGATACTGTAGTGGTCGTATATATGTAGACATGTTCGTTAACACTTACAGAGAAATGTGGGGTTTGGAAATAAAAAATAACATTAATTTCATCAACTCACACTCTTTATAGGAGAGTGTATGTATCATATTGTAATCCAATGAATTCATTGATTTTCCATTCCATGAGTTTAATTCCCTGTAAGTACTGGCAATTGAAGGGTGTTGTTTACGATTCCTCTGTTTAATATTTCATTAACACAAATCATGTGGCAATTCTTTCTCCTCATCATGTAAACTACATACCCCACCTCTGTCTCTCCAAAAACATTTCCTAAACCCATCATACTCAATATACAGTAAACTCTTGATGTGGTGTATTTTGTATTCTGACCAGCTTTGTTACCTTGATGCACGAAAGCTCCATACACAACCCAGATGGCGCTGTGGAGGGAGCTGGACACTCCACCAGGCTGCTGTGGTGCCCCTGGAGGATTCTGGGTACGCAGCGACTGCATCCTGCTAAGCAGGAAAATGAGGAGGCCCACCACGGGGATGGCAGCGGCGATGCAGGCCCAGACAGCCAGGTCAAAGGGCGCGAAGAGCGAGAAGATGTTGATCTTCTCCTCGGGCTTGCGGAGGAGGATCCCCACGGAGTAGTCCATGTAACGCTTGCTGAAGTCCACCACGTTCTCCCGCTCCGGGGTGATGGTGATGGCTGAGACGGCCAAGTCAGCCCTCTGAGGGAGGGAGAGAGGGGGCAGGAGGAGAGAGAGTGACATAGACAGAGAGAGAGAGAGACACAGAGAGAGAGAGAGAGAGAGAGAGAGAGAGAGAGAGAGAGAGAGAGAGAGAGAGAGAGAGAGAGAGAGAGAGAGAGAGAGAGAGAGAGAGAGAGAGAGAGAGAGAGAGAGAGAGAGAGAGAGAGAGAGAGAGAAAAGCAGGTCAGTCAGAAAACAAGGAATTAAAATCAGATGGGTTGGTGTGTGTTTGCGCATGTGTGCGTTTTGTCTCTGTGTGGGAGGGTGGCCGTTCCTCAAGTGGCGTATCTTTAACACTACAGCAGTTCACAGTCAAAGCCCTGGGCACCTTGTTGATGAGCTCTCCAATCATGCCGTTCCAGGAGCCGTTGGGGAGCTGGGAGCCATACTTGCTGTCAGCCACTTGGTAAATGTCATACTTGAAGCCCAGGATCTTGGCCAGGGCATCCAGAACATCAATGGAGAAGCCTTTGTATCTCTTAGGCTGGCCCAAGATGTTCTCAGCCACCATCACAAAAGGGTCCTCCTGCAGGAGAGGAACCAGGTGAACAGCTTCACATCAGGGCATGCAGAGGAACACAGGTCGGGGAGATCCCGACTTTACACTAGGTCATTAGGTCAACGTTCACTTCAAGGTAACACTTCATGACTGATATATTGGCAGGTTATGTTGTCTTGTTTAATGTCTAATTGTTTAATGTCAAGTCGTCATAACAACTTAAAGTCATCCCAAACAATGTTAACTTTACATGAAAAAGGACACGATTGACCGAATGACAACAGTCGTAAACATTCATAAAGATTCATCCAGGGGTCATGTCATGGTTATGACAGTTTTGTCATAAAACATGACAAATGGTTGTCATGGTTTTTCAACCATGACAAACCATTCAAATACCCATTTTATTAACCTTAATAAAAAAAATCAGAACATAGAGAAAATCCCCTTGCTATTTCCAAAGATCCACTTATGTATGGTTAATGTCATTCATGCACTTGATACAGTAATCCCTTTCAGATCTAAAGTTATCCTGCTAGATCTCACTAAAACATGCAATTAAGAACATAAGCCAGCAGGCTTCACATCTTGATGAATGTCATGAGTTCATGCCACAGTATGGGGTCGGTACAATACTTATGTGACACACAATCTTAAGAGGCCTCCTACCAGCAAAGTGACAACTTTGATGGTGAGACCCTGCATGCCGTTTTCAATACGGCTCTCCTTCAGACTGCCGTTCAGACCGTGAACCGAGTCCCACGTAGCCAGCTGTGAAAGAGAAGGAGAGGGATGGAGAGAGAGACAGAGAGAGGAGGCAGAGAGAGGAGGCAGAGTGGGGCAGAGAGAAAGAGATGGAGAGGGAGGGGGGACGGAGAGAGAGAGAGAGAGAGAGAGGAGGCAGAGTGGGGCAGAGAGAAAGAGATGGAGAGGGAGGGGGACGGAGAGAGAGACAGAGAGAGGAGGCAGAGTGGGGCAGAGAGAAAGAGATGGAGAGGGAGGGGGACGGAGAGAGAGAGAGAGAGAGAGAGAGAGAGAGAGAGAGAGAGAGAGAGAGAGAGAGAGAGAGAGAGAGAGAGAGGAGGCAGAGTGGGGCAGAGAGAAAGAGATGGAGAGGGAGGGGGGACGGAGAGAGAGACAGAGAGAGGAGGCAGAGTGGGGCAGAGAGAAAGAGATGGAGAGCAAGGTAAAGTGAGGAAAGAGAAGGGTGTACGAAAGAATGATGAAGAAAAACAGATGGGAGAGACAGAGAGTTCATTGCATGCTTACGATGCTTGACATCAAGGAGGAAGGGATTCTGTGAAGACAGACACAGAATGAACAAATTGGACCAGACAATGAGAAGGAAAGATGCAGAGCCACCACTCCAGACTTGCTCTCAATGGAGGGGGGGCACTGGACTGCTGTCTTAATTACTATGCAGCCTGTCAAACACAAAGCATCACATTTATATCCACCTCTCCACACCTCAATGGAACTAAATAAGGAAAAACTGATGTTCAAATCCACCCTGAGACCCTAGCAGTAATTAAGTTTGGACCATTGAAATAGGAGATGAGATTACTCATCCTAACCAATTGCATGTTTTGTGATGCGTTCAGTATTCATCAGACCAAGCAGTAGAGGCTGGTCACCTAGGAAACAAGTTGCTAGTGCATCAAGTCTCTGCATTCAGCCAGAATCACAGTTCAAATAGAAAACAAAGAAAATCTAATATCTTTATTTGTCTTGATATCCGGCTCTGTGGTTCGATGTGTATTTAGCCACCGATGCAAGTGTGTTTGATCCTGTTCAGAAGAGTTGTATGTGTCCCACACACACAAACACACACACAAACACACACACACACACACAAGTACACAGAATAGACTCAGTGATGCCTGCCCAGATATCTTAGTTAAAACAAATTCTGTACTGCCAGATGGGTGATTCTTTTGGCTTCAATCAAAAAGAAACACTAATGCTTATAAGCCCAATAACTTACACATAGTTTGTTAAACTGAGTGTATTGGTTTTTGTGTTTGATGTGTGTTTCTGAAAGAACGAGATCGCGAATACAAGCGGCCAAAATTAGTTTCTCCGCAGGGTGTCCGGGCTCTCCCTTAGAGATAGGGTGAGAAGCTCGGTCATCCGGGAGGGGCTCAGAGTAGAACCGCTGCTCCTCCACGTCGAGAGGGGCCAGTTGAGGTGGCTCGGGCATCTGATAAGGATGCCTCCTGGACGCCTCCCTGGTGAGGTGTTCTGGGCACGCCCCACTGGGAAGAGGCCCCGGGGAAGACCCAGGACATGCTGGAGGGACTATGTCTCTCGGCTGGCCTGGGAACGCCTCGGGATCCCCCAGGAGGAGCTGGTGGAAGTGGCCGGGGAGAGTCTGGGCCTCCCTGCTTAGGTTGCTGCCCCCGCAACCCGACCCCCGGAAAAGCGGCAGATGATGGATGGATGGAGGGATGTGTGTTTCTGTGAATTTGTGGGTGTTACATTATATGGATTCAGATCATATACGAGTTCTGTGTGTGTGTGTGTTTATTTTGGTGGGTTGAGACCTAACTCACAAACACTTGATTGTAAACTCATGTTGTTTTATGAATGATTTCACACACTGATGTGACACACGTTGAACAATCAATAAACACAATTTGAGGCAATAAAAATGGGTCACTTTTACCTCAGGTAATGAATTACACAGCAGATGATAACTGTATTTAATGCTGGAAGTTAATAACCAATGCAATCTGCAGCCAAACGTGTTAATCACTGTTGTTAATGTTCATATGTGATTAGGGACGTTTCAGACACAATAAAATGTTTCAAAGCATTGAGTTTAAAACAAACAGATCAACATTATCAGACCCATTTAAGTTGCATTTGCAGTCTTGACTAAAGGCATTGAAAGTATATTACACTAACTACTGTAATTACAGTAGCTTTACTAACAGCTCTATGTGTGAGCATGTATTATTACTGCAGAAAGATAATGGTGTAGTTGTTTTTGTAATATAGCTCATGATGTGTTTAATTTAATGTATTCATTTCTTTTGAATGGATAATAGGGAGCTGCTGACTAAAGTCTATTTCTGCGAACATGATTTTTACTCCATCACCCCGAGGCCACGAGAAAGAGAGAGAGAGAGAGAAGAGAGACAGGAGTGAGAGGGATGAGAGAGGAGACACACGCGCTTGTTCTATCTTGAGCAGCTATTATGAGCTGTCCTTTTGGTGACTTTAAGTGGATAGGGACCCTCCCCCCCCCCCGCCTTCCCACCTCCCCCCCCCCCCCCCGCCTTCCCACCTCCCCCACACCCACCCCCAGCACCATCAAACACATTTATTTTACCACCCTGCAACAGAGATGGGCAGAGTCATTTACATTTCTCTCCTATTCAAAAGATAATGGTCTTGAGTGAGACCGCGCTGCACCACTTGAAATGAAGGGTCTCTCTTCGGTCTCTCTGTCGAACCTTCCTTATCCTGCATGGAGAAAACACAGACTTGAAGTCTGGCGTTGGATTCAATGCTAGCTGGGCACTGTAGGAGAAGGATGCAGGAACACTATCACCCCCATCCAGCCTCAACATGAGGCCCGCAGGAGCCCCGATGACGATGACCAGGACTGATCTGAGATCAGACATGCTATCATGGCATAACACGATCACTGGAGAACTATCCCAGCTTTCATCACTGACATGCTGCTGAACTTTAATCCTCATTGATAGGCATGATGGGTCTCTGTTCCTCCAGCCTTTGATGGAAACCTTCTCCCTAAACTCCCCCTCAACGTGGTCAGCTGACAGGGCGAGCGGCTCAGGGGAATGGATGTTGATTACAATTATAGACATACTGCAAACCCAGCGATTTTCCTAGAACCACTGTGTAGTTTGGTAAAAAACTGCAGAACAAAAACGACCAGGGTTTGGTGAAGGACACTGCTTTCAGCCATTTTGAAAGCAAAGCAACCCTGATCACTTTTTTTTTACGTGAACACTTCAATTAAGGTCATCATTTCACACAGTATTATTGTGGCAGAATAAGATAATTGAATGTAAATACCTCCATGTGAATACAAATACAAACTTGAGCCTTTTCAAGTTTAGCGTTAGCAGGTATGCATCACAGCATATGTTTACGGCTTCTATAACAAAGAACTGCCTACGTTTTCCCTTGCTGTCCTCACTTTAATTGCATTGCAAAGTGAACACGATGTTCTTTATACTGTATACCATGGCACAATCATGCTTAATTATTTGCGTCCCTCTGAGGAGGAGGATTTTAAGGTAGGGTCAAGATGAGTCAAGACGGTCTGCATAATGCACATCCTCCATTGACGTCAGAGGGATGTGATTGGTAAATGATGACCTACGGTTTCCTTCCTTTATTGGCGTTTCCGTGACTTCCATTTATTGTTTCAACCATTCAATTGCAATGAAAATAGGTCTGCCTTTGGTGCAGTGGTTCTCTAGTGTATCTAAGGGGGAATACGCCCTGCCCTGGACCAGCTAGCACGGCACAAGAATGCAATAACAAGGCAGGATGATAGGATAAAAATCAAGCTATGTCACAAGGCTTCACAGAGACTCACAGATCAACACCGATAAGCAACCTAAAGTAACCTAAAACTCCAAAAGGAAAATGGAAGAAACGTTGGGAGGAGCACCTGAGTGAAGGATCTCCTCCTCCAGAGGTGACTGGTGATGCAGAACGAAGCAGACCATAGCTAGAGTCACATTTTCAGTGAAGTCACAGTGGAGTTAGTTATGACTTTGCATTGCAGTTCATGAACAACATCCTGTACGCCACAGAACGACAGTATGGAGGGGCTGGGGATGGTGTTAGAAACTGCACAACATGCAGGTACGTAGCTGCGCTTAATGTTTAAGCGTTGTGTCTGTGTCTGTGAATGCATGCAGTTTTCATGTAGGTGAAGGCTTCTTTCAATGGACAAACCTGCGTTTGATTACAGGAGTCTGACTTAAGATGATGATGAGACGTGTAGCATCTCCTGCCTCCCCCAGCGTTTCCCATTCCATATAAACACTTACACATCCTAAAAGTCCATGTCCTCCTGTGAGAATGCTGCTCCCAGCCCCCTCTGTCTTCCCTGTTCTGAAGGTGGGAGGATCAAGTGGCGGTCAATGCACCGCCAGTCATGCGCTATTCTCCCATCTCCCTTCCTTTTCCTTTGTTCAAATGTCAGCCCTCCCAGTCAGACAGTGCAAACACACACACACACACACAGAGGTTCACACATCCACACGCATGCACACGCACAGGTGGAGGAGCTAAATGCCACCGTTTGCCATCACTTCACACTTGCTGTGTCCGTCCCTCGGAACAAGGCGTCGGAGAGTGATGATCTGAAAATGCTCCAGGCCTCTGCGAGGGTTGGGACAATCTGTCACCATCGCTGTGCCACATGTCAACCCCTCACATTCCTCCAGCAGATCTCTCACAAAGCGATGAAATGCTACAGTACAGATCATATAGCACTTTTGATGAAAAATATGAGATGAGATGTGTGCTATTTATTGGAGGTTAACCAGGTGATGTTGCCCTTGCAAGGGTAGGGACAAGGTTTTTGTGGACATGATGTCCATAGACTTTATTAGTTTACTCTTACACGTTTCAAACAGCATCGACACATATGGCATCTGCCTGTGTTGGTTTCCATATTAGAGGAAATGAATTGGAAAACAACATGCCTGCTACCCTGTACCATGTGTGTGTGTGTGTGTGTGTGTGTGTGTGGGGGGGGGGGGGGTTAAGAGGAGAAGGAGGGAGAGTAGAAGGAGAAGGCTGAGGAATGGGATAAAGAGAGGGAGGTGGAAGGGAAGAGGGAGAGAGAGAGGGAGAGGGAGAGGGGGAGAGAGAGGGAGAGGGAGAGGGAGAGGGGGAGAGAGAGTACAGGGAGTACAGGGAGGTGGAGGGGGTAGAGAGGGAGAGAAAGGAGGAGGGGGAGGAGGAGGAGAGGAGGGGGGAGGAGGAGAAGGAGAGACGATGGCTGAGTGGGAGGAAGAGACAGGTGCTGTGTGTGTGTGTGTTTGTGTGTGTGAGGATGTGTGTGTGTGTGTGTGTTGAGGGTGTGTGTGTGTTGGCCAGCTGGGTCAGGGCTTGTCAGGCAGTCTGTTTCAGATCCCACTGTTAATCAGTACTCCTCTAATAAATGTTTACTCAACCCCCTACTGCCCTCCACACACAGATATCATATCGGCAGCACTCAGTAACTTGTGCTTCAAACAACAATGCACACCCTCTGCTCTAATCTATATTCAAACCCTACCTCAACCCCAACCCTGATGTTACCTCTACCCAGGAAAGCAGAATCCTACTCCTGGGAGACCTGCAATCCATTTTTCATGAAATGATTCCATTCTTCTTTGTCTACTATACTCTGGTACGTTTCGCTTTTGTTAATCAGCCTTTGATGTTTAGAATCTGGAATAAGTTTGCATCTCGGGAGACATTTCAAAGACAACACTGATGCTAAAGAGTAATTAGTGAGAGACAGGACTTATGTTGTTATTCTGCTTGTTCTTTGTTCCTTGCAAACACCAGTGTGGGAGTTGTGTTGCTATGTGTGTACGGCGGGGTGGGGGGGGGGGGTGGTTGTTAACAATAGCACTGCTGTAAGTAGATTGCATATAGAATCTGTTGTTATTTTCATTAAGCATTAACAAGATGTGAATTCTAATACTTTCTATAATTTTGATCCATTACAGATGTTCAGTCTCCCATTATGGCGCATCTAAACCTAATATTAGGGTCTTCTGGTCTTTATTTGATGTCCAGGTTGGAAAGTGCCTGTCCTTGACAGCTCATGCTAACCACAATTACAAATATCATTAAAGACCTTGAAAAGAAGAAAGACAAATAACAATAATAGCCCATGTTCCTTTCAGGCATATTACCTAATACTTCTGAAAAGCAAATTGTTACAGGGATTCAAATCATTGTCAAAAGGAGCTTTCACACTATTTCTTGCGTTTTAATGGATTAATTTCAGGAGCGCCGCTATTCTACAGAGGCCCATTAGGCCCAAATGACTGGGTAATTTGACTCTTTTCCGAATTGAAAAGCATATCTATCTGCCTGTATTTATTGCTTGCTAGGGACAGAGAGGCGCGACAGCAGAGGGGGCTCAGAGCAGAGATGGGACCCTGTTTGCTTATCGAAGGCTGTGGTACAAGCAGATAAGGGAGGCTGGTCTTTGGAGACGACCCACTCCTGGATCCATATCTCCATGGTTAGACACAGGAGATGCCTCCACACAAACAGGCACTGTCTGTCCCACACAATGCTTCCACCCTCTGCTGTCTGACCCTGTGACACACACACACACACACACACACATACACATACATTGCGCACTCACACACATGCACCACACACACACACATACATTGCGCACGCGCACACATGCCCCCCCCCCCCCCCCCCCCACACACACACACACACACACACACACACACACAGAGCAGCCAATCCACCACCCCAAACGTTATCTCTCAAGCCAAACCAGAGGATATTACTAGTCCCTGGCCTGACAGTGATCTTATCGGAGAACAGGGAAGCAGCTGCTGGGCTCCTCACTGTCCTGTGTCTCAGCCATGGTGCAGGACTAATGTGACTCCCTGCCCTCACAGTGTTCCTGCTAGGCTGCGAAGAGGAGCATGCTGTACCTCTCTGCTTCCAAGCTCTCCACCCCTACACTGATACAGCACACACACTATCAGTCCTGTTAGTGAACCCGCTCTGTTACGCTTCGTGAAGGAACAAACATCATGCTTTTCTCTCGCTATTCCACCATCGTGATGAGACTAATGAGGTTCTACGCTACATGGCAGGAGAGGAGACAGAGATGGAGGCGAGGGTGAGGGAGGATCTATCTGAGATGCATCTATCGTGTGGCCAAAATGAAGATGGAGAGATTTTCAGAGGTAGAAGACAGAAAAACATTTCAGTATCTATCAAGTTTAATCTGCAAGGTGTTTTATCGCGGGGCGAGCTGTTTGCTTTGGAATCGGCCTGACAGAGCAGACAGGGTGATTACAGATAAGGAAGAGAGCAGAGGAAGAGAAAAAGAAATGAAACACAAAACAAAACTTGACAGGATGCCCCCACATTTGGAAACAGCAACTTTATAAAGCAGTCTGTATTTTGATCTAGGTTTACAATAGCGATGAAAACATTTACGTTTCCTAAATAGGAGGAAATGCCCTGGCAGTCAGTCCTATCCGACACTAGGTTGTCCATCTTCACCCGATCTCTGGAGAGTTTGTAGCCGTTACAGAACGCATCAACACTGTTCCCTAGCAGTGTGTTATTAGCTATCCTTGCGTTCATTAGATCGAATACATGCATACCATGCCATTTAAGAGACTATGAGATCTTGAGTGTGTGGGAGATACTGTGTGTGTGTGTACGTGCGGTGGGTGTGCACTTGTACACACAGGCATGCCAGGAGGTGTTTGTGTGTGTGTGTGTGTGTAAGTCGAAAATGGCCATGGGCCTATGGACCTCTAATGGCTCTAATGTGAAATACTAAGGTTCATAACTCAAGATGGGAGAGCAGGTGATTAAATCTTCATTACAGCTGGAACTGCCCCGTTCCACTTCCTGGTAATTCATATCCCAGACTGCTTTTTATTTGCTATGATGGACTGACCAAAACACTTGCCTTAAATGGAGAAAAAATATCTGAAAAAGAACCAGAGGAAAGGCCTCATTACATAATGTGAGGAAAACCAGACATGTCAACGTCTGAGATGCAGGCTGTTTACCACTGGTCCACAACCCTGATACGGTGCCCTGGATTCACGGAGTGATGGCTGTGGTTGGAGGTGACAGTTCCTATTTTCCCCAGTTGTGGAGCATGTCCTGGTTACTCTGCTCGCCTCATAGAGACATTCACACATGACAGGCCTCCTCCATTACATTAATGACCATCTTCAGCCAGTCAGGCAGTAAAAGCAACACAAATTTCCACTGGTTTGACTGCTATGATTCACCTCTGTCACACGGCTGTAGTCATTTCTGGCACTTCCCTGTTGTAGTTTTGAGGACCACAGAGACTCAGAAATGTCTTTCTAATCTAACGGGACTGCAGAAATAATGAAAGCAGGGAAATGATTGATTCAACTACTCACCCTCTTCACATCTTTTCCGAACGTCTCGCTAAAACTGGAACCCAGGATCTCAAACTGGACGTGGGAGTTGGACCCATTCTCCTTGAAGTCCATGGTTCCGGTCAAGCCCAAGACACTGCCCTGAGGAACACGAAACGTGAACAGACCAAAGTGAAATTATCGCCTTTTTGGCTTTAGAGGCAACCAATTACGCTACGCCAACATTCAAAATTCAAATTCAAAATCTGTCCATTACTATAAAATGTAGGGAAGCTGTCGTGTTTGTCCTTAGCAAGAATCTTGATTACGGTCACCTAATATAGAGGTTGCCTCAGTGTTGGAGATTAGGGCCCTCCACACTGCTCTCTGTGCCTCACTAAAGAGCATTCCATTGGAGAGGAGCAGAGACCTCTTAGACACACACTTTACACACAAAAACTGAGTGAGAGGAAAGACTGATAGAGACTGATAGAGAGGGGGTTCAGCACCATCTCCCTGATGTGCAGATAGCTTCATACAGTGGGTATGAATGTAGCTTATGTGCTGACTAACACAGTCCAGCAGTCCTCCAGCCCTCCAGTCTCCACTCTTCTGACTCTCTTTCTCTTCTCCGACCATCTAAACCAACCAATCCTTGGAACCTCCAACCCTCCAGTCCCGCATCCCCCTGACCCTCGAAACCTTGAAACCCCAGCCCTCCAGTCCAGAGTCAAGGCTGAAGATATCATACATCCGGATAATAGCCGCGACAGAAATTACACGGCCATTGAGAGGAGAGGGGTGGAAACCGTCTTCCTCTCTGCAGAGCTGTGCGTCTCGCGATGCATGAAGAGAGAGTTCACTCCTCCTAGCTGCGGTCATGCTCACGTATTTTTCCATTTGCACACTAGAATACTTTCTAACTAGACAAGAACATCTGATGCTCTCTCTCTCTGTTTCCTGGACGTTTCTTTAAAGAGGCAGGCATTCATCCTGATCAGATGTATGCTTATCTGTTGGTGCCAGACAGGACTTCTATCCCAATCATAACAAACCAAGACAGATGTTTTGACCACTACAACAAACAAAGATCTTCAGACTCCTTTCCAAGCCTCCTGTTTGGTCCTCCATACCTTCTGGATGGTCTCAAGCATGGACCAGCCTCCGTTCCAGGGCTTGGTGGACTTCCTGATGCAGTTGAGGCTGGCCATGCTGTGCCACTTCCTGTCCTCCAACTTCCTGTAGAAGGCGTTGGCCAGCATCAGCACACTGTCATACAGGTAGAGGTTGGACACCTGAGGAAGAGGTGAAGAGGGAGCACAAGGAAGGAGGAGGGTTGGGGAGCAGGGGTGAGGAGAAACAGGAGAGGGGTTGCGGGCGAGAGTGAGGAGAAACAGGAGAGGGAAGGAGGATGAGGACGAAGTGGAACAGTTGCAGTTCAAAAAGATGATTGAGAGGATGCCAAATGAGAGGTTGAAATAGAGTGGGAGGAAGATGGAGGAGACAAATACACACAACTTATTACTGCAATGTACATGATCTTTTTGCTATAAATCCATCAAATCTGCTTTTCTGGAGAGCATCATCAGGCTTCCATATTCAAAAGGCAATAAACAGACTACATCTTGATGTGGCCATCAGTCAATGCCTCAGGTGCTTGTGTGCATGCATGTGTGTGTTTGTGTACACAAGCAGGTGTGTGTGTTTGTGTCTGTTAAGCCAGTCTGAGTGACCTCTGGGACTAAACACTGTGCGGCTTAGCTGGGGACATTAAATAGTGCTAGGGCTAAATCAGCACCACACGAGTCCTTGTTATACACACACACACACATCCCCTATGACTGGATTTGAGTGGTGCCGGGGCTGACCCAGAACTGTGGAGCAGAGACCAAATGCACTGTGACACAGCAGTACCAAACAAACACTGTGACAAATCAGCCTCCGCCCTGTCCTGCTCTGTTCTTTGATATGGAGAGCGAGAGAGAGAGAGAGAGAGAGAGAGAGAGAGAGAGAGAGAGAGAGAGAGAGAGAGAGAGAGAGAGAGAGAGAGAGAGAGAGGAATGAGAAAGAGAAAGAGATAGAAAGAGAAAGAGAGAGAGAGCCCTGGAATATTCGGGCAGGCATGATGATATCATCCACACTCTCCACACATTTACACGCAAACAATGCAAGGTGACATTTTGACAATGAATGCTTGTCCTGCTGATAAAGTTATAGAACACAATATAATACACTGACGGACCACTTTAACAGGGAAAAGATGGGGGTATTCAAATAGGTATCAGGATCATTTGCTTATACACTGCTCATTTTCTGTTGAAGAGGGAGGGCTGTAAGTAGTGTTGAAACTGCAAATCCACCAGCAAAATGCTGACAGGGTTGGAAGCCCCTGGCAATGCAGTTCTCTCCATCGTCATGAACGTGATTTGACATCAAACAGCATTTAACCCTCCGTTGCATAAATGATTGAGATAGCAGCCACCACCAACCCCAATGGAGTTTGAGTTTTTAGAGTGAGTGATTGTGTGTGCGCGTGCGTGTGTGCTGAGGAGGGGGTCGTGGGGGTGTCATGCCATCTGTTAGAACATCAGGAGCAAGGAGGCACGGAGCAAGCAGGGAGAGTTCAGGTGTGTTCAAGGGGTTTACGGGGACAGCTGTGCTTATGTAGTCAGGAGCAGGAGGAAGGGCTCTAGCGGTGTGACAGCTTTGTAAGATGTGGGATTGCTTGCTCGCTTTCAAGGTCAACAATTGTCTGCAATTTTCTCACCTTAAATGGGAGTAATTATAGGGTTTTATTTCTCATTGTTCTCAGAGTATTTGCTTGTTTCCCAACTTTAAATATGATCCGATTATATATAATTCTGAATAACAGTGGGAGTGAGCAATGTGAGTGGGAAGAGCACAATGAGGAAACTTTAACTCTCTGAGGGGAAGCGAAGCACAAACACTAATGAGTCAATAATAGCCACTGGCTACAGCTTAACTTTGTCAAGCGAACGCCTCAACCGCCTTGTCCATGGTCTCCCAATAGACTCCTTCTTATCTTCCCCGTCCCCCCGTCCCCCCGTCCCTCATCCCTTGATCCATCCACACTTTCCAGGGTTCTAGCCTTGTGTAGCTAATAGACAGACAGCTCATCAGGACTTGACAGTGACCAAGCGATAAGCTAACGCTAGCTTGCCCCCGGACTCCTCAGGTCAAACACTCTCTGATACTAGAAATAAACAGAGGTCTGTGTCACTCTGAGCTGGCTGGGAAGCTTCAGCGTGTGATTGGATCACAGATACGGCCGCTGGCGGGCAATGCCCGGGCTTTCAGACACCCGTCAACACTACTGTTTCGCTTGTCTAATAATCGACCTTGAACACATGAATTCAGACTAAGCGAAGGTTTAACAAGGGATGTTTGTCTCATCAGCCCTCTGGTTGTTGTTGTTTAATCTCCCTTTAAAGTCCTTTCTGACATCTTTTCTCACATCTGATGACACTTTAAGAGGTTGTTCTGGACAAACAGACCCACAATTTGGGATTCCACTAAAGTTTAGCTCAATGTGGCAGAAAAGGTGCATTAAATTCCTGGTGCTCTTTGTCACACAAAAGAAATGTGCCTTCGCAGTACCATATAATGCACACTGCTTCCATGACATATTAATTGTAGATGTGAAATAAGCTACCAATATACTACACATACACACACATACATATAGTTTCAATATATATATATATACACATTCTCTTTTATATTTTCACTTGGTTATTATATTGAACTTTACGTTTTATTAAAAGGTATCTCAGTTTTATTGCGGGTTCACGCCCATATCCCAGTGATGTCCCAGGGACTGACCTCCAGGGACTGCAGGTAGCCTTCCTGTGGGTCGCACAGCAGGGAGGAGAGGCGGTGGCTGCTCCTCATGCAGCGCGTGCTGCTGTCCTTCCACATGGGGAAGATCTGGCGAATCACAGTCATCCGGCCCAAAGCACTATGGGCCAGCTCCATAATCTCAGTGTCGCTGATTTCCTAGAAAGGGAGAGGAGAGGCAGGTGTTGTGTGAAGGACAGAGAGGGAGTGCGTGTGTGAGGGGGTGGGTGAGAAAAGAGAGAATGATACATGGTCAATATCTGTGAAAGTGTAGTTTGGTTCATACCCATTTTAAGATTGTGAATTGCATGATTAGACAGCCGGTTCTGTGCCAGCGTATAGATCTGTCCATTTAAACAGCTGTGAATCCTACGGTAATGACACCCTACAGTCAAACCTCAGGCAATTTTCTGCACTTAAACCAAACAAAGTCCAGTGGGCTGGAGGACAAAGTGTTTTATTGGCGTAAAAAGGGTCATTAAAGTGACTGGATGGCTAAGGATATGGCACATTAACAAGACATGGAAATGACCTCAGCAAAGGAAATTCAATATTGCAGAGATTTCAGAGCTTTGTCTTTAAGAATCAACTCCATTTCCATTCAGGGTTAAAATCTTGAAATTTCTTTGAGTGAGTGATTCTATTTTAAATTCAAAACTCTGTGACTCAGTGCCTCTTTATTTTATACCAAGCTAATAATACCAGTACACAACACTGGGCCAAACTAGGAGATGACAGTTCTGTTATACATAAGGCACTGTTTGTCTGCACCTGGGTCCAACCTTTTCCGCCTTAATAGTTCACTAAGAGACAAACACAACTGAGAAGGGAACTGTGCCTGCATCTGCTTTCCATACTCCTGTGGGCTGCCAGTTTCATGGTCTCAGCTACCCTCCAGACCCAAGGGCCCCCCAGTCATGCCAGGCTCCAGCCCCTTGGTCTCACCCACCCTCCAGGCCCCAGGCTAGGGCCCCAACAGCCACCTCCAGGACCCGGTACAGTTGTCCCAGTCCTCTCAGCAACAGATGTCAGCCTGCCTTCTCTGTTGCCTCTGTAACAGTTTGCCTTACCTTGTATGATTTCCTTGGTTTTTCTGCTTGCTTGGGTTTTCCCTCTCAGCCCTATGGGAATCAACCCCCAGGCAAGCCTACTGTACTCAGCCCTGGATCCACCACTGTTTTGTATGGAGACACATGCACAGACACAAGCACACTTACACACAAGCACCAACGCACTTGCAAACACACACACGTACACACACTAGCTTACACACACACCCTAGCACACACACACGCCTGCACCCACACATACGCTCACTCAAACACACAAGCACACACGCTAGCACAAACATACACACAAGCTCCAACACACAGACACACACACAACCTAGCAGTGTTGAGGGACTCCTCAGTGTGGTCAGCTGCTGTGGCAGGGAAAGCTATCATTTCCACATCAGTGAGATGTACTCTGGGTTATCATAACAGACTCCAGCTGGAGATGACCATGTCAGTCTGTGTTCTAGCCTAGTGGGGAGTAACGTGCTGTGAAAACATGATGTGTCATTGTTTCCTCACCACAGTAACCCTCAAAGACACCTGACATTGCATTAAAGTAGCATCAAGGAGAAGTGAAGTTCTTATTACAAAGTAAAAGAAGTTTCAGTGCAAGTTTGTTTGTGTACTGCTGGAAAGAGCTGTTTCTGATGAAGTTGGAAGTAATATATTATCAATCAGTCACACAGTCTTTACAGTGATGTTCTCACCAAGTACATTTATTATATTCAGTGATGTGAATGATTTTCAAAAACCAGTTAGATGGATACCGTCATAAACATGATGGTTAATTATTAAATAAATACAAATTAATTATAAATTGTAGTTATGTTCATACTACGCAGTGTCTTTTGGAAAGGATTTTTAGACCCTTAACTGTTTTCCAAATTTTCTGTGTTTTAGACTTCATTTACACATCAAACATTTTCTGTTTTGGCCTTTGACTGCCTCTGGAATGTTTCGCAGCAGACGCTTTCCCGCTAGATGTGTCAAAGAGAACATCGTTTTCCCATTAGAGGGTATTTTAGCATGTACTTCTGTCTACAGCCCTTCAGGGCAAGAGGGATGAGGAGAGGCTGTGTTCTGGTGTCGGCGCTAAAAGCCTGACACGGCTTCACTGTGCCCCTGCACTGGCTTTCCTCACCCCCACTGATTCACACTCGGCTGTAGTCAACATCTGCAGTTAGAGACCAGCCCTCCCCCCTCCTTCATGCCCCCTCTTACCCACCAGACCAAACCATCTGGTCTTCAGACATGCTGCCACTGTAAACACCTGGAGTCAAATTCACAAAACATCTTAAGGCTAAATGTAGCTCCCAAGCTGCTGATTTAGGAGAAGGTCGGAAAAATAATGGGCGTTTACGACTCCAAATCTTTTGGTCTGAGTAGTATTTTCACAAAGAGTTTTAGCTCTAAAAGTGCTTACCACTTGTGTTTGTTTTTTAGTTTGATCAGAGATCCAATATAATACATCGACAAGATTATGTGAAGAACACATATTTTTGGGGTCTCGGTTTGTGATGAGAACACACGGAGGCTTAGAGAGTACAAGACCAGCAAATGTACAACTCACATACCAGAATGTAGGTGGTCTACGAGTTGAAAGGTAAGAAGGTAAAAATAGTACAAATGTAGTCCTAAAAACATGAGAAAGTAGGCTGGTCCCAAAAAAAGATAAGGAACGACTTCAAGCACATGAAGAGTGTGATCTTCCTGTGTGTGGGCTGCTCAGTAAGAATCAATACCAGAAATATCTCTGAAATGTATATTCAGAGATCAGTCGCCACACGTGTTCTGTGCTTTAGACAGCTACTTTGAGACGTAACACATGGGGCTGCAGAAACTAAATCCAACACAGACAAAAGTCTGGGGGGGTCAGATGGCTCAGCAGTTAAGGAATCTGGCTATTAATCAGAAGTATGCCGGTTTGATTCCTGGCTGTGCCACATGACGTTGTGTCTTTGGGCACTTCACCCTACTTGCCTCAGGGGGAATGTCCCTGTACTTACTGTAAGTCGCTCTGGATATGAGCGTCTGCTAAATGACTAAATGTAATGTAAATGTAAAGTCACTGTCAGTACCACAGTGACACGTACAGAGGGCTCCATCCATGCTGCTGAATAGGATGTGAGGTGTAAATAGGTCCCAGGCAGAAACAGTGGATGCATGAAAGGCTGAAGACAGAATATTGAATGCGATGACACCCAGACCCTTTCATAATTTATGGAAGGCAGATAATACATTAAGAGATGATAGATAAAAACCTATGAAATTACGGAAAAAGGGTCATTTTCATCTGTTCATTTCATGAATGACGTTGATGTTGGCTCGTTACCTGGAGATGTATCATTGAGTTGCTTTTGGAGCAGATGGAAGCTGCTAATATGCTGTCAGAGGAAAACTGTTTTAAGCTTGTCAGTGCAGGCTCAGCACTGAATAAAGACTGGCGCTTAGAGTCAGGTAAAGGTTTTTACTAGGTGTGTCACACTGTAACACGTTCATTGCAGAGATTTTTGAGGTTTCACAACAATGGTTTGATTTTCCTAAAAGCGACATTTAAGTATTATACTATCTTCCATCATGAACCATGTCAGTATTGGCTGAACACCTTTGTGTAAACGCTTAGTGATAAAAACCAAAAACAACAACATGAACACATACTGATCAATTAAAGCACCATCTGGCAGGGCTACCAGATTACCCAGCATGCATCACCAGTAGGGACGGCCCTGTCTGGTAGTCTGTGACATCAGCACGCTTCCATGCATACTGCCTACAGCTAAGCATTCTGGGAAACAGTAACGGACTCAACGGGAGGCTAGTGCTCCTGCAGCTAGGCACCTCCTCCTCCTTGTTCCCTCTCCTGTCCTCAGCTGCCAAAATAGTCATTAAAAATGTTCAAAGACCGGTGAGCGTTTGTTGACTGTGCCTGGTTTACCAGAGAGGTTGGGTTCGCACCTTAGGGACTATTCCATTGGTTGCACTGATTGCACCAGACAAACTATCAAGCAAAGCCAAAGTGGGAGCCCATTCGAGCACTCTCTGTTCAGTTTCGCCCCAGACAGCTGTGTTTAATAGAGGTGATGAGGTGACTTTGGGCCAAAAGGCCAGGGTTGTTTAGTTGCATCTCTCTGAGAAACACAAACCAAGCCTGGGGAGTACCCCAGATTGGAGCAGACTGAGAAGAGATGTATGACCTCCTTGTGACATCTGTGACCTACCTGACTCGACATGGTCTGACCTGAGCTACCCAGCTCTGTCCGTGTCTGTCGCTGGGAGTCGGGGGTCTGGCATCACAGCTGAATACAAGACAGGCTACCTCCTCTTGTACCTCCCATCCATCGTTAGCATTGACTGAGATTCATTTGCCCCAATTTGCTGCTGAATGCCAGTCGTAATGATGTTAATTTAGGAGGCGTACACTTGCATTTGGTTTAAGGGTGTAGTTGAAGTGAAGCCAATTAAGAAGCAATAAAATAAACGACAGCATCACATCCAGGACTTGTTGGCTTCAGTCAGTAGAGATGTACTTCAATGTCAATTACTTTAACACAGTTTGAGATGTGGTAAGGAGTGGGTAAACTATATTCAGGACTGGGATTTTGAACATGCACCAGAAGAAAACATTATTTTGGCAAAGGGAGTAAAGTGGTGACAGTTTGACATTCAGCATTTGAAGGAACCATGCAGTGTTTTCCCCCAAAAACATACAAAAGCTTCAAAAGATGTGTTAATTGAGACTTGATGAAGGGTATTTGTATTAGGAAGGAACAGATGAAAACGCTTGGCAGTGTTTGTGATGAAAGAAGCTTGAGGGGGATTACAGCAGAGCCATGAGAAACAGAGGGAACAATAATGGGGGATAAGATCAGTAATGCCTTAGCAAGAACTCAAAATGGTCTCCGTCTGCATTTCTGGTGTATTTGGTTGCCAAGATTGTTTTAGTGTGGTCCCTAGAGTATTGGCCTGCAATACTTCAGATGACCTACAGTGTACACACACTCAAAGTAAGGTCTTGGCCTCTTGACCTTGTAGTTCCCTGTAACTACTGATTACAGGTTAGTGGAATGTGTACGTGTGTGTGTATGTGTGTGTGTGTGTGTGTGTGTGTGTGTGTGTGTGTGTATACTTATTGCCCACCTCATTCACAAACACCCAGTGACTGTCCTTGGATGCCAGGTTGGTTTCCACCGCCTGCAGAAGAAGAGAGAGGAGAGAGAGAGGAGAAAGAGAGAGAGAGAGAGAAAGAGAGAGAGAGAGAGAGACAGAGAGAGAGAGAGAGAGAGAGAGAGAGAGAGAGAGAGAGAGAGAGAGAGAGAGAGAGAGAGAGAGAGAGAGAGAGAGAGAGAGAGAGAGAGAGAGAGAGAGAGAGAGAGAGATAGAAAGAGAGAGAGAGGGAGTTAACCATTCAATTATTCACCAAGGCGCATGTCCAGCCGGCTCACAGTTCCTTTTCCAGACTATCCAGTTAAGAAGCAGGGATACAGTGGGCTTTGGCACAAGACAGAGGACAGGTGTGTTTCCTCTAAAATCCATCCATCCATGCCAACATAACATTTCCACCCAGCCATTTGTCATGGATGCTTTTTTTAAATTAAAATGTTCTTTAATTTGACAAAACAGCAATATTCTGACAGTTTGATTCAGTGCTGATGATTGTATTGTTATGATTTATATTGGTTTGTTCTCTCTGGTTATTATTTCTGTGCCATATATCCCTGTCCCCACAGTTTGAATCAACAGGTCCGAATTAGAGATAAAGTAAAATAAGCAAACTGCTACGAAGTTAAAACCGTGGGCAACACAGAAGAATGTCTGGCTTACATTTTGTTAGATAAGTGCCAGGTTTGGCCTCTGCTATTTCTATTTACACACTTTTCGTTAATTATAATTGTTGACATGGCCATAGGAAGCTAATAGAATTATAGCAAATGACAGAAAGAGAGCAACCCAGTAACAATGGTTTCTCATTATGACTTACTCCTGGTAAGGTGTGGCAGGACCACCTATTCTGAAACAGGTCATTACAACCTTAAGTCTCATCCTGCCCCCACATCCACACAGAAATGAGCCTGACTTTCAAACAGAGAACTACTACTGACCTGAATACCATGTGACAAGTGTGACATGTCAGGGGTGTTAGATATGTGGAATTTGTAAAGTGTACTGACAGATTCATACTTCAGACGGAAAAAGCCTTGGATATGGTTTGACCTTTCCATGTACAGCCCTCGTCACCCACCTCCCATCTCCAGGTTAAGGTGACACATGATTGCGTCCCATGACGTCCACGTGACTCATCACTTTGCTGGAAGACATTTTATTTCAACCAGGGAAAGTCTGAATGGTGCTGAAAATATGATCTACGGGAGACTATGATGTAGTCGATATAGCGTACTCTAGATGAAACAGGTACAGTAAGTAAGTAAAGTTTATTTGTATAGCACCTCTCGCAGATAAAAATCACAAAGTGCTTCACAACAAAATGCAATATAACACCACACATTAAGAATACAGGAACATAGAAATAGAAAACATGACAAACAACCATACAGGACTGTCAATAGGCGTTATGGCCAGCTACTACACATCATAACACCACATACTGGATGTTATATATATATATATATATATATTTATTGAGACACAATCTCTAAGAGAGACAACAGGGTGGTATGGACTTGTCTCTCAGGCCAAGAGCTACTGAAAGTGCACTGCACATTGGCTGTGATGTGCCTTTTCCTCCCACAACCAGAGCCCCTGGCCCAGAGCCCCTCTCTGTGCATGAAGAATCATCCTACACATCCCTGAAAGCATAAATATGAGTTATCCCACCCCACCCCCTCTCTTTATCTGTCTCTCTCTCCCCGCCCCCCCCTCTCTTTATCTGTCTCTCTCTCCCCGCCCCCCCCCCTCTCTTTATCTGTCTCTCTCTCCCCGCCACCCGCCCCCTCTTTATCTGTCTCTCTCTCCCCACCCCCCTCTCTCTAACTATCTTTTTGGCTCCACCTCTGTCTTTTCTCCATCTGTCCTCTCCTCCCTCCTTCCTGACCATTGCTCCTGAGGGGACAGTATGACTAACCCCCTAGATGCTGGATCATGGGCTAGCCAATCCAAACACTGCACCAGCCAGCATGGTGTCAATGAAGAGGAGAGAGGACACCACTGGCATGGTGGGAATGTTTGGTGGGAACGGCGCATTAACATTTACACATTTTGCATATATATGGTCAATATATCAGGAGGTAATATGAAATGAAGGGGTTGTGTTGATGAATCCAGTACTGAAGATCACCTATGATTGCAGCCCTACCTCTGAAGACAATCTGTGAACTAACGCCTGGGTAATGGGGTGCAACACCTACGACTCTCAAGAGCCAGACTAAGTGGTCAAAGCCTGCAAGCTAGGTGCTAGATGTGACAACCATTAACAAGCTGGTCGCACTAGGCTGGTGGCACACCAGGGAAAATATACTTTTAACACCTGCATGTTACCCGAAATGTTCAGTCAGCGTCTAAATGCTTTTCGCAAAGATGGTGTTGCAAAACCATTGTGATCTCACTACCCCTGTGATTCACAACATCCGATGGAAACTGCACACACTTTCTGAGATTAGAATGGTGACCAACAAGCCCTTACTGTAGGCTTCTATGCTGCAACATGGAAGAACCATGAGAGGACATTGCAGAACTCAATTGCATTGAACTCCATAGCTGGGTGTTCTTAATTATATTTGAGTTGGTTTCATGTTCTTCTGCAGAGTAGATTTCAAAACCTAGCAGTATGAAACGACTCAACATCACTATCATGCTTGTTTCTTTCTACAATTAGAATACATGTTTGTAAGGAGATGCAGGATGAATACATAAGCAGCTGTTTCTTCATGGGCTCTGACCTAAAACACACAGGAACTATTTTCTTGATGAGAGTACCATTGTTGGGTCAGGAGCACCACCAGTGGGGGAGCTCCAGAATTTTCCACAGTACCGTCTTTGTGGGAGGGAGGGCCAGGATGAGGCAGGAGGGGGCCACTCAACTGGGAATCTGTATCTCCAGAGGTCTCAAACGTAGGTTTGAACTTTGTATTCAATCAATTTGTGCTTAGCAACTACAAATCCAGTCGTATGCCAACAGAATTTCCGATTTGAAAGAGAAACATCACAGGGAACGAGCAACAAACTCAACTTGAGCAGTTCTAAAAATAACTGTGCTTTGAAGAGGAGGTGTTTGGGGTTTGATGAAAAAGAAATACTTCTAGAAAAATAAGGGATTTTTGAAACCTCCAAACCCATTGTAAACGCCTATACAGCTTTGACTCAAGGATGGTCTCTTGGTCTTCAACTTGGTGAACAGTCTCTCTTGCCTGGATGTAAATCCACCAAGTGAAGGAACAGCATCTATCAAAACATTTCCATCCTGTCTTGTTGTTCTCCTGTGATTAAGCAGTCGTATGCCGCAGGTCGTGTTTAGAACATCAACCAAGCCCACTGGCAAGGTCTACATTGGATTTTGCTCACTGCTTGCCCCATGTGAAGGCTGGTACAGCCCCAGCCAATATCACCACAGGAAACTGTAAAGTTCCACGCTGCGTAACTATGGCAACAGTCTTCTGAGGTGGTGTGTGTGAGTGAGACGTGCTTTAAGTCATCTATCTCCCGTCTGGTCCTTGGAATGAAGGCCGTTGAATGGAGGCTTGCTTAGTTGTGAGGTTTGGTTTACTGTGGGCTGTGATGTGAAAAGTATTGTGTTTGGGTTTATATATCATTGTACGGAATATCACCTGTACATTTCCATGCAAATTTGTAGATTTATTTTTTTATTGACAGCGCCAGTGTAAAAATATATGTATATTTATCGCTTTTCTAAAGAGAGATCTAGTGACCCTTCATTGTCTGGTTAGCACAAACAGCTTCATTAGAACACATGGTGCAGTCTTCTACACTGGGGATGGCTGACAGGATGCTGCTGGCATACACAGTGGACTTATTTTACTACCCATGGTTGAAAGCAATGCCATTGTGTGTGTGTGTGCGTGTGATGGGAAGCCATGTTAAACACCTCCCTTAAATAACAAAACCCTCACCAGTAACGGACAACCCAATTATGGTATCTTGACAAGACCGCGACAAGAGTCATATTTCTGGGCGCCCCTGAAACCAAGTGGGATGACTCATACTCATGCCTCCCCCTCAGTGCTCAGGAACGTTGGTCTTTTCTATATCCTATTATCACTGACCGAAGAGCAGGCATGGAGGAAAAATGCTATTAGAGTACCGTACCTGAAGAAAAAAAGATGAAAAAGAACCTGTGGACGAGGTTCTGATCTTGGTAACAAGGTTTTTCTTTCTCTCTCAGAGAAACTATGAAACTATGAGGGAAGAGGGGTGAATAGTGGTCTACTGGCTGTGGCAAGAAGGTGTGATTACACACTCCAGGCTCTGAGCAACGGAGTTCTAGTACCTAGTATCTAGTACTGCAGACCCGAGCAGGTGCCGAGGGGACCAGTCCTCAGTTCTTAGTTACGAAAAGTCTCTCTCTCTCTTTCTCTCTCCCCCCCCCCCCCCTCTCTCTCTCTCTCTCTCTCTCTCTCTCTCTCTCTCTCTCTCTGTCTCTCTCTGTCTCTCTCTCTCTTTAGTTAATTAAATCTTTCTTTCTCTCTTTCTTCTCCCTCCTCTCTTTCTCTGTCTCTTTCTTTGTATTCGTGTTGATGACTTGACACGCTTTCTGTATTCTCAATAATCCGTCAATAATGAAACCGACCTTCAGTTCAAATGTCATGACAAGTATTAAAAATGCAAACATTCGTTAGTTTCCGCATTCGTAATTTGTCTCTGTTTGCAAAGACAGAAATGTGTGTGACTGTCGCTAGGCTAAAAGGCAACATTCATTTAGTGTGCAAAGAGAGGCATACAAAAATGATTAAGGACCATGAATAGTTGGTAGCATGGCACACATGTTCAGCTCAGTTTTAATAGTTGCCTTGTGTTGCCTTCCATGGTTAGTGGTAAGTACAGTCCATGGTTTTTATATGTACCTGTCACTACATACAGTTTGACATGTATGACTGTATGGTGTTTGACAGAAAAAACACCAATAACAACAGCGACAACAAATTGTTCCAACGTATTTCTCTCAAGAGCCCTCTCAACAGTGCATCGATGACATTTGATGCATACAGGCAAGTACACACACAAGCAAGTTTTTTTGTATCTGTCTTCCTCCTCTTCCACTCCCTTTCTCATGCACACACACACATGCACACACAAACACATGCACACACACACACACACATGTACACACACATGCACACACATCTGTACACACCGATTATGCTTGTGTTGCAAAAACGGTAGCAATCCAGGGAGAGATACAAACTGCCACCAAGTGACAAACTACAACTTGAAACTGACTTGTTTTATCCTATTTCATCCTGTAGGCCTTTAAGACAGTGGAGCTGGGTGTGTGTGTTTAGCATTTATTGAAATGTAAAGAAGTTCATTAATTTGATATGAACTGGAAGATGCAGGATGATGAACCCACTAAGATATTAATTTGAGACAACTGTATTCCACCCACTCAGTCTCTCCAGAGTCACACATCAAAGACTGACATCTAAAGACTTGTTTTAACTAATGAACACCAGTGTACACTGCTACTGAGGGAACACACGGCCATGTGCTAATGGTGTCGTAGTGAAGATTATGCTAACCCTGATTTAAACCAAGTCATTGCTTTGATTGTTTGCTTATTTTTCTCCAGCATGTGTTTATGTTTCATGACATTTAATTGTGGACCAGGTTTTTTGACCCGGTTATAACATCTTCAGTGGTGCCACTTCAATGAGCTTGAACCAATACAGGTAACATCACATGAGAGGAGAGCTGTTCTCGTTAATAGGTCCAGAGCCGCTCTAGGATGAGCAAAGCAATGCATTGTGGGTACTGCAACAATTGCTGTGGGTGCATTGGTCACATCTTTCCAATCATTCAAAAACAGCAACCTCGCAGAGAGATCACATGGATATTACTAAGGTGGATGTGTGTATCGCTGACTGGACTGCAGAGCGATCAAGGTGCAAGCCTCTACATTACCTTCCAAGATGTGTGAAGACATCATGTCTGGGTGTGGATCTTTATGAGGTACCATTTACACCTTTTAATTACACATGAAACAATTATCTACAGACAATAAGGCATGGGGAGACAGGTATGGCTTGAGAGGAGGGGGAGGAGGAGAAGAGGAGAGGTGGGGAGGGGGAGGAGAGGTGGGGAGGGGGAGGAGGGGAGGGGGAGGAGAGGTGGGAGGGACAGGCTCATTGGAAGAGCACCAAAGCTGCTTGTTGAATCAAAGGCTTTGTGTCGTGGGGGGGGGGGGGGGGGGGGGGGGGGGGCACGTCTTTCTTCATTGTTAGGAGGGCTGGATGGATATTAGACCTTTTTACCTTTTCAACACAGATAACAAAATTGATTCAAGAGGTTTTGTTGTTGTCGGAGGCCGACCTTTTATAATGTGGGTTATTAGAGCATGGTAAATACGCCTAGGGATGAAAAGAGCTAACAACGTTCTGTGAGAGACCGGCTGAAGACATGTCATTGAAGATACTGAGCAACGCAGGAGAGAAAGTTACCATTGCATTAGCCAAACAACTACAACCAATGTATCCCACATTGTATGTCATCCAAACTATAGGCTCCACCACGGATGACCACCCTGAGAGAAAGGGTCCCACTGTTATGCTGTCAGCTTAAAGACAACCCCATACAATGTGCAGATGTTACCGGAGCAAGACTACAGCATTATTCTTCCCGTGCCATGGCTGTCATATTGCAATGCTGTTTGTATGCCCTGATTTGCACAGGCAAGTCTTTCTTTCTCTGTCTTACTTACTCCCTTACGCATAAACATACTCACAGATTCTGCTTTGTTGCAAAAAAAAAGAAAGAAGAAAATGTGTTGTCCATGTTTGCCCGGGCACTGTACCTACTGCTCCATTCATACCTGCCTGCCTCTCTGCCTACCTGCCTGTCTCTTTACCTGCCTCTTAGTCGGTACTGTACCGGTCTGTCTGTCTGTCTGTCTGTCTGTCTGTCTGCCTGCCTCTCTGCCTACCTGCCTTCCTTTTCTGCCATTCTGCAAGCCTGCCTGCCTAGCCAGCTGTGATATCCAGAGGCCAGAGGACATGATGGCAGCATCACGCTGTCAGTGCCAGGGAGGAAACATCATATCCAAGGAGACAACACTTCCTCAAACCCGGGACACTCTTTTGTCACCTCTGCTTTTCCTTTTTTTTTTCTCTCTCTCTATCCCCCCGTTCTCTCTCTATTCTCTGTCTATATTTCTAAGCTATCGCAGACACACACACACACACCAGGCACACAGATGTCCTCCATCCTAATCTCCATCCTTCCTTAACCAGCCTGTCTCTCTCCCCTCTTGCTGCCTATTTTTCGTCCCAAACAGAGCATGTCGGGGTGACTATGACGATGACAGGCTCTGTGCCCTCTCTCTTTCCGAGGCAGATTAAGAGTTTGAGCAGAGAAGGAGACAACTGGCTGACAGTGGAACAGCTAACTCAGAGTACTAAATATCTCTACCTGAGCTGACTCTGTTACACATGCACAACAAGTGCGGTTATTATATATGGTTATATATAGAAAGAGATATTTAACTAAGCTTAAGTACGGCATTACCTACAGTATGATTACTTGAGGAGGATAAAATAATTATTCAATAACAAGTAAATGATTAAAATTCGGCATCTTTCCAGCAATCAGTTATTGCCTATTATATGTCAGTCAATCCTATTTGCTTTGGAAGATAATTAAGTATTCAGTGTTGATGTAGAAGAAGTGCCAGGCTTTATTTCAAGCTACTTTTGAAGCCTTTTACCCAGCCAGTTACCCATAGGGATAAATCAAATATCCATTACAATTTTCCACTTGGGGACAATTAAGTTACAATCTATCCTGTCCTACCAGAAAAGATTAGTTTTTCACAACTTACATCTTTTGTCTAGATGCCGTAAAAAATAATATTTCTTTCAGTATATTCTTGGTTGAGAGTTTACAGTACTTTAATGTATTCAATGTAATCAGTTTCAAACTTAAAGTAAAACAGTGAGAGTTCAAACCATATTTCTGGATTAACATGTTTAAGAAAAGACAAACGTATTCATGCAAACCATGTGAGGAACTACTCAATGATCTAATGAATGATCCATCTCAAACCCATGCCCACAAAAAATCTGCTCTGAAACCAATTCCCAGATTAAAGACGGCTTTCAACGAGTCCCAGACATAGGTAAGTATATGAAGCTGCCCCTTCCTAACAGTCTATTCAGAGCTTGCATACTGGAGGTATTCAGGTCTCCAGCTTTTCAAGAGATGGCCCAGCCTGCTTCCTAATGTATAAGAGGAAGGATAAGTGTATAGTGGGGCAGCTGAATGGCCACAAGGAGAGTATTTTCATGGCAAAAGCAATATCCACCTGTGCAGTAAGACTGATGAGGACCGAGACTGCCACTGACCTCAATTATAGTATGCAGATAGGAGAGACTGGGGGGAGAGATGGAAGAGGAGAAGATAGAATGAGAATGCCTGATAGAGTTAAAAGAAGGGCTATGGTTTTGGTGTGTGTGTGTATGTGTGTGTTATATTCACATAGGGGGGCATACGTTTTGTTGCATACACAGCACATAACACAATCAAACCAGCAGAATAGACTGGATCTCTCCCTGACGTTATCGCATCCTGTGTGAAACCTGTAAACACACACCTACCTGCATTTTACTTTGTGATGTGAAACACAATTATGAAATGTAATGTACAATATTAGCTGATATTATTAAGGAAGTAGGCCCACATCTACTTTTGGAAACGATAGTCTACTATTTCACTGAAGCATTAGCATCATGACATTAGCCTCTGTTGCCCGGGCAACACATACTACAGTGGTCTATGATGCATCTGTTTTCAATCTTTAAAATAAACATTCCTCACAAATACATTTTCGTTGTAGGATTTATTATGACATTACATTACAAGTAAACGATTTGTGGGTGAAATGATCCTTACCTGTGGTTTCAAACCAGTGTTGCTCACTGCAACGCTGTAGCCTACGCGAGACACTACAAAAACATCTACACAGCTGTAGGAAGTCAAACGGCGACAGAACATGTTCGGCACTCCCCTTACTTAAATCAAAAGTCTATCTAACTACTAACCTGAACTTCATTGCCACAGCCTAAACGTTGTCAATCTGTTCATGAAAATAATTAATTTCAGCCTAACCCGTACAACGGAACGTTAAATCCAATTCAACCAACGCAATCGCTACCAAGACGAACACAGCAGCAGTCTACTAGTACTGTAGTACAATTTACCGGGGCAGCTTCTCCACACAGGGCTATATCGCATTTTGCGTTGTTACTGACAATGATCGCTACCAGTGAGCTTTTTATGAATGAGCGATTTTCCACTAAATAAATATCAAGCTTATTTACGTTTTGGGGGGCATATTTTCAGTTAGCAGATGGGACTGTCTGAATCGTGATCCATCTTCTACTGCCGGGTAACGTCGTAGAATAATCTTCAAAGGGGGTTCTTTATTAATGAATGAATGCAATGAGTAGGCTACATGCCTGAAAATATCACGAGAAGGGAAAAACTTAAAATGACGTTTAAATCATAGAGATTAGGTCCATTTTTACACCGGTCTGCCAAATTTATTCGTTTTGATTCAACGATGAGGCTGCCTCTTGCAGGGGAAATGAGAAGACATCTATTTCATTCTACACTTCACTCGTATTTTCAGTTGTAAATGAGCAGCAAAAAAAAATGCTTTTAAATCTAATCTTTATAAATAATAAGTATGCATTTTCATATAAAATATACAGAAATCAGTTGTAAAAATGTCATTCAAAAACGGACCCCTGTGCAACCGACGCAAGCAAGCACACCCTACAATTTCCCCAGAAATTGTACCCTCTCTAGTTAAGATATGAAATCTTTACTCGACGTTACTCTCTGCTATAATCAACGGCATTGATATACAGCAGTGCGACCCTGGCCACCCATCACATTACAGGGAGCCCCATCCCAGGGCCTGGCCCAGCAGTACCGGGCCCTGCCTGGCTCCTCAGAGAGATTAGGGGCCCTGGGAGCCTGATTAGCAGCACCGACACAGCATGGCTCTGGAGGTAATGGGCCATTGATCCTCCCTGCAGAGTCAAAATGGAGGATTGGATGGCAAAGTACTATACAATAGACCAGGCTAAAGCGAGCTGAGGCTGGATATGTTTGAAAATGTGTCTTCTCTGTACTGTATATGGTTTTATAATGTGTTCAGCATGTGCTGTATCTACAAATATATTTTATACTTGTTCCGTTCAAAAACAGAAACCCCAAAAGACAGTAGACGAAATATTCTTTGATTTGTTTTGTACTATGTACCTTTATAATTGAGACAATGTCTTGAATGCTGGCCAACGGTTTGATGTAGCGCACAATCAAAAGATAGCATGGCCATCACCTCCTCAAGGGATTAAAACTACTTTCTGTAAGGGCTGAATTAACAACCTTGTTCCCAGGTGAGGTCCCTGAACATACCTCAGAGAAGTTCAATTATACTGCTGTTCTCTCAATATCTCTCTCCCTCTCTCTTTCTCTCTCTTTTTCTCCCTGTCTCACCCATTCTCTCTCCCTCTCTTTTTTTTATCTCTTTCTATCTCTCCATCTGTCTCTCCTTCCCCAGAGAAGTGCTAAAGCAGAGAAGAGCGGAGCAGGGCAGAGCAGGGCAGAGCAGAGTATGTTAGCCTCTCCTCTCCATCAGAGAGGACAAAGGTCCATGGATTAATGCTCCCTCTCCTGGTAATCCCATTCTGATTACAGATTAAAGAGCCAACCAGCAACAGCTTTGTCTGTGGTAGCATGAGCCCCTGGCTGCAACTAAATGTTATGCTATTACACAGCCGGACCACTACAGGAGAGAGGGATCTGAAGATGAGAGGAGAGGACACAGGGAAGTGGGGAGAGGAGACAGGGGAGAGGGGGAAATGAGAAGAAGGGAGAGTGGAAAGGGGAGGGTTAGGAGGCAGGGTACAAGGTTGGAGTGGCGACACTACATTCATTTGAAGTAGCTTTGATGTGGAAAAGAAGGCATCTCCCAAGCTTTAATCAACATGTCACTGCTCCACCTCATCAGTGAGTATGGTGTAAGTCATGTTGTCGCTGACAAATAACGCCATTCATTTCATACTAGCATCATGCTTACGTGACAAAGAACATTAGGCTTGTTTGAGGAAGAAGGCTTCCTCTCGCTCTCATACAAGGGGCTGTATTAAAACAATTCAGACCACATTGGCAAATATGCATGGTACAATTACACATCAATACCTGTCTGAAACCCAGTGGAAATGGCCAAGAACACTTGTGGATGAGGATGTGGCTGCAGGAACGCATGATTAAAGCTTATATTTCAGATCACTTACTTCTCCATTAGGATGATTAATGAGACCTACCAAGGCCACAGACACAGGTAAGGATTGAGAAACGATGCAATTACCTGTTTGTGAATAGAGAGAAGGGGACGCCCTGACCAAGATGGGACCTATACAATCAGGGAGTGGTGAGGTGGGACTGTGTGTGTGTGTGGAATTGGTGGGGCACAGACTCTACAGGACACACCTGCATGACACCTTTCTCATGAATAGTGCCTCGGTGTAGAATATCACAAATGTTGGTGTGATGAGCTCTTGTGTTTCTGTAGAAAATGATCTTGGCCATATTATCTGCCTCTTCAATCTCCATCATCTGTGTGCTATGAGTTTGAATGGACAGCAGTGATTATCATACATCACTATTACCATCTCGCTGACCCTTGAACAGGACCAAAGACAAAATGTCCTCCCGTCAATGTCCTCTAGATCATCATTAAGATAGCCAAGAAGTGGGTCACAGGGACAACAGTGATAGAACAAGGTGAAGCTGAAAACAGGAAGGTGCTGTGTTTCGCACTGACAACAAAAGACGAGGCCATTTTAGCTTGTTTATCAGAGTAGCCAACTGAAAATGGAAAGTGCTGAGAAGGAGGCTATTGAACAAATCTGTGTGGGCTTTAGAGTGGTTCTCCTTTAATGGGTTTCTCTCCTAGTTCTCTGCGTTGGACGTATTAGCACCGCTATCTTAGCACCTATTAAAACAAGTCATATCTCCTGCTATTGACCAAAAAGTTCAGGATTAGAAACAGGCGTTGGGGGATGGGAGTGATCCAGTCCATTTAGAGCATCCTCACACCTGAAACCGCATATATTTGATGACTAAATTTGCATGAACATAAGGTAAAACATTGCTTTCTGTGCAGCGTTTTTGTTCCTTGCAAGGTTAGCTGGCAAATTATAATATCTCCATTTCATCCTCTCTATTTCATTAACAGCTCTCAACCTGGTCTCTGGATAAATCTCCATCAGGATTAATGGTTCTGGTAGTTTCTGCGCATGCATGTGACTACCATCCCTCTACCTCTAAATGTACATGCTTGTTTCTTTAATGGCACCAAAGAGACGAAGCGGAAACTCAAGGTCAGACTTAGTCCTTGTTTGCTTCTCTTACATGCCTCCCCAGAGTGGTTAAGATCTAGAGAGCGATCCCAGATCATCTGACACACACACACATTTTACATGGAGATTCACTTTGACTTTGGCTATGTGATGAGATGTTCTGGTGATCGAAATCCGTGGAGAGAATGCTTCAGTGCTTCGGTGAAAATTGAAAAAGGGGAATACATCTCAAAATGCAACCAATCAGAGAAAATACATCTTACAAATGCAGCCAATAACTGCCTCTGGCCGTGTATATGAGCACTCTGCAGTCTATCAAACATCAACTGTCTGAAAAGGTAAAAATGGTTGTCTCATTTTCAGCTTTAACCTCACTATCTGGGAAAATAGCATGGAAGACAGAGAATCCAGCAACATGATGTTCTCTTCATTTTTCATTTATAAAAAAAAAAAAATCTGTAAAACACATAGTAATTCACACTCATGCAGACACACACACACACACAAAACAAAGCTCCTTTTCATCCCACATTAAGAACGTTTTCTTTTCAACTCTGGCTCATGATGCTTTTGATCTTTGTCATGTTCAGAGTCTCAATTTGAGACCTTTAGAGACCCGGGCTTCTGGAGGGGAGACCTTGGGCAAGCCTCTGAGTAATTTAGGAGATGCTGTTGTAAGGACAGGGAGGCCACTGGAATAACTACCACAAAGAACATGGTGAGAACTTCTGCTAGAGGAGAGAGAAAAGAAAAGAAGAAAAGAAAAGAGGGGATGAGAGGAGGGAAGAGTAGAGACGATAAGAGAAGGGCAGGATGAGTCTCTCTGGAGCAGAAGGCCCTCCAGTAACAATAGCAGCAGCAGATGTAATAATAACTCTTCTATTTCCTCCTCCAGTTTGCTAGCTGTGTTTTTGGCACTGCAACGTGGAATGCAGGGTCAGCCGGGAAATAGGACCCTGGCAGTATTGATTGTCTGAAACACTGCGGGGGCGATGGAGAGGGACGTGTGTTGGCGGAGGGAAAGGAAGGGGGGAGGGAAAGAGAGAAGAAATGAGGAGAAGGAGGAGTGTGACTCTTGGGTGAATTCAATAGAGGTGTGAATGCTCCTACTCCAGCAACAAGGAAGAATCTCATCCACAAATCTCGCTGCACAAATGGGTGGCACACATACATACTATATGTACATACACACACCCACACCTACACCATCACACATGCTATGCTAGGTTAGGCTGGGTAAGGCTGGACTGTGCAGGGCTGGACTGGACGAGAATAGGCTAGGCCAAACTAGGCTAGGTAAATTAAACCGGTGCTTGTCATTTTTCCAGTGCAAGTCAGCAGCGATGTGACCATCTGGTAGATCATGATTAGAGTTTGAGCTGCAGTAAAATCACTGAATGGTAATGTCAGTGTGTGTGTGTGTGTATATATGAAGACGTGTGTGCTTGGTAAAGATACTTTTGCCTCCATCTGGTACCCTCTTTGCTGTGCTCATCACCATCACTTCTCAAACGACAGTTGACCAAATGATAACGTACGTTTCCAGGCTGCTGGTAGCCGTCAGGGCCGTCAAACCAACTTAATGGCAGGGGAGCAGAGGTGTGAGAGAGACAAGTGAGGATGCATCTTTATCAAAAAGATGGAATTGCGTTATACCACAGGATTCTTTCCCTTTCTGCATGATAACTGCCGACCCCCCCCCCCCCCCCCCCCCACACCCCAACACACACAAACACAGCTGGGTCTGCTGATATCACCAACCCTGATACTTCCTTCTCTTCTTTCTCTTCTCTGAGATTTATAGCAACCATGTGAAGGTAGAAATTGAGGCTCCAGTAGAGAGAAACAGCTCAACATCTCTTCTGTGGTAGCTTTGAGGAGGTTGCTGGTGCCCTGTGTCGGAGACACCATATATCTTGAGGCTTGTCCAGCATCTTCAGAAACATGCAGCCTGCTTTGGCTCGGATGAAGACAGACATACTGAGGAGAAGTAAGTTCAAAGATCCTTGTTGAGAGGGTTTTAAAGAGGACATATATGAGTCAAATACAAGTGTACTCATGTTTTGTGTTTGCTCTTTCTTTCTTTCTTTTCCTCACTCTGTTCCTCATATCTTTTTTCTCTCTCGCTCCTTCTTTTGCTCTCTCCCTCTATGTCTATTACCCATGCTTTCTCTTTTCTCAGTCTCAATGTTTCCTCTTATCTGTTGCTCTTTCTCTCTCCATGGATATTTTATAACGGAACTATTTCATTTGCAAATATTCTCATTTGAAGATGTCAACATTGTTTAAGTCATGGTTGTCTGCATCTGTGTTTAGCATATTGAGCTTAATCTTAGTTGAAGCTTAGCGAAAGCTTTTTCCATGCACGTTTATTGTAGCAATTAGAACTAATTAAGAAAACGCAGTAATCTTATCAGTTCCATTCTGTTGGTACATAACATCTTTCCGATTCCATTAATAATAATATCAGGAACTGGGTGCATTTCTGTCACTGGTGGCCTGGATACAACTGTCTCTATTTCACTACAGTTCAAAGACCTCTCATTAACCCAGTGCTCATTGCTGCTCTCTATACATGAAAAAACTGTGCAAGGTTGTGAGTGCTGCTTCTCCAGTGCACTGCAACCCTCATTCCAGTCTGTGTCAATGGCAGTGCCCCAATGTCAAGGTGTTCATCACTGACTACCGCCGAGAAGAGAAGTATCAAACTGTTACTCCAAATGGCCTTAGTCTAAGCTTGGCTGGGGCTGGCACAGAATACTGAGAAACACAATTTCCTTCAGAGATGGGAGCCAGCATGTGTGCATGTGTTTTCAGTTTGATGTTGGTTGACCTCCCGTATATGTAGTAGTCACGAAGATATGTTCCAAACAGCTGCAGTCATTTGGAGTTTTCAATAAAGTCATCCACAAGTATTCAGAACAGGCTTCCAAACAGATGGCAAATCACCATCTAAAACTCAATTTAACAAGGTAATGATAATAATAAAACCTTTAAAAGCAAAGATCAAGGATAACATGTTTTCTCTCTCTCAAAGAAATACCGTTTTTAGACTTCCCTCCCGACACACTCTTCACCTGCTCAACTCTCTCTGTCTCCGTCCTCTCTACTTTTCTGTCTACCTCCCTCCATCCTCTACCTCTGTCTCTATCCCTCCTCTCTCCCTCTTTACCTCCCTCCATCATTTAACCTCTCTATCTCCCTCAATCCTCTACCTCTGTCTCTCTCCCTCCTCTCTCCCTCTCTATCTCCCTCCATCATTTAACCTCTCTATCTCCCTCCATCCTTTACCTCTCTGTCTCTCTCCCTCCATCATTTAACCTCTCTATCTCCCTCCATCTTCTACCTCTCTGTCTCTCTCCCTCCTCTCTCCCTCTCTATCTCCCTCCATCCTTTACCTCTCTGTCTCTCTCCCTCCTTTCTCCCTCTCTATCTCCCTCCATCCTCTACCTCTCTGTCTCTCTCCGTCCTCTCTCCCTCTCTATCTCCCTCCCTCCTCTACCTCTCTGTCTCTCTCCCTCCTCTCTCCCTCTCTATCTCCCTCAATCCTCTACCTCTCTGTCTCTGTCCCTCCTCTCTCCCTCTCTATCTCCCTCAATCCTCTACCTCAGTCTGTGTCCCTTCTCTGTCCTTCTCTCCTCTACCTACCTCTCCTCTCAGTGGAGAGCAGTGAGAGGCTAAGAGAGAGGGGGGTCAGGAAGAGGTCATGGATGAAAGGAGAGGCTTCTTTGTGATGAGGACAAGCAGTAAATTGGTACTCGTCACACACACACGTAAACACACACACACACAAACACACAGACACACAGACTCTCATTCAGAGACAGGAGTGGTTGTTGAGATGTGGCCAAGGTAAGTCTCTTAAAAAGTCCTCTGTCTTCAGCGCACTCTTCCCGCCTGCCAGACAGCCACCGGGCAGGGCAGGGCAGGGCAGGGCAGGGGGCATTTCTTTAAGGGTAGCTCTAACTCTCTCAGCAGTTTTTACAGAATGTCATAATTTACATTTTTCTACTTGCTATGTTGTTTTTATCTCCAGTGCCTGTTGCTCACCTTATTAGTTTGCTGATTCCATGGAGACTGTTGCCCAGTTATTGCTGACCAGAGCTGTCATGGTGGACTCAGGGGGTTGCTTGTCTTCAACTACAGATACTAATCAATCACTCCATCGACCAACAAATTGATCAATCCATCATCCTATGCATGTCTAATCAATAGAACAAATATGTCTAAGGATCAGCACTATCACACAGCTGAAAGCTACAGTACCAGTATAACAGACTGCAATATAAAAGACCTTTTACTTCAGACTGCATGGTAGTGAACACATGCATTACGTTGGTTTGACATGCACTTGATGGGATCGAACTGTTCTGTTTTGGTTCTGTTCGCTCAATCTCCATCATGCTATTCTATTTATATTGAAAACCCCCGGGCAGCACATACTGAATCCTATGCATTTAGCACTTTAGCTATTTGACGCATGACACACACACTCATACACACACATATACACACACACACACACACACACACACAGACAATGCATGACCACATACGTGTGTGAAGATCAGCTCCTTTTACAGTCTCATTCCCTCTTAGTCACGTCCAATGTCCGCAGGGAAGGAATATTCAATGGTGTGCGTACAGTCAGGACAGCCTCATCACACAGGAAATCTCTGCGTGGAAGCTAGCTCTTGGAGCTGGCACAGACCACAGCACATCAGACTCCTGCCATCATCTCTCAGTCTGAATCCCATTTGGAGTGCAGTGGTCACAGGTGGTTTGGTTCCTCTCTGTACTGTAATGCTCATCTTTCCAACACTGCGGCGGTATGCTTTATTGATGGTAAATCTGTTGTGGACTGTCTATTTGTCTCTCCAAGATAGCATGGCAAATGGGATTTGAAGAATGGGCGTTTGATTCAGCTGACTTGGGGAGGGAGAGTGGCAGCCAGCAGCCTCTGTGGTGGTGCCCCTCCTCTGGGAGAGACCGGGCTCCCATCGGCATGAATAGCAGCCACGACACGACGCTAGGTCTGCTCCGTGTTCAACAGGGGTTGGATGGTTCTCTTCCATGGGCGCTGTTCCTCCTCTGCTAAGCAGGTCGGAGCGTGGAGGAGGAGGACGGCCGAGGACGACAGGGGAAGAAGAATGAAAAGGTTGAGGGGGTGTCGGAGTTGCCGGGTGTGGGATCTGAACCTTCTCTCCCTGCACGAGGGAGGCTGTGCTAGGCCAGATCCCAGAACCAGGCTGGCGTCAGTCTGTTTTGGTCTTTGTGTGTTGGTGCTCGTGGTGCTTGCGACGTGCATGCATGCATGCGAATGGGAGTGTGTGCGTCGCTGGGCTTGGCTGAGAGTGTGTGAGCATGCCAGAGTGAAGGAGAGGAAGGCCGACTCCCTCTGTGTGTGGTGAATGCTGATGTCATGCTGGAGAGTTATTAGTATTCTCAAGCCATAGCCTCTCTCATAATAGAGTCTTCTGCAGTGACCAGTCAATGGCGACATAACGAACAGAAAGCAACATCAAACACACACACACACACTTGCACACACATAACTGTGGGCTGGAATATGAACCCAAAGCTCCTTCCCTCCTATCTCATGCTATCTCCTCCACACCCCTTTATCTCTCCGATAAAGGGGTGTGGCTTAACTCTATGGAGACAGAAATTAACTGAATCTTGTGTGTTGTTGTGTGTCCAAAGTTATTTTCTTTGTACTTTTTTTCAGTAATATGGCAGGAAATAAAAATCCCTAAAATTATACTTTTCAAATATGTATACCTCTCTGGCATTGAAGCCCTCCAATAACACAGCTTGTATTCAGTGGTGGGCCTTAGGCTTCAATATCAGAGGCATAAACCATGTACTGTAATGTTTGAGTCTGCTCTGCAGGGGTTCATTACTGTCGCTACTTCGAAGCTCAGCACAGCACAATACACTAGAGTTTGTGCTCGGGTTTTATTCAGAGATGTTTTTTTCACAAACTCATCTTCTTCAGTGAGAGGGGACAATGTGTGAATGTGTGTGTGTGTGAAGGGATATTGGGATATCGAGAGTTGAAAATACAATAGAGGAAGGGAGAGAGCAGGGCAGAATGATGAAATGATAAAGTATCTTATTCAAAAAATGAAAAAGCAAAGGCAAAGAGAGAGGACAGAGTATGGCGGGAAGGAGGGGGAGAGAGGGGTGCTGCAGGGTGAGGCTGGTATTGTAGACATAACATTTGAGAGCCGTGAGACCCTAGAGGCTTGTTCTGATACGACATCCAACACCCCTCCATGCGCAGGGTCAGATTTACCCTTGCAGGAGCAGAGGGAGCGCAGAAAAAAAAAAACACTATTTTTGGGTCACTGCTCAAAACACAAGCAGCTGTGAGCGATCCTTTCCCTCCTCCATGCCTCTCTGTCCCTGCTTCTCTGCTTCACTTTTCCTGTGTCCCTCATTCCCTGCATCTTCCCATCCAATCGTTCTTTCATCTCTTCATCCATCCCTCCATCTTTGTATCTCCATCCCTCCATCTCTCTCTCTCTCTCTCTTCATAGACATGCACTGTAAATGCAACTGATGGTAGAAAATTGAATCCAGCTGACAAATGTGCATACATACTTTTTATATGCTACTTAGTAATCATGTGTCACTGTCCTAATCATGGACAATAAATGCAGCAGTGATTAAAATGTCTGATATATATTCAAAAGAACTGTTAAAATTTAATTACATCCTTACTGGATTAGGTAAGTATCGCCATGTTCCTAATATTCAAGCCAGGAAGACTATTTTGGCATGTCTGAGCATGTGTTACAATTATTTATGCAAATGTGACTCATCCTTCTCTTTCTCTCCCCCTATCTCTTTCCCTCCTCCTCCTCCTTCCGTCCTGGGTCCTGATGTTGATGTGAGGAGAAGGGGACAGGTCTCCTTCTGTATGCACAGGGTCATCCTGCCCTGCATCTCCAGGAACGCATGCCAGGTCCCATCCGTCCTCCGACGCGCATCCCTACCCATCCCAGCATGCCCTGCGGTGCGCGACCAGCAGAAATCTGCTGAGGCAGGCTTCTCCCGCTCCTTCCTCGCTCTCCGAAACGCTGACGGCGCCAGGTTTGTCGAGAGAACGGGACTGTCTCCTGGGTGACGCAGATGAAGTGGGTGTCAATGTGAGCCAAGCCCTCTCCTGGGGAAGCTAAACTGCGCTAGCCAAGTAGGTATCGTTGTTCTCGTGGAAGTAGCACATGTATCTGGGTCTCAAGGAAAGTTAGTCATCACAAATGTAGATGTGGTTGTGCTGTGCGGAACAGCAGCCTGTAGTTCTTTGAGAGGTGGACGGCATGCGAGACAAGCTACAGAACAGGAGAGCTACTGAAAAGATACATGAGGAAGGAGTTCCCGAAAATTCTTGATAACATCACAAGCTATTAACAGGGCATCTTTGGGAAACAGCACCTTGAACAGTTTTGGCATCCCCCATTCAATCCAGTTCAATCGCTTAACTTTATTGATAGTGAAGGAAATTTGAGATCAAGGTAAAAAAGCACATGCTTTGATTAGACCTCCTCAGAACTTTCCATCTTCACGCCTCCGCCTTCTCTCTCCTCTCTCAATTTGTACCCTCTCTCTCTCTCTCTCTCTCTCTCATGCTCTCTCTTTTTCTCCCTCTCTCTTTCTCTCCCCGTGTCATGGTGAGGAGGAGTGCAGGCTGCCAGGCCCTCCTACCAGCTCTGCAGGGGTCCAGGGTGGGCAGATTACTGCTTGTCTCCAGCTCTCATACCCCGTCAGCCAGGGCCTCATTGCTGCCTTTCACACTGCCTGTAGGACCCACTGATGACTCATCACCCCCCTCCACCAGTCAGAACCCGAGCTCAGGCCCCAGGACTCCTCTCTTCCCAACTCTTCGGTGACAAACACGCTCAGACGAGGACAAAAAAACACCAGACGTGAACTTTTAGTGTTGCTCTGGGCATCGATTTTCCTGTCTGGACCGGGAGGGCTCGGGGTGTCAGCTCAGGGAGAACATAGAAAGTGCCAGAGACAACAATAACAACCTTCAAAACTCGACTTTGCTCTCTCTGTTGCTTTCGTTCTCTCCCTCTTCCCGTTCCTTTCAGCCGAGGATTTTCTCAATAGCAATGTCAGAACCACCACCATGCTCTCCTCAGAAGGTCACCCAGTCTGATACCCATCTCCAGGATCCAGCCTGTCCTGTTCCCCTGGCCTTGCGAACCTTAGAGGGAGAAGCCCTGGTTGAAGGAGAACAGTCATGGTAGACGGGCCAACGTTAGCAAGCCTGTGGCATGTGCTCCCAGCTGGATGCCGGGGGCCTGGACACTGGCACGCCCTCGATGGTCTCCTCCACCCCTCTCTCCTCCTTCCTGTCCCTGGGCTCTTGCCCCTCCATGTGAGACATTGCCTTTGCCTGCAGGCTTACCGTGACTCACATGGGAAACATCTCTTCAGTTATACGTAAATTTGTATGTGTGCACGTTTATATGCACATGCTTGAATTCTAACACTCGTCCTTGCAGCTTCCCCGAGGTTGTAGACCTGTCTCCAATTCTCAATGTAGCTCACTAACACTGAGATGTAGTTTATTTGACACACTTTACATGCAGACCTTGTACTTACTCATCTGGTTTCTGTGGATCTACTATTATATGAAGGATCTCCAATATACCAAGGTCTGGTTATTACAAGAAAAGTCAATATGTTTTCAGTGCTGGTGAAGGTAACACAACAAACGCAGTAGTGGTGCCTGACCTGCAGGTGTCAGTAGTGAGGAAACATTCACCTGCGGCAACCTTCCTCGGACTGTAGGTTCAGAGTGTTACTGTAAATCAGTAGATGAGCCTGACATACGGTATTAGCATCTATCAAAGTACAATCAAACTAGGGAGGAGACAGCATGACAATCAGGGAAAGTTTGAGGTCCAGATTTAGGATGAGAGGACGGGAGGATGAGAGACCAATCCCCAGAGGAAGCAAACAAAATGGAATCATAAAGGATATCATCACATCTATTCTCAGTTTCAACCAGCATAGGCTGTTACTAAAGTTTCTGTATTTGTACTCTACGCTCTCCTCACTCCTCCCGTTATTTCTGTGAGACTATTTTTACAAGTGTGATTTATTTACACATGTTTATGCTGGTGTCTCACTACTGATTCAATTGTTCCACATAACTACCCATCTGTCAGGCACAAACTCTTAAACTCTTTCCTCTTTAATAACAACCTCACAAACTTCAGACTGCTTTTAATGACTTTATCTCCTACCTCATTCACACCCCATATTCGTTACTGCTGTGTAGTACCCTGATGTACCCCTGGTAGTACCCTGAAGAGCAGATTATTGTTGATTTTCTGTAGCATGAGGAAAACATCTTTTGGTATTTTTAGCCACCATCTGTTTAGTGTGTACAGTCTGTACTGTATAGGTAATTAAAGATGAACAGATGAACAAGAAATGAGATGAGAAAAGAAATGAGAGAGAGGAGATGAGAGAGGGGAGGTGAGGAGAGAAGAGAGAGGAGGAGATGAGAGAGGGGAGGAGAGGAGAGAAGAGAGAGGAGGAGGGGAGAGAGGGGAGGCGAGGAGAGAAGAGAGCAGAAGAGGGGAGAGAGGGGAGGAGAGGCGAGAAGAGAGAGGAGGAGGGGAGAGAGGGGAGGCGAGGAGAGAAGAGAGAGGAGGAGGGGAGAGAGGGGAGGAGAGGCGAGAAGAGAGAGGAGGAGGGGAGAGAGGGGAGGAGAAGCACATGTCAGCCTGAGGTCGTCCGTCACTCATTTCTGCTACAGGACATGTCACAACCTGTCAATGTGAAAGCCCCAGGCACACAGACAGACATACAGGCAGAGAAACAGGCAGCAGAACAGCCTGGAGGCTGCATCCTGACTGAACCACTGGGAATAGTCTGCGTGAAATAACCTCAAAGAAGGAGAGTGTGTGTGGCTTAGTGAAATCTGAACAATGCCACTCCACATAGGCATATCTCCCTTAATTTATCAGCACAGGTAGACTTTCGTAAACACACACACACACATTTACAGTCTCGACAATATTCATCAACCTGTCTTTATCTATGTACTATCACAATGTGTTAGTGTATGTGTGCTTCAAGCTCTCTGAGTCCAACACAATGCATGCTGATGGTAATGTCATTCAGATGGATGTAATCATTGTCCTATGAAAGCCTATTAGCATGCCTGGCCTAGCTAATGGGCTTTCTATCTTAGTATAATCATAGTGGTGGGCACACACACTTTCTCTGGACTTCCAATTCCACTGGGAAAACAATATCAGACATCCTTAATTATTCTCAGGCACTGTTCATTTCGACTCACAGAGGGAGGAGGCATTGATGGATTTAAGGAGTGGGTATGTGTTTGTGTTTGCGTGAGAAGGAAAATTGGGTAGATGAGCCATCATTGATTAGGTAGGGCTCTATTGGTGGCACACATATTTCTCAAACAGGGACAGGGGCACTTCCTGTGTGTGTGTGAGGGTTGGAGGAAGGGAGGTTTATCTGCAGGAGTGTGTTGGGAAGAGGAGCCCAAGGTGAGTCCTAGTGATGAATTTAGCCCTGCCAGTTCGAATGTCAAACACCTCTCTGCTGCCCGCTATAATCTCAGCACACCCCTTCAACCCCTTCATCCCCGCTGTCTCTCCCTCAGCTTTCAACCTCGAATAGAAGCGACCCAGCCCAACTTGGATTGTGTCTCTGCGTCTTGGCACTGCTGTTCTAAATTCGGGGGTCCCGAGAGTGGCTGTTACACCGTGTCAGCGCTCAGCCCCTGTCTTGTCCACTACTTCTCTGTCCTGTTCTGTAAAGGACCTTTCAGCCTGATGACACCCTGCTCCGTGCTGCTGTTAGTATCACTCCGCCATGGTGACGTTTGTCAGACACTGAGGAGACCTGACAACTGCCCTGTGAGGAAGAGACAGGGATAAGGACAGGGACGAGGAAAAGGACAAGGCGAGGAACATTAACAAGGACAGGAAGCAGGGAGGAAGACAGGGAGAGGGTTTAGGTGAGGGAGCCCTGCTAAGACAAGGAGGCAGACTCAGCCAGAATGGACAATGAAAACCGAGTTCCACGGTGCTGTGCAGCAATTGTGTGTGCATGTGTGAGTGTGTGCATGTATGTGTGCCTGTTTGTGTGTGTGCTTCTGGCTTGTGTGTGTGTGTGTGTGTGTGTACAAGTCATCTCATGCCCTTGGCATGTTTTAAGTGATGTACGGGCATCTCTGTGAGGTTTCAGATTAGGCTTGTCATGCCCATGAGGGATAGGACAGCTATGTATTTTATCTTTAGCCTGCCCAGCAGCAGCCGAACAAATGGCACAACGTCTCATCTGACAAATGATGCTCTCTCCACTAGTACATCCATTTTAGATCGGCGCCAAGGAGATTGGCATACAAATGCCTCCACAGACACAAACAGGTGTGACACAAACTCCAGCTTCGTTTGTCAGTGTCCTTCGTCACAAAACTGTTAATGCAATCATGCCGATGAGGCTACAACTCGTATGTTGGCCTGAGATGGTCGTATGGTGAGTCAGACTTTTACTACGTTTGTCTCAGGTCGTTATCTTTTCATCTTAATTTAGGCTATAGCTTAGGCTCAGTGGGATAACAGTCTTATGGTTAAATCATTATGCCCTGTTCTAACACTGTGACCACAAGATGCTAACTGTGTCCTTCATTCTCAGGTTTTGCAACATGACACAGGTAATTAAGCTACTGAGTTAGCGTCCTAAAGCTTCTTGTCTGGGCCAGAACCCTGATCAAGCCAGGCAGCAGTGTCTGAGATTAGACAGTTAGCTTGCAAATGTAAATCAATACTAAGCTAAGGTGTTAAAGAGCTAGCTAGCTAGTTAGCTTGCTAAGATGATAAATTCCATGGGAGCCAGAGTATACAGACCTCTGTGGGTAATGCAATTCTGTGAAGCTACAGTTGCTACAATCTAAATGACAACATCCTGACACCTTGTAAAATGCCTTAGCCCTGGATTAGAGAATCTGGCAGAGGCAGGGTTGCCAGGCTCTGTCATCCCCCCCCCCCCCCCCCCCACCGCTGGTCTTAATCATTGTTAATCACCAGGATTTGTCTCCCATCAAATAAGTCCTTGCTGGCTGACTCTGTAGGACAGCATAGCTAATGAGGCAAGTAACAAGAAATAAGAGAGAGTGAGGGATGGAATGAGGGAGGGAAAGAGAGAGAGAGGGAACTAGTTAAGATGTTGGTAGTCTTTAGTTCCTTAGCGATGTCTTGCATAAAGTATGATGACATTCAACATGTACTTGTGATGCAGAGGCAGTGTAAGACAGGGAACACAGTAAGAAGCATCCTTCACAAAAATATGATTGGTGTGGGTGGGGTGCTTAATATACATTAGGATCTAATGACTGGATCTATAAGTGCTTCCTGTAAAGCTCAAATCCCATGTGCAACCATGCTTCCAACCCCCACATTAACCAAACTTTAACCCTAACCTCCAGGTGAGCTGCAATAAAATACTGTAATTGGACTTCAGGTTTAACTGGTCCAACCTACCAAAGTTCATGCACATGGATAATGCTTCAGAATCCAAGTTCAAACCATGAGCTCTTCTGTCAAACGGCTGACAACTACCTCCCTGAACCAAAAGCTTTAATGCTAAAGCAAACAAGCTTCAAAGTGTGTGTGTGACTGTGATCACAGCTTTCAGGGGAGATTACTGGTCTGACCTCCCTTTAATGACTGCCGCATCTCCCACCTCTCCCACTCAGAGGCATGTTCTCCCCGCATGTGCTGCTGGCTCGCTAATGAGGAAAAACGAAAACTGACAATCTGCTCATTACCTGTGGGCTGAACACACACAAACACACACACACTTTGTCACCCTCTTCAGGAGGTGGTTCTGAGCTCCTATCATGCTATCCATCATCTCCCCAGTGGCCTCAGAGGCTTTGCCACTCAATCTGCCCCTGGCGACGCCAAGCCCAAGCCCCGCCCCTCTCCTTCAGGCACCCGTCCCACTGCGCATGTGTATGTCTCTGAACTGTATATGTGTGTGTGTGCGTGTATATATATATATATATATGTGTGTGTATATAGATGTGTGTGTGTGTAGCACATGGGAGAAAACAGGGGAGGATAGCGAGAGGCAGGAGGAGGGAAAGATGGCAGCATGAGGATTGATGGAACACCTTGGCTGGTGGAGGTCTGGCTGTGCCCTGCCGGAGATGAGGTGAGAGGGGGGCAGAGGCTCTCACTGTCACCCTCCTCTGCCGGTGGTAGACAGAGACTCGTGCAACTCCAAAAGCGTGTGTACCTGTGCGTTGGAGGTACCTCCTAGAGACGCATATTTAGAGATCAACTGGAGCCCGCACACTCCGGCAGGAGGGCTTGGCACACTCTGAACACGTCACGCAGCGAAAACAACATGCATTGCTAATGTGTTCACGTCTGAACGTGTGTTGGTCTGAGAGAGGAGATAAAGAGAGAGAGAGAGAGAGAGAGAGAGAGAGAGAGAGAGAGAGAGAGAGAGAGAGAGAGAGAGAGAGAGAGAGAGAGAGAGAGAGAGAGAAAGAGAGAGAGAGAAAGAGAGAGAGATAAAGAGAGAGAGAGAAAGAGAGAGAGAGAGAGAGAGAGAGAGAAAGAAAACATATTGATAAATATTTCATAGCCGGATGATTAAAGGCACCGAGAGCTGCTGTTAAAAGTAACTAAAGAAGTTCAAAGCACACTCTTCTCCTGCCACAGGAGACAGAGAGAGAGGAAGAGAGACATAAAGAAAGAGACAGAGAGAGAGACAACAATATCAAGTGTGAGGTATTGCTTGCTGGTGAATGTTACAAAGCAGTGAGCGTACCTATTGAATAGGAGCAGGAAGCGCTAAGAAACACCTCTGAAGAGCTTCTACACTGTCCTAGAAGTGACACAGTTCAGATGACCGAGTGTGTGTGTGTGTGTGTGTGTGGAAGAGAGAGAGTCGTGTGAATGGTCACATGTAGTGTGAAGGGAGACACAGCAGGGGATCTGCAGAACAGTGTGTGTGTCTCTGTGTCCCAGCCTGTGCGGCTATGTGTGTGTGTGTGTGTAAGTGTGTGTGTTTTGTTTGCTGACAAACGCTTTGTGTGGAGTGGGGAACATTTACCACTTACCGCAGGGACAACAATTGTGGCAGGAGATAAAGTTCTTCAGATCACGCATTCTCTCAGACTAAAAACCGGTAACTGGTAAAACCCCCCTCAGAATCAGAATCAGAATCAGAAAGGGATTTATTCGCCATGAAAGTTTGCACAGACAAGGAATTTGCTTTGGCAGGAAGGTGCATACAATAGACATATACCTAAAATTTAAATATGTGGACTAACTATACTAAGGGTACATAAACTAGCAGTACTAAGTGGGATTAGAATAGAATTAAATATACAATAAAATATAAGTTGCCACAGGACCTCCCCACCACCTCTGAGCACAGTGGAGGCTTTTCAGTGTAACACGATTGCAGAGGAACCAGTGTGTGTATGCGTGTGCGTGTGTGTGAGTGTGCACACAAGCATGTTTGTTTGCTGTGTAGCTGGTTTGTAGAGGAATCTGTATTGTGTGACATTCACACTCATTTTGAGAATGGTCTCATATGACAGCAACACTGCGGACTAAAATACAACTCTGCCTGCCTTTCTGCCTACCTATAGTACAACCCTCCCTCCCTCCCTCCCTCCCTCCCTCCCTCCCTCCCTCCCTCCCTCCCTCCCTCCCTCCCTCCCTCCCTCCCTCCCTCCCTCCCTCCCTCCCTCCCTCCCTCCCTCCCTCCCTCCCTCCCTCCAACCCTTTCTATCTGTTTATTAATGTCAACATGCTTGAATCTCTCCCTCTCTACCTTCCCTACCTGCCTTGCAGCCTGTCTGGCCATCTGTCTGTTTGACAATGTGACAAGCTGGTTGAGGACACTGGTGGAGGACAGTAAAGTATATACTAAAGGATGAACAGTATCTGTGCACTGTTCATAATCTGCTCCCCAATCATGCTCATGTTGGCCTAAAGATGAGCATCCAAGCATGAAAGAAGGCAGGCCTTATGGGACACGCTCAGCGTCAGACTCATGCAATATGTTTGTCGTCTCTCTTTGCTCAGAGCCGGCCGTTAGATGTCTTTGACAGAGGGACACGTTTATTTAAAAGATCAAAGATGTTGGGGGGGGGGGGGGGGGGTGAACACACAGGCCGAGCTACATCACAGTACAGCATCCAGACCCTCCCTGTCTGATCATCTCCATGGTGACGCCAATGATCCACGCAGCCAGCTGTTACTGTACAAACACACACACACAGACACACACCAACACAGAAGTACAACCCTGTCATGTCGACACATATATATTTCCTGTCAGTACAGCTCAACAAGCGTTATTTTAACTGGCCTCCCATGGTTTCATGGACATGTTTAATCACTTCTGTTATTATTTGTGGCCTACACAGCCCTACATGAAAGGTAATGTTCCATACGCCTCCCTCAATCAAAATGAAATAAAAACAAAACGATTTTCTCACGCAAGTGTATCATGACATGTTGGATGGATAATATAAACGCATCAATTACGTGACAAAACCTGCCCTGCCTGCCTTCCTGCCTGTCTGTCCCAAACAGAGTTGAAACACAATCCAACTTTTATGGCGGGACATTTTACTTGTCCTCCAACTGTTACTTGATGTCTGCTAAAGGATTGCGCTGACATCACACACACACACACACACACACACACACACACACACACACACACATGCACACAGAGACAGACACACTCACACAGGACCTTGAATCCCAGTCTCATGTCTCATCAGGGGAGAGTGCTCACCTATCATTTTTTTGACAGGCACACCATGAAACACGCCTGTTACTAAACTAGAATACCTACAGTACATCCTTCCCTACCATTCACCTGCTCTGCTGCAGCCTGCTTTCCTGCAGCCTCATCATCCTGCAGCCTGATTCTCTTGCAGCCTGATTATTCTGCAGTCTGATTCTCCTGCAGCCTGATTCTCTTGCAGCCTGTTTATTCTGCAGTCTGATTCTCCTGCAGCCTGATTCTCTTGCAGCCTGATTATTCTGCAGTCTGATTCTCCTTCATCCTGATTCTCTTGCAGCCTGATTATTCTGCAGTCTGATTCTCCTGCAGCCTGATTCCCTTGCAGCCTGATTATTCTGCAGTCTGATTCTCCTGTAGCCTGCTTTCCTGAAGCAGCAGCCTCTGCATTTGACCACTGAAGAAGATAGGAAGTGCCACCCCTTCAGCCTATACATAAATCATCCTGGGATTTGAATGTTCAGAAGCACCTCAAGTGCTGAATAAATGGATGGCACATGGACAATAATGTATCTGACCACCTATGTGTTTGTCTTTAGGCCAGAACAGAGCTGTAGGGAGGAACATGATGACTTGTACTTCCTCCTTGAGGCTTGTCCGATCATTTCCAGCTTGCCAACTGCTCTCTGCCCCGACAGGAGACAACATGGTTCAAATATTCACCATCCCCTTCCACCTTGTTGCACACTGATGGGACTGGGCTTCTTTCTCTCTCCCTCCTTCCCTAACCCGCACGCTCCCAGCCTCCCTGTCTTTCCCTGCCTCTCTCCCTCCTTGCTTCCTCCACGTCTCCCTCTCTACCCGCCTGTCTCTTTGCATCTCATCTCGTCTCCCTTCTACTCCGCCCGCCTGCTTCCCAGCGTGGAGGCCTCTGTGCCCAGTCAATGCCAACCAGGGATCAGGCCACCTGGCTTGTCAAGATGCATGGATACTACTCAAATCACTTTTTAGTTTGAATGTTCAGAAGCACCTCAAGTGCTGAATAAATGGATGGCACATGGACAATAATGTATCTGACCACCTATGTGTTTGTCTTTAGGCCAGAACAGAGCTGTAGGGAGGAACATGATGACTTGTACTTCCTCCTTGAGGCTTGTCCGATCATTTCCAGCTTGCCAACTGCTCTCTGCCCCGACAGGAGACAACATGGTTCAAATATTCACCATCCCATTCCACCTTGTTGCACACTGATGGGACTGGGCTTCTTTCTCTCTCCCTCCTTCCCTAACCCGCACGCTCCCAGCCTCCCTGTCTTTCCCTGCCTCTCTCCCTCCTTCCCTAACCCGCACGCTCCCAGCCTCCCTGTCTTTCCCTGCCTCTCTCCCTCCTTCCCTAACCCGCACGCTCCCAGCCTCCCTGTCTTTCCCTGCCTCTCTCCCTCCTTCCCTAACCCGCACGCTCCCAGCCTCCCTGTCTTTCCCTGCCTCTCTCCCTCCTTCCCTAACCCACACGCTCCCAGCCTCCCTGTCTTTCCCTGCCTCTCTCCCTCCTTCCCTAACCCGCACGCTCCCAGCCTCCCTGTCTTTCCCTGCCTCTCTCCCTCCTTCCCTAACCCACACGCTCCCAGCCTCCTTGTCTTTCCCTGCCTCTCTCCCTCCTTGCTTCCTCCACGTCTCCCTCTCTACCCGCCTGTCTCTTTGCATCTCATCTCGTCTCCCTTCTACTCCGCCCGCCTGCTTCCCAGCGTGGAGGCCTCTGTGCCCAGTCAATGCCAACCAGGGATCAGGCCACCTGGCTTGTCAAGATGCATGGATACTACTCAAATCACTTTTTAGTTTGACGTAGAGGTCAGTCGAAAGAGTTTTCTGGGTATGTATGTGTGTTCTGTGTGTGTGTGTGCGTGCCTTTGTACAGTATGTTTGAGATGTGCATCTGTTGGCATGCGAGTGCGCAGCCATGCGTGGATGTGTGTGTGTGTGTGTGTGTGTGTACCTCCCCCTACCTGCTGTATGAAGACTTGTGCTCCTCTGGGGCTGAGCAGCAGGATGGCTCTGCGGAGAGTGTCCCGGTAGCGGTTCAGCTCTTCTGTCCTCATGGTGGTGAAGAGGTTGGAGAACACCTTACTGATGTTCCTGTCCACCCTCTGCAGAGACACATCCATCCCCTGCCTGGACGTCGTGTCCAGGAAACCTTGCAGCCCACGGATATCTGGGGGAGGAGAAGAAAAATGTGTTGAAATCTGGAGCTCAGGGATGTCTGAAGAGAAGGAGAAGGAGGGGGGATGTTTATGAAATATGGTCACACGCAGAGTAGAGGCTCCAGCTGCAGTTCCTGCTGCGCTCAACCACAAGCCAGAGCTGGAACCATATTTGAGCTGAAGACGTTCTTGCTACCTACCCACCTAAACCAGATAATGCACTGTACTGTATCTCCTTTGTGTCTCATCAATATTTTAAGAACAGTGATCATCCATGAAACCAGCTTGTTTAGATGTACCATTCACCAAACCTTTACTTTAACAGGATTTGACATTTTCTCTTTGAGAATATAATGTATATGTGTTTGCTCCCTCCTTAGTCTTTCTCTCACTAGCATCCATTTCAACCTAAATGATGCTCTACTACATCTCTCTCACAGCTGTCAGGGTAGCTGGAGGTTTGAGACGTCAGGGGAGCTGAGCAGGAAGACAGCCTGCTTCACTCTTAGATCCCCGCCTGTCCTCGTATACCTGTCTATTAGCGGTGACAGCAAGCTTGCAGAGAGTTGTGTCTGATTGTCTGAAAGAGTTTGACGCTAACTATTTCTCTGTCTGTCTGTGTCTCTCCAGGTCCACGGGTCCCTTTTCTGGCGGAGACTGGATGTTATTGTTAAACTGTAAATGAGAATGCTTATTTGCCAACAACAAATGCTGGCATTTACAGTCCCAACAAAACTACTAATCTATATTTTCCAATTAGCCACCATTTGATTGATTTGCCAGTGATACTTCTCGATGAGCATTGTGTGGAAAATTATTCACAGTCTTAAATGTCAGATCCTGTCTTTCAAAGTCCCTGGAGACAACACTTTCTACACAGCTTGTTAAATTCCGCATTTCAAAAATACTTCCAATATCTTCCCTGCTAGTGTAGGGTCCTGGAAATATAGGACTAAATGGAGTCGAACCCAGGTCATTCAGAACATCTTAGGATCACTTTATTATCCTGCCAAGCTGAAATTCCTTCAACTCAGTAAGGAAATGAAACATGCGCCGGCACACACATGCACAGACACACACTCATACGCACACACATAGAACACACGTGTACACACACATACAGGGTAGTGGGTGTCCCAGCTGATCCTGTCCCAGAGAGCAGAGAGGTTTTAGAAGACCACTCAGAGTCCCATCATAACAAGGATAGGATCAGAGAGGAGTCTGGGAAACTAATCCTATCAAACAACCCCACAGCTTTTGTTTGTTGCCAGCAGACTAGCCAACGGGCAGCTTCTCTCTCTCTCTCTCTCTCTCTCTCTCTCTCTCTCTCTCTCTCTCTCTCTCTCTCTCTCTCTCTCTCTCTCTATCTGTCTTTTCGCTAGCCATTTCTCTCTTCAGGTCCTTGGAGCTGAGATGAGAGGCTCTTACCACCCCCCTCCCCTCCCCTCCCCACCCCTCCCCTCCCCTCCCCTCCCCTCCCCTCCCCTCCCCCCCCCCCACCCCCCTCTCTTCCTGTCCCAGCACTGATGAGTCATCCAGAGGGCTGCCCCCATGTGAGGGGTGCAGACAGATAGATCGCACCCATCCTTAACACTAACACACACACACACTGATGCATGTACTCATGCACTGACACACGCACACACACGCTGTCTGTGTGACACGAGCTCTCTGTCCCAATATAGGCTTCTGTGTGATGGCGCAGTCCACTGCCATCACTGGCAATCCAGAACCCTGGAGAGGACATGACGTGGATGTCGTCGGTTATGTCAGCTGCCCTCTAGACACACCGAATATAGAGGACCTGCGCCGCATGGCACAGGACATTCATGAAATGGTCATCAAGGCCGCTGCAGCAGGCACGTCTGCCAAGCCCCTGCCCCCGCCAGACTTCCTCTCAGTCTGGCTGAGCGCTGGGCTGTGTGAGCAGGGCTTCCAGCCTCTCCGGGTAAAAATGTTTTTAGGGGTCCATTGGTATTCTACAGAGGAACCTTGGAAATCTGGATCCACACCCATCTGTCCCACCACTCTGATTGTACATGAAATATTCATCTGTACATCATGTCAGCATGGAAAACAAACTACCAAACACAAACAAGCCTGTAGGACTTCAGGTAAACTGATAGGTCATGACAACGTGACCCCTGTGCATGGTGACGCCCCTCTTCAGACAGAGGCGAGCAGACAGCAGGGTCATCTCATTCTCCTCAGCTATGATCCACAGGTCCCTGAGCGTCACCTCATAAATAACACATTTAGAGTTTACATGTCAATTCAACTATTGTGTGTCTTGTTCATGTGTGCCATCAGAATGTAATGTTTGACCCTGACCCTAACTTCAATTGGAACTCTTCACCAAGAGATTCCACTTCCACATGCAAACAATGTGCCACTTTTCTGCTGTGTGGACTGTTTTGTTTAAGAGTCCCAAAGTACATAATACTGATGCGTATCAAAGCAAACACCAATGACAGAAGTCATCAGCCTGGGACAGCGACGCAGGATGCTGAAATTGAGAATGCTGTATATGACACTGTCCTTTGACAGCTAATTTCTCTGAAGCTTGTGCAAAGGACACCATTTAATTACCCCCAACCTCACATAGTATCCACCTCATGAATGTGTGCATATGTGTGTGCGTATGAATAAATGCATGTGTATCCCTACCTGTTCCCTCGGCTGTTAGATATGTTTTGGTATTTCTGTTTGGAAGAATAATTGAGTCCTTGCTTTAGAAGACAGATATTTCATCTGCAGGCTACTTGAAACGTGTTGTGTTGTGGATGAGAGGATTCCATATTGGGTATCCATAAAAGCACCTGTTATAACCTTTCACTGGCTGTAAGTAATGAGCAGCTAACAGACAGCAGATGGAGCACAGAGGCCGAGGGAGAGACCTCTCATGGATCAACTGTATTGGTGAAACAGGAAGTTCCAGTGTGGAAGGATCACGCTAATGCTACGGCTAAAACGACAGCAGTGCTGAATAATGCAACATACGTTAAAGAATAAATGTTCCCCCTCGATCCCACGCCATTGCTTCCCAAAGCGCTGCGCTACGGTTTAACGTTTTTACGTCCATTCTAGCTCCTAAAAGACTTCTCCCCGTTACAGTTGTGCCACTAATGACTCCAGCATCTTGCGGTTTAATTGCGCGATTGTATAATTTAACAGTGAGTTACTCCTGGTTTCGTGTTATCTGTTTGGGTCGTAAAATATTTTGTCTCTCCCCCTGATGGAGGGCCTCGCCCTCGATTTCTCGCATAGTGCCAAGGTTTAATGCAAATGGCCCCAATTGAAAAGCTACAATCTAACACGTCGCAATCAAAAATCAATAGGGACCCCTCTTCTCCATTTAAATTTTCATAACAGACACAGAGAATGAAAAACATGAAATCCTCCTTTATCACTGGCCTCTGCATTGGGCCAGTGGAGCACTGAATCAATGACCAGTTGAGGAGCTGAGCGTTAGGACACTGTAGTCCCCATCTGGACACACAGACTTTTCCACTTGATTAACAACAGTAATTGGTGCTATTATTCGGCATGGAGACAGTTTGGGTCTCTTCTCAGCAGATGCAGGTGTTCTGTCTTCTCATTCCAGAAGAGCCCAGCCTGCAGGGCTGACGTACCAGCAGACCGACTGCTGCGCAGCACTGGCTTCACTGGACAAGACATTTTAGGACAGTTCAGTCTGTTATTTTGTCATGTTTCATGGTGTTGTTCCACACTAATGGTTCCAGCGTGTGTGCGGTCAAAGGGGAAGAGGGCCTGGGGGTACGGCGGGGCGGAGGACCCCTTACCTGGAGGACACACACAACTTGCTCCTTCAGTGACCTACAGGAAGCTTGTGGGTTCGAAGCAGACCACATGAGACAGCCTCATGGAACTAACCGGATCAGATGGATTATATGGCATTTTACATTGTCACTGCCATGGATGGATGGAGAGAGAGGGTGTGTTGTGGGTTTGTGTGTGCATGTGTGCTACCATGCAAGACTGTTTGGGACTTACAGTTTGCTGTGAACCATAACTGTGTACGGGTCTATTCAACAGAGTGGCCTGGTGGTACAGTATATAGTATCTGCCAAAGCTGGCTTCGGTTCGAAAAGCTAGCGACAACGAATGTCCTGGGCTTGCCCTTTGCACTTGAGCGACGTCATTGAAAAGAATATGGCACCAGCTCTCTGCAGATACAGCAGCTATTTCTGTCACTGCCTGTTGCCCTTTCAAACCTAACAATCACTATAGTGGGAGTGGTGTGGGAGGGCAGGAGGGAGGGAGGGAGGAAGGGGATTGCAAGGGAGGGTGGGAAGAGGGGAGGATAGTGACGATTCGGGCAGCCAGCATTTGACTGCAGTAGTGGATTGAGGGTGCATATCGTGTGTGTGTGTGTATGTGTGTGACTGCGCTTAATCTGATTACAATATTACATTTAAGCAGATGTTTCTGCTTAAAGTGCTTCTTTAGAGTGAGTCACACTCTCAGTCCTCTGTTCAGTAAAATCTCCCTGTCTCTCGCATTAACTCACTCACACCATCCCTCTGAATCTCTGTTCATCTCTGTCCCTTGCACCCACAATTTTGGTCTCTCGCTCTCTCTAACTCCATCTCTCTATCTCTTTCCGGGCACCTCACAACCAGACTGTTCTCTGAGTCAGGGGCTTACAAAGGTAGCGAAAGTACCAGACAACATGAAGACAGATCGATATAGAAGGCCAAATTGCTTTAACAATAGCTAAATGTCCAGGTCTTCACAGAAAAAGGGGCTTTAGTTTGAGTTTTGTTTTTATTGATTACATATTCAAACATTAACTGTAGAGGCGATCACACAGATATGAAGGGCAAAGTCCTTTTAATGAGTTTGGGAACTGTGTGTTGTGTGTGTTTGCGTGTGTGTTTGTGTAAGATAGAAAGAGAGACATTTTGTAACAAAATCCACAAGTTACAGAAGCACAACTGGAGCTTGGACTGCATGAAATAGACTGCACTGAGAGACCCCCATCATATTAACATACATGACACTGGCAACAACACCCAAGGTCATATAGATTATAGTTGAGACACAGAACGATAAGGAGAAGCAGAGAGAGAGAGAGAGAGAGAGAGAGAGAGAGAGAGAGAGAGAGAGAGAGAAAGAGAGAGAGAGAGAGAGAGGGAGAGAGGGAGAGAGAGAGAGAGAGAGAGAGAGAGAGAGAGAGAGAGAGAGAGAGAGAGAGAGGGAGGGAGAGAGAGAGAGACTAAGAATGTGTGTATGTGTGTGTGTGTGGTGAGAGACTTTCTGTAGCATTACATTTTCTTCATCTTATTTCCCCACCTTCCGACTCCAGGGGTTGTCGGTGCAGAGGAACCCGCCCCAGGCTGGTTCTGAGAGGCACAGGCAACGTCAAGGAGGGCCTTGAAACCGCCAGCTAAGGCCCATCCATAATGCATGCTTTACAAATCAGCTGCATATCACGGGAATGTAGAGGCCGAGATCTCCATAAGTCTCCATGAGGGGAGTGTTCCCCTGCGTTCGCCCCAGGAGGGGGCTTGTGGTTGGGCCCGGGACTACTCAGCAGCAGTGTACGGTAGCACATCAGTGCTGGAGCTCTGAGGCACCAGGGTAGCTAGCCAGCTAGTGTAGCGTAGAAGAGCTGAGGCTCAGCCCGGCTTTACGTGACATGAATCTGCCAGCCAGCTACTCAGCCTTCCAATCATCCAGCCAGCCAGCCTGCTAGCCAACCAATGAGTTCGACTAGCCTGAAAAGATGTCGGTCCATCGCCGCACCATTAAGCAGATCAATGTGTGTGATGAAGACTGCCTGCCAGGAGAGTAAAGCAGAGAGAACTATGTTCAGCTTGCTGGAGTTTTCACCACTCCAGTACTGTTCTACTCTAATCCGTACCCATCCAGGAGAATAGCTGTGTTACTGTGTTAGTCAGTCCCTCTCAGTCAGGTCTCAGATGGAGTATTTAAATACACATTCGGATGCATTTCACACACCATTGGTAACTTGACTTTGACTCCTGCTGTGCGAGTATTGGCTTGTATGTTGTATGTTGGTGCATTTAAATGGCTGAGTATGTGCATGTGTGTGCGTTTGCACTTTTGTAAAGCTCTCTCTTGGAGGTCACTTTGGATAAAAGCGTCTGCTAAATGAATAAATGTAAATGTTTGCATGTGTGTGCGTGAGTGACTTGAAGTGTCTGTGAGTATGTGCGCAGCGTGTGTGTGTCTGATAAATGAGCTGTAGTACTGGCTCATTGGCCATAGCAGCAGTGGTATTAAACTTCATCACCTGGGAATGAGCCCTGACTTCATGCACGCACACACACCCACCCACGCATGCACACACACACACACACACACACACTAAAAGTCCACTGAAAACCAGTCCATGCATCAGGATACGGACCAGGAACTGGCCCACCAAACCTGCCTGTTCATGGACCCACATGTTAAATCAGGCAGACAAACAGGCAACCAGACAGACAAAACACAGAGCAGTAGTTAGTTAGTTAGCTAGTTAGTTAGTTAGCTAGTTACTCAGGCAGGCAGAGAGGCAGTTACTCAGGGAGGAAGACAGAGAGTCAGAGAGACAGGTAGAAGGAAAGCAGTCCATTAATTGTTAGAAAATAGGGATGTGTTGGTTGACTTAGAAGAAACCTGGGAGATAAATTGTACCCAAGACCATGGAAAATTGTTTGATAAACATTTTTATTACCCCTTTGATAACCATATTTCTCTCTCAGGCTTGAATGAGCAGGCATGATGACATGACAAGAGAATTAGGGTTGAAAAATGACTCCTGCTCCTAAGATATCAGAGTTATCTACGGCAACCAGAGATGCGTGGCTTCTATAGTGAGGATGGATGCAGATGGTGTTTGTTTAATGTGAGTATTGCTTGAATCCCATATACTGTGAGGTCCTGTACCAGTTAAATTACAGGCTAAATACATATATCAGTAATTTACGCTCAAGTCACAAACATGCTGAAAGGCCTATTGTCTCTTGTCTAATACTACTATAGTGATAGCCAAAGTACATCCTCTTTCAACTAGAAGTGAAAGATTAGAAACTAATGTAAATACCACGAATTGTGTTCGATATCATAAAAAAATTTGATGTTTGTGGAAGTTCAGAGGTGACGATGGAGAGTGCTCTCTCCCCTGACAGATGTCAGATGAAATTGGGCTGCTGCAGTTCCCCAGACAGGATCGGCCCACAGTCATCAAAGGCAAACAGTTGGAGGATAAAGAGAGAGAGAGAGAGATGGAGAAAGAGAGCGACAGAGACAGAGAGAGAGAGAGAGAGAGAGAGAGAGGCCACAGCTTCTACTGTGACAAGTCCTGCTCTCCAAGACTTCACTGGCCCAACTCATTCCAGGATCGAACGCTGAGAGAGAGACGACTTCAGAAAAGAGAGAGAGGGTGCTTTGCAGATAGAGTGGAATGTGGGGAGTGAGAGAGGAAAAGGGAGAAAGAGAGAAAGAGAGACAGAGAGAGAGAGAGAGAGAGAGAGAGAGAGAGAGAGAGAGAGAGAGAGAGAGAGAGAGAGAGAGAGAGAGAGAGAGAAGGGCGGTAAGCAAAGGGAAGGAGATGAAAGGAAGACCGACATGGAGATAGTGGAGGGAGACAGAGATATGGAGGGGTGGAGACGGGAGACCGCAACAGAGGAAGGGATGGAGAGAAGGGAAATAGAGAGAGAAATGATAAAAGAGAAGAGGGTCATGGATAGAGATGGGGGGGGGAGAAGGAGAACTGCTCACAGAATCACTCTGATCTGTCTGCCTCCTTTATCCTCCTCTGTTCCCATCCAGCGATCTCTCTCTCTCTTTGTGTCTCTTTCACTCTGTCCACCTCTGCATTGCTGCCACACAATGTTTTGGGTTGAGTTTCTGAAGGACGTATCTATTCTAAGTTTTCTCCTCTTCCTGGTCTCTTCACATGACAGCAAAGCCTTCCTGCCTTACAGTGATTATAACGAGAGGTGCACATCTACGATTCTCCTCTATCTTCACTACAAACACTATAAACACTACTGCTTCTGTACATTGTCCAGTATGTGCCCAGTAGGCTATTAATCACAGTTAAATCCAAATGTATCGATGCATTTAAAAACGGTAAATGTCACCAAGCTAAGCTTAATGAAGTCTCCAGATGTTTTCTGAATAGTTTCATTACTAAATATAAAGATGCATTGCATCTACGGGGTACCCAGTAAATCAGAAGCTGTCGCTGTAGCACTGTGTTTCCATGCTATGGAAGACCAGCACTCCAAAGGATGAGCTCTCCACCAGAGGAGGTCCCTGGAGAGACAACATGGCAGCCTTCTAGAGTCCCCTCTGGGCTCTGACCGGGGCATAGCCATACCCCGTCACCTGTCCACAGCTCTCATGTCAGAGGTCTGCCTCCGTGCTTGTGTGTGTGTGTGTGTGTGTGAGTCTCAGTCACTGAGGGACACAGTGTGACGTCCCTGTGGCTCAGGGGTTAGAGTGGTGACAGTGACCCCTTGGAGGAGTGAAAGGACAGCCAGGTATGTGTGTGTGTGTGAGTGTGTGTGTGTTTGTGACAGAGCTCCCTGGGCCATAGTGCCTGTCCATTAGGGGTGTGACAGTGCCCAGGATGGAATGAGGCTGGGAAGGCAGGCAGGTTGCATGTCCCCTCCACAGGACTGTAGACACAGCAGACAGGCTCGGGATTCAGACCGATGAGACACTGATAACACCCAACCACCCACAGGGGAACTGTCTCACCAAGATAGGCTCTGCAACAGCCTTAAACAGAGCCAGAGGCAGCAGGCCACACATGCACACACATGCATCCATATACTAGGTGAGTCCGAATCTCCAAATGATTGTTCTTCTGAGTCTGATTGTCTGACTGATTCGCCTTTTCCCGATGCGAAGGTGTGGAGGTCAGATAGCAGCAGGGATGGTGAAGGGAACACAGGAAGTGTTTTGACAGCCATGCAGGAGTAGGTTAGAGGCCCCTCTCACCCAGCGTCGCCTCTAAGACAAGCCTTGGATCATGCAACACTATCTCGTGTTACAGAATGACCAGGTGATAATCACCCGGTGATAGGAGCAGTAAGGACGGAGAGACCAGTTGTGGGAGAATATAAACCACCCTGTTCCCTTTTCGTGTGCCTGTTCTCTTCTCCCCTATTGGTCACTTTTTTCCCCATCAACACTCTGGTGTTTTGGGTTCACCCAGAGTCGAGTACATTTGTTTACATTTACATTTTGTCATTTTGTTTAAATCATCATTGTTTAAAAAGGCCATGGTCAGTTGTTCAAACAGACTCCAGACTTTGTGAACGCGACGTCTTCCTCTTAGATATCCGTGAGACCTGAGAACGTTGGATCTATGTCGCCTTTGATTCCCACAGCTGGGAGACTTGTCTCACAGCTGCCAACGTCTCTGTGCCTGTGACATCAAAGGAGCTCGCACAACATTAACAACGGTCCCAGATAGAACGCAAAAAAGAAACACTGATATGCCGTTGCTCACAGACTCGCTTCAAAACACAGGCTCCTCGTCTCTCTCCGATTGCAGAGCACGGGGAAGGATTCACAGTGTATCACGTCGAACAGGAATAACTCCTGTCATCCGAGGAGGTCAAGATGGACACCCAGGCAGCCATGTTAGAGGCTGAGGCAGGAGGCCAGTGTGATGCCTATATTGTGGCTATGACTATGTTATCGGGTATAGGTTTAATAAATGTTTCCATACAAAATGTACACATTGTCTGTCTTTGAATTCAGTTTGAGATGAACAGGAAGTAAGCGGATGAGGAGGCGGAGTTAGGAAGAGGAAGAAATATTGGTCTGTGGGTGGCTGTTGATGAAGGCTCTATATTTAGCCAGGATATTTTGAAGGAGGGATGGAGGGATAAAGAGATGAGGGCAACGAGGAGCCCCTCAACCCTGTCATCTCACCCTGGAGAGGATGCAACAATTATATGTCTGGGTCGCCATCATCTCAATGGTGCTCCTGGATAATGATTCCAGGGCGCAGTCATCAGCTGCCTCGTATATGTCTTGCTAAGACAGCGCGAGCACAGAGGACGCTCAGTGAGTTTTCAGTCCTAAGTGTCCCCACAAGAGATATACTGAGATATGAACAAAGATACACCTAGATATACTGGACTTGTTACTGGAATGTTATGATTATATGACCGTCAAGGTTGGTTTATAGTCATTAAAATACAATTACCAACAGTCAAGTTCTTGTTGTTTCATCAAAAAGTACAAAGATAAAGACGACACGATGCAACAAAGCACTGCACATTTGCGTCAATACTGTTCTGCCCGTTTGCCATTCCGTCCAAACCAGTGTGCCACAGGGAAATCATTTATTTTTCTCTCAAAAAACAGTGGTGAAGGATGATAGCAATGCAGCTAACACCAATATGCTAAGATCCAAACAACACCACCTCACACATTGACTCCTGCAGTGACAATGTGGCATCATCTGTAATAACGTACACTGAGACAAGCACAAAAGGACATGACTCTAGTGAAATCTGCCTAATTGAGATTGTGTTCAGTGAAGATGAGCCGCAAAGGCTAACAGCCTCCCAAGGGCATGTTCACACATTTCAATATGGTTTTGCCAAGTAAATATGACATCAAATCACAGCTACAGCCGATGACACTGACCTAAGTTTACATAAATGTAGTATTGAAACTACACTGAGTAGCAGACTACATGTATAAGTACTGCTCCCTGCACTCCAGACTTAACTTCAAAATAATGTCTCATGGTGAAGAGAGCATGTTAATGTCTCAGGGGTTTCATTTAGAATTACCCATGGTGCTGTAACAGGAAGGTAAGACCATCATGAGAAAATTAAATGCACTCCTTAGATTCAGTATCACAAGCCTTTGCTGGAGCGATGGAGGGGGCTCTAAAGGGTAATGCCACCTAGTTGCCACAATGAGACAGAAAGGTCAGCTTGAATTAAAGGTGCACTCAAAGAAAAGGAATGAGAACATTAGATTTTCTGGGTAGGTCTTTTGTCTAGAAACCAGCACTAATCCACATAGGAGACATTTGGATAATATGCTTCCAAAAACGTAAAGTTAGAAGATGGATATCATTTAAGAATATATCATTAGCCCATGTCTGAAACAAACAATACATTTGAGAACATTGGGATTGTTTTTTTATCTCCTTGTGTATTAGGTTTAGACTGATATTCCTCTGTTTGATGACAACAGAGAGATGTACCGTGACCTTATGCAGAGGCCGCAGAAGAAAGATCGAAAGAGACCAGACAGTTGATGTGAGAGTGGAACACCACAACGAGACAGTTGTTGTTTGGAACCAACAGTACATTACAACATCACGGGTCACTTTCAGATGAGGAGAGATGCTTTTTCAGATCAGATCTTATTTGGGAAGTCAAAAGGCTCTCTGTATCAGTGAGTCTGTCACCATGAAACTGCGCTCAGTCCAGTTCGAGACATGGGTGAAAGCAGAATCTCCTTCCTTCATTGCTCCACACAGCAGTGTTGCACTGCTCAGGCTCATGGTCCTCTAAAAGGGACCATGTGACTAGAGCTTTGGTGAGCTGTTCCTGACTGAACCCTCCTGTCAGACGAGTCTTGATCTCAGTGCCCCGGCTCAACTCAAGCACATCAGATCTCATGGGCTCAGAGCATGAAACGACAGTGGCCTAAAAGGCTCAAACAAGATCTACAGTATGTATGGGTGATGAGATGACTCAGATTGTGACTGCATTCCTATAAATAGAGTTTAGGGGGAGCTGTGATAGGAGATTAGGAAAAGGGGGTGGGGGGAAAGTTCAATGTGGTCAACCCATGTCATCAGAAATAATAGCCCTCAAAAATCTGAACATCATACAGAGCAAGACAGATTCAAACATTCCTGCACACATAAGTACAAAGACCAGTTGTATCGGGGGCAGGTACTCTATCCTTTTGCCGACTCAATCGTTCAAAGTAGAATAGCATTAATTCCCCTACAAGGTGGCGGCTTGATTTCTCCTGCTACACTAACGTAGGCTAGTCTCATGGTCAGCCCTGCACTCCTAAACATCAGATCTAGTTGAGGAGCCTGGGGGCTAGGCTAATCAGAGCAGTGTTTGGGTGCCAGATGCTAACATTAGCCCCAATCTGTTGAAGACCAGAAATAGGTGAAGGCGTAGGGATACATATTGTCAATTTGATTAATGAGCTAAAAATCAATAAATATATAACATTCCATAAACGTTGACAAACCTGCCTCGCCAATTCTCTTTCAAAGCAGAAAAAACATTTTGGGCTTATAGGAGGTCATGCATCACATAAACTCTACTTATGAATGTAGGCTTACTAGTCATGTGTAGCAAGGTCATATTGCCAACTGTTCATTGAGAATTTGGATTGTTGAGTGCCAAGTCTGTAGCTCAACACTTATGTAATTGGTAAAAAAAACTTTGACTCATAACAGATGGTTCACAATGTGAGCATTGTGTCAAAACCTCTCAAAATGTATTTCTTTTCTTTTTTTTTTGCTCCAAGAAAGTCTCATCATAAATGAGAATGAGAAATAGAAGCTTTGAGCTGGCTGTATACAACAGTAATGGCCTGAGACATAATTTTAAGTCATTGCAATGGAAGATATTGGTTTCCTTCCATTCTTTAACTGAGCTCCAATTATTCCAGGCCATCACTACTAATGTTCAATAGAACCATGAGGCACAGCCGTTTACACCTCCACCTCACAGTAAACCATCAGGCCACACCTCCACCTCACAGTCAACCATCAGGCCACACCTCCACCTCACAGTCAACCATCAGGCCACACCTCCACCTCACAGTCAACCATCAGGCTACACCTCCACCTCACACTCAACCATCAGGCCACACCTCCACCTCACAGTCAACCATCAGGCCACACCTCCACCTCACAGTCAACCATCAGGCCACACCTCCACCTCACAGTCAACCATCAGGCCACACCTCCAAAAAACTGTCAGCCAATGCCAGAGACAATGACTAAGCTCTGCATTTCAAAGCTCTATGAGGCTAAATTTCCCCTTTGACTTCATACACGACTCAATAAATAAAAAGTAAATTCTCAAAAAAGTACAATTTAAACTTTTAAAATAATCTTTTTTAACCTCTCAAAATGTATTTCTTTTCTTTTTTTTTTGCTCCAAGAAAGTCTCATCATAAATGAGAATGAGAAATAGAAGCTTTGAGCTGGCTTGTATACAACAGTAATGGCCTGAGACATAATTTTAAGTCATTGCAATGGAAGATATTGGTTTCCTTCCATTCTTTAACTGAGCTCCAATTATTCCAGGCCATCACTACTAATGTTCAATAGAACCATGAGGCACAGCCGTTTACACCTCCACCTCACAGTAAACCATCAGGCCACACCTCCACCTCACAGTCAACCATCAGGCCACACCTCCACCTCACAGTCAACCATCAGGCCACACCTCCACCTCACAGTCAACCATCAGGCCACACCTCCACCTCACAGTCAACCATCAGGCCACACCTCCAAAAAACTGTCAGCCAATGCCAGAGACAATGACTAAGCTCTGCATTTCAAAGCTCTATGAGGCTAAATTTCCCCTGTGACTTCATACACGACTCAATGAATAAAAAAGTAAATTCTCAAAAAAGTACAATTTAAACTTTTAAAATAATCTTTTTTATTATAAGTTCAACTTGATGATTTCAAGTTAAAAACATAAGAAAAAAAGTGTTTATGTTACTAGCATGGACACAAAGCTGTTTGCTGCATAGGAAAGGCCATTGTTACTGTGATCTTGACAGTGTGGGACCATTAGCAATATGTGAAACATACAAGGTCAGAACCGGTACTTTACAACACTCTCATTTCCTCTGACATCTCCTTCCTACCACTTATGTACTCGTTACGGTGATACAAGTTAGAGTCGGCCTCAACAGCAAGAGAGGGAGAGACAGTGAGTGGGAGAGAAAGAGAGAAAGAGAGAGAGAGAGAGGTGTAGATTGTCACAGTCCATACAAGTAAACCATAAAGGGGTGACAACACCTTGCATTCACACATGCACACACACACACACACACAAACACAGCAAGTGAGGCCCATTAGCAAGGCAACACCCTGCATTCATTCTTTGAATTTCACTTCATTTTCTTGCTGAACAATCCTCACTGTTGGCCAGTGGAGCAGTTACAGTGACTCACCATGGTCTTAATAGAAACTGAGGGTCCCGCGGGCCCCTGTGGGGCGCTATGACACCAAGGAGCACTGCTGTGGGATGAGATGGCCCAGAACAAGGCATTGTTTCTCCTGTGTGCCTGTGTACAGTACAGCACAGTAGTGAACAGTGGGGGATCAGATGGCTCAGCGGTTAGGGAATCGGGCTACCAATGAGAAGGTTGCCGGTTTGATTCTGGCCGTGCAAAATTATGTTGTGCAAGGCACTTCACCCTACTTGCCCCGGGGGAATGTCCTTGTACTTACTGTAGGTCGCTCTGGATAAGAGCGTCTGCTTAATGACAAAATGTAATGTAAACGTAACAGTGAATCTCAGTGTTTTGCATGAGAAGACAAGGTTAATTTTACTTTCTCTGCAAGGGCAATGTACTTTTGGAGTCAGGGAGTTTTTTGTTGTTGTTGCTCCAGTCATGTGATCCTTCTTCTGGCTAGGGCTCAATGGAGACCATCAAACTGTGACCCACAGGGACTGAGGGGATGAGAGGGAGAGCAAAACAAGGAAAGAGAGAAAGTGAGAGACATATAGAAAGACACAGAGAAAGAGAGAGGCAGGAGATTGAGATAAAGATAAATAAAATTAAAAAAAACAGGAGAGAAGAAGAAATAGGGGGATATAGGAAGGGAACAATCACAAAGACCATCCATCACATGGACTAGCAAGTTTGAAGCAATACCAACTCTAGAAGCATAACCAACGGCAGTGGTAAAAATAAACAATTGGGAAATACAACCTCGGGCAAATATATTCAATAACCCACAGCCGTTTACACAGGCAAATCGCTGTAATTCTTTTCAATGCAGACAGGTATATATTGTTACATGAGTATGACATTCCTTGGGGACACCTTTATCTGACTTTACTTCCCTCCCTCCTTCCCTGGTTCCTCCCTCCTTCCCTGGTTCCTCCCTTCCCTCCCTCTCTCCTTCTCTGCCTCCCTGCTTTTCTGCCTCTTCCCCTGCCTCACTGCCTGCCTGTCCTTTACTCCAAACCCATATTCTACCTTGAGAGCCAATCACAGTTGCTCCAACCAGTTGTGGGCTTACAAGGTGTGCTAGGAAGCATGCATGACTGACCAGCAAGTAAATATCCACCCTTTTTCCAGGCATCAGCCCTATTTGACATTCACTTCATTTGGCTCACTCGAAAGCTCTTGCAATCCTCCATCAAACTCCCTCCACCTACTGGAGAAAAGCTGCCGGCCTTCCAGTCCTCCAGCATACGAGCAGAGTGCATGTTAAACTCACACTATGCTTTCATCACCTTATTTATCTACAGACAATTTATCTCGGTAAACCTCTCGGTGGATTTCTCCTCATTTCCGCAGCCCCTTTTCCTCCTCAATCTCATCTTTACATAAACAGCATCCCCACTCCCGGGGGAGTTGCCAGTCCGCCCTCACCCCTATATTGGAATTACTGCTCGGCGCCATGGAAACACACCTTCTGCGTCAGCCAATTGGCTTAGATGAAGCGCAAAAGCACGTACATGGTGATTTATGGTCTGGGTTAGGTGTGTGGAGGATCCAGGGGAGGATGACTTCACAGTCTTCCATTTGGTGACTTCCAAGATGAGAGGAAGAAGGAATGCGAGAAAAAGAGATGGAGAAAGATGGAGAGGCAGATGAATGGCGAGAGAAACAGACATAGAACGCTCTGTGCCTCCTAATAAGTGTTTGGTGTAATACCTTGTCTCATTACAAAGCCTCGGGAAAGAGAACAAATGGAGACCATCCCTCCTTTGTTTCTCTTCTTCTCTCTAACCCTTTCTCTTCCCACTCCTCTGCTTGCTTTGCCCCTCTTCCGCTTATTGCACTCCCCCCTCTCTGTCCTCCGACCCCGCCCCCCCCCCTCCCCTCCTCTCTTCTACCTTCACTCAGGTGGGAGCCACCTCACTGTCAGAGCAGTGTGTGGACCCACACCAGTGGCCTGGCTTCCAGCGCACTGAATATTAAGGTCTTTTACTCCCTTTCCTGTTTTCTCCCCTTCTTAATCTCTCTCAAAACCTATGCCCTATAATGATTACATTTACTGTCAAAGCAAAAATGTTTACTGACAGAATACTACAGATGATGCACTGTTGTTTTTCCTGAGGGATTGACAGCTGTGTCTTCTCTAGATTGTACGAGCAAACAAACATGAGACACAGGGCTACAGACTTGGTAAACGGCAGGAAATTGCTTTACTCAGTTCTTGTAGGGAGTCCAGACCATCACGCACACACACACAAGCACACACATAGACACATACATACAAACAGTTAATGAAGACAAATGTCAAAGTGTCTTTTGCTCCCAGTCTCATTTCTGTGGATGGCGCAGACAGAACATGGACTGGCTGCACACACACACACACACACACATACACCTACACATACATACATACACACACACACACACACACACACACACACACACACACACACACACACACACACACACACACACACACACATACACACATGCACACACACACACATAACCAGTGTCGTCACCCACCCAGAGGTCCAGCCAGTTCCACACTAAGCTTTCATATCGTATCACATCATATTCCATCATCCGTGAGGCTGAAACCAAGCTGCTAAACATCACAGCCTCTAGATAGCACTGACAGCAGGATGGAGAGAGGAGAGATGGAGGGGAGAGATAGGGCAAACCCGAGCAACAGAGCAGGGCTCTTTGGAATGTGAGACAGAATGAGAGAGAGAGACAGGGAGAGAAATACAAAGAAAGAGTGAAAGAGCAATGACAAAGAAAGTGCGAAAGAGAGGAACAGAAAGAAAAAAAAAAACGTAAAAAAGACAGACAAAAAAACACAATGACAGGAAAAGACATAGAGAAAGATAAGGAAAGACAATGGGAGAGAACTTGAATGCTGAGGTCATGGCTGTTGTGATAACGCAGCTCAGCTTTGGTTCACTGCATGGTGAGTGACAGAGACACAATCGTTCCAATTCCACATTTCAAATCATCTAAACCACAGCTCTTAGCCACAGCTACGGCAACACAAAGGATGGGGGCGTGATTCAATTGTTGTTTCTTTTTGGTCATTTTTCCCTTTTCTCTTCCATTCCAATTTATTTCTCTGTCAATTTCTTTCACTCTCTTCTTTCACCTTCCACACTCTATGTATACCTTCCCTCTTCCACGTCCTCCGTCTCTCTCCCACCTGGTTTCTCGCTTTTCATTCTCACTCTTAAAACATCTCCTACTCCTTTCTCTCTCTCAGAAACACAAGTGAGGGATGAGAGAGTGAGTGGGGGTGCGAGAAACAAATTCATTATTACTCGGCCCACAGTCTCCGCCCTCTCTTACTCCTTCTCTCCGAGCACCAGCCAATTAGGAGGCGTAATGAGGGCTGACATCAAAGCGACGCCAAGATAGACAGGAAGTGGAAAGGAAGTGGAAGGAGACAAAACACAACAGCTGCAGGTGTCCGGACAATATAGCCACCATCAAGGCCTTCATTAGGGACATCAAACTGCAACCATGAAGCACTGGGAGACTGAAAGAGAAGGATTCCTTTCAGGAGCCAGCCGGGCAACTCTCCTGATTGCCTTCTGTGAAGCTTGTTCACCGTCGAACGCCAGGCTAGGTAAACTGCATTCACGGCCGTCTGAATGGATAGCGGTAGCACGGAACATGAGTCAAATCGGCCCCTCTGTTTTACCCAGCACCCTGGCTTTGAAAATCAAAGAAGAAACGTGGACTTTTTGTTGGGGTTTCGTAAGTCCCACGCAGCTGTCGTGGGCTCCGTCGTAGGACTGCTAATGCACTGAGACAGGCGGGGTGGCAGGCTTGTAGCTGAGGATGATGCATATCGGGTTGATAGGAGCCCTGGGGAGGTCAGCGTGGGGCTGGAGAGCGGGCCCAGCCACAGCCAGGCAGACGGAGGCAGGGGCCTCCTCCCCTCCCAGCCTGCTCCCTGCAAGCAGGCTGGAGGAAGCCGGGCTAAACGAAGCATTGTTTAACCTTTTGTCTCCGTTAATGCAGTCTTAAATATGTATGAGCTGCCATCGTAAGATTTTCTAGTGGATTCTCAGAATAGCCTAATTCCCATCAAGAACGCGTCACAATGGGAACTGGGGGCACGCCATGGATATGCATCCCTATCGAGTGTGATGCATTCATGCACATGTAATAAGGTGGGAATTACTGACAGTTTTCATAAACTGCTGGCAGTAAAAATGACAGTCCGTTATTGGACAAATTTAGAACTCTCTCTCTTTCCCTCTCTCTCTCTCTCTGTCTGTCTCTCTCTCTCTCTCTCCCTCGAAATCTCTATCTCCCTCTCTCTCTCTCTTTCTCTCTCTCTCTCTTTCTCTCTCTCTTTAGTTGATATCCTCGTAAGGTCGGAGATGATAGGCTACATCACTGGTTAGATTATTCACCCATAAACACAAACACACACAAAGCATACAGTGTACACTCACGGACAGACACACACCACACGAACAGACACACACACAAAGGAAAACCCTAAAACACACTCCCACAGAAGCTGCGACAGGAACCCATCTTTTGTCTCATCTACTATTGATAATCCTCCTCTGTTTACAGTCCCCCCCCATCCCTCCACCCCTCCATCCCTCCTGCCTCCTGCCTCCCTCGTCTCCCAGGCCCTTCACATCTCCTCCAGGGATCCAGTGACACATACATTACCATAATCTTCGGATGATCAAACCTCTGCCCCCATGTCAGGGTGTGGCTCCTGCGTCGGCTCAGAGTGGGCGCGCTAATCTGACAGGCGCAGGGAGGCCGCCGCTATCGCTTTGAAGCTCACCAGTGTAACTGGAGGATCATTCCGCTACTCTGATGTCACCGTAGGCCATCACTGAGCAGATAACCAAGGAGCCATGCACCCAACAGGGAGTGATCATGACTCAGCGCTATATAAACCAGTCGCCCCCATCAAAGCATTATGGTGGATTTAGTGAACACCATAGTTCAAGTAAGGCCTCCCACTGAGTTTCTTCCCCCTGCCACCCTCCACCATCCCCCCTTCTTGTTTTGGCTCTTCTGCCATCCTCCCCCTCTCTCCTTGATCTCCTTCCTTCCAACGCGCTGTTCGAAACCCTAAACGACGCCTGTTTGTTATCAGGACACACTCAGGGTATGGAATCATGCAAGCAAGTGAACAAGCTTGCCTGTGCTAGGCTGCTGAAGATCTACCTAGATGGAAAGGTATTGATAAAATATCATTTGTTAAGAGCATGACTGTCAGCAGATTAGAAGTTTAGGGTTGGAGGGTGTTTGTCGGTAGGGTGTAAATCTGTCTGGAGGGGCGGAACGTGGAGGTCATATCATTCTGTATTCATATAGGGGCTGTCTAGATAATATCATAACTCAGTTGGAGGGACATGCTGAAATTCAGTTTCTGCTTGAAGGGTTCCTGGGTAGTGACTCAGCTAAATTTGGGACCAAAAAAGAAGATGTTCCTCTCCTCTCCTCTACCATTAATGGAATCTCCACAGTGCCTGTTACAGTTTGTGTTTATTTATAGAGAAGCTGGCAGTAATGCAACAAGCAGTGGGCATAAAGAGATGCAAAGCCAACCACGTCAGCTCTCAGTATCTGCCCAGTGATTTATACATGCGGATACAGGAAACACTAAATGTAATGAAACGACTGCAGACAAGTCTCTAGACATTAGGAAAAGCGTATGTGTAAACAAATATTAATAAGTTAATTACAGAAATAGGGGGCAGGGTTGGTTGACAATGTATCAGGTCAAACACAGTCAGTGTTTTAGAGCCTGTCATAAAATCATCTCCTGATGATTATTCTGCAGAATGATTCAGCAGAAGATGTGTGACCTATACAGGAAGTAAATCTGTATAAGCCTGTGGATGAGCAACAAAGTCACTTAAGGCTATGCGCTAACCAATGCTAACTCCCTTGTTTAAATCCTATATGACAAACAAGGCTAACCTCTGACTCTACTTGTCCACAAGAGTGAGTGTAGCTGTGGACGGCTCTGCTGACTCAGAAAACACACACACACACAGACACACAGAAACACATACGCACACACTTAAACCCATTCCGAGATCATTGTAATAGAGGCAGGCATGAACACTAAGAGGCAGATAGCAAGGCTGAAGCTCCTGCTGCTTGTCCTGAAGTCTGACTGCTAGGCTGAGTGAGTCCCACTATCTAGAACACTCAAAGACATCAATAGAGTCCTGCATGGAACAACACATGCTGCACCGTAGGCTACATGTGCTTCTGTATTATGTGTGTGCACAGCATATGTGTGTGTGTGTGTGTGTGTGCACATCATATGTGTGTGTGTGTGTATGCACAGCATATGTGTGTGTGTGTGTGCTTTTCAACAAGTCAAACATTCCTTCCAGCCAACAGGTGCATCTGATTTGGTGCTGACGAAAACACAACTTCCCAGAGTGCTCTGCAGCTCTGCAGCTAGCGTACAGAGCCAGCTGATCCACCATGCGGTCATCCATGCGGCCACGGGGAGTCCATCTTTCATGTGGCGGTTCTGCTGTTTCATGCTCAGCCTAGCAGCTGAGGACACCGCTCTGGGTGACAGCTGGAGCGGATCAATGCAGTAGGCAAATCAATCCCATTCACTGGAGATGGAGCTGTTGTTTGTCTTTGTGTGCTCCATTCCGACACTTTACCTCCACACCTCTTTTGTTTTCTTTTCACGTCTCCTCTTTCGTCCTCCTGTTTCCTTCCACACTTCTTCGGTTACTTTTGTTCCCGACTCTCAGAACAATGTGTTCATTCATTCATTCATTCACTCGTCCATTCAGGCATATATCCTCTTCATTCATTGCGTCCATTGCTATTCAGTAAGTCCTGTGCTTTGAATAACCAATGAAAGGTCGACCTCTTTGAGGTTGTGATGAAGGCAGTCCTTTTGGGATGAGTGACCAAAGTTCAAATCAGACACTGTCTACAGTGTTTGTGGGGATGACTAAAACCCAAAACGGCTATTCCGTCATTCAAACAGCATACGTGCTGAAAACGTCCTGTGTCAGAGGGACTTGCCCTTTCCTCCTCTTGTCAGCCTGCCAGAAGGGGGGGAACTGTCTGTGTTTTATGGAGCAGAACATGATTTCCATGAGGAGGTGACGGAGAAAGAAAAAGAGAAATACTTTGAGAGGAGAGGCAGAAATGTGTGTGCTTGTGTATGTGTGACAAAGAGAGAGAAGTGAAGAAAGTTTATGTTTAAAAGGAATAGTGACAGAGACAAAGAGGGAAAGAGAGATAGAGGGAGAGTTACTGAGAGAGAGACTGAGAGAGGAAAGGTGAAATGAAGCATGGAGATGGGGGATGAGTGGAACAGAGAAAGCAAGGAATGGGAGGGATTTGAAGCAGACAGAGCAGATATAAGAGGAGGGGGACGGGGGAGAAGGGAAGAGAAGAGGAGAGGAAACGAGGGAAGGGATGAGAGGATGGGAGCAGAGCAAAAGAAGCGGGCGCTCAGGAAGATGGGAGGAGAGCCAGCGAGAGAGGAGAGGAAACAAGGCAATCCAAGGTCTCTCCTTAATCATCATCACTCTGATGGTGTCACAGGCCCGCGCCAGCCTGCTCCAGACCCTCGCCAGGCCTGCTTCATACACACACCAGGGCCACACAGCCAGGCTCACCCTCCAAGGACCCGGTCCCATCTGCTAGCAATAAACTCACACAAAGACCCTAATGTGAATAAATGGGCCTTTTCCATCGCGGCCATTTTAATCCCTTGCTCATCAAAGAGGGGCGAGAAATAGAGAAGAACATCAACCATGTTGATGTTCTTCTCTGATGTTGATGTGAAACAGCTCAAGCTGTTTCACATGCTTGAGCTTGCGCGTGTGTGTGTGTGTGTGTGTGTGTGTGTGTGGGGGGGGGGGGGGTAGATTGTTTTCTACAAGTGTATCTTGTGAGTGAGCGTAATGTTGGATGCTGTGTGTGGTGTATGGGTGTGTATGTGTGTATTTGGAGTTTGAGTCTGACTTGAGTGCATTTGGTTCTAATTGATCGGTGAGTCATCTAACAGACCACTTCTCCTGCTCCTTCTCTACTAATACAGGTACACGAACCCTCCAGGTAGCACTTTGTCATGCACATAGTTCAAAATGCAAGACAAATGCAATTTGAGTCTGTATGTGGGAGTCAGGTGGCTGAGCGGTTAGGGAAGCGGGCTAGTAATCAGAAGGTTGCCAGTTCGATTCCCGGCCGTGCAAAATGACGTTGTGTCCTTGGGCAAGGCACTTCACCCTAGCGAATGTCCCTGTACTTACTGTAAGTCGCTCTGGATAAGAGCATCTGCTAAATGACTAAATGTAAAATGTATGTGCCAGGTTAAACCAGGTTCAACCTCAACTTTGATCGTACAGCTAGCACAGATTCAAACCCACAAAATATATAAGTACTGTGTATTGATCAAAGTAATTAACAGTCACTGCTTAAAAACCTTGCAAAAGGCTGTGTGAGTGTGTGTGAGTAATCCTGATGTGAAACATATATTTTTTTTTATTCCTACTATATACCAACTCTCTGCAGACCAGTCCTCGAAGCTTGCAATCCTAACATCCTTTGAAGTTAATTTACATTAAGTTGCTATCTTAAAAGCCCAATTAAATGAAACAGCAGCTAAGATGCTGAAACAGCCCCCTTACTGATGAACCCCATTAGAAGTAACAATATCTATGGCATGAAACACAGCAACGTATTACCTGCTACAAAGGCATTGCTTGTTTTAATAAAGACCTTGTTTGTATACAAAGTACAGTTCACTGTCATTTCATCTAGGTAGAGTAAAGTTACATTTGCATACTTAGAACATAGTGCTACACTATGTTTCTGTCCGTGTATGTATTAAAGTCACTCCAGGGTCTGGACCTTGTGCAGTGGACAGTACTGTACTGCACAGAGGGAAGCAGTCATCAGTGTAACCTGGCCGGTACTGATAAGATACCTGCTGGCCCAGAAGCATGACTGAACCGAACACACACCAACTCAATAACCACTGTACCAGCACAAAGCCATTTCCTGCAGCTATATCCAACTTAAGATAGGAATACGGAATCTATATCAGTGTGTACTTAGTTGCTTACTTTAAATGAAAGAATCTATACTCTCTCTCATTCAGTTAAGAAAGTCTCACTGTACTGACAACTTGGTTCTTGATCAGATACATTCTGTAGTTAAAAAAATCCTCTTGTTGCTATTGTATTTCTGCTGTAGATCTGAGATACTGGTTTCAATATTCCACTGAGCACATTGTGTACCAAGCTAAGGAGATCCATAGGGTCCAGTCATTAGTACCCCTTTGACTAGACAGACAGCTTTCCTCCTCCTCCTTCTCCTCCATGGACTTCAAAGAGCATTATGTCTGAATCTTAGCCACCTCCATTCCACACGTCCCCCTTTACATCCATCTGTACACACAGCAGCTACACTGATTGGACCTATTTTGATGTGTAGTCCCAAGTCCCACCCCCTGCTGTCAAATCTTTCACCATCAAGCCAGCCATCAGGGTCTTTCAGGAAGTCAGCTGTACCATTTCGAGGCAGACTACTGGGTGGAAATGGGGGTTTTAAAAGGAAGGGGATGTCTGAGAGGCTGTGCTTGGCGTGTGTATGATCTGAAACCATGTGGATCTTTCGGCATCTGACACCATTCCACCAGTTCTACTGTGTCTGACGAGAGAATCGGGGAACACATTAAGAGCAGCTAGAAAGATCCCTGAAAAGAATATTCCAGACAACGCTGTCAAGATGGAGAGGCACACCTCAAAAGCCCCGAGAGCTGAAACACACAGCAAATCAGTCTAGCTTTGGTATTCTCTGACAACTAACTACCCTGACTGCCAACCAACCTAAATCTGGGATAAGAAGCTCTTTAACCATGCACAGACCAGGCTCCGGCCTCTTACCGTAGTCATTGTCGTAGAAGATGATGAACTTCTGCCAGCGCAGCTCATCCACCAGGGTGAGCATGACGTCGTTGAGGCGTACGGGCGGGCGAGCGGCCAGCGTGTAGCGCTGCCCGCCGGGGCTAGGGTTGAGCTGGCAGGCGGTGCGTGGCGAGCCCTCGCTGTGGCGCTGGATGTACAGGTGGGGGATGTGCATGGCGTCCGTAAGAGACTGGAGTGCGCTGGCCGAGGCACAGCCCGTGGAGGTGACTAGGGCCAGGATGCCCTGGGTCATCAGCTCACAGGCTAAATGAGAGGAGGGAAGGGAAGAGAGAAGGAGGCAGAGAGATTAATACAGAGAGCTAAGCAATATAATACAAGAGTAGTTTCCCACGTCGAGAACATATTCTTCAAACATGCTGAGCAAGCATTTACTTCAGTTCAATTCATGCTTACAAACTCCAGTTAAAAGAGAAGCACTGTTTATGCCCACCGTACAGCACGGGCACTCATGAAAGAACCTGCTCTGTTTCTTGCTCTTAAAAAGCCATTCAACCAGACCCACTGTGCTTTTATGCTTTTCTCTTTTTCCTTCTGGGACAAACTGAGCTCAACAAAAAGGTCAGCAGGCACTTCGTGACTAAACCGCGAGCAGGGCACTCTAGGACATTATAGCATGGTCTTGTATAGCAACAGGAGACAAAAAGCGTTGCAAGCAAAAGCAAGAACAAAAAGTTGAAAAACGATTACCCTCCCAAGATGGTGGTAAATGTTTGATGAGAGTTTGGATTGGTTGAATGTTTAGTTTTGGAAAACTAAACAAGACTTTAATACAGAAGAAGACACTGTACAATACTGTACACAGGTACAGTACAAACTGTACCAATTACCACACCATTTTCAGATTGTGTTGACTTTCCAGAACTGACATTTGATGTGTTTTTTTTGTGAGCTTATTACAGTATAGTTTGGGACAACCAGTATTGCAATGAAATCAAGCAAGTGAAAAGTTCCCATCTGAAGGCTTGTATCATGGTGTCTTCTGTGTGATAGACAATGCCAGAGTTGATGACGGCTAGTAATGAGCTATGTTAGTACTGTATTTTCCACAGACACTTCTTACCAGTTTGTCTTCCTACAGGGACCGTAACTACAGCAGCTGACACATGACTCAGAGACTATAGAGGATATTAAATGGGATCTTGTTATGTCTCGTCATGTATGTTGAGTCCACCTGCTAAATGTAAATTGGAGTCACTCATGTCTAGTCTTGTTGTGCACTTCCTGTTTTTGTTTTGTATTCACCTTCCCTCTCGTTTCAGACCCTGACTTCCTCCCTTGGTGTGAAATTCCCGCCTTTGTGATTGTCTATCCCCCCCCTGATTGGTTTCACCTGTTTTCCCCTACCTCATGTATAAATAGTCCTTGTCACCCTTTGTCTTGTGCCTTTCTTCTGTTTTGTGAGTCGTGCATTTGAGTCCACCTGTGTCGTGTCAAAGGACGTTACAGATCTCATCTGAGTCAATCCTCTGAAAACCTCCCTCCTCTCCCTCTCTCTCTCTGTCTCCCTACACTCCCACTCCACTCTCACTCTTACTCTGGTTCTGTCTCTCTTTCTTCCCGTCCCTCATCATGGTAACCGTGACCTTTTTCAAAAATCTTCTACCCCATTTAGCTCAGAGACCTGGTTAATTCAGCCAGGGCTGGGGCGGGGGGCTGCCTCTCTCCAAGCCTGCACTAATTATTTCCAGTTGAAGGAGGCTTTCAGAAAGTCCTCTGAAGGTCGTTAGGATAAAGCGCAGGTCTGAGTGATCTTAAGAGCAGTCCTCCGCAGAGGACTGTGGGGACCCCCTTCCTCACAATCCCACCATGCACTACAAGAGGCTCATTCAATTGCAGTGAAAGGCCTCTCGAGGATGAGGCTCGGGCTGCCAGGGGTTCCACCAAAGAAGAAGAGCAACGATCCGATTCTTAAACAAATGCTGCTAATGACAAGGTAATTATGGACCAGGGCTTCCTGTCCTGCACAGAGAAATAATGGGATTGATCTAGCCGTGCTCTAACCTCCTGCCTGTGTCTTTAAAGAGAATCCCTGTTCCCTTGTTTCGCCTGACCTGAGCTCGCTTACCAGCCGTGGGTCCACAGAGCCAGCGACTGCTCTCCTGAACAGATTCCCCAGCTCGTCTGTTTTTATTTTTTTATTTTAAGTTCCTCAAGCTGACCTAAATGGAGATGAAGTTGAGTGTGGCTGTGAAATCTGGAGGGGGGGTCGATAGGCAGAGAAAGCAAACAGCAGAGCTAGCGCAACAAAACACCAGGTTCAGGTTCGGGAGTCAGGGAGTTGGAGCGGTAAGACAAGACAGAGGGGATTGCTAATGGTCAGGCTGGTTATTACTCAAGGCCAATTGAGTTCTAATTCCCAACATGCTTAATTAAAAGATCTGCTGTGGTGCGCCTCTCTCTCCATAGCAACATCTGCTTGGCGTCCTGTGCTTCTTCTCAGTCCCTGTGGATTGGCTTTAAAGATGCAAGCGCACACGGATGCACACACACACCACACACACACACACATATGGTGCACACAAACACACACATACACCGATAAAACAAGATACAAAAAAGAAAAGCTACATTGCCTTGAACTCTTCCACAAGCTCTGAGCACCTTACGGTGTGAAAGGAGGACTCGTAGTCTTGCGCCTCTCCTGAACCCTAAATGGTTATGGTTGTTCTAATAATCACCTTGTGCCCTGGAGGGGCCCTCCGTAACCAAAGACTAGATCTGACGAACAGTCCCATTAGCCAGTAATCAATGGTCTAGACAGGACTCTCAACTTCTATTGAATAAGTTATAATTGCTAATGAGTTTTCACCCACTAAGGTGTACTAATGCCGGCAACAAAACAAAACCATTACCTTCATTGAATGTTAATCTAGCTACTTTCTCTGTGGCACAAAGACAGTGCTGGACGGGATGAATGCGCTGAACATGAGAACCACTTGGAGGGCACTGCTGTGATGTTAAACAATTCACGTTTCTGCTCAAACTTTGGAGTTGTAGAGAGCTGGCTGCTTAATCTGTTTCGTGTAATTGGATGCTGAGTCGTTGTAGAAGAAATGTTGAGTCCTCAAAAATCAATCAGCAGTTCAGCTTTCAAAAGCAGAGCCCAGAAAGAGAAAGAATTGCAATTTCTCGCTGCTATTGTTTTTTTTGCAAGACTTGTATGAATCAACTGATTTTATACCACTCCTACTCATAATCCACATATCTAATGTAATACCAACACATCTAACCCCATTCAGAACGCATACTTACATATAGTAGACACATCAATGTTAAAAAGAAGAATCTACAGCAGCTTTAGTGAACAATTCAAGAGAGAGAGAAGAAAATCTTGTGGCTGAGGACTTTTGTATCCAAATGTCATTTTCAAGTTTAGCCTTTCTTGCGGGCAGGAGAGATTCCTGAACCTGGCTGATGGTTGTGGAGGGACTGCTAATGTGAACACCCAGGAAGCTACCCTACGCTGGAGCAGAGATGACAGGGAGAGAACAGGGGGAGAGGAGGGGAAAGGAGGGGAAAGGAGAGTAGGCAAAATAAGAAAATAAGGAGAGGGCAGGAGGGAGAATGGAGCAGAGCATAGGGAGAGGAGGAAGAGAAAAGAGAGAAGAGTAGGAGTACAGAGAGGAGAGGGAGATGAGAGAAAAGGAAGATGGGGAAAAAAGCTCAGATTCACTCCACCAGTAATTGAAAACATGCTTCAAAGCATTACAGATTAAGATATTCTCATTCGGACCAAATTATTTCAGTCCCAATGCAATACTTCTTCGGAAGAAGGAAATGTCTTCAAATCAAAAGCAAACTAAAACTCTAGGAGAGGTGTCTGCAACTTTTGTCTCCCTCACTGTCAAGTCAAATAGGGCAATAGAGAAAGAACTCAAGCTGATTGCCTGCCAAAAAACACACATACTGTTCTTTATTCATTCAGTTCATACTCCAGGCTAGAAATGACTCCTTTGCAACCACTGGAGGTTTGATACAAATGTCCCAGTCTTGATTCTGGCATACTAATGACATCAGTTGTTATATCCCTTGATGTGGGTTGTGAGCTCTGGTCCATTAAAAACACAGGCAACAACAGTGATAGCTTTCATCTGTCTTTGAGTAGGAGTGTGTGTATGTGTGCATGCTTGTATGCAAGTTAATGTGTGTGTATGTTCTGTGTGTGTGTGTGTGTGTGTGTGTGAGTTTCACCATCTTCCCCCATCTACTCTGGGATCATTAGCAGAAGCAGGCTAAATGTCATGTGTGTAATGTGTGCAGTGTTGGCCTGGACTTTGATAGGTATTTTACTGAAGGGCCAGGCCTCTCAGTGACAGCTCTGAGGAGTGGGGAGCGTCACTGGTAAAAAGTAATGATCTATTAAGGAGAGGAGAAGGCACCATGACATGCCAGCAGAGCCCATCCATCACACGGAGACAGCCTGGGACAGTCACATTAGTCACCTGGAGAACCAGGACCCAGTCTCAGACAGTTGGGCGGACGTCCTCATGGTCGGACGGAAGGACAGACAGACAGACCAAGGTGCAGACAGAAGAATGGACTAGTGGATGGCCGGACAGAAACAGGCTGGACAGTAACAGGTGGATGGACAGTGTACTGCTTTACAAGCAGAAGACACAGTGTTTCCACAAGCTGTTTAGGCGCTTTCTGTGGATGCAATTTCAAGACTCATTTTCCCTCTCTGCATTACAATGCAGATTCTTTTTTTATCGAGGCTGAGTTAAAAAACGAATTCAAATTCTTGCCATGACAAGTTGTTTGTTGTGTTTCCTAATTAAAATGATTATTTCAATAGTATGTGTGAACCCTCACTGAGTCTTGGATACCATCTGTTGGGTGGATTAAGCTGACGTAACATCAACAAGGTTTTGTTATACCAACATTAATCCCCGTTCACTTGAACCAAATTAAACCTTAAAACACTTATTACGTTGAAAGCTGACTATTAGCTCCTTACAGATGATTCTAATTCATTTGGTTTGTTTGGTACAGTAAATGATAGTTCAGTGTAATGTGTTTTTACAGCCCTGTGCTTGGGGAGATATGTAAGTAAGTAATTAGCTACAAGTCTTTCAGCAGCAGTTTACATGACATGATTTAATATTCCACACAGTACTTTCTTTTTCCTTTGTAATTCCAAACATCTTTGTTTGTGTACACCCATCCTTCGATACATTAGACAGAACTGCCAATTGACAACAATTAAGCAAAAATGTATTTTGAAGATTTTTTAAATAGCAAAGTACCAGAGAATGTGTTTATGGCATAACGCTCTGCAGCCTTTTTGTGTGTCTGCTGTGAGGTTGCCAGGCCGGGTGCTCCAGTAGAGGGACCAGAGGTCGTGTCAGAGCCCCCCAGAGGAGAGCGGTCTGGGGATAAGAGGGCTGGAATAGAGGCCTCCGATCAAGGGCATACTCATCCCTCCACGACTCCATCAAATGATAGGAGAGGAAAAGGAAAGTAGAGGGTGAGGGCAGGAGGGGGAGGGCGAGAGAGAGAGCAGGAGAGAGGGAGGAGACGGAAAGATTGTAAACCTCCACTGATCTTGCCTGCCGGCCATCCTACAGTACCTGTAAACCCATGGCTTATCCCCAGAAAGGCAGGCAGCATAGGCTTCACCATCACACACATCCTCTCTCTCACCAACCGTCTCTGGAGGAGGGGATCCCTCTCTGAATTGCTCCTCCCAAGGTTTCTTCCATTTTTTCCCTTTTTGGGAGTTTTTCTGGGAGTTTTTCCTTGTCTTCCTTGAGGGTTTAGGTTGGTTGAGGGGCAGTTCTATGGGCGTATGTGAAGCCCTCTGTGATATGCTTGCGTGTAAAAAGGGCTATACAAATAAATTTGATTTGATTTGATTTGATCACACAGATAGTGGTAGAGGACCTGCATACATTATTAATGAAAGCCTATGGAACAGGATGACAGCCAGGGCATTCCTAATTTGATATGATTGGGATCTTCAGGCAGACAACCCTTGGATGAAATGTGGAACTAGACATCAAACAGGAATTACTTGAGGCTGAAATAAGAAGACTAACTTATGTTTGGTGAAATCAACATGACCTTGAGGTAAGAAAGGTCAATATGCACAGTATAAAATATTTCATTAAATTGGAACAGAGGGCCAAATATTCAGTGCTCTACCATTGCAGAAGAATACAAACAAGAATCTTTTTAATATTCAATGCAGTTCTGTGGTTACCCAAAAGCTTGAAGGTTATAAAACTGAATTTTCTGTGTGAAATTTGCTGCTCTGATTCCTCTGTGTGTTGTCACATCTCCTTCACGGAACACTTGGTGCGAAAGCAATGGTTATTGTCACAATGAATGGCCATTTGAATACCATCCCTCTCACACACACACACACACACACACACACACACACACAATCATACAGAATCACCAGAGATGAGACGAGCGTGGCAGGTGTCATAACAAACCAACACACACACACACACACACAGACACATACAAACACACTCACGCACAATAATAAACAAAAATCATGCAATGCACAAGCATCGTTAAAACCCGGGTCTCAGTACCCTGTGAACACAAACAACTTTTGAAGGGCCGGTTGACAACACCTGCACCTCGAAATCAAAGAGACAAGCTAGTGTGAGACGTCATGCAGGCCCAGTGCTGGTTCAGAGCAGCTCACTGAACACGGAACAGCAGACCAAGCCGGGCTGAATAAAGAGAGAGCCACTTAGCCAGCATACAGAGGGACTGCATTGTGAAGTTAACAAGATCACACAGCTCTGGAGCTAATGAGTTAGCCCCTCTGTGCTATCATGGCGCTCATCAATATGATATGTAATTACAAGCTATTAATTACATTTGAGGGAATGGACCAGAGCTTAGTCACAAACCTGGCTGGAAGGCTGTCTTTGTTCGTGGAAACCTTGATTCTCACAAACACACATCTCTAAGAAATGACAAGTGCACACTCGCGCGTGCGCACACCCACACACAAACATACACAACCTCAGTGTGACCCATAAATAGTAGTAAAACCACAGCAACTTTTTCTTCTGTACAGTATATCAGCCTTTTCTGTGCAGCTACCTCTATGCTGCAATTCGAAAGCCTTAACTTTGATAGTTATGTTAAATGCCTTCAAAAGTATATACTTGTGTTTCAGACATTAAATTGCATGCTACATATTCACCTGACACATTGCCATGAAGATTTGAAAAAATAACATCTTGAAAAGCAGTGACACTGTATCTTGAGATGTGAGGGAAACATCAAGGAGGAAGATGAAAGAGTGGAAATAACAAACATCACAGAGGAAGAGGAGAGCTGGGGAGGAAGAGTGGGACAGAGAGGAAGAGATGGACAGGAGGACAGATTGGAGGATATGGATAGAAGAGGATGTAGAGGATGGCAGGAAAACAAGGGGATGAAGAGGAGAAATGCCTCTCACATCCTAAACTCCACGATAACACAGTCTCCATGTAACTGAAAGTCCATTTTATGACGAGATTGACAAAGGTGATTCACTGAGTGATTCACTGACTTGCAAAAGTGTATGAGGGCAGGTGCACGCGCACACACACTCGCACACAACACACAAACAACTGTGGAGACACACAGGTACATACACACATACACACACACATGAAAAGACAAACAGAGAAATTGGCTTTTTATCGACCATTCCTTAGAGAGTGGAGCCGGGGGCATTGTCTTTTAAGATTTCACTCTGCTGTCTTTCTCTTGAAAACTTCCTGAATTATCTACACAAAAAACACACAAACACACACACACTGTCGACATAGACAATGGCAGCCAGCTAAGGCCCCTCTTCCTCTCTTGCTTTCCTCACCTACTGAATGCCTTCCCATCCTTCCTTCTTAACCAGATGAAAGACAAACCCTAGGCTCTCACTTCGACTGATCAGTGGGTGTCTCTGTGTGTTGATGTGTAGAATATATTAGCCACGCAGCATTTGACCAGCCGTATCTCCATCACCACCCATGTCATCCTCTGTCTCCTTAATAAGGAAGCCAGGAGTTAATTGGTCCAATGTGCCACTGCCTGATAAAAATGATGTGGAGTCGTATTATAATTCTAATTTAGGTGTCAGTTCTAATATGAACACACACATACACATTGACACACTCACACATTTGTAATATGCATATGGTTCTCTTTTCCCATGGGTCGAGCAAATCAATTTTACTTTAATGTTTAGGGAAGGCAGTTGAAATAATCACATCCATGAAGTATCCAGATTACATGGTATTTTCGAGGGCTTATGCGGATGTCTGGTTGAAATTGAATTTAGGGAGATGATAGTTATTGTTACACTGCCATTTTTCATTGAAATAGCAATCGTTGACCTTTCACAAAGAAAAAAACAACATTTGGATGGGTGAAGATGAGAGAAATTGTTAGGTTGTAGCACTGTACGCTATCATAGAGAAAGACAGAATACACTGTCGAAGCAAGACAACATCCATTTCAAAGCCTTTTCAAGCCTTGCCACTCAGTATTCATGGCACATGCTGCTTTGGCAAGAAGCAATGCATTCTTTGCACACACTGACATGCACACACACACATGCACCATGCACCATGCTCGGAATATGCAGAGAGCAGACAAGCAACTGATGCCATGCTTCATTTTAACACCCAGTTTTAAACTGCCAGGGACATTTTATTGTTGTCTTTACTGTGTCACTTTATAGGTCTCTCCAATATCAGTCTTATCACCTTGAATAAAGTTCACACACCCTATCTCTCCCTCTCTCTCCCCCCTTCTCTGTCTTTGTTTTCCCTCCCCCTCTCTACCTCCCCCTTCTCTCACCTCTCTCTCTTCCAATCTATCTCTTTAGACTTTGAAGCTCATCTCTCGCTTCTCGAAGACAAATCATTTTCTTTCATTATTGAACAGACATATTCACCGCAAAACCCCTAATTTGGACCCATTAGATTCAGAATAGAATCCTGACTGAGACGTTGGTTTGACTCACTGATTGATTGGTTGATTTGCGATGTGGGCCTTGAGAATAAAAGATGGAGATGGACCTTGTTCGTCAAACTTATGGCTTCATTTGAAGATAAAAGAGAATACGTTTAGGAGGGTTAAGCCTAACTTGCAACCAGAAAAAAGCACAGATATGGTATAAATATTAATACATTTACAGTCCAGTGTCGTCATTTGGACCATACCTTGGACTCTTGTTTGTCAAGAACACACATTTACCATTAGACCAACAGATCCAGAGAGGAGCTTGAGGCAGGATAGCTTTTTACCAAACAATTTCCACCAAACTTCTTCATACTAAGCAAGCTTCACACAACTTCTTACCCGTTAACAGTAAGACCCTTTTCTTTTGAAAACAAGTTTTGTATAAGTAGCCTAACCCTCAAGGAATGCTAATCGTGTCCATTATGTCAAAATAGAAAATGTCACAAGCAACTTTCTCAGCTTTGGTTAAAAGCTCCTTTGTCATCTAAAAATATGCACTGCCATACCTCTCCAGCTCCCTCAGACACATAGCATCAGGATATGCAGATCTCCAGAACAGCAGCCGTTGGTCCTACTGCCCTGGAACCCTGGGAGGGATGTTAGGGATGATGATAGAATATGGAGGACCTCACTCACTACCCTGACAAGATCAGCACCATTAGACCTCCAGAGGATCATTTGGTGCTATTGATTAAGAGGTTGTATAAAAAAGGCCTGGCATTTGAATTTCCTGTGGCCCTTCTCGTGGAGAATATGCGGGTATATTGGCATGCTCCTGACATTTGTTTAAGTCAACTTCCCCTTTTCCTTTGGCTCGGCCTGAATCTTAAACGCTAAATGTGTTTTGTTTGGTGTTTTTCTTTCTTTTTTCAGGTTGAAGTACATAATATGTATTGTCTGCACATACAAGCATTGGGTCAAGGTCCAGGTTGGTTTGGAAATGAATAGGGTCTTCCTCTCACTGTCTCTCTCTCTCTCTTTTCTTTCTCTCTTTCCTTTCTTCCTTTGTGTAAAACAAAAAAATGTTTGAGATGAGAACTTTTTAATGAGTGCTTGAGATAAGCCCTGGTTCATTACACCCACCCTGGGCTGAATAACAATGTTTCCCACAGATTGGCCAAGAATGCTGAATAATTCCTGTTAGTGTACAAATTAGAGAGGAAATCTATTGCCCTCAGTTGAGGAGTATAATAGGCTATCATCTCGGTATAGCGTTGCTGTTTTGCACAGAGGGGATTGGTGTTCAACACAAACCCTTGGAATAGATAGGAGCGAGAGAGAGAGAGAGAGAGAGAGAGAGAGAGAGAGAGAGAGAGAGAGAGAGAGAGAGAGACGCACGTTGAAAAAGCTCTTCTCAGACCATACTCAATTTAGCGAATCATTGGATCTTGGAAAACAAAAAAATCATATCGATTTGGGCCTAAATAAAATGCAGCGCTCTATTAGCCGAACAGCACGTTGCTTATGCTTCTGATGCCTCTGTTTGGATTGTCCGTTCATGCAGAACACTGTCTGAAATGGAAACCATAGATTTGGGAATTAGGTTTGAGCTCAGCACCAAACCACAGGACGATGATAGTGCTGATGGTTTACTCAGAAGTCCCCTGGTCGCCCTGGAAACTGGTTAAAGTACAGCGATGGGTTGAAATATACAACTTATCTATTGCTTGGGGAGTGCTTGATTTAGGTAGCCTAGCACAAGGGAGAGCCAGGACGTCAGGATGCCCATTAATAAGGAAAACTAAACCAAGTGCATTGTGGGTATTTGAGAGAAAAGTATTCAGAGAGAGAGTGAGACAGAGCAAGAGAGAGAGAAATAGAGAGAAACAGAGAAAATTAGATAAGGAGAGTGAGGGAGAGAGAGAGAGAGAGAGAGAGAGAGAGAGAGAGAGAGAGAGAGAGAGAGAGAGAGAGAGAGAGAGAGGAGAGAGAGAGAGAGAGAGAGAGAGAGAGAGAGAGAGAGAGAGAGAGAGAGAGAGAGAGAGAGAGAGAGAGAGAGAGAGAGAGAGAGAGAGAGAGAAAGAAAAAGGAAAGAAGTGAAACGTTCATAACTGCCTTTCAACACCAAACAGTGAGGTCAAGGGTGTGAAGTGGGATCAACAGAGAGGATCACAGGGGAGGTCGTTCCCACGGATATGATGCCAGTTGGGATGTGGCGTCCAGGTGGAACTCATTCTGGGTGACCTTGGAGAGCTGGAGGTCCAGGGGCGTGAGGGCCGGGGCGCAAATGACCTGCCAGGAAATCCAGTCAGAGTCATTCCTCTTTTCCTCCCTCCATATGCTGTTCTACATGCTACGAGTGTTTGTGTGTTCACATGTGTGTTTGTGTGTCTGACAGCATTTGAATTTCAGCTCTTTTATCTGTCTTTTCAAACTGCAGGGAAACCAAAGACGTGTTGTCGAGGCCGGATTAGACATGGAGGCGTAAACCCCTACTCGTGTTGGTATTAGTGAGGGGCTGTGTAAGGCTCCGGCTCTGGACCGCCGTCCATAATGATTGTGTCCTTGGTGTGGGCTGGAGAGCAGTGAGGTTTGTCTTTCATTACCTCCTCAATGATCCGTCAGGGTCTGCTGTGTCCTGCCTGCATACTAATGACAGGGGAGGGGATCTGTCTGAGAGGAACCGGCTCACACATGGAGGGGTGTGATCACACACACACAGAAACACACACAGACACACACACACACGCACGCACGCAGAGACACATTCACACACACATGCAGGCACACAAACAAACCTACACATGCACATACCAGAAGTACAGTCAATTTCCATTGTTAAAAGGGTCGGCAACGCACAATGAACATGAACAATCAACTCATAGACCTGTACCTGTGTAGTGCACAGAAGGCTTTATTCCATATGAAAACCCTCTGAACAATAAAGGTTTGTTAGGATTAAAAGCCCTTGGTAAACATCCCTGCTGCATATCAAATTAATTTGATAGTACAATCTATTTGCCTGAGACAAAGAAAACACTAGAAACTTGAATCATGATTTAATTATGACGGAGCTCATGGAATGATAAATGGCTGGAATTGTACTGGACCAATAGGCTGTCTAACCAGCCTATTGGTCCAGTGGGCAGCAGAAACCTGATCTGTATCCAAGTCCATTTTCATGAGGCTGGAACTGTGGCTAGGGCTGGAGTTGAGGCCTGGCTGATAACAGTGACAGCTCCAGCTAATATGATCAAGTCTGCCAGCACGCTGCCTCAGATAGGAAATGACACCTAATTCACTTTAATATGTGTCCTGATTCCTGGCCTTTTGCTGCACGCCTGCCACTTAGAGTGTGAGTGAAGGGGGGAAGGCTGGTGGGCGGGGGAAGGTGAGACAGGCTAGTTAGTTAGTGTTGAGGTGGCACAATTTTTACAGAGTAAATGGTCCTGCTGGCTGAGAACAGAGGCACACACACAAACAGACGTTTATTTGACAACAAGGCACACTTATGCCGCATGCACTCCATTATATTGACCATTGAGCGTGATTGTTTTTCTGGCAGTAGAACCCTAACAAGCACAGGTGCTTCTACAGGGGCTGAGAGGGGGGCGGGGAGGCAGAAGGGATCTCAACCCACCACCTCCCCTCGCCCCCCTAGGTGGGAACTGTCAACAGCATTCTGGGTCAGTTGGTCATTTGAGTTTATTGAATGACTTTTTTTCCACACTTTTTTTTATAGTAAGGCAATGAGTCATCTAGCATATCACCTGGCTTCATCGCAGGGTTGGAATGGAATGGGCTGATCCTGGGCTTTCCTCTGTGCAGTTGAGGATTATCTCCTGCAACCTGTCCTTACTAAAAACCTAGGAGGAGATTGATAGTGTGTACTGTACACAGCATATCAGAGAGATGAGAGCAATGAGTTTTGATAACGACATGACAATGGCATACCATATAGACAAACCATTATGCAAGGTATCAGAGAGATCAAGCCTTTCAACAAATACAACAACCAAGATAAACACAAATGTTAAGTATTACAAAAGGGGGTGTGTGTGTGAGCTTTTCAGATCTAGCCTTATGGCAGAGTGGAAGAGGCCATGTGATATATGCGGTAACATTACATTAAGTTGTTTGAACCTTTGTTCAACTGTCACAGCAAACCATGTCCTTCCAAAACACACTCTGGGTAATGAGTACCGGTACTGCAACTCGCCTGCTCATCCGAGAGATTGATGGGTGTGTGGAGAGGAATGCGATGACTGTCAATCTGAACTTGCATTCACACACAGTTAATACTAAACAAAGAATCAAACGGGAAAACATGCAAACATCTATGTACACATAGAGAATCCGTCAGATGTGATCTCAATCTGTGAACCGACTACTCTGACACTCCTTGGAACCAAGATTTCCACATGATGTATGCATGATGTATTTACATGTCCGCATTATAAAGTATTTCACACATTCAGTTGGCATACATTACATTCAGAATCTCAAGTGTGCCTCTTGCCTTAAAACTACAGTCTGACAAGTAGACAACATTAGTTATGTTCACGAGGCTGAGGAAGACGGGATCCTTTCTGATCTCCCTCTCGTTTCCCTCAGGGCTTTTAAAGTACAAACACCCCAGGGCGTCCACACTATCACACCCAATGTGACGTCATAAAGCTCAAAAGAACCATTAAGAAGAATATATTTTTTTAATTTAGCTGGAAATGAAAGAACAGATCCTATCTGGCTCTGTGTCTGAGATGGCTCTTCTGACCTTGAGAGTGTGTTCACAGGCAGCTGTACAAATGAAAATACACCTCTGGTAGCCGTTACAGGCTAATGGGAAATGGAGTTGAGATGGGAACGTAGAAACCATATCTACAAGGGCTATATATGCGCCAAGGTAATTTACTGTAAAGTACAGTTTTGTGGAGGCTAAGGTTCTGTAGCCTACCATAGCCTACCATAGCCAGTATTACAGACTGTGTGCTTGTTGAGAGGTACAGTAGCAATGACCTCTCCTACACACCTTCTGTATGCCTGGAGAGGGCCTGGAAAGAGATAGGATTGTCATTGTGGTTATGTGACCAATTCACTAAGCCAATCACTTCCCTCCGTTGGTGCAGAACAGAGGGCTGCTTCCAACTGGCCCATCAAAGGCTAATGTAATGTATCTTGTCCACTCAGGTCTCTGGCTGTTCCCCTGGGGGTGGGGCTTTGGGACTGAGTCACAGAGCCAGCAGAATGAGGAACAGATGTACAGGAGCAGTACCATAGAGAAAGTAAGAGGGATTTGGTCCCGGACAACCAGCTACAAGTGAACTGCAGCAGGCTTAACCTCCTGGCTAGGCTACACTCACCCCTCTGTTGTTCACTTTTTACCACAAACACCTGGAAGTAGTAGAAGCCTGCAGAGCAGATGATAGAGCAGATTTTTACACGTTATTTGCCCTAGTCAATGTTGGCTTGGGCTCTTACCTGCTCTACCTTCGAAATGAGTTTCCATTCTTTGTGGTGAGCGGGCAATGTCAGTCTCCATCTTGAACCAATAACATTGAAGAGAAAAGGATTTGAGTAGAGGTGTTGCAATCTCCGAAACACTTTGATGTTGTCGTCAACATTCAGTGGCTATTTCTGAAGCAACTCTAGGGGAATATAAATGCAGGTCTGGATAACAGAACAACAAGCAAACAGGCATCACACGCAAGCCTTTGACAACATGTTCACACTTACTCAAAGCACAAAAAATATCATCCCTGCTTCTTACATGCAATTTATTTATAGGTAGACTTCTGTCCCAGCTCACTTCCTGGTCTGTTTAGCGGATGGTTAAACTTTTGCAAACCCACTGATAAATGATGTTGGATTTATCAAAGCATTTACCCAGCATGATTTGCATATCAATTTTAAACAGCCTCTGGTGGAGTTTTGATGAAGATGACATTTCCGTAAAGGACCTTTCCCAAATTATTATGAGCCCTTGGCTGCATATCGATCCACAGAGCACTGAGGGACTGAGTGTGGAATTGTCTCACTCGTTATGGATGGAGAGTGAGACAAGTGTCTCTGTAGTGAGAGGAGGGTACTTCAAACTGATAGAATGATCAAAACAGGGAAGGATGTGTGACCATCAACCAGGAAGGATCGTTTCTGCTTCAGCACAGCAGTGGCCCTTGAAACTCTCACCTGGTATCGTGGGGCTGATCAGGACCACATCACACTCATTATCTCAGACAACACTCTCCGCATGCATGGCTATACTATAGGTCACATTATTGTGGGTTTACTGCTATGGCGTCACCATTAGCTCAACTGCGCTGGTCAAGCTCATTCAAGCGCTGTTCAAGTGTTGTCTCCAACTTCTAATCTGAAACCTAACTTCCCATGAAAAGGTGGGATTCAGGTAACTCATAGCCTGAGCCGTCAATCAAACTAATAAGGCCAGTGTCCATGTAACTGGAAACCCTGTCACCTCTGCTCTTAGCCTGACAAACACGGGGGCCTGCAGCTACGGAGACCAGGGAGAGGGGGTGTTTTGACCCCTGAGACTATTTTGCTTCGTGACACATCCGGACTGCCCTACAACATGCATTGACATGCGCAAAATCGCACGCTCACCCCCCCCGCTCCACCCGCCGACCCCCCTCCCCCCACACACACAATCACACACGTACATCCACCCCCACACGCTCGCACTCATCGTACCACAGCAACGCCTCCAGAGTCGATGGTGAGACAACCACTATGAGACGACAAGTCCAGGAGAGTTTGTGTGGAAGTTGTCGTAGGCCGAAAACTGGATATAAGACACCTCAGGTTAAGCTGAGCGGAAAACACCATGATATAGGGTTGTCTTGACATTTTGCCTCTCAGTGGGACTGAGAGAATATCACATATTTACTATACGCTCACAAGAGATAACGAGAGGCACCCACGAGAGCTCAGACCTTGTACGAAGAACAGAGGGCAGGGCAAACTGACATTTTAGGGGTTTAGAAGATAATCACACCATGGCAGGCTAAACTGCCATGTAGATCAGGGGCGTTCTGTGCACTATAAATGCTGTCTGTATTCAATTGTTAAGTGGGCTCTCTATCTTGTGCTCGGAGAGACCTAACGTATGTTGCCTTTCTGACTTGATCAATAAAACTTGCCATTGCATCTGAAAACTTGGACAGACTCCCTGCGTTCGTCCTTTCGCACCTGTTCGGCTAAAAAGCTAGCCACCACAAAGTGTGTAACTCCTCTGGCAACCTCCACCATCAGAGGTTGAACCAAGGGTTCAACCTCTGATGGTGGAGGTTGTCTCTGACCAAGGCTGATAAATGGAGGACAAGTGTCGAAGGTAGTCCGGGGAAATTTGAAAAATGTATTTAAAAAACACCCGTTTTACCTCCGGTGTGTAGGTATGATGGAGATCTTTGGCTCCAGCCCGATGGTGTATTCAGCACTTGAATTTGAAGCAAGGATAACAGAGGATCAGGGAGCAGTGTAGCTTTAACACTATAGGAGGTGCATTACATTTACATTTACATTAGGAAAGCTTCATCCAGGTGTTAAGAGGAAGGTGTCATGTACGGGGTGGGGGGGGGGGTAAACATAGGTGCATTCCTGTTCCCTCTGGATGAAGGAAATTAACCTGTCACTCATCCGACTGATGCAAGAATAGCCTTGTCACTCATTATAGCCTGGAATAATGGGTTTCAGCTACAGCAATTAGGTCTGCTTGGTTTGAGACATGGGGCTGTTGGTGGAGGTGACATGCATGTAGGATTTTGAGTGTATACAGATTTTTTGATCCATACTACTACGCAACTCCAACATACACCATGCACAAAATGTATATACACTGTGTGTATGTACATGTGCTCCCGTCCTGGCAGAGCTTAGGTTTGTGTGATCAGGTCTAACAACGCTGTCCAGATCAATGACTCAGAATCGGGCCAGTGTGTACATACACACACACACCTGTATGTGCATGCACAACCACACAAACACAGACACACAAATACACACACTACCACAACCCCCCCCCCCCCCCCCCCCCCCCACAAACAGTTGTTTAACATTCACTCAGCACCTTGTCAAATGAACAGCTCGATGCTGCAGTATAATGGGCAGAGGCTGTGGGGACGTCCTTGAACAGCCATGAGACTGTTCTTCTCTCAGATTCTAACACTGCTCTGCACCACACAAAGATTCCACCATGGTCCTAAATTGTGTCTGTGTGTATATGTATGTGTGTATGTGGGAGTTAGGTGGCTGAGCGGTTAGGGAATCGGGCTAGTAATCTGAAGGTTGTCAGTTCGATTCCCGGCCGTGCCAAATGAAGTTGTGTCCTTGGGCAAGGCACTTCACCCTACTTGCCTCAGGGGGAATGTCCCTGTACTTACTGTAAGTCGCTCTGGATAAGAGGGTCTGCTAAATGACTAAAATGTATGTGTGTGTGTTGGCGAGGTTGAGCACGGTTTGTGGAGTGGTGATGGAAAGTGAGTGGGTGGCAGAGAGACTGTTTATGCTCTCAACAGTGACGGAATCCAAAACTGGAGTCGGTAATGCTCTATTCTGCATACTACTGAAGATGTCTCGGACCCTGTTTGTCAGTGTGCACTTCAACCTTTGAGAGACAAACTTACAAAATATGATATATGATATAGGCAAACTCTAGCACATATTCAAATGTGTTAAAGGAATAAATGCAATTTGGAATTTGTTATCATAATTGTGGACACTTTTCTGTATTTGTGTACAGTAGATGAATTATCTAGTGTAGATGTGAGAAAGCTTAGCAGAGATTAGGAAGTGACTGGTGCCAAGATAGCATGTTGCCCAGGACAGCACCAGTCTCAAAAAGACAGCTCGTATTCTCATTCTGAAGATAAAAAAGACATTGAACAAAGAGATCTGTGAGTTCTGTCAAATCCAGTCAACGTCATGGAAACGAGACATTGCGGGCTCTGCAGTGTGACTAAGATGACAACTCAAACAGGATTAAAGGACGGCTAAAGCTCTAGAATTGTAGTAACTGTATACAGGTCAATACATAATCATGGAGGAAAATACCACATACAGCTGTGGTTGTCTACTGTACAAGTTGTATAAGTTGGCACAGCAAGATGATGTTATCCATAGACCAGAAAGATATGAGCTAATGCAATTAAATCGATCGATAAAAAACCGGAGGGTGTAATGGATTTTTGTTTTCCAATTAGTTTTCCTGAGTAAAGCTGTGCGAGCAAGTAAACATTTTAATTGCACGTTGACTCCAGCCCCCTTCTTCCTGCTGCCTCCCTGTGACAGGGCTGAGACAGGGCTGAGACAGGGGTGAGACAGTGTGTCCCAGCAGTGAGCCCTGCTCTCTCCAGAATACCAACTCTGCCCTCCTCTGTCATTCCTCCCAGCCGTGCAATCCACTTGCAGCACACATGTGCTTCGTATGCAGAACATCACGCATGGACTGTTAGGACGAGAGGACAGATTAGAGAGAATGACTAGAGCTGGGGTGCATATGGAGGGATGGAGGGAGGGAGGGTGAAGAGCAGCCCCATTGTGACATACACATCCCCTCTCTCTCTCTCTCTCTCTCTCTCTCTCTCTCTCTCTCTCTCTCTCTCTCTCTCTCTCTCTCTCTCTCTCTCTCTCTCTCTCTCTCTCTCTCTCTCTCTCTCTCTCTCTCTCTCTCTCTCTCTCTCTCTCTCTCTCTCTCTCTCTCTCTCTCTCTCTCTCTCTCTCTCTCTCTCTCTTTCTCTCTCTCTCTCTCTCTCTCGATATTAAGTTCTTACTTTTCTTACAAGGTACAGTCATCCCTTTTCCTTTCTCTCTCACGCTCCTAACTCTCTTGATAGAAACGTACAATTTAATGATAACCGTAAAAGAACATCTCACAGAAATAACATCATCATTATTATCTAATTCGTCCAAATTCATGCCCACAGTATGTGCTTCGCAGCCGCTAATAATATTCCCTCCTGGAAAGTAAAAAAATATGTAATTCAACAGAAAAACACAAGTTTGGTGTTGGTATAATTCTTTATGCAATATATGTTGGTTGGATAGGAGTGTCTGCTAAATGAATACATGTAAATTGTACAAATAAAATGTATGGTGATTTTGGTGATTTTACAAAAACTTTGCATTAAAGGAAGTCTGTAAGTGAGGTGGTCACTGTAGTGTCCAGTGGAACCACCAGGACTAAAACAGGAACACTCTCACTAAGCAAATATGGTCCCATAGCAGAGCACACGGTCCAAATCCAGAACAAAGGCTTGGTGTTCTCTGGTCTCTCTGGTCCAGTGGAGGTTTGGTCTCTTGGCTCATGTGTCTGCCTGCCTCAGGGCCATGGTCTCCATCATCTCCATTAATCTAATTAGCCTGCTGAACTGAAGGCTGACATGGGGAGATTTCCTGTGTTCTGTCTGTCAGGTCTCATGTTCCCATGGTGCCTAGCAGCAGAGAGAGACCCCTGAGACCAGGCTTGGATCAAAAAAGAGGAGAGAGAGACAGAGAGAGAAACCGAGACGAAGAGACAGAGAAAGAGAGAGAGACAGAGAGAGAAACCGAGAAGAAGAGACAGAGAAAGAGAGAGAGAGACAGAGAGAGAGAGAGAGAGAGAGAGAGAGAGAGAGAGAGAGAGAGAGAGAGAGAAAGAGGAGACAGAGACAGATGGGGGAAGTAAGAGGGAGTGAGTGTAAAAGAGAGACAGTGAGAATAAGAGTAAGAGAGAGAAAGAGTGAGAGTAAGGAAGAGACAGTGAGAGAGCAGTCTTTCCCCTCATGCAATTAGCCGTGAAAAGCTATTTCATGGCCAGATTGAGAGTGAGGCATATCCAAGGCCATGGTGACATCTAAGCTTTCTACACATTAGATCCACTGCAACTCTGAAGCCCATATTGACCGCAGCCAACTGCTACGAAGGAGATTCATCACACACACATGGCCTTTGTCTAATGCATTACAAGATGCTAGGTATGGTACCTATACAACACCTGTCCTTGATAATTAAAATACCTTTCCCCTAACCCCTGAACCGAATTCCCTTCAAACGTTTCTTGTTAATCCCCATGGAGACGATGTAGGGTGGGGGAAGGGGCCTGTTGGAAACCACATTGGAATGAATGAAGAGGAGGGATAGGAGGAAAGAATGCAGCGGGTTCAGTTGTCATGACGAGGCTGTCAGCCCTGCCACAGGACAGAGAGAGACGCAGAGCTCCTCTGATAGCGAGGGCTGGTGAGCAGCACCGTCAGCCAATCAACGGGGAGCTCATCCAGTCTGTCAGAGAGTTGTTGTTGCGTGGCTCAAACACGACACAGATACACAGACATTGAGACATAGGTCCTTAGGCTGTCCCTGAATACGAGACAGAAACATCCATCAGAGGCAGATCACTTCCCATGTTCTTTAAATGACACACTGTACGCACAAATTCACACATGAAGCAGAAAGACACAGATGACTGATTTGCTGTGCATTTCAATATAGTCCTTATATTTGATATACTGTGCACTGTATTTAGTCAAAAATGCAAATGACACAAGCACTCCCCTTCTCTGCAGTGGTGGTGTGTTATTGCTGTGAAATACAGTATACTACTCTGATACCATATCATTCCATCATTTCATGATCAATGAAATATTAATGAGCTGCACTGTCAAACATGCTGACAAGCAAGTTTTTTCAGCCTCTCAGCTCATTGCCTATTAGAGTACAGTCATTGTGTTAGAGAACATCTCATGCAATCTGTGGGTCAACGTACTGAAGATGCCACACATTGCACACTGTACTGCAACAACAGTGTTCTGTTTAATGAGCCACCTATTCTTTTCTACAGGATTTAGGCTAACTGTCACTTTAGACCTGACAAAAAAAAATTATGGTTGGATTCAATCTAGTTGGAACCTAGCTACAGAAAATAAAAGATGATTTAAGACATGAACCACAATTTGCAGCACCATTCAAATGCAAAGACCGTCTAGACTCAATCAGTTCCTTTCCTAATCAGCAGCCTAACAGCTACACTTAATGATATAAATGAGTTCCAGCTTTCTTACTTTTGAGCTTTGGGGCTCTAAGGTTACGTGCCCCACCGCCTAACTCTTTTACAGTAACTGTCATGATTGTGGACACAGGTAAGCAGATCAATTGTTTCAAATTGTTCAGAACTGCTAGAGGATCAACAAGTAGTCAGAAAAGGTATTACACGGTGTTCAGGGTGCCCATGGTGAACATGGTTACGCTTAGTAACCACTGCAAGCAAGATCCCACTCTGAGCTCATGTCAAAAAAGAACACAGAAACAAGCATTGAAATATTCTCTCTCTCTCTCTCTCTCTCTCTCTCTCTCTCTCTCCCTTGTCCTCTCTCTCCCTCTCTCTCTCTGCCCCCCCCCCCCACACACACACACACACACTCACACAGATATTGATCTTGTTTCGGTGTAAAAAAGACTGGGCCCTCAAATACGAGAACCCTCACGTTCATAAATGGATCATCCCTCCAACTCTCCATCTCTCCATCCCTCCACCCTTCCGAACTCACACAGCCAACAGGCTGACATCATCAGAAAGCAGGGTGCAGAATGGAGCTGGGTCTCATTATGCTGGCCTCCACTCATCTTTATTTAATGTTTGGCAGACATGAGAGGCCCGGGCCGCTGGCATATGAAAGGATGAATTTCCACATGCATTATTCTCACACTGCACAGCCCCAGGGCTCACTGCTACACGCCGAACCCTCCACACACCCCACTGACACGTATACATGCACATAGGAGCACACACTCACAGACGATATACGTATTTATATCTATATACAGTACCAGTCAAAAGTCTAAAAGTCAAAAGTCTGGACACGTTGTCCCGACAACGTGTCCAGACTTTTGACTTTTGACTGGTACTGTACATACATACACATGGAAGCATACACACACACACAGAATCACACACACACACGCACACTCCGTACACACTCTCATTTTCTGTCTCTCTCTCTTTCTCTCACCCACTGATTGAATGTGGTGATGGAGTGCAGAGCAGAGCAGAGCAGAGCAGAGCAGAGCAGAGCCTGGTGAGACCCATAGAAGAGGTTTCATCTATCTCATCCTGATAATGAGTTAGCTGCTTATTGTCTGAGCACATTTCTGGAAGGCCTGGGTCTATGTAAATACATCCAGTCATTGTTATCTCCCTTGGTTTACATGGCACTTTCAAAGGCCTGTAATCAGACAGCAGAATGAAAACAATTAAAAACTGAAAGTCAATGTCATTAAGTTTGGATTGATTGGAAGCGGTAAGAGTCATATTTTACACTTTAACCTTGTGATTTACTCACATCTAACGGATATAAAAACCAAGTCTTCCATTCACGTTAAATCACAAGATTATATATTACAGTACTACCTATAGATTTCCCGACAGACTCCCAGGTTCCCCATAGATTGTCATGTTGCGTCAATTGATGTTTTTATCTATTGATGGGTCATTCATCAATACTAGCTCAGGTGGACCCTCCCACTCTGATCGATAGGCCTTTGCACTTGATCTCACCCTGTGTTCCTCCGTAACGGCAGCAACCTGATCCTGTCAATACTCTTACACTTGTGTGGTTTGGGATGTGAGTATGTAAAATTGAACAGATTGCGTTTCGTGTATTCCCTGTTTCCCAGACATCAACGACACTTGTTTCACACTTCATCTCCCGGCCGACTGTTAGAGGAGGTGTCAGCCAGACCACGGCCATGTTGGCCGGACAAGGAGGAAGTGGGCTATTCAGGGGTGCAAGACTGAGGTGACTCTAAAACACTGAGCCTGACAGCAGAGGAAGATGCAGTGCTGCTTTCAGCCCTGTGTTCTCTCCAGACAGGGGGCGGAGATCCACATTGTGGACACCAGAGTGTGGGATGCTGTAAAATGCCAAAGTCTTGGTTTCAATCCCCACAGACAGACAGTGAATGAATACTGCATGAAATGTTACTTTGCTGTGCAATACGAATAAATATCCTTGTGAATAGTGCAGTGTTGATATGACTACAGCAGTGCTGTGGCAAAGAAGAGCATGGCAGGGGATAGGAAGGACTGGTAGCTGGGCAGCGGGTGTCTGGGGTTGGGATGGGGGTCAGGCAAGTAACTGGGGGCAATATAGACTAGCCGAAGAGACAAAATGTTAGACTTAAAGTATACTTACAAAGTATAAGTGTAAACATACTTACATATATTAACATGTCTTATGTGAATATACAAAATAATGTTCAGAACACATTCCCAATTATGTAGAAAGACATGAATGTTTTGAAAATGTATTAAGCTCTCATTAAATACATTTAAATTAGTTTGAAGTATGCTCTTTATCTGAATGGGGGCCGGGGGCCGGGTACCGGGGGCCGGGGGCCGGGGGCCGGGGGCCGGGGGCCGGGGGTTGGTGACTGGGGACTGGGTCTTCAGAGCTGGAAGCCAGCCAATGATGTGAAGGCCATGACCATGGTGAAAGAGCCCTGAGAGATTCAAAAGCCAAACCTTCCTACTGTGACAATGTGCTTCCTTCTCCATTCAAATGACAGTGTCCTGCCTCTGCCATCTGTGGCTCTCTCTGTTGCACTGACATCATCACAATGTCCACCACCAAGGTCACACACACATACACACATCAGGGGCTCAGGGACACAGTGACTGTCTCCTAAACTGAGAAGATGGAACCACTTCAGACAATGACTCATTCAAACTCATGAACAATGTACTTTATCACTTTGAATAGATAGGATAACTCTACTCTGAAACAGGAGAAACATTTATAAGTTTGGCCACGAGGCAGTAAAAAAGCCTCACTTACTTTTACAGACTTACAAAGCATTTTCACATGCTGTTTCATTTGAATGTCCTTTAGAATTACGCTGTGAAAAGTATTCTAGCTTCCTGTGGCAAAGCTCACTATTGTCTGAGTGAGTTCATTAAACCAGGACTAGATGGAAGAATAAGTGGAGTCACACACACACACACCCCTACGGCCGGTGGCTTTGGACTCGTGCCCTGCCAAGGAAAGACAGAGAGAGGATGGTAGGGAGGGTTAAAGAGACACAGAGAGAGAGAAAAAGTGAGGGTAAGAAATAAAGGGCTTTTTGGAAATACTTATTAAGAGAGAAAGCAGGAAATAAGAGAGACTAAGCAAAAGGGAGAGCAAGAGAGAGAGAGAGAGGGAGAGAGAGAGAGAGAGAGAGAGAGAGAGAGAGAGAGAGAGAGAGAGAGAGAGAGAGAGAGAGAGAGAGAGAGGAGCATAGAAAGTCTGCAGCTAGGAGCAGCCTGATTAGAAAGCAGATCACTCTCCCAACACCCACCTCTCGCCCCAGAGAAGAAACCACTGAGGCTTGGCACAGGAAGCTCTCTCTGCCCGCCCCCCAACCCTGCAGCATACACTGGCATGGGAGAGCTACCACTAGCTAACAATGCTACCCACTCCAGTCTTCATGTCCACTTTAAAAGGCAGAGCTATCGTTATCTATATATACTATTCCGCATGTAATCTAAAAGGTCACTTTGTGATTGCAGCTAGCTACTGTTAGCTGACACTGCATAGCAAAGCGTGTATCTAAGTTTACCTTTTGATCAAAACCACTAGGGCCTCCATGGTACTTCTGTATACACCCAGCAACAGCAAGGAAATTATTAGGAAAAATTGTTAACATTACCATACATTGTTAATTGTGGTTCTCTGTCAGATATTTTCTCCATGGTCCTTCAGACAACACAAAATACTTTGACTCTCCCATCAACCTGTCTACTTCCTGTTGCTTTACTTCCTGTTTCCCATTGTCCTGTTAAAGGACTGCATTCTATAACAACAAACTTCTCAATCTGTCCTCATTCTTTCCTCCTCCCCTCTCCTCCCCTCTTCTCCCCTCTTCTCCCCTTTGTGGTATGTCACCAGTCGTGTGTTGACAGAGGCAGTAAAAAAATTAGAGAAAAATGAGAAGAAAAAGGAAAGGGGAAGAAAAAACGAAGCAAACTGAATAGGATGAAAATGTAAAGTCAGTCAGAAAAAGGAAGAGCAATTGCTATAATGCTAATGTCAGTCATGGTGTTGAATGAATAAACAGTGTTGTGTTACCAGAGGAGATTGAATTATCATTTTCTCAAATGTGTGTCATTGAGGTAGCCATGTGAAAGCCTGAAGCAGGAGCTGCTGACAAGCGGAGCGTCGTCTTGGTCACAGACATTTCCTCACTGTCAAAAAATGTCTCTTAGTTCACACCACACACAGGAATATATGCACCCGCACACACAGACACACAGACATACACACATACACAGGCAGTGAAAACCTCATCCAATTTACCGACTGGAAGTTGCCAAGAAATCACATCCAGGACTCCGGAACCCTGTGGCTGGGATATTAGCATGCAGCATGTAAGCAGTACACACACGCACATGCTCAAACACAGACACACATGCATACGCACACACACACACACACACATACAGAGTCTATCCCAACATTCTAACACATGGATACCTACTGCAGGCGCAAAGGCATAAATCGAATCAATATGAAAATAAGAGCATTCTTGTTCATATCACACGTCAGTGGTACAAACATGTGCAAGTGCATACATTATAGTGTTGTGTCCAGGGGCGTAGCCACGGGTAAGCCTGGGTAGGCACAGGCCACAGGCCTACCTAATTTGTTCTAAGGCCTACCCAAAAACGAAAATATCGCCGAAAGATTATGCACCGGGTGCACATCGCATAGTAAATAAGTAAAAAAAAAAAAAAAGAACAGATGCCTATCCATATTTTTCTAGGCCTACCCAAAAAGATTATTCTGGCTACGCCCCTGGTTGTGTCACTGAAATACTTTCAAACAAGCACACACAGACACACAGTCTAACCCCAAATTCTAAGACATGCGTCCTTACTTCAGCAGATGGATAAAGTCAAATAAATACAAAAATGAAAGGTATTCTTGATCATATCACACTTCAGCGGCACAAACATGTGCAGGTGCATACATTACAGTGTTATGCCACCGAAATGCTTTTCCTCAAGCACACACACATTCAAGGTCTTGAATGAGGCTTGCAGTGGACAGGGAGAGTCCTGCCTATCCTCTTCCTCTTTGCCCTGCCTCTCAATCTCCTGTGGGAAATATTCCTCCAAAGTCGGGTCAGCAAGCTGAAGCCTGCAGCTAGTCTCTCGTAGTGTAGCATGCGTGAATCAATTTTCAACCCAAGCATACATACACACACACACACACTAGTTCACCCCCACCTCTAAGACACACTATCTCTCTTTCTCTCAGTTTCTCTCAGTTTCTCTCAGTTTCTTTCTCTCTACCTCTCTATCTCTCACTCATTCTCTCTCAAGCGAGAGATTGTAACTGTGACCTGAGGTTGAATCTATATAGTACATTGACCATATAGGAAGCGGCCACAGCAAACAAACAAACAAACAAACATACACACAGTAAAAATACAAACACACAGCAAACACACAGATACTAAGCTTCCGGACAGCAGTTAGTCAGCAGGTAAACATATGGCTGAGTGGACTATCCGTGAAATAAATAATTACACCACTTCATTTAATACGGCCCATAATACTTGTGTGTGTGTGAGAGTGTGTCAGAGTCGTAAATCTCCCTCATCAGGTTTGGCAGCTTTACGCAACTCAGCCAGACGTAAACTGGTGTCGGCCCTTAGATGTGACAGGGACAGATTGCGTAACACTCAGGCTATCTATTCACCCTGGAATGGCCTGATGGGACACGACTGTTCAATTCCCCCCAGGTCACATGTCAGGCAGGCCCACTGTACTGTGGTCTGTCTGGCCCGGAGGTAACCTCCCAGCCCCCCAACACTCCTCATCCTGGCTCATCCTGGTGACATGAGAGGACAGGGCTGGAGAAAAGGTCCTTCGATTTGTATAAACCAGGTTAACGTCCGTCGACTGCTGTTATTGGAGCTCTGGGGATCATTGATTTCCTCTAATGCTGGTTTATGTCAACGACGGTCAGGAAACAGGAGAGCTGAAGCCTTGCTTGCTGATTGAAGTTGTTCCCTTTTGCAACGCCCCATTCCCTGTGTATTTACAGGAAAACAAACACATGTTGGCGTTGTAAACAGCAACGCAGCAAGTTCTTGCAACTCTCCCACTAACACTCAGGTCTCAGGTCTTATTTAAATCTCTTGTATGGATATGCGTGGAATCAAACCCCACTAAACATCCTCCTACTATTGAGGAGAGGCTGTTATCCTGGAGGTCTTGTACAACAACAATATCAAACCTGGGAGCCAAGTCTGACCTTTGCTTTAATTACCTGCATCCCAGCAGGGCCAGGGTGAAATTAGAAGGGGCTAATCCATGGTATTAGGAGAGGGAGGGGAGGGGAATGTCACACAGAATATTCTCCATATGATCTAAACCCCTGCTGAAGCCTCTGGTGAGGTTAGGGAGCTGTTTTTGATTGGCATGCAGTCTTAAGGAATATTAAGAGGAAGATAGGAGAAGCAATGTGCTGTCTGGTCACCACATTGATTCTATTCATTGTGTCATCTTGCAGTTAACATTCCTTATCCCTACAGTAATGATGGTAACATTCTGCCTGTTGGGCTAGTATATTGACTTCCTGGTCTTAACTTCACTGAAGTTATAGAAAATTGCTCTAATATTACCTTGCCAGTTGATACAGATTTGGTAAAAGAATTTTTCTTTAACCCAATTCCCGATGAAGCAGGTATCCTAGATCTACGGAATCACCATTGATTTTCCTAATAAGGCAGAAGAAACTAATTTCCAAGGAGCATCAATAGATACAAATAGTTTTGTCCAGAACAAGGCTCCTGGCTTGCAAGAGCGTGTGATCAGAGGTGTGTTGTTCGAACAGCAGGAGAGAGGAGCAGCCCTTAGTCATTACCTTGTCTCATCTCTCAACTGTAAGGAAGAAGGGGTTTGCCCCCAACTGACCTCAATCATATCCATGTAGCAAACAAACACACACACACAAACAAACAAACACACACACACAGTCAAGCCCTGGGATCTATGGTTAGTGGACTATGACGATTACACCATGGGAAAGAAGTGCTGATTGAATAATATGGACTAAAAAGTTTCCCCAAAATAGCACGGCAGCACTGTGATGCTGTCCTGGACATCTTCACTCCCCCCACCCCAACCGAGACACACAAAAACTGTCTACACACACACAAGTACAAACAAGATCACATATACTGTACATGCCCAGAAATATGGCCTCAGTAACTGATTCTCCACTCACAGATGTCAGAGCTACCAAAGTTACACTCTATCAACCTCTGCCAGCCTCTTACCAATGCTGCAACATCCTTTGACAGCCTTACCCAAGCTGCCCCTGCCTCTCACAGCCTTACTCAGCCTCTCTCAACCTCCTTCAGCCTCTCCATAGCGACCTCATCCTTCCTCATATTTAGAATGCCTGGCTGTGTCTACTTAGTGTACTGAACAAAAGCCCAAACAAAACCATGCATAATTCTAATTGGACAGCTGTGATTTCAGAGGAGAGGTAATTGGGGGATTTAGGAGAATGTAGAGCGGAAGAGAGAAAAAGGAGAGAAGTAAGTAAGTGAAGGGGACATCAGGAAAGGAAGGAGAGAGGAAAGGGAGGGAAGGTGGGAAAGGGGAAAGAGGGAATGGTAGAGGAGGATGACAGAAGCAAGAGAAGAAAGGCACTTACATGGTTGTTTCCCCACAACCAGAGCAAATATGGTCACATTTCCAGCAGGTATCGCTTTGGAGAAACAATACAAATATTAAAGATCATACACACGTGCAGTACAAACACAACCACACACCTACAACCACACAGACACACGCACACACACAATGACACCACTCTTCTCAACAAACAACATTGTTTAGTTGACCTCCTGTAGCTCAGCACCCCTACAAGTCTTCAGTCTTTAGGTGACCTCCGTTACTCACCTCAAAGCCTAGCAAGAGGGGCTGAATATGAGACCTTCTGTGGCCAGGACTGGAGGAGCTGCAGCTAACAGGAGGAACTGTCTATGGCACCAGTCACTGAAGGGACTTGAAACATAAAGCTATTTACAGTGCTCCTGTAGAGCAATGAAAACATATTTTGGAAAGTTTAAATGAAAGCAGTTGTTCTGAGGGTGGAGAAAAGTGTTGAGGATGGGAAATTGGAAAAAGTGCTTTGAGGTACAAATTGTGGTGAATGTGTGTGCTTCCGTCAGAGAGAGAGAGAGAGAGAGAGAGAGAGAGAGAGAGAGAGAGAGAGAGAGAGAGAGAGAGAGAGAGAGAGAGAGAGAGAGAGACTGGGGTTAATCACTGCGAGCAGGTAATTGAGGTTTTGAGTGACAGCTGACCGGTAATGATAGGTGAAGGCAGTAATATGATCACAGCTCAAGGTCCCAAAGGCTTCCATAAGGTAATCACAGTGTGGTGAGCCAGAAGAACAACACACACACACACACATGCATGCACACACACTTTTCTAGAGGGGCCTACCACAGAAAACCATTAAAAGGTATGTGTAGGTTGCGGTGGGTATATAGATCTAGGTATCAATGTTAAACTGGAGTCTTTCTGGATATCCTCAGCTGCCTTGGACCAGGACTGGGTCCTGTATGATCCCCTGATCCCCTTATCATACACACAATGCATCCCAATAACTCACATCATCCAAAAAGCTCATTCAATTCAAAAAATCAAAGGCGGAAAGCAAAACATTTCAGATGTAGCCCTGTGAGTTTGCCAGCCAGCTCCTCACCCTGCTGTGGTCCATTGTCCAGGTGCCTGGTGTGCTACTACAGTACATTGGCGTGCAAGTGCCAGCCACAGTGCAAGTGGATAGCAGGCAGTATCAGGCACACTGGTATGGGGGATTTTTCAGCACAAGCCTTTGTGTCTCCTGATCGAAGCAAGCGTGGCTATTATGTGAAATGTCCTAATATTTCTCTTTCATTCTGCTGCTTGTCACCAAAGCAGATCAGAGGGTGTGTGTATGTGTGTGTCAGCGTATGTGTGTTTGGGGGAGGGGAGGACACAGTGAGGGGAAAGGATTGGTGGGAGCACCACCCTCAGATTAATTTTCTGTTTTGTTTGGATGTCAAATGGGTCCCTGCTCGTTTCCTACCTAGCCTGTCCTTTCCCCCTCATCCCAAGTGTTGCAGTGTGGAGAGACATGTAAGGATGGGAGGTAAAGACAACCTTCTGAGCAAGTGGAGCTTTCTGAAATCTACACAGCGCAGCATCACACACAGCAGTCGTCAATCTGCAACCTGGTAAACATGCCAAAGCACTAGAGCTAACCCTAAAACAACAGCCTATTAATCTCCTCCCCACCTCACCGCCTCACCTCTGACCAGCACAGAGGGCTTGGCAGGGACAAAGGGGATTCCAATTACACCAGCAGTAATTAGAAAAGAATCAGGGTTCTCACAATGATATGGCCAGCTGCTGACCCCAGCTTTTTTTCTTTAATTAGTTCCATAATACTTGAGAAGTGATTTCCTTTCTTCATACTCACACACACACACACACCCACACACACACACACACGCACACACACAGACAAAATCAGAACACACATGGAAGCATCCACATACAGACACACACACAAGCATAACACACCCACACACATACACACACACAGAAACATAACACACCCATACATTTACATACACACACATACACAGAGAAGGACAACACACAAGTACACACGCGGAAGCTGAAACCTTCCCATGTCTGCACACGTAGGCGTGCACACACACACACCCACACATCAATTAATAAATGCAGCCACAGCACTGATGAGATGCTCCAGTGGTTCTGCCTCCTCCCACTACATGTGACTGAATATAAACCTTGTTATCTCCAAACCTCCTCATCATGAATCATTCATCAATCAATAGAGCGGCTCTATCTGGCCTCTGCTGGGATCTCATGTCAACAAGCCTCGGCTCCTCTGACAAAGACGTCTTCTCTGGGCCCTGGAACATGAAAGCACAAGATGTCCTCCAGGACACCAACCCCACTCCACCTCCCATGATAATCAATATGTAACCGTGATGGAGCAAAGGTGGAGCGTGTAAGATACATGTCATTCTGACATGCCTGTAATCCAACATTGGGCATCAGTATGATAGGTATTTTATTGAGAAAGATTTAATGTCTTCTACATATATACTGTACACTTCTAAATATATACTGAGTCATGCTTCAGGGTTTAATGTGGATAGTTAGTCATTCGGAATGCCTGAGCTGATTGTGGCCCACTCGTTGTGCAGAGATCCGACAGGATAGTTAGCTGATCCCAGAGCCTCCAGATAGTGATGCTGCTCCCATAAAAGAAACATATGGATTGGGCTATTATGAGTTCCCAAACGGAAATCGGTTCAGTAATGAAATGTTATGGTACCAGTAATAATCATTACGCCGCACCTTCCCTAAATGGTGGGTTTAAGAGCATAATATGGCAGACTTGAAGTACATACGTAAGTAGTCGACAGGGAATCCAGTGTTATCCTTTTGTCAAAGCAGCTAATTTGAATGTTTTATATTCAACCGATGTCTATGCTGTAACATACTCAGTGGTTTGACATCTGATGGCATGTATTCTGTGGAGGTCACCAGTGAACCTGTGTGAATCATCATTAGCAGGTAGACCGGAGGACACTTAGACCTCTAGCCCTGTTATTAACCATCACTTAACTAACGGCTCCTACTATAGTGACTTTCATGTCAAATGGAAGAGAGAGAGAAGGAGAGAGGAGAGACACACAGACAGAAACTATACAAGGAGACACAATAATGTATGGATGTGTGTGTGTGTTTGTGTGAGAGAGAGTGCCAGAAAGAGACAGTACACGATGACATAAATCATATCCAAGCAGAGTGGATGGGAGCTTGTCATGGAGGACTGAAAGCCTATCCTCCCATGGTACCAACTCTGAGTCACACAGTAGCTATAGCACTGCACTGGAGCTGAGAGGGCCAGACCTGGGACAACAGGAGGGCAGTGGAGAGGCTCTCTCTCTCCCTCTCTCTCTAATGCAACTCTCTCTCCCCTCTCTCTCCCTACCCCCATCTCTCTCCCCTTGACATTATATGATTGGTCTAGATTGATGGTGCCCCAGCATGGCGGATTCCCTGGCTGGTGAGGGTAGAGGGGAGGATGTGGGTGGAAGTGGCCAAGGGGGGGGAGGAGGGGAGGGGAGATACTGACAGGCTCTTAATACCACAATGGTGTAATTAGGAGGAGAGAGGGGGTTGGAAATATGAACCCTTCATGGCAATGCCATCTATCCATTCATTTGCTGTGGGTGGCAGTTACAAACTAGCCTTTTTGTCGCCTCCCACCGTAACACCCCCTCCCCATCCTCTCATACAGTAGAATACATTATCCACAGGAACATGGCAGAAGACGTTGACATGTGAAATGGACCATATAGGGAGGTCAGGGTGGGAGTCTCTCTCTCTCTCTCTCTCTCTCTCTCTCTCTCTCTCTCTCTCTTTACTGTAAGTGAAGTTGACCTAGGTGGTGGACCATGTCACGTAAATGTCCATTTAGCTCCTGGTCCATGTCCAATAGTAATGAACAACGCCATAGACCACTTTTCTCCCCTCTGCGCGCGTGTGTGTGTCTGTGTGCGCGTCTTTGAAGGTGACGCCTGGACCAACTCAACACAGTGGACATGTTAGCTCTTTAATTAACTTGCTACTTTTAATCATTTGACTGATAATCCTTCTGCAGCAGGAAAAGAGCAGGTGTTGCTTTAATACAGTACAGTACATTACATAGCCAACACTGTCCAAGTCTCCCAGAAGACCTTCATCCTCCAAGTCTTAATTAGCAGGTTGAAGTCATAAAACGGATTGGCCGTTGTAGTATGCACATGTGACCCTACATGCGCTGTGAATGTCCCGTTGATTCATTCTGGTAGAAGCCTTGTAACTGTGATAAAGGATGATTGGCTGCTGGTGTGCCGTACAGTAGACTGGAGTCAATGAGTCCTCCAGCCAGCTTTCAAGCATGTCCTTTCCACACCCCACAGGAGACCTTGGAACTGACATTGGAGAAGGACACAACATTGTGTATGGGGAGATTGAACACATTGTGGCCAAAGGCACGCGCACACACACATGCGTACACCCAGACACACTTACACACACAAACTTAGACCCCGATGCTGCACATGCTCACAGTGGAAATGGACAGGGATGTGAATTCACAGTGTGTGCTTGCGTGTGTGTGTCTTCTGTCTGAGGGGGAGAGGAGTCAGACCAGAATGAGGAATGAGTGCATTGCTAAGATGAGGAAACACTTAGGCAAATTGTGTGAGTGTGAGTGTGTGGGTGTATGTGTGTATAAGTAAAACCCCACCAGTCGAAACACAGTTGTGTTTGTGCCGGGTGCAGGGCCACTGATTCAGGCTGACATTCCCCTGGCAAAGGAGCACGATGAGGGCATGATGCCCGCCTCGCCCGCCTCACCCACTCCTCCCTAATTATCTCCTGTGCTAGAGGGACATTTAGAGCAACAGGGAGCACAGAGATTATAAATGCAAACACACACACAGACAATGACACACGCACACAGACAATGACACACACACGCAAATACACACACAGACAATGACACACACACAAACAATGACAGATACACGCACAGACCATAAGGACACGCGCGCACACACACAAAGACAATAACACACAGACAAACAAAAACAGAAACACACAGTCACCAACCTATAAAACCACGGCACTACCAATTTGCACACACACAATGTGTCTGTCATCTGACACTAAACAAAAACCTCAACAGATAAACCTATGCCACCACCTGTGTAGGCATTCACACACTCACGCATGGAGAGACATACAAACACACACATTTGGACAGACACACACACGTACAGTCTGTGACTGTCATCCCAACTAAACAAAGACCCCATGTGGAGAGGTGTACAACTTCTAGGTGACTAGGAGCCTCTTACACCCTGTGATTCACAGCACTGGATGATTGAGGGCTCAAAGTGTCTCATGTGGAAAGCAAACCATTACATGAAATCGAAGGTTTTGTGTAGCACAGTGTTTCTGCCAAACAGAGTGTGGAATGTGTTTGGGAGTGTGTCGAGGGGTAACAGAGAGAGAAATATAAAAAGGTAACAGAGAAGGGAAGTACAGCCAAGTGAGAGAGAGAGAGAGAGAGAGAGAGAGAGAGAGAGACGGGCTGAGAGAAAGAGAAACGTGGAGCTGAAGTGATGTAGTGCCTGTCTGTGGAGAACACACCATGGTCACCTCCAGCCTTCTGCTGGAGCTGCAGTCAACCCCCCCCCCCCCCCCCCCCCGCCGCCCTGTACAGTACCTTCCTGTTTGCTAGCTCCGCTGAAGTCACATCATATCCTTACTGTATGTACATTACCAAAATTGACATCATCAAAACGAACCCACTTCATAAATACCTCGCAAATAAACATCAAACATCAAAATGTCCAGATGAAAAATGAGACACGGGCAACAACAAATAAGATTTCTTTCTGGAGATTTTTTTTTTCTTTATTTCACTGCTGCACCTCCAAGCCAGCTGAGAAGGAAAGTGGGTTTTAAAGCTTTATCACACCAACGCCCTTTTTTCTTTATAGAAGCCTGAAGCACAAGCAGCTCATTGATTGAGTCATGCTCCCTCTCTCCATACCTCCTCTTCCTCCTTCCTTTTTGCAGCTAATGTTGATCCCTTTCTAGTGTTCCCTCCGTGACAAGACGCTCCCCAACACACACTTCTCTCTGTTGTTTCAATCCACAGTTTTGGAGCAGAAGGAAAATCATTTATTCACAGCTGTGTGGGATGTGTTTCCAACATCACAGACACCTGCAAAATGATGATCCGTTGTTCATGCTGCTGTGTTTGTCAGTGCCATCTCTCCCCCCCCCCACCGTCCCCCCACCGTCCCCCTTGCACGCACACTCTCACACAAACGGTGGATTGTGTGTTGAAACCTCATGCAAATCCATTATTTGATATGATTTTACTTGTTTGGTGATTGATTCCCAGCATGCTCATATCTGAGTTGTTATGTAGTAGAGGACATTTTTAATGCACTCTTAATCTAATCCAGAGCAACTGCTGTACACCCCATCAACAGTAAAGACACACACGCTCTGTCTCACTCTGTCTCTCTCTCTGTTGTACACACATACACAAGCACACACACAACCCTACACAAACACATGCACACACACGCATACTTACTTCCTGGCACACCATGCCAGGAATAAAGCCAGCATAATTTATAATTACAAATGTTCCTCTTAAAGTCCCATGATGGATCAGGGATAGCATCATTAATATGATGCCCACTTAAATGAAGTAGCCCTACAGCAGTGAAAGCACACAGTGTGACCGTCACACACCAATCTGACCATGGCCATTCTGCAGAGGAAACCAGGGGTATGTTATTATTTAAAGACCATGTTACACTGGCAATGAATTTTTAAAGCATCCGCATCTATCAATAATAGATACAGTACATCGTGTGTGGGTTTAAACGTTTTGCTCTCTAGAACATTCCAATTCCTCCCCAAAAACATCTACTTCTGTGCCTCGTGGTAGATCCTGACTCATCAATGAGTATCAGCTGTTTATGACATGAATTTTAAAATCCAATCTTAAAATCCAAACAGGTACACACACCATCTCATTGATCTGAACTTGACCACCTGCCAATGTCTTTGAAAAGTCCTAGGAAGTGTCCCAGTATGGCTGAGTTTATTTATGTATTTTTACTGTCAAATATCTCCATCCCTTGGCCAATGAGTGAACAGGGCGCTCACCTCTGAGTTCTCTAAGCGTTTTACTCACACAACCACTTTCAGGGAGCAACATAAGCCGGTTAAAGCCTCCTGATTCAATCTCCCCTCTCACACCAATCACCTGGCCATGTGTGTGTGCGTGTGTGTGTGTGTGTGTGTGTGTTAGTGAGTGCACATGTGTGTGCACACATGCCTTTTCACACCTGCCTCATTCAAGTAAAAGAGACTACAATGCTCTTGTGATTTCTCCTTAATGGAGAAATCACTTTCCCTGTTTCATCCATCATCCTAGGAGCGGTATGGAATCTGGCGTCTCTAACTCTCCCTGCCATCCTTGTCATGTGAGGCAGAGAAGGACCGCCAATTACTGTGTCTTGTCCCATGGACAGGCTAACTTGCCTAGCTAAAGTCAGATCATTAGTATTAGTCAGTACTTTATTGATCCCTGAGGAGAAATTGCAGAAAGATGGTGGCATCAACACATTATGTTTCCGGTTCCAAAACAATAATTTGCATGGTGGCTCCACCTTTTTGCTATCTTTAGCATGGCTCACATAGTAACATTACATAATGGTACTTGAAAAAACACAAACAACAAACTCCTTTTTATTCTTAAAAAAAAAGAATAATGCTGATCCACATCCAGCAGTTGTCCCTCTTGGCATTCTTTCAACTAGCCTTACCTACTGGAATGCAACAGGGAGTTTTGAGTTCAAGAGTGTCAAAGCAACTTAACGCAATACGTTACAACAGCCTAGTACATTTGAATGCAGTATTAGCCTCAACTGAACCCCTGAGCTTTTAACACTCCCAAACAGAGAGGCTAAATCTTTTTTTTTCTCCTAAAGTGTTGACTTCTCATGCCTCGTTGATGCCCTACCCTCTGGATCCATTCTCATCCACGGCCTGGAGCACAGAGACTTGTAAAAATGTTGGCGAATGTTAAATGGCGCTCCCAGTTACAGTGTACGGACCTGTCCTGTTCGTATGTGAAAGCGTGTTGTCCAGGTTTGAAACTGTCGTGGAATGTCAAACATTCCACGACTCTCGGGTCTGAAAGATTCCAGAGGCCTTGAGCTGCACCCAGAGGTTTCTGGCCATTGTCCACCCACCTGCAGCTCATCAGCATTCACACTCAACTCTGATAGCTGTTAATTCCCCCTGATATGTCCTCACCATGGACTCCTGTCAACCCTGATCAAGCCAGGCGTTCACACCGTTGCAGGATATAAAAACACTGTGAACGATTCTCCAACGCTCTCTCAGAGAAGTCATGCCAGTTCAACACCAGATTATTCTTTCTGAGCATTGCGTAATGTCACTCTTTGAACATTCCCTGGGTGTCCTCGAGAACTTGTCTCGTGATGATGAGGACATGCAGTAGGGAGTCCCGCAAGCTTCCCCAGACAGGTGGTTTATTCCAACCACAGGCACACTGTAAAGATATATAATGCACAGTCTCATTTGTTTTTCACAGTTGGACTCAAAGGATTGGACTCACTGTGGTAAAAAAAGAATTCAATACCTGTGGAACCATTTCCTAAAATTGCAATTCTTCACCGATCGAGAAAAAAAGGAATTGCCTGTTTTTGTTGGTTTTTCATATTTGGTGAGGTCTGACAGACTGAAGAATAACAGAAATGAAATAATTTGCATCAGATTGTCTCAGACAGATATAAGAGCTTGTCAATGATTGGATTGTACTGGATGACTTCCATTTTTGTTTATCACTGAGCTTTATTGTCCTTCCATCTACTGGCGTCCCCAGTGCATCTTGGTGCCCGGAGTTTGCATAAAACATTCTGCTATACTGTTCACGGCTTTAACTGACAACACTGAAAAGAAAGATGGCAGCAAAGAGCTCAAGAGAAAATATAATTCAATTGTTAGAAAATATGTAATTTGGCATCAACGCATATGATTATAAAATATTTTGGCATGCCTACACCTTTTCTGAGAAATAACTTCTGTGGTGCTGAGGCAAAACCTGACAACAGCTTTATAGATGAATAAACTTAAAAGCCCATGCTGAAGATCCTGCCAGACAAAAGATTTGTATTGTAAATTGTACTGAATAAGTAATGAGAGTTTTATAGAATGTGCCACTTAAGCAACTTCTCTTGCCGTGGCCTCTTCAAACTGTTTTCCGGGTGAGTTACCCCCCAAGGTTAAGATCCTGGAGAGCGGTACTAAAAGCCCCTGAATGACTTGAAAAGGCTCTCAGTAATCAGACGATGCAGGCAAAGGCCCTTACGCTGTGCCCTAGAATAGCTTCTTCAGTCCATAACAAAATAAGAGAGCCGGTCTTCTGTGTGTCTGGATGTGATATCATAAAGATCCCTCTGGCGTGGTCTGCTGTAGACTGAGCAGAAGCGGTGAATGTATTCTACTGTCTCAGATAGCCCAGCTCTAGAAGTGCTTCTGGTGAACCATTCTATACCATGGCATGAATATAACACTGATAAAAGACAGGAACATATATTGTATTCTCTCTATTATTTCTTTAGATATTCTAATAGTTTCCTTCCTCCTTAATGCATTCTGTACAATGAGACGCGATAAGCACATTTTCACAGGATGAAATCGCACTGGGATTTCATTGCAGTGTTGACCAGATATACCAGTACAAATGAGAGCTTGGCTAATGGAGAGGGCCTCCTATTGACATACATAAAGTGTGTCATGGATTCATACTTTCCAATGGGCATCAGGGCTTTTAGTGACCACAATAACACTGTCTCCGTCTGGGTGGACTGGAGATGACAGTCACTTACAAAGGAACCAGAGGGCACGTGCAGTCTCATGAATGATACAGGACTGTATGTTTATGGGATCTGCATACTGGAGAGTCTGGGCTTGTTGTTTCAATGATCAAAAGCAAATCAGTCATCCTTACAATGTAAATGTGACCATTTAACACCCTGTTGTATGTTCCAGCTCTGCCATTTTCTGTCATTACAGGGCAGAACTGACTCCTGTATTTATTGCCCTTATGACCAGCTGTCAAGTACCAAACTGATCCGTTCCTTCTTGAGTGGTGCTTGAGTAGGGCATCTCAAACAGCCAACGCACATACATACACTGAATAAATCACGACCGCTGAACCCAAGCCAGACATACTGGGACTTCATACTCTACTCTGACATATGGCAGGTCTGTAGAACACACACAGAGCACATGAGCTCAGTCTCAGCTATCCATACATTATGCATGAGCTATGGGGATGGTACCACGGGCTGACGAAGATAGCTGACAGGGTATCCGTCTGCTGTTCATTTGGATACATAAGCAAGTAGGCTAACCTTCTGGACAGTTGTATCTTGATGAAAAATACATATACTGTAAGAGGAAGACTGCAACTGGATATTTAGACTGATCACATTGGTTCAACCACACATCACCCAGCTCCCATTTATGTTGTGATCCCCTGGTTAGACGGCCATCTTCAACTGGGCAAGTAAGACAATAAGAGGAAAAGACCAGTTGCCTACTACTGCATCCACAAATTGAGAGTTTCAATATCTGTCTGTTTCAAAAATGTGTTTTGTCCGCTGGCACAGAATCACTGCAATACTACTTTCCTCAACCTTTTTGGTACAAAAAATAGAAATTGAACTGAGCATTGTTGAAATTGAGAAAACATTGTTAACATGTTAGGATAATTAATTCTGTAATTAGTACGTTGCATTACTTAGGCACATCTTTCACTTTAAAACCTCTGGCTTTCACATATTATTAATTCATATATTATTAATTTAACATTCTACCTCAAGATTTATGACAGTTAAGCCATGATTTAAATAGACAAATAGAGAAAAAGTAAACAGATTTAAGGCTAAATAAAATTCTCTCCAAAAATAATTGGGAATTATTTTCCCTCTGCCTCTCCCGGCCTCCTTTTCAACATCCCTCCCTCTGTCTCTCTTTCTCTCTCTCTCTCTCTCTCTTTTTCTGTGGGCATAGATGACTGAGCAGCCAGAGTGAAGGGTGTGTGTGTCTGTGTATATGTGTGTGAATGTCTAGGTCAGACATGGGTGAACTCCGTCCCACTCCATAACGACCAACAAAGACATCACAGAACCTCGTCTCCACCCAATCAGTGCACAGACGCCGTTGGGACACAATTTCTAATGATCTCCACTCATCTGTCGCTTCCAGAAACATAACCCTCTCCTGCCGCCACCACTGTGGCTGCTGTTCCACCCTCACTGGGGACCGGGGGATGAGACAGACATCAAAGACCCTGTGTGTCACTCATGGCATCATGCCCAGAAAGGAGAACGAAGGGATCTGAGAGACAGAGAAATATAGTAAAATGTCATATGTTTTATTCCTCGTTAAATCACTCAAGGACCTTCTGTGTACCTCCGGCCATACATGCGTATTGTGCTAGAGCTGTTTTACAGATTACCCACCTGAGTATAGTTGTCACATCACGACTCGATCACACCTGTTTCCTCCAGAGATCTACTAATCGACAGTTACTTTGGGAGAGATAGCCAGATTACTAAGGTGAATACTGTATATATTATAGTGACCCCTATGGGGTGGGGGGAGGCATTAATCCTTGCATCACCTGTCAAGAAGAAGACCTTCTCATTTTACTGCGTGTATTTTGGTTGTCCTTGTTGACTCAACAACAACGTGGGCTTGTTTATCTAGCTGACCTTGGACATCGCTGCCTGAATACAAAAGGAAACATAAGGTTGATGAGGTGGATGTACCCGGCCATAAATACAACCAGGACATGAGGATGAGGAGGAAGAGGAAAACCCGATCACACATACTCTGCTGAGATCACCCAGTACTCAAAGAGGAGAGGATGTGGGCTATAGCGATATTGTGTAAAAAAACAAAATAAACCTTCACTGCTTTGACAAAACATGAATCTGCCCTTTGAAGTGTCCACCCTCAGATTGGAACAGTTGAAAACAGTTTTGTCAGGATGATGATTTAACCTTGTTGAGATTCAGAGGACAGAGTTTACAGAGCAACAGGAGACGCCTGATGACCGGCCAACCGAGGGTAAGACCCCCATCAATCGTTCAAATGTTCATCTGCAACACACACATGATTTCATTTATTACCTAAACAAAGCTAGCGTTGGATTGATACAAGAACCTACAAAGGGGAAAGCCTTCACATAAGAGTGAAAATTGTTTCTTTTTCCTTTTTATCTTCTGTATTTGGTACTAGTCGTTCATAGAAAACACGAAAACTAACAATGGGCCCATTAGGGTTTGCACTGTTGGCTCCTCTGAGCTGTGAAATCCCGCAGTGCCATTTGGTGAAAGAGGTCTTGGAATGAGAAATTAAACATTTAACACAGAGACACGCTTGGATGGGCCCAGAAACATGTGTACAAGGAACAAGGGAGGGTGTTGACATCATACTGCTTGCCTCAAACAACGATGGAGAGACGGACAGAGACACTGTAGATAGAGAGAGAGAGAGAGAGAGAGAGAGAGAGAGAGAGAGAGAGAGAGAGAGAGAGAGAGAGAGAGAGAGAGAGAGAGAGAGAGAGAGAGAGAGGGAGGGAGGGAGGGAGGGAGGGAGGGAGGGAGGGAGGGAGGGAGGGAGGGAGGGAGGGAGGGAGGGAGGGAGGGAGGGAGGGAGGGAGGGAGGGAGGGAGGGAGGGAGGGAGGGAGGGAGGGAGGGAATGTTTTAGGGGGTGCAATGTGTTTGTGTGGGTGCCTTTGGACAGACACATGGTGAAGATGTTGAAATACTGAGAGAAAATGTGTACCGACGTATAAACAGACTGATTATTCACCCCGAGATAGAAGTGAAAAATGTCATTTGCATGCAGATTTACAGACCACAGTGTAGGTAAGTAGCTAGACACTCAAAAGCAATTGGGCCGTAGCAGTGGAGTTCCAGCCATGCTGAGAGGCAGAAAAACAACAGCCAAAACTAGATATGGTTGTTAAGACAAATGTGCTGTTAGAAACTACCACAAACTACCAGAAAAATACAGCAGACAGATAGGTCTGTAATCAACGCAAATTGGAAATGAAAAAAGTTTGAAGATTTGTTTGAAAGTTTACAATTTGGAAACGATCAACAGATCCTGTGAGAGTGTGGTGGCATCTGAGCCAGGCAACTAGGTAGGAAGAAATACCATTTGTCAAGAGAGTGGCTTTCATGCAAGCAACTGGTTAGAACTCCAGTTCATACATCTACAGTACAACACACTTGTCCAAGCATCTACTAAGAGAAGACTGTAAAATTGTACCATAAAAGCAGACCTTATGAGCCAAACAGCAAGGTAATCTGAAATCCAATCAAAACTGGTGATAAAACCTACATGGCTCTCAGACTTGATGGCCTGCTATTGATCTGTATTACGGTTTCCAATTCAATGTCACTGGAATGAACCTCTCTTTGTCTGAAAGTGCCCTTTCTTCTTACAGTTGCTCCCGACTCATTAATAAACAAGAGACCCAGAAACACCACTGGTGTCAATTAGCACCCCTGTTGTACACTTCAGTTACCTAATCAAGCTCTTTTCTCAATTTCCTCTCTCATTATATGTCTCTGTTTTACTCTCGGTCCACAATTTGTTCTGTTTCTCCCATGGATAGAAGTCTTTCGTTCTCTACAACGAACTTCAGTTTAACATGTTGTTGGGGTCAACTTAGATCAGCAGTAACCACTTTATAAAATACGCTGTGTGAATTTCCACTGACCCAAAGAGTATTACCTTCTGGGGGCACATCGACTTCCAACCACTATCTTTTCTGCTAGGTCTTTTGAAGAATATCTCTTGTATGATTGCATTCCAGTCCTTTTGCCATCACCATGGCTCAGTGTACTGCCATTGAAGGTTAAGTCTGTTTAATTGGACAATCAAAAGAACATTGCTGCTTGCGGGCTCCTGACCTCTTCAGTTAAATCTATAAGTGGGAAAAGGCAGGATTGCTGGGTAAAAGCTTTTTCATTTTCATTCCCCTGGATTCATAATCTTATTTTCACTCCCCTCTTGTAACCTATGTCAGCTCAGAGTACTTGCGAGCGCTTGCTGGCCACATTTACTTCATGTGCAACAGGCTTAATTGGAAAATTATTATTTTTATACTGACTTTCCCCTGCTTGATTCAGATTGCACTTCTTACATTGTGTTTATTTACCACAGTCATAATTATCGTCATCTGCATTACTACTCATGTGCTCCCACACCAACAAAAATTAAATGTCTCATGCACCTTTTTCATTTCTCAAACCATAATCATGCAGTATCATTAAAATATGATTTTTTTAAGCAAATACATTACATTGCAAAACATGTAGATTTAAGCATGTGTCACAAACATGCCTTTTAAATGGAGTCAGTCCATAAAGGGATAATTAGAGTTGGATTTGTTTATGCCATAACTGTCATTAAAACACAAAGTGAAGTATATGTATGCATTAACATAAGTAATTAACATACACCATTTTTAAATGTGCAAATACAATTTTGGAAAATTGTAGTTTAATGTGTGCAGTATAATGAACCTTTATTCACACTAATGACGTGGATCTTCCTGCTGGCAGAGATTACATTTTAGAACTTAGATTGCTGAGGCTCACTGTGAAATGTCAAGGATGATGTCAGCCGCCACTTTCTAACTAGCTGAACTCAAATCATGTTTTTAAAAGCTTAGGTCTAGCTCAAAACATTTTGTGAAATGTAGTGTTCAGAGGACCAAATTAAATTATCATCTGAATCTTTCATCAGCGCTGAATAAAATAAAATCAATATGTGAAGCAACATGATGCAGTAGGTCTTGAAATCAAAACTGATGTGTTTGACCAGAAAAAATGACGTTTGAAATACTGGGTGCAAGCTAAATCCATTCTATATCACATCCATCTTAGGGATTTGATTTAAAGGGGTCTGTGAAGGGTCATAAGCAGTTCACTCTTGTTGTATACTTAAGTATTTTATAGCATTCTCTAAGAAGGTGCAATTATTACCTTGGTTTTAGTCTAGATGGCACCACATAACATATATTTGCACCGCTGAAGCATGTTTTAGCAAACTAGGTTTCATATTCTTTAGGCACAACAGCAGCGTTTGCCTGAGCGAAACAACCATCAATCTTTCTCAGACAAGAGGCTCTCCCTTTCTACTTTCTCTCTATTTTCTCCATCCTCCTCAGCCTTGCTATTGAAAACCCCTCAGTCTAATGAAGGCTGAAGCTGGATTGATTTTCAGATGGGATAAGTTAATTTTAGATTGCTGTCACAGCGTCCGATGTGCTATACATATTAGAAAGGCCAGAAAGGGAGGAAGTTGACGAGAAGAGGGGTGGGGCACATTAGACCTACTGGGGGAATTATTTGTGTACATAATATGTAGTTGTGTGCTTGTGTCTTCCTCATAAGGAATTTGAAAACTTGAAAATTAAGGCTTTGAAATTGAGAACACAAAGGCATGATCTCAAATCGTAACATGTAAAATTGTTTACACGTTAAAACATGTTAAAACACGTTAAAACATATTAAAACGTTACACACACACAGGCCTTATTTGGGGGATTATTCTGATGTCTTTGGGGAAATGAATAGGAGAAAGGATGAATATTGTGGTCAATTTGTCTCAATGTACCAGTTATCTATAGTATAATGGCTTTGAGGGTAGGATTCCTGACATTAGGAATTTCGAAACATGGTTACTGGCAGTGTACTTATCTCAATCCTAATCCTATTACAACAACGAACAGATAGTCATAAGGATGTCAAGAATGTAATCCCATTAGAATAAATCCTGTCTTATTTGAAGTGAAAGGGTAAAAAAAAGTATGAGAGGGGATGAGATAAAGGGAGAGAGAGAAAGAAAGGAGTGGGGGAAATAAAAGAGAAAAGCAGGCAGTCGGTTAGATACAGAAAGTAGTGTATTTCCTACTTTCAATCTCCTTCCTCTATTCTCTCTCTGAGTTGTCTCATTATGGATGGAGAGGAGGAACAAGATTTCTGTTCAGAGCTCCAAAGACAGACCAGTGGTGCCATTCAATCAAAGATGCACTCTGCTCACATCATCTTCAGGGCCCCAGTACAAATCATTTGTGACACAATTCCAAAAACACAGCGATGAAATGGTTTTGATCATCAAAATAACCAAATTCTGATGAAATACAGAGAAACGTTGGCAGTGCTCAGGAGGTTGTCTGTAAAAAGAAGAATGTTCTGCAACCTTTTCTCCAGAAGAATGTTGGGATTAGAAGCAGGTCACCGCTGGAAACCAACATCAAGAAGTTCCATTGGAGTTTCTTTCCACTTGGGTGGCAGGGTAGCTTGAGTAGCAGGTCAGAACAGCCATTGGTGTATCTGTGAGCGAAGTGCTGTTTTGTAGTAACAAGAAAAGCCCAAGCAGGAAATGCATGATTTGGCTTTATTTACAGCACCTGGCTGGAGGCGAATGCAGGACCAATTGCCTAAAACATAAGCACCTTAGTGAAACCTGAAACCTTCTTATACCCACATTAAACTCCACATTACCCTTGTCTCAGGAAGGTCCTGGCAAATTACGCTCCATGGAGAGAGGAACTAGCGGGACGTCTCTCCTCTAGGAGGCAGCCGGAGTGTAACTGGGCGGTGAAAAAGAGGACATTGCCCTCCGTACCAAAGCCAGGCCCCTTTGTAGGATTTGATGGTTAAAGTTAGAAAGCGTTGTTGTGAACGTTCATCATATTCAAGCATTCCACACCCTAAATCAACACCACGGCAACCAAACTAAACAGCAGCTGCACTCTACCTTCAGCTCAGCTCTGGGCTCCTTGTGTGTCTGCCTTAGCGAACAACAGATTTCACACGTGTTAGTCTAATGACTACAGATTGCTCTTCACCAAAGTGTGTTTAGAGCCTCTTTTAAACTTAGCTTAACTAATGACTTTGTTGAGGGGTGGAGGGGAGAGGAGGGGGAGGTAGGGGTGGAAACATCTGCTGTCTTCAGAGCACCAACAACTCCATGACACAACTCTGCATCTCACCTCCCACAGGAAAGCCCATCAGATTCCTGTTTAACCACGTACAATAGATAGACTACCTTTGCCAACCGTGTGATTGAATCTGTGTCCCTGCCATCCACAGGTTCTGCAGCAAGGTTTAGGTGTGAATTGTGCATGTGAGACTGATGGGTGGCTACGCCTGTGTGTCCTCCTGCTGAGACAGGAGGAGATTTACAGCGCAGGACCTGTGTGGTGCTGCACTGAAGAAACCTGCTGATCTACACACATGCTGTAGATCTGGTTCCACACACATGCTGTACCTCTGGTTCCACACACATGCTGTAGCTCTGGTTCCACACACATGCTGTACCTCTGGTTCCACACACGTGCAGGAGCTCTGGTTCCACACACATGCTGTAGCTCTGGTTCCACACACATGCTGTAGCTCTGGTTCCACACACATGCTGTACCTCTGGTTCCACACACGTGCAGGAGCTCTGGTTCCACACACATGCTGTAGCTCTGGTTCCACACACGTGCAGGAGCTCTGGTTCCACACACATGCTGTAGCTCTGGTTCCACACACATGGAATCAATCGTCATCAGCCCAGTTTGATACTGTATATATTTAAGGGATTCATCCACCCACGAAGATAGTCTGTCATGATAATAACTCACCGACATCCTTTCATCATAGCAAAGATATGTCCAAGGACAGTGTTAACTAAACAATGCGTTTGATAATGAAACATGTAATGTTGGCTTGTAAAAAATAAAAGGAGCCTTTACTTGCATCTCCATAATATTTCCCATGAGGGAGTGGACGGTGTGTGAGGCTGTGGCCCTGCAGTTTACAATGAGGCTCCAGAGACACAGCCAGCTACACCCCAAGGCCACCACTATCACAGAGCTGTACGAGAGGGCGGAGAAAGAAACATGGCCTCCGCTTCTGCTGAACAGCCACTTCATTAAAGGACAAATATTAACGTTAAAGTCTTTATCTGAGCTCTGGCTGTGTGCCTCTGGGAGGACCACTACTGCATGCAGGAACTCTGCCGGGAACAGTTGGCCAATCAGAGGAGGGCAGGCGAAGAGTGGATGATACAGAGGAACAGAGAGAAATAAAAGAGAGAAAATTAGGGAGAGGGAGAGAGAAAGAGATAGATGGTGAGGAAGAAAGGAGGGATGGAATGAGAGAAAGAGAGATGAGAAGTCTTTATTTCTGGCACAGTGGGAGCTGGCTGTGGTTTGAAATGGTTTTTGAAGGACTTGTTCTCTCTACATGAACAGATGAACACTACTCCCATGGCTAACGATTTTATGAAAGCTCTCTGTCTGTCTAACTCTCTCTGAATCTTGAAGGGTGCAAACGGGTCAAGACCACTCATTCTCCTGCAGATTTACTGACTTAAGGTTACAGAGCTAATGGAAACAGAAGGGTCAACACAAACGCTCATCCAAACACTTGTCCTCATTGCTTGAAATGTTACATATGTGAAGCAAATGAAGTAGACCCTTCACAAAAACTAAAATATTGTTTTTCCATTCTGACGTCTTTGCTAATGATGTCTTAAATCTGTAGTTCTGAGCAGTACAGCGGGGAACAATTCCAACAATTCCCTGAATTCTAAGAAAACTGAAATAAGAACTATAACGGAAGATGCAGCTCTGATACAATATGAATATAATCTAAGATAATGATACTGTCAGCATTTCCCCTGAATTATAGCCTGGAGTCAGCATTTAGAATCAAACAAAGCGTCAGAAACATTTTAGATAATTAGCATATACTGTAGTAGAGACTACCGTGGCTTTAGTATAGAACATTTGTCCATTACACACACCACAGCAGTCCATAGAACCAGGCGAGCCAGGCTTCCCACAGAAAAGAAAAATGAGCCTGGAGAGAGGAGACGAGGCGGGTAAAAGATGGTAGTCTCTTTCTGTAACGGCCAGGCAATGTCTCCTGAGGGAGATGGTGTGTATGTGTGTGTATACAGTATATGCGTGTCTACCGTATATATGTCTATATGTGTGTGTCTTCTCATTCTGTGTTACAGCTTCTCCTAACAGGGTTATTATTGTCTTGCGGGCCTCCCTAGTGATCGTCCACAACACAGCCGCTCCTCAGAGGCCCGGAGGCAGGTAGGCTGCCTGTCAGGCGGGTCATAGGGGAACGACTGGAAACCAGTGACAGAGCCGGTTTACAACTAAACAGTATATTATGGGATTGTCTCGGCCCTGATGGAATGACGCAGTGGGATGCTGGTTCTCAAAGCTGAGAGATGATGAGTCCACACAACCTGTCAGGGTTTCTGTGTTATGAGGATCTGGGGACAGTGGAGGTGTGTGTGTGTCTGTGTGTGTGTGTGTGAGAGAGAGAGAGAGAGAGAGAGAGAGAGAGAGAGAGAGAGAGAGAGAGAGAGAGGAGAGAGAGAGAGAGAGAGAGAGGGAGAGGGGTTGAGCCGGCCTGTGGAGCATGGAGGAGGAGCTGAGAGTGCAGAGACATCACACCATGAGAGGAGCAGCAAGCATGATATCTTCTTCATCTGTCTCCTTCAACACACCAAGCTCCTGCACACCCCCTCAAGTTGACCTCAGAGCTGAGCTGCTTATATGGAATATTAGATCTAATACAGATGTCTCAATGTAAATGAATAAATAACTGTGGAATATTGATAACTTCATCTGCTCAATGGTAAAACCCTTTGGAGAAGCTCCTATAAAGCTGTTTACTTGTTGTCAGAATGACTTCATAAATATAGATAAGTGTACTATGTGTGTGCGTGTGCGTGGACGGTGCTGTCAGGTGAGAGCACGGGTGTGTGTTTGTGTGTTCAAGACCACAAGCTCTGTCAGTGTCGGATAGAGAGAACCATCCTTATGTAGTCTGAATGAATGATGCATGGGCTCACTAATGAGGCTCATATGGATTTCGGCTCCGTTGCTGTAACCTGCATCCATTAAGACTTCAGCACCTCTAAGGCTGATGACGAAGATGAACCCCCCCCTGGCCAGGTCTGACCTGCTAACCTGCTCCATAAATACAGTTTATGGGCTCCTTTAATAACCTCTGACTACTGCTCGGCAGTGGCTGATAACCATATAAATTGAAAATGGAGGCAGAGGTTAGAAAAAAACAAAGGGTAAACTGTTAAGGTCTGCGGTTAGGTCTTCACGGCCAGTCACTCACTGGGATGGATGTACTTGACTTTTACATACGTGCCGTTAGAAACAATTTTCGTCCCCGTTTTAGAGAGGCATGATAAGAACACAGAGGTCCATTGCACCATGCATGACTATGTAGAAACCTTAATGTATCCTGTGTTCCATTGCAGAGGTTTGGAATAAGAGGACAGGGCTGGGGAGAGATGGAGATGATGACACCAGGCCTCGCAACTCCCTTTTTTTCCTCACTGTCCCAGTACCGTCCAGAAGAGCAAAATGAACAGTCCCAAACCGAACTTGACCTTTCCCAAGATGTAAATTCTTGTGTTTTTGCATTTTGAGATTCTGACATGGTTCTAGGTTATTTGCAACACTATTTACAGTAAGTAATCCATACAGTCGTGGGGCTCAAATCAGTCTTAATTTCAATGTGAATACATACACAATAGAATACGCAGTTTTCTTGCTTGTTTCATGGTGTGGCTAACACAATTCTTGGTGTGGCTGTAGTTAAAAACATGTTAAACCACTTGTGTACGCATTTTATATTGTTATGGTCTATCATCCCACATTCCTCCCAAAGTCCGTGTTGAACTGTCCCAGACATCTTTTCGTCCCCGGGACGTCCCTGGATACAATGCTTGGCACTTTGTGCCTTCTCAGCATAGCTACGGCTGTACCTTTCTCTGCCGTTAGGTTGAGAGCTGAGGATTAATTTCTCCATTGTGCAGTCAGAATTGACTGAAAAGCCTGTTCTGTTCTCCACCGGTCTCTGGCCACTGGCCACGCTCACGTAGCTTCTCAGCTAACACTGCTAACACTGGCAGGTTTGTGCTGGCCTAAGCTGCCAGCTCTGATGGACATAGGGTTTTAGCGCTAGCTCGCTAATTGTTTTTGAAACTTGGCTAATATCCCTTCAGACAGGAGGCTACGTGTTAGCATGTCAACAGGGAGCAGTGGGTTCTGCATTGAATGCCGTTCCGTCACAGTTATGTCTTTGTTGCTTGTATTATTTTCTTTCTTTATCCTCCCAAAATAAATCTAGCGCTCCTGACACGTGTTTTCCTTTCTCTGAATCCTCTGGATGGAGGTCAAACCTAACTCATGGAGAAGTGATGGCATGTAGCAGGATGGGGAGCTTGGAGGGAGAGAATACAGCAACTACCATCATGGCATCATGCCAACAACAAGCATGGCAGTGTTTGTTTTTCACTGTGCAACACTTCAGGTTAACAATTTGAATATATTATTGCCACTGCTTTGGCACTGTGTTGGTAAGTCCAGCTCTATCAACCACTGTCTCTTTTTCAATCTCCCTCTCTCCCTCTTTTCTTCGATCTCTCCTCTTCCTTCAATCGTTCTACTGAGTCCCCCCCTCCCACACATTCACACACACAAACACACCACTTAGGCCCTCTCTGTCTCATTCTCCGTACTACCCCAAAAATACTTACATAAGCACCTCCAGCTTGACTAAAGATCTATGTCTTTCTCTTTGTCTCCTTTTCTCTCCCTCCCCTTCCTTCCTCCCCTTTCTCTCATCTTCTTTCCCATCTGATGGTAAACTGCAAGCACTAACTACCGCAGTAATTAAGGCCGCAATAATGCGTTCTGCGTCTCCGTTTACGGATGGGCGGTGCGCACGGATACGCTCGGATACGGACGGATAGACTGCGTTTATGGTTCTCCGTAGGCTGTGGGTGCTGAAAACAATTCACCGCCAGAAGAGTAGGTGGCGCAACGGTTTTTTGTACATCGTCGTGGAGTGTTTATTTACCTAGGTTATCGAGAAGTCGGAGCAAATTTAACAAATTAGCCGTTTCATCAATAAAATACGCACATTTTCAGCAAGTACATTGCCCATTTATCGTCAACATTTTAATTCAGATGATTTACATGTACTGTTAAGCTGAAATATGAATTGTGAAAACTTACAGCAATGGCGGTCAAAGATCCCGGCAACCCCACCCCCGTCCCTGATGCAAGCGATTCTTAATACTGACCAATCACAGCCAAGGGGGTCTCTGTAGCTCTCCATCGCTCACGACGGATAGTTAGAAAAGGAGGTGCACGTCGAGCTCTCCGGGGCTCTCCGAGGGTTGACGGAGACTCGTAGAGGGCGTTACTCGGAGAAGAGGGCGTTCCCATGTGTCCGTTTTTCGAAAAACGCAGAAGCATATATAAGCCTTTAGCATACGCAGGCAGTGCTGCAGTGGTGCTTCCAGCTCCTCCATTTGCATTTCAATCTATCCTGGCTGATCCCTCTCCTTATCCCTTGCTCTGATCTCCCTCCCAAGGAGCACGGCCCTGTCTGTCAGCAGCCCTGATAATTCACAGAAACACTCCCCCCCCCCCCCCCCCCCCCCCCCCCCCCAAGACACTGGTACAGGCCCGCCCATGGTTGAGTGGATGGACAGGAAGAGAAGAGAGAGGAATGGAGGGTGGAGGGATGGAATGAGGGAGGACAAGAAGAATCAAGGAATTTGAGGATGGGGGGAGGATGGCAGAATGACTAGAGAGGGAGGTAAAGATGGGATGGAGTGATTAGGAGGATCTGTCTGCGAGTAGGCTGAAGGGTTTCTCATCTCATTAACACCCCCCACCACCATCTATTTCTTTTTCTCTCTCCTGCTCATTTTTCCCTCCCTCCCTCCCTCCCTCCCTCCCTCTCACCTGCCACTCCCTCCCTCCCTCCCTCCCTCTCACCCTGCCCCTCCCTCCCTTCCTCCCGCCCCAGCTCTCCACCCTGCGATGCCCATCATTTACCCATAATTAATCAGAGCAAGGCTGGGATGGTGGAACCCCATTTCCGGGCTCCACCATCAATCTGCATAGTGAGAGAGCGTGTGTGTGTGCGTGTGTATTAATCACTCCAGATGAGAACAGGGAGTGAATAACTAAGATAGCAGTGTGTACTTCCAGCTCCATGCCTACAGCCTACAGTACTTCACACAGATTTCCGCAGAATGCAACTGACACCCTCTCATTTCAGCCAGCCAACAAGTCAAGCTGTCAACACGCAACATCACAGTGTATGAACACTCACTGACTGTACGACCAGCCCCTGGGTAAGCTACTTGTGGATCCGTGTATGTGTGTGATTGCGAGTGTGTGTGTGCTGACAGGGATGCAGCTAGCAGCCACTGTCGGCCCTTAGGTTGTGCAGTACGGCAGGAGAAAAAGTGCAGAGGGTGCAAAAGGGTGTGTGTGTGTGTGTGTGTGCGTGTGTGGGTGTGTGTGTGTGGGGGGGGGGCGGAGGGGGGGGGCGGAGGTCAACACACACCATCAGCACCACGTCAGTTTGGCCGTGTAAACAGGAGCACAGCGTCTACAAGACACTCCAACAGATCAGGACAGGACCCAGCCACTGACGCAAACACTACTCTTACTCTACTGTAGCTTGGTGTGTGCTGCTTGGCGGGCTGCACACAGGTGGGCCTCTATAGGCCTCTGAGATGCCTTTAAGTTAGGCTAACCTTCCAAATGGTGCCGCACAACCTCACCGTGGTTTGATCATGTTTGTGTGAGTGTGTGTGTGTGTGTGTATTGTGTGTGTGTTTGTGTTTGTATGGATCATTTTACCTGAAAAGGCTTGCTGGTGGGGACAGATAAGCATTTGACAATAGCTGACACAAGGGAATGTCTAACATGCATGGGGATAACTTCCCTCCAGCAAGCTGAAAATTACCTGACACACACAAACTGGAAACAGAAACACATACACACACACACAAATGCACACATGCACACACAGGAAATGGAAACAGAAGCACATCAATAATTTCTCTACCTCTATTTAATCTTTATTTTCCAACACACTAGAAACTCACAGACAGATATAGAGAGACACACACAGACACACACAGACACACATACAGACACATGCAGACACACACAGACACACACTGACAAACACACATACTGTAGACACACAAAGATACTCCGGCGATTTATTTAATCACCAGAGGACCCAACAAATCCCAATCATAAAACAAAACAGCTTAATCCAGTATATATAATTGTCACCACACCACACACACAAACACACACACACACACACTCATGCATACACTTATACACACACTCTTAGCAGACTAAAACCATCATAGACACCTCCTGCTGCTGTTGCCGTGACAACAACTAGCTTAGCTCCGCCTGGCTCAGTCAGAGAGGTGTATTTCCCAACGAGTGTTGATGCGCACATACACACTCACACATATCAGGACCCAACTGTAAGCATATATGCCATCAACACTGAAGAAAGGGTCTCTAACCTTCCCTTATCTATGTTACAGAGTGAGAGAGAGAGAGAGAGAGAGAGAGAGAGAGAGAGAGAGAGAGAGAGAGAGAGAGATAGAAGGAGAAAGGGAGAGAGGGAGAGAGAGAGAGCGAAGGAGAGAATGGAAGGTGGCTGTACTATGTGTGTTCCAGGCGATGGTTTATGAGCCTGTGAGCCAGTTTGTGTGGGCCAGGTGAGGAGGGATTTGATTTATGGTGCTCCATGCAGCCCATGCTGGCCTTGATAACCTGATCACACATCCTCTCTCACACCAAGGAGTTCACACTGGCTCTCCTCACCCCCTAGTCTCCTCCCTCCCTGCCTCTCCCGTAGTCTCCCTCCCTCCCCCTCCTCACTGCCTCTACCTAGTCTACCTCCCTCCCTGCCTCTCCCCTAGTCTCCCTGCCCCTCTCCCCAGTCTCCCTCCCTCCCTGCCTCTCCCCTAGTCTCCCTGGCTCCCTGCCTCTCCCCTAGTCTCCCTCCCTCCCTGCCTCTCCCCTTGTCTCCCTCCCTCCCTTATTTTAGTTCGCTCCTTTCTGCTGCTTCGCCTTTCCTTCCTCTCCATCCATCAATCCCTCCTTCCCTCCCTCCACCTCTCCCTGCCGTGCCACCTCTGACACACACGCACACTCCACCCTCCATGCCTGCCGAGCATGGACCCACACAGACACACTGCCACCAGCTGTCTTGCCCCATCACCACCACAGTGCCTACGAATCTCTTCTCTGACGGGCTGTACCTGTGATAATATCACCCTGCCTTGATGTTGTCGCCGGAGGGGACTATAAATACACACCTTGATCTGGTAACCATCCCGTCTCCCTCTCATCCAGAGCTTTTCATCCACACTGACTGCAGAGAGGCCAGGGCCACGCTGGATTCAATGGAATCAAATTAAGAAACTTTGGGCTTTTGGTTTTGGTCTTTGTTTCTCAGTTTCCACTGGTTTCTTCCGCTGCTATATTGAGATGAAAGAGCAGGCCTCTTTTGAGGGGTGTAATTTGGCTTTATTATTTTCCCCGCTGATGTTGAGATATTGATTTTGACACGAGAATGTCTAAAGGGGCACCAAAACAGACAGAGTAGTTCAAAGAGAGACACATAGAGTGAGGTTATTTCTGGATCTTTATGAGAACTTGTAGGGCCCTCAGCCTTCCACATTTATATAACTCTGCTGCGCATTAAAAAGTACGTTGACTAGCAAAAGAATACTCAAGTCCGTACTTCCACCCACAGGACAAAGAGCTCTAAATAGCTTTGCTTAAAACACATCACAGAGAGTGTGTGTGTCTGTGTGTGCGTGAGCACAGACAATTCAATACCAACACAACATTATCCTCCCATCTGAAACTTCCACCAGGATCAAACTCCTGTTCCTGTGCGATCATGACTCAGCCAAAGCTGTTGCCACGGCGATGCCCAGTAACTGTGTGTGGGGAGGGGAGGGGGGGGGGGGGTACAGCACCTGTACTCTGTGGTGGCAAACCAAAGGACACTATGAAAGGACCTCCACCTCTCCTTTACTCCATTATTCATCCTCTTTTTCCCTTTGTTGGTTATTTATACACTTCAAACAGAGAGGAGGGCCTGGTGAGATGTCTAGGGGACAGTCAGCTAGGATCTTTTGATGAAAATGGACGCTTTCAAACAATCAAAAAAGAAGAACAGACGTGATATTTCTGTGGTTTCACTAAAGTCGGTTGGAGGACGGACATCATCACTTGGTTTAAGGGTCTGTGCGTGTGTCTGTGTGTACGTGTGTGCACGCGTGCGAATGTGTGTGACAGCGTGTAGACACAGCTAAGGTTTATGAAGACAGACTTTGATGGTTTGCAGCCTCAGGTGTACCATGATATTTCAATATGATGGCCTCATTAAATGGACAGGCTAGCATAAACCATCAGCTCAGCCCACATAGACAGAAAGAGAGAGAGAGAGAGAGAGAGAGAGAGAGAGAGAGAGAGAGAGAGAGAGAGAGAGAGAGAGAGAGAGAGAGAGAGAGAGAGAGAGAGAGAGAGAGAGAGAGTGAGTGACATTGAGGTCTGATAGTTATCCTGGTCATTGCTGGCATTCCTCAGTCCATCTATGTTCAAGATGGCAAGTTTCAGCATGAAGATGTGTCAAGAAAGCAGATGTAGGGGTGTGATGATGAGACAGACCAAGGCAGGCAGGGGAAGACAGAATAAAAACACAGACACAGACAAATACAGACAAACACAGGCACAAACACAGACACCAACAGGAGGGCAGATACAGAAAAATAAAGACAGACACACTCTCTTTGTCGGCCCAGAGAGACAGGAGCACCAACTGGAGATAACTGGTTAAATACTGTCTGCTTACATATAAATAAAATATGCATGAATTCCAGACAACCTGGCATTGCACAATGTTGCATTGATACCCCCATCGAGTGCACCACATCATTGGAGATGTGTCTTACATGCAAGCTCACTGTAGCTTAGTTGAGCTAATGGTTTGACCTAAACCACAAAACCGGGCAAAGTTCAAACCCTCTAAACCTCTTTCTGAATCCCCGTGCCGCCTTGAGGACAGACGGCCTCGTTAATTGATAAGACAGTAAACTCTGTGTGAATAATTGAAAGCTGCACATGGAAGAGCTACTAAGAAGAGATAAACAGAGAGTGAATAGCATGAAAGGCTTTCCTAAACATCCACAACAAACTAAGGGCACCATCTGTCCTCCTCAAACCAGCTGTCAACCTCCACACCTATTTCCTTTTCTCTCACCCTCTTCTTGGTATCTCCTGCCCTCTTCCCCTCTTCTTCCCCCCCCCCTCCCCCTCTCCCTTCTTTATCTGCTTTCATGCTTTTCATCTCTCAGATGGGTGAGGGCCTGCATCAGACCACACTGCCCCAGCCTCTCTCCCTGGAGCCTGGGGGGGGCTTGGGGTTGGACACACAGAATCAGGAGGTCAGGGGCCTGACACAGAACTACCCTGGGGAATATAAACCATACCCTTCACACTGCTGCATGCTCCATCCAGACACTGACACCTACATAAGCATGAGATTGCAGAGAGAAAGAGAAAAATGTCTGCGAGGCAGTGTCTGAAGCAAACCATTTCTCAGGAATGCTGCCAATGCCAAAAAGAATTGGAACAAAGAAAGGCTTGGAATGTAGCTGTAGAGCCAGAAATCTGTTACAAAGCTGATGTGATATTGATTATAAAGACGTGTAACACTCCCTTGTACTATATCCATTTCTCTGTGTACAAGACTGAGAGAATGAGTCTGGTGGAGTTCTTATCTCTCTCTCTCACTCTCTCTCTCTCACTCTCTCTCAATCTCTTTCTCTCTCTCTCTCATGTAGAAGAGGACATCATGTCTCTTGAAATATTTGTTTCGGCAGGCAATTGTCAATGTGGAAAACAAGAGAAGGCTCTTGGGAGTAGGGTCACATGATGCAAAGGCAGTGTTGCTGGGGCTGGTCAATGCCAGGTTAAGCTGTGTGTGGAGAAGGGTGCCTTGTACACAGTGAATGGGGAGAGGGGGTTTAGTGTTTGAGTTGTAACAAGGGGTCAATTTGAGTGGATTTGGTTTAATTTTGGGGGGGGAGAAAGTAGGATCCAATTTGGTTGTTGTGATATAACTGGTGAATAGCTGCAATTTTAACTGCCAAATAAAGATATTTTAAAAAGTCCAAAAAGCATTAATCTTTCTTTCTCTCGCCGCGCAGTCATGTGTGAAGCCTGTGTGAGTGCTGCTCATTAACCAGAGTTCAGTTCATTATGGTTACACAGGGAGTGGAGTAGAGGAGACTACCCCCATCACATCCTGCCGGACCCTTGAACAGACAAACCTTGGAGGGTGAACGTGGTTGTGCATGTGCAGAATGTAGACCGTGTGCATTCATTGTCTATTTTTCTAATACAATCAATAAGATGAAGGTCTAATTGAAATATGTCTCAGCGATACCTCAGCACTTTCCCTTTTCCTAAGCTGATTAGGTTTCTCCATCTGCAGACACACTGTGGAGAGGCAGAAGTTTCCTCGCGTGCTAGCTCACTTTAATATATTTGAAATGAGTCGGATGTAGAAATGTTCCCTTACTGCAATAATGAAATAAGTGTCTGGAGGAGGAGAGAAGAGTACTATCATCCTGTAGAGAGAGAGAGCAGAGAGAGAGAGAGAGAGAGAGAGAGAGAGAGAGAGAGAGAGAGAGAGAGAGAGAGAGAACGAGAAAGAATGAAAGAATGAAAGAATGAAAGAATGAAAGAATGAAAGAACGATGGATGGATATCTATTACAAACACAGTGGTTTGGTAGTTATGTGCAAGTGTTGTTTACATAGTTAATTCCAGCCTGAGAAAAGGACATTACCATAACACCAACACATTATAGTCTGGTCACTTAATAGGAGTACAGTCAAATGTCCTTGTTGGCTTAACCCAGGCTCTCTACAGCACTGAGCTGAACATGCTCCTGTTTAGGGTTCAAATCCCTAAGGCTTTATCTCCTAGCTAAACACACTTGAGACGTCTTTATTAAAGAAAGCATGAGTAGCTGCTTGTTTAATTAGGCCTATGTTGCAATAAATATCCCTCCAGTGTTACAGTAAAGTGCCCTGTTGCGACTCTGCTTTGTATGTTCATGCATATTGAAACTAATGCCTTAAGTCACAGGAGATAATGATAAACTGTAATGTGAGCCGAGATAATACGCTTTTCTTGTTTTGCCATTGCATCTCTCCGTGGATGTCTACCCTGGTCTGTGTGACTTTCAGTGTTGGTTTCCTCGCTAGCTGACGAGCTTGGCGGCTGGTTGACTGACAGTCTGAGTGATACTGAGTTTCAGACTGACTGGTTGGCCATCGGGCCATTCCCAGCTACTTCCCTCTCTTCTTCTCTCTCTTGTTCCCTCTCTTCTTCCCTTCCTTGATTCCTCCCTCCTTGCCTTGCTCCTTCAGTCACTTCTTTCACTCCTTCCTCCATTGCTCCACATCTCCCTCCATCCTTCGTTGAAGCTCATTTGTACTGACACAGAATCAGGTCTAAATATGTAATGTCCTCTTAATAATGGATGCTTCTGCTTGGGCCACTGCTCGAAGTGTGATGGGTGTGGTGTAGCAGAACAGATTGCCGACGTGTAAACACCCTGTAACAAACGGATGTGTGTACCAAACAGCTGTTGGTGTCTGTGTCTTTGAATGTGTTTGCGTGTGTGTAAAAGAAGTGCGTTTGCATGCCTGCGTGTTTGTGCGGGCGGTGTATGTGCGGTGTGTCATACATGAACACACCATCTGCGTTCTGCCCATACCTGCTTAGAACTGTGCGTTTCTGGTTGTGCCACTGTTTGGAATTGTGAGTTTGACACACACACTAATTACCCTCTTTTGTAGGCCTTTTGTGTGTGGTCCACGTGGTGCTGTGTGTGACGTGTGTGTTCAGTGTGTGACATTGTGTCAGAATGTGTAAGAGTGTGTAAGAGGGTCTTAAAGAAGACCTGCAGTGGCTTCCTCTTTGCCTGATGCCAGTCTGGTAATGAGCAGGTCGCTCCCTGTAAATACCTTCTGGGAAACATCCATCTTCATGAGTCACCACTGTACTCCGCTATTTCTTTTGTGTGTGTGAATGCACATCCTGTCTGTGTGGGTATTTGTGTGTGTGTGAATGCACATCCCTGTCTGTGTGTGTATTTGTGTGTGTGTGAATGCACATCCCTGTCTGTGTGTGTATTTGTGTGTGTGTGAATGCACATCCCTGTCTGTGTGTGTATTTGTGTGTGTGTTGTCAGCCTCGGTGTGTTTCCCAAGCCGCCTTGGAGAGCAAATTAATGTAGATACATTCATGATATGCA